>NW_004567106.1:40035660-40159712 GCF_000260355.1 Condylura cristata | reverse complement strand
TCTGTCTCTGGTGAAGCCTCTCGCCACCCCTGAGCCTCTGGCCTGTACCCCAGTTCTGTATGTACAAATAAATAAATCTTAAAAAAAAAATCACATTTCCAAGCTCAAATGATTGGGAGGGAGGAAGGATAACTTAGTTTTCCTATAGTAAATTGTGAGTTAAAATTAAGTAGCATCTTCAATCCAGTGAAATCTGGGAGGCATCAGAAGTCATTTTTGCTCATCTATGCCGTCTCCCCCTCTTTTTTTCCTTTTTTAAAATCGAATTGTGCTATTGTTGAGTTTGATTGCAGTTTAAATAGGAAGTTAGAAAAATTGAGGAGAGCAGCTAGTTACTTTGTTAATTTTATTTTTAACATTTTGAGGTATTTACAATATGCTAGGATCTATGTCAGCTGCTGTTTTACAGAAGTTGATACAACACAGAGCCCTCACTAAGTGGCCCTTGCAGTAGAGCCAGAGGAATTTTGCAATGGCATCAGAACTGTGAACAGCCCAGCCTGGCTGGAATTTCTTTTAACACACACACACACACACACATAGAATACCAAAACTATTGAAATTATTTTTTATTGTTCAGAATTCATTAGACTGAGTTTTGGGTCCCTAATTGAATTTGCTTTAAAGGAAAAACTGAGAATGGAATGGCACACTTATTTCCTGTTGTGACTGAGCATTGAAAATTTCAAACAAGAGTCTCCTTGTTCTTTTCCTCCTGCAAAAGAATAGTATTTCCCACTTCCCTATAGTTGTTTTCTCTGTTTCTCTCCTTCTCCTAGTAATTTCCCTATTATTTTTCCTCCTTGTTATTCCTCTTTTGAAACCTACCTCTGTCCCTACCTCCCTCCATACACACACAACACACACACACGGCCTTATAACCAGTAGCCACAAAGTAGCCTTCGAATTTCAAACAATCAAGTCTAGTCAGAAGATAGAGACCCTGGCAACAGGACGGGCCATGGACTTTCTGTGAGGACTACAAGGTGAGTTCCACTTCATCTGGTGAGCTCAATGACAGTCCCCAGGATTTTCACGTCCCACAGTCCAGAACTTGTGACCGCATAGATGTGGCAGGCAATTTAGGTTCCAGGTGAAGTCTCTAATCAGCTGACCTTGAGCTGGAGGTGTGGGAGGGGGGTGGATTGTCCAGGTGTGTGCAGGCCAATCACGAGAGCCTTTAAAAGGGAGGCGGGAGGAGCTGGGAGTCAGTGAGACAGGGAGGGGGATGGCTAGGCCTAAGGTCGCTGATTTTGAAGATGAAGAAAGCAGGTCATGAGTCAAGTGGTGAGGCCCCAAGAAGTCTGAAAAGGTAAGAAAATGGCTTCTCTCCCAGCGCTTTAAGAAACGAGCCTGACCTTGCAGGTTTTAACGTTTTGTTTCGAGTCTCGTGGGGCCTGTGTTGGGCTTCTGTGCTCTAGAACTGAACATAAGTTGGTTAGACTACTTTGTGGTTCTTAAGCTACAGCAGATGCAGACTTTAATAGATGTCATCTCACTTTGCAAGAGTTTGGCGAAAGGATGGAGCTAAAGTGTGTTCCTTGGCAGTGACCGGAGACCCAATAGGATCAGAAGTGATTTTCAGAGTTGGCTGAGCACAGTTGTTTCTAAGTCAGGCTGCAAGGCTCCCTGAGGGGGAACAGGTGTGCTCCGGGCTGAGCGGAGGCTGGGCCGGGCGCTGGCTGAGCCTAGCCGGAAGCAAGCTCCGAGCTCTGCAGAAATAAACACGCGATATGTACTGTGTGTATGTGTTTGTATCATGTGTGTGCGTCCACATTTGAGTTCTTGGCTGGGACCCCTGTAATTAAAAAATGAATTAGCAAGAAAATTAAAACAAAACTCTGTTATCATGAATCCCAAGTACGAATCAGTGATGGCCAAGGAAGGTTGAGAAAATGAGCATACCCCAACATGGCCTAGAATATAGGCTTAACCCCAGTCCCGCAGGCCAAGGGGAAGCGGGCTCGGGTCTCTTACAGGAAAATGAATGTTGTTCAGGAAAGGTGCGCATCGTAAGTCCCACCTGTTTAAAGTTTCTTTCATTATATTTAGCTTCTCCACTTTCGGGGAATGTCTAGAAGTCTTGAATAATGTTCAAAATACTTTTTTTTTCTCCATGCACATAAAGCCAGGGTATAGCTATTCCCTGCCCCAGGTGTGTTGTTTTAACGAGCCAGATTAGATGGCAGAGTCAGACTGTAGCAGAAGCCACATTTAACTGCCTAACCGGCTGGATATTTGACTTTCCCAAACCATTTGGATAAGAATAATAGTAGAGGAAGAAGCTGTATTTTGAATGTCTTTACTGTGTATGATGAGCCTGAATTTGCAGTAGGTTTCAGGAGGAAGGGCGGGACTGGGATGGAAGGAGTATGGCTACCTCAGCTGTAGCAAAACAAGCACCTTTACTATGAGCTGAGTGTGGGATGGAACATGGGCAGAGTAACAACAGTGCAGTGCACTAATGTACCTACAAGCTATACATTCTCCTACCACATTTAAAGCCAAGCAAGCAGTAACTGTAAAATTAACTTGAGAACTATCTATTAAGCAAAAATCACTTTAGTTTTTCATCCATTTTTCAGAAAGCTAGAGAAAAATATTAGTGTAAGGAACATCTCTAAGTAGAATACATCAGGGCCACATAAACCAAAAAAAAAAAAAAAGACATTCCTAATATTTCCTCACAGCTATCTTCTGCACCTGGTTCTAAATCTGAAAAATTCCCAGTAACTTTATACTCTGGATAAACAAATAGAACAGCAAGATAGCAAAGCGATAATATTAAGTTATTTTATGGTATTTATACCTGTTTTTCTTTCCCTTCTGCCCTTAATTGCCTCCTTTATGCCTGCTTTTAAAATAGCCACCTGTATTGGTTTTAATTTCTGGTGGGCAACTTTTATGTTACCGTGAGACATTATATTTATATTTATTGTGTTTTGGGATCTACAGAAAAAAAATATCTAGACCAATAATTAAAGTGTATAATTGTTGCTAGCATTTTTAAGACTCAGATTATAAGTCAAGATTTTGACAAGGGGTGAAGCACTCTTAAATTTCACTGCCTTGATTAGTAGGCATGTTGAAATATGCTTGACAAGTTTTACTATATAATTTGAATCAAGTTAATCACTTATTGTAAAGATGGTTTTGTTTCTTAACTCTGGAACATTTTCAATAGTCATAAAACTGATATTTCTTCTTCTTTAAGTCTTATTTTTGCATTTAGGACTGGGGTACAGGCCAGAGGTGCAGGGCGATGAGAGGATTTACCAGATAGATAGGGGAGCAGAACAGGCATGTTGATGAAGTACACTGCTGAGGGGAGAAGCGGATGGTCAGGAGAGGTCTGCTCCCCACTCTGTCCCTGGTGAATCCTCTCACCCTCCGCATCTCTGGACTGTACCCCAGTTCTGTATGAATAAATAAATGAATCTTTTAAAAAAATTAGCTCTGAAATGCTATAAAATGATGAACTGTCCCCTTCCCTCTTAGGTACTTAAAAGTATTTCTAACTTCCCTGTTCTTCTATTAGCCCTCTGTTTCTGGAGTATACTTAACTGGTTTCAATAAAAATAAGTATCTGTAAAAAGAAAATAAACTAATTGGACAAAAATAGCAGAAATAGTATTTGGTAGACAGAAGAATACATGATTCAGATAGTACAAATATTAGCAATATTAGAAATGGTAAGTGGATATGTAAATAAAACTACATTTAAAGAAATAAAGTCAGTATTGGGATTTTAGGCAGAGAATTTGATTCAGTTAAGAACAATCCAAATAGAGAATCCAAGAACTAAACAAAATGACTAAAAGGAAACTCAAATGTTAAGGGGAAGGATGTCCTAAAGGAACTCTGCAGAGTCTTATGGACTCCACCCCCTATCCCAGCTTTCTGGACCCTACACCCTACTCCAGTGATTGGAAGCTACAACTGCCAGCAGTACCAGGGAGAAAACTGGGAGGACCCAAGGAAGGAATTCTGGGACATTTTGGGGGGGGGGATATATAGGGCACGCGATTGCATCTCGTGGGCTCTGGCTCTCTCGCTGGGGAAGCAGCTCTCCTGACCTCATGACTCGGTGTGTTCAGCCTAGCCATAAGGTATTCCACTTACTTTGTATCCTGCTCTTTCCCTGGGTTGTTTCCTATTCCTTTCTCCTTTTGTAAATAAATCCGTTATTGGCCTTTTTGTGTGTCCCTGCAGTATAACTGAGTTGTGAGCAGCGGGTGAGGCCCCACAGACAGGTGGCCCAGTCCACTCTGGGCTACCCTTTAACAAAAACATCCATGTTTGAGGGACCAGGACATACACAGTAATTGTTGGTATCCAACAGGCAAAAATAGAATTAGTTACATTTCTAGGTCTAGGGAGCTAGTATACAGCATAAAAGTATTAAACATACAGTCCCAAAAGAAAGACAAATACTGGAAAAAGAATGTAAACTATGAAGTAACTGCAATTTGAGTTCAAATCTAATGTGGGATTTGAAGAAGTATAAAGAAGGAAATTACTTCCTACACCTAGATCCAGATGGCTTTCATTGTTGCTCCTAAGTGTTAACATTGTTAATGTTATTAAGATAAAATTTTACATATGTTGATTTTAAATCTGCTTTATTTTGGACGTTCAGAAACCTTAACAGGAACCATAGGTTACTGTGTTCACTAGTCCATTCAGTTTTTCTTAGGCATTTTGCCATTCATTATTATCATATAGTTTTCAAAATTGTGAAAAGTTTGCCACTTTTCTAAAAAGTGCCCAGTTTCCTTATTGGAAGAAACTGACACAGATGCATTCCACATGCCTCTGCAACAAAAGTTATTCTGTATTCTTGAATCCCTAAGAGTGAGTATGGCGTCCAGGAAGGTGAAATATTTCAGTCACATTGCTATCCAAGAGTCAGTTGTTTATACTGTTGGGGGGGGGGGGGAGATGCCATTCAAAGTCTCATTTTTCAGTTACAGTACTCTGTAATATTCTTCCTAATGCCACAAATATTTTCTTTCAGAGCCGTAAATGAAGTACACATAGTTTTACTCAGCTTTTTGTTTCTCTCTTCTTTGATAGAGTAAATCTAGGTAGGTTTTAGGTTTTGAAAAACTGAAAACCCACAGATGTAATAGCAAGAAAGAGACCATTAAAAAAATTCTTCCATTTTTTTTTTTCCTGCAACCTTCTTTTAGTTCACCTCAAGTCATTCCTTTCATTCTGACTTTCCAGTTCAGATTGTTATTTACTCTGGGAAAGAGAAAGGAATGTAAGTGTTGATTATATGTTGTTTTGTCCTGAAATGTAAGTTCTGTTACTTTGAAAAAATACATTTTTAATTTTTAAAATCAAACTACAGGGAACAGAAATAACATAATACAGGGCCAAGTGATAGCAATCTGTTAATGTTCACTGACTGCTGGTAATACTGGTTTCTTGTGTCACTGACTCAAAAGAACATTTTAAAAATTTAATATAACTATTATAATGTCTTAAAATACGTCATTTGGGCCACATGACTTAGGAGGGAATGACTCTGCAGGATATTTGCCAAGGGTAAATGTTAGAATTGCCTACACAAGAAGACGAGTAAATAATCATGAAAAGGGATTCTGTAAGACAAAATATGTAATTTACTAAGTACTTTTATAAATATTAAAATTATTTCCTCAATAAAAGCTTAATTTTGTTAGTTTATGTTGACTACAGGGATATTTTTTAAAGGGGGAAAATTTTAATTATGTTGAACTTGATTTTTTTTTATGTCAAAATACTTTTCTTAGTATGTTACTCAGGCTTACCCCAAAATTCTCTGGTAAGAAAGAGAGCATTCAAGAAGTCCTTAACTCTTGTAGTGGGTGTATACTTGTCAATTAACTTTGACTTAGCTTTGGTCATAGCAGAAACAAGTTCAGAAAAGGCTTCGTTGGGTGATGTGCATGCCAGCCCACTTATGGTCAAGGCACATTGTGTTTTATTAGCTCTTCATGTGCAAAAGAGTTTTCTCTAGCTAGTTCTTTTTTTTTATCACATGAAAAGAAAAATATTTGGCAATTTTTGCCTACAACATAACTTCATATGGTTCTGAAGGCCCCAGTAACTATCTCATTATTCTGAGCTGCTACAGGAAATCTACAGTGATTTCTGTCTTTTTTTCATAGCTTATTTACTGTCATTTATGTAAATGTCAATGAAACATCATAAGAAAAGGATCCAGCTGAACTGGAGAGGAGTGGTCTTACAAGGCACTTCTGATAGTGAGAGCTGAGCATACACCCTTTTATTTTCTTCTGCAAAACTCATTGCATTTTAAATATTTGTCATTATTAGAAAAACTATTCAGTAGTAACTAGTGTAAAAAATACCTGTTTGGACAGGACAGCAGTGGTTTGAATATTAATTTCTTCTGTTTTTTAAGTATAACTATTTTGTTCCCAATCTTTTAAATCATATAGATTTCTAGAAGAAAACATGTTTTTGAGAGAAAATTAGCAAAAACTAGAGGAATACATGTCTACGACCTCTGCATTTCTAGTGCAGAGCTACTATAGTCCATAGTGTGCCAAAGACCATCCCATTTGTGTCCCCAGAGTCCGGATGGGCATGTAGTGATTGTAAGTGACAAGTGTCAGTCAATAACTAGTGAGCCAGAAAAGCTGTCCTGTAGAAATACAAAGGTTACTATTTGTCATATTTGTCTGTGAGTTATTTGGAATTATATTCAATGCTTGACTTTCCATTGTTTTAGTACAAACATCAAAATGCTGTCTGTACATAATTAGAGTAATGGTCTCGGTAAACTCTATTTTTTATGAACTGTTTACTCCTAGTTATCCCCCTGGTTTGCCAGGGGGAGTTATAAGGAATTGAGGACAGACATCTAGGACTTTTCCCAACTGGAAAAAAGCCTTAAGACTATGATTTATTAGATTCATTTGCCTTTTTTTCCCCCCTTTGTTCTCTATCACTGCAACAAGAGTGAGGCCTACTGTGTTACAGCTCACTGTGTTATAATAATCATTTACGCAAACACTTTATATGAAGAAAATATTCAATACCTATGAATTAAACCAATCTTGTTGGGTTGGTATTTAAAAAAAAAAACACTCTAAATATGATTCTTTTAGATAAAATACACATCACATATTCTTGATTGCATTTATACATTCAGTGAAAGAAACTCTTTTCCTAATAAGGCATTTTTACTTGAAAACCACACACAAAAAAGTTTTTGTTGTTTTCCTTCTGATTTGCTTCTGTCTGGTTATGTTTATACTGACAACTGAAATAACAGAATCCTGGTACTGAGATGACTGGTTGATGTTAAATGTGGTGTGTGTCTGCCACCCTTGTCCATATGAAGGGATATCAGTATTTCATTTGAAGCAGTACATCACTTTAGGTTTTACCCTATGATTATCTAAATTAGGGTCTATGTTTAGTTGAGACAATAACAGCCATAACAAACCATAGTTTAGAATAGCCAAGACTAGTTTGAAAAGTCACAGATGAAAGAGATCCTAGTTTCTCTCTTTTACATGCTCTTACTTGCTTTGTTTACCAGCCACATTTTAGAGAGAAAGAGTATTTCATCCAAAATGGAATGTGCAATTATAATCCAGCAGAATACGGAATAAAGTAAAAAGTATGACACTGTTGAAGGCAAATAGAAATTCTATTATAAAATTCCGTTGTTATAATCACTTGAAAAATACTTAAACCATTAGTTTCCATTCCTAGTAAAGATATTCCTTAATTAAGAAATTAGATTACTAATAATAGCAAAAAGAGTTTCATTTCATGTGACTTTTAAGAAACCTTAGTTTATTTATAGACATTGGGAGGCAGAAAGTGTAGCTTTTCAACCATAGCACCACGTAGTAAAGGCATCACATTTTACATCTTAGGAAACATTGAAAATAGAACTTCCATGCATTTCTTTATCAGATTATGTCTTAAAAATGAAACAAATATTTTAAAATATTTCTTGGAAACTGAACAATTGAAGAAATTGTAGAGAAGCTTGTTGTGAAGGACCATGGGGGTATACTATACATTTACAACAAACAAAAAAGGTAAGAAGAATCCTTTGTAATTTGGAAGTAATGGAAACATTTCTTATCTCTTCAATTCACTGATTTTGCTTCTTTTGTTAAAAATAAAAGCAGACTTGATAAAAGACATGTTAAAAAGGAATTAAATGTATGACACGGGAGAAATTTTAGGCTTTTGATTTTTTTTTACTTTTGTACTGATGTAAAAAATAAAAAGAGCATCATTTTGTCTATTCAGAAACATTAGGTCCAAATTCTATGGAGAACAAATATTTTTCATTGAAGATTTATTGCTTTACATACTGTATTGATTTATCCAAAATTTTAACTTTTTTTGAGAAATGTGTCTATAGTGTTTGGTGTAAATACGTTACTAGAGAATGTGAGTAATACATTTTAATACTAGGCATTATTTAGATACTAGGCATCATTTAAAAATCATTAGAATGTGAGTAATATAATCTAGATACTAGGCATCATGTAAGAGCAGTAATCTGGGTTAGAATTCTAATTTTAAACTTTTAACTTCCAGCAGCTTTGGGAAAGTTTCTTTGATTTCTGATTTTTTTTTTTGTATTATTTTTTAACTCACAGGTAAGGTTAATGTAGCATTCACCAGAGTTGTTCTGAAAATCAAACTTGGTTAAGATTTTAAAAGGTGCCTAATACTCATACTACTTGATACTATACTATCAAGGTCTTAGGGTGTTTCCTGTGAACATCAAATGAGATACTGGAATTGGCTGACTCTGTACTCATGAAACCTGTGCTATTTTGTGTTTCTTGCAATATTACCCTTTACTTTTCAGTCCTTTGCTTCTTTTCTCAGTTTGCTTCATCTAATCTACCATTAATCTTGGAAAATAAATTAAAAAGAAAAACATAAAGCAATTAAAAAAAAAACTGAACAGAAAGTAAATATAAAAATAATTTAACCACTATACTAATTGTTAGCACTGCATTGTTCAATGTAATAGGCACTACCCACATTTAAATTTTACTTAAAATGAGAATCCAATTATTTTTCTTTCTTATTCAGGTGTCATTAATTTAAAAATCTATATAGGTACCAAAAAATTAAAATATTTAAAAAATGTGGCTATTATCCTTGTGCAGGTGTCATGTTAATCTTTGTCATTTCAATTGTAGTATGTGTACAGCTGAAGTAAGCACAGAAACTAGTTCAGTTTCACTTTTCAAGTACTTGATAGCCATAGTAGCAAGTAGCTTCTGCATAAGGTAGTACAAATATTTCCATCACAGAATTAGGAAAACTAGAATTTTATTTTAAAAGAATGATAAACTTTGTAATTTATAATTTTTTAAAGTTTAGTTTTTATTGAGGTAACACTAGTTTATAAAACTGTGTGTGATTCAGAGGGTTTAGGACCATTCTCCTTCAGTGTCTGTTACTGAACTACACCAGCCATCAAGGCACACATAGCCTCCCATTTGGAGTTAGTTGGGTACATTCCATACTTTGTTCTTTACCTTCCCTTTACTGACCTGATTACCTAAAGTCTACAGTCAGATGTCTGTTTGCTTTGAGCTTAATTTTGTCTGGCCCCATGTTTTGTCTTTGTATATTCCAATACAAGTGAAACAAACATCTTAGTATTTCTCTTTCTGATTTAGTTCCATTGAGCATTATTCTTTACTTTTTTTTTTTTAAGATTTATTTATTTATTCGCGCAGAACTGGGGTACAGGCCAGAGATATGGTGGGTGAGAAGATTCACCAGGGACAGAGCGGGGAGCAGAACAGGCCGACTGATGAAGTACACTGCTGAGGGGAGCAGCGGGCAGGCCAGGAGAGGTCTGCCAGGCCATGTGGAGTTCCTCAGGGGCAGGCGGGGATAGAACTCATGTGGGTGTGGCTTTAGCTTCTTTGTGCTGTGCTTTAACCCACTGCACCACCAGGGAGGGCCCCTATTCTTCACTTTTAATTAACTCTTCCACTCAAATTCAATTTACACTTTACTATTCAGAGGATGTATTTGCCAAGATATTATTTATAATTGTCAGGAATTACTGTCACTTCCAGCAGACCCTTTTATTGTTCATTTCTTTCTAAGCTCAATATTTTGAGCATTCCATTCACCAGTATTGATAACCCATGAATTTGTCTCTAACTCACATTTCCTTCAGAGATCTAGGTATCCTTCATTCCTGTTGACCACATAGGACTGACCCTTCAGTCTCCACAGGGTTGTGAAGTGTAGGCAATTCAAACTTTGCTTTAATTCCAATTTATGAGTTCATTACAATTTCTGTGCCTGCTCCTCCTAAGAGAACTCAATTGTCATCATTCATCTTCCCAATTTAGAAGTTTAGAAAACCCTCTTCCATATCTAAAATATATATTGTTAAACATTTACTAGTAAAGCTCAAAAGTCCCTCTGATCTGAATCATGTTTTCCATTACTATCATGTAGTGCAAGAGAAAACTTATTCAAAATCTCTTTTCTTCAATTATCACCCTTCTCCACATTTGTCTGAAGGATGTTCTTTCTAAAATTCAAATCAGCTATATATTTCTTCTTTCTTCTCTACTCCCTTTATTTTTTGTGTTTCTGATAATGTTCTTTTATTTTTTACTACCTTCTTAAACTAACTATTACAGGCATACTTACGTTTGTGTTAAAGCAAAGCATAGAATTTCTAGAATTTTAGTACCACAGAAATCTTCAGAAAAACATTCAGATGTGACACTTTGCCTTCATTTTCAAGCTTCTTTCAGGGACTCTTAATCACTCTTTGCTATTAGCAATCTTGTAGGCCTCAGGGATACTACTTCTTAGTTAAATTAGAAAACTTGGACTTTTTATTTAATATTCACGTTAAGTAAAAGGAAATTGTAATAATATTAAAAAACATATTTTTAGGGTAGCTCAATGAGAAAGTCAACAAGGAAAATTACAAAGACTATTTAAAAAGTCTTATTACCTTCTTTGTTTTTTTTTTTTTTAAGAACTGGGGTACAGGCCAGAGATGCGGAGGGTGAGAGGATTCACCAGAGACAGAGCAAGGAGCAGAACAGGCAGATCAAGGAAGTACACTGATGAGGGGAGCAGTGGGCAGGTCAGGAGAGGTCTGCCACGCCATGTGGATCTCCTCCAGGGCCGGCGGGAATCCAACTCATGCGGAAGTAGCTTAAGCTTCCCAGTGCTGTGCCTTAACACTCTGCACCACCAGGGAGGGGCCTACCTTCTTTGTTTTTAACAAGTTTTAAATCTGGATTTCTTATACCAACCTTTAATTTAGGGGAAAATAGTCTTCAAACACTGCTATTCTCAGCTCACATGTTTCCATTTACTTTTTTTGCATGGGAAAGTCACTGTAATAAAACTTGATGTTCATTGAAAAGCTTATTCTTAAAGCATATTCCTACAAACAATTTCTATCTCAATAAAGTACATTGAAAAACTGAGACTATTATATAAGCAGGATATAAAACATGTCTTTTTTTAATTCATAGTGTATTAGTATAGTAACTCTTTAATACAAGTATATCTACTAATGGGCCTCATGTGATATGAATAAACATAATATGAATAATGACTTTGACTCGTATCATGGAAACAATCCTAGATTAAAAAATTGTTTTCTTCAGCATAATTTCAATGTTAGATTTGTCGAGTTTCAATCCAACTCCTCAGATTCAAAATGAGTTCTGAATCAGGAACTTCACCAATAATTAAATTTTATTGAGCCATGAAGCCAAAGAAGACATATTAAAATCTTGTTGCTAGTTAATTTGCAGATCTGTTTAGCTCAGTGTTACTTGGGGAATTTATTTTTAATGAATATAAATCTGTAGTTCTTACAGAGATTAGTCTGAGACTTAGGTTTTTTAGCATTTCTTACATATTGCTGATGTTGATGGAAGTCAGTTTGGGAAGAATACATTCATTCTCCCAATTTTCAGATGAAAAGACTGAAATAGGCCAACAGAGGCAAACAAACTTCCCCAAATAATATGGTAAAGCTCAGAAAAGGAGCTCATACTCCACTCCCAAGTTAGAGTACTTTGTTCATTTCCTGTAAAATGAACTTCAGGACTTATTTATAAGTGTGGGAGATGTATAAATTTCAGTGTGATGCCCACAGGAATAAACTTTTCTGCTTCTATCTTAGATTTCTTGGGCCTTTCAGAGTAAATTACATGTTTTGAGATTTGGCATCAATTGAGACTGCTCGTAAGTGTATAACTGGTGACAGTGGTAAGACATATATGGTGAATATTAATAGGTATTTTATGGTATTGTTTTTTATTGTTGTAAGAAACTCAACTTGCCATTTTTCTTAAACTTTTAGGTTTGTGGTTTCATAAGTTGGGTTTTCAAACACATTGAAATGCAACATTATGTTCTAAAAATTTTCACTTGCTCCATAATACAATACTCTTGAGACATGAGCAATCACTTTTTGTGCAACTTTGAAGCTACAATGATGCTAATTTCTTGCCAAGTCAATAGATTGAACTAGAACAGCCACTGCATGAATCACAAATGACAAAGGGCCTGTGTGAGACCTTATGTATTTTTGATCTCTGAAGAACCATATATTAACATAAAAGCTAAAATCTGTAATGGTCTATATTAATTTCTACTTATTGATGTCCCTTGGTTTTTACTCTATAACTCACTGATAAGAAACACTCTGAAACATTTATATGATTCAGAATTCAGCTCTAAGTGCTCACCACTATAGGCACTTAAAGAATATGTTTACAATACAATTACTTACTCTCCTACAGAGTTGAAATTGCAGCTTTTTATGAGTAACTTGCTATTCCATTATTTACTGGTCCTAGTAAGTACCATTAAACTTTCACACAAAAGACATTTGTTTTAATTTTGCTACTGTGAAATATCTTCTAAAATACACCAGTGAGCTCACTGCTCCTAAGTGAAGGCAGAGAAGTATCTTCAGCCAATCATCACAGTGTGTTTTCAAGTTTCATTATGCGCTGTAGTCATTATGGTACATGTGAAAAAACCAGCTACTTTCCTTAGCATTAGCTGAAATTCAGTTTCTACTACAAACCATGGGGTAGAAATAGTTCTTAACTCCAAAACACCATATTCTTTTGTAGATGAGAGATTGAGATTAGGCCACATGTATAGTAGCCCTTATTGATCTAATTTCTGTTGCCATTCACTTCCATCATCGTAGATTTCTTTTAAAACCAGAGATGATTTTCTAATGAATGGAGGTGTAATCTTAATTAGCTGTAAAAAGACTATTCGGAGCACTAATTAGCTGATCAGCACAGTGGATGTGAATGAATACGTTGAATAACAACAAACCTTGGGTAAATACCTGCTGAAACTTAACCTTGTTCACATCCTTTCAGGTTCCTCCTTCAGGTTCAGAAATGACCCAGCAGAAATGACCCAGATTTTCCACAGTTGGAACTGTAATTTATTTTCCCTTTTGTGTTTCTACTATGGTTTAGGAAAATGGGTAGAAAAAGAAATTATCTAAACTATTTAGGTTTACTCTGAGATGAGTTAAGTTCCTTTCAAAATTACACTATCTGTTTTATTTTGCTGCTGAATAGAAATTAGTAGATTTATTTTTTTATAGCCAGCAGATTTTCTGAGTTTTCTCATTACTTGTCTACTTGTTTTTAAATATATTACCTATAACATCATCTCCAAATGATGCCAATTCTCTAGGCCTTGAATTCTGATGCTTACCTGATTTTGTGTTACTGTTAGCCAATACCTTACTGCAGTGCTTAATAAAAGTATGGATATTAAATACCCTTATCTTTTTCCTGATCAATCTGTGTTTGATAGTGGACATTGATGTATTTGGCAGATTGCCAAGGATCTTGCAGAAGCAAATATTAAGTGATGCTTAACCAAATATGAATTTTATGATGACTGACAAGTGTCCACCTGTGTGGTTGTAGAACCATCTCCTTTCCTTCTCCTATACATTATGTGCTTCTCTTCCCTTATGTTTCTGGCAGTTCTTGGCCTTCTTCCAAGTTCTCATATTCCTGTCTATTACATACAGTTTCTGTTCTAGATTTTAATCATTCTTTATACATTTGTTTTCTAGGTTATTGCATTACCATCTTATTTTAGCTTTTGCAACCATATATCTTTATCTATGAGCTCTTAATAAAATCTGTCCCCATACTCTATTGCCTATAAGACACATAAAACATTAGTTAATCCGGCCCTCCCTGGTGGCCAGTGGGTTAAAGCAGAGCACTGAGAAGCTAAAGCCACCTCCGCATGAGTTCAATTCCCGGCCACATGGGAGGTGACCACATGGCGTGGCAGACCTCTCCTGACCCACCCGCTGCTCCCCTCAGCAGTGTACTTCATCGATTTGCCTGTTCTGCTCCCCACTCTATCTCTGGTGAATCCTCTCACCGCTCCTGCACCACTGGCCTGTACCCCAGTTCCATATGAACAAAATAAATAAATCTTAAAAAACACACACACACACAAAAACATTAGTTAATCCAACCTACTTTGCTTTTATTACCAATTAGTCAATCGTCCTAACATTAATATGCTATATTTTTTTGAAGTTCAAAACCTCGGGGTCATGTTTTATTGATTTTCATACATGGGAAAAACACATTTTATATGTAGATTATGGTTCTGGGATAGGCAATATAATTTGTCTTGTTAAAACAGTTGACAATAGGCCCTCCCTGGTGGCGCAGTGGGTTAAAGCACAGCACTAGGAAGCTTAAGCCAGTTCCGCATGAGTTCGATTCCCACCTGCCCCGGAGGTGACCACATGGCGTGGCAGACCTCTCCTGACCCGCCCGCTGCTCCCCTCAGCAGTGTACTTCGTAGATCTGCCTGTTCTGCTCCCCGCTCTGTCTCTGGTGAAGCCTCTCGCCGCCCCTGAGCCTCTGGCCTGTACCCCAGTTCTGTATGCACAAATAAATAAATCTTTAAAAAAAAAAAAACAGTTGACAATATATAATTATGTCTTGTAGATAAGAAATCCTTTCAGATAAGAAATACAAAGATCACAGCCTTCAGGTTTATTTTCTTTTCAAATGTTACCAACTCTATTAAGATCCAATTTGCCTTTCATTTTTTTTTTTTATGTTCTGTGTATACCCAAATGTAAGCTATATATTGGAAAACTAAACTATCTCAAGCTCAGCCCAGGTAGTATTTTGATTTTAGTCAAACATCTTTAGGTGACTTTAAAGTTCTGAATCTGACATTTCAAAGCTCTCAAAATAATACTTATATTGTTTCTACTGTATTGATCATTAATTTTTTTAAAGATTTATTTATTCATACAGAACTGGGATACAGGCCAGAGATGCAGGTGCAGTGAGAGTATTCACCAGAGACAGAGTGGGGAGCAGAACAGGTTGATCTACAAAGTGCACTGTTGAGGGGAGCAGCAGGCGGGTCCAGAGAGGTTACTGCACCATGTGGGTCACCTCCAGGGCAGTATTGACCTCATACTGAAGTGGATTTAGCTTCTTAGTGCTGTGCTTTAAACCCCTGCACCACCAGGGAGGGCCCTGATCATTAATTTTTAAAGAAAGATATTTATTAAAATCATTCAGCATTACCTGATAATAAAATGACATATAAGATTAATATTTACCTTAAAACAAGACTTTTTCCCCCAGAAATTAGAGAAAAATCTTTTAGGTTTCATTTAGTAATGTTCTAATCTGCTCATTATATTTAATTAACTGATGCAAGCAAGGGAAGTAAGAGAATATTTTTTTAATCTGCTCCTGACCTATTGTACATTGAGAAGCCTGCTTTTCTTATTGGCTTGTCTATAAACAGTAATCATAAAATGTTTAATTCTAGACTTTTATTGGGGAATTAACATTCATTGCAGATAACCTCAACTTCAAGTCCTCATTATCTTAGTTTCCACTACTCTCTACTATGCATAATTACCTTTACTTAGAACTTACTCTTTCTCCAAATAGTTTGTTGCCTTTCAAGAGAAATTTGATTAAAAATTAATGTTCTCACATTCTTAGAAATACCTGGGCAATTATTTATGAGCTACTACTTTTGATCTTGTAAATTCTTAATTTTGTTTAACTTGGACTGAATATAAATAGATCATCAAGAGGGAATGCTAGAAATCTTGAAGTGGAGTAAAGGAATCTCTATTCTACTTTTAGGTTTCTTAAAGCGAGATTAAGGAGGAAGGTGAGGCCTGCATGCCAACAGTAAGGGCAGGTGTAAATTCCTTAAATTTAGTAATCTGATTTTATCTCCCAAGTAACTAAAAAAAAGTTAAATATTACACACTGTGTGGCTTGGAACTGACCTATTTTTGGGTTTTCCTTTGTTGAATGAATATAGGAAGGTCAAAAGGGAAACAAAACAAAAACCAAACACTACCAACATACAAATGTGATGCAGAAAGATTGTTTTCCTTGGCTTTACTGAGCAACTTCATGACTCCCTGAGGCAAAGAAAGATCATTTCACTCTTGTTCTCTGCTGTATGCTCTGACTTGCTAGCTATAGGTGTTTTGAATTAGAAATATGTGATCCTGAAAATAAGTTGAGGTAAAATATTCTGGCTTCAAAGCATGAGTCTTGCTACTAAAATTATCATAAAATATTTCTATGGATAATTTAGGAAGAAAGGGTTCAGCACCTTCTGGACTGTGCTGGTCAAACGTCCTCGTAAGGAGGAAAGGAATCCAGTTTTTTTGGAAAAAAAAAAAAAAGAAAAAGCTCTCCTCATTTTCCTTAAAGTATCCATCTTTCTAACCAGAGGTAAGATAGTTACCAGGGTCACATGGCCTTAATGATTTACTTGTTAAGGTTTTAGATTTAAAAATGGGAGGTCAACATCAAACACAGTTACTGAACTATAGCAAAGCATTGATTCACAGCCCTCCATACCCCATATACACGTTATTCCTGTATCTACCTAAAAGTCCCATTTGTCAAATTTTATTAATCTGTTTTTTATGATCTTATATATAATCCCCATACTGATATGATTCTTTACAGGTTTATCTTATGACATTCTTTCTCTAGAAATGAATGACGTAACACTTTACCATATACAGAAAATCAGGTGATTAGCCATGTCTGTCATTACCCTTGTGTCCTTTCTTCTAGTTCTGTCTCCTTTATCTAGATCGTATCCCTTCATGTGGGCTAGTAAACTCCTTTTAAATTTACAGCTTATTTCTTTGTGCTTTATTTCTTTTACTACTGAGTCCAGTCCTCAAATCCTTGACTTTGCTATTGCAATTATCTCCCAAATGGTCTAGTTATCACATGCCTTAAGACACTCAAATCCATCCTCACACTCCAGAATGATTTCAGTGATTTCCTAGAACCTATTTTAGGTCATGTGTTTTCCTTGCTTCAAGTCCTTTGGATGTTCCCCAGTGTGTATGTGGTAAAATGCATGCTCCATAGCCTGTCTTACAAAGCTAACTGTGATATATGACTCCTGAAAATTGTCTTTCTTTAAATTGACAACTGATACGTTTTTAAAAGGAGATGCTTTCACATACAATGAAGTACTGTTAGTACCATCAGATACGTTTGGATAAATACACTAATGACTGAGCATTTAAAAAATAAACTCCTAGAATAATGACCTACTGTATTTTTTCAATTATGCATGACTTTTCATCATTTCTACATATGTAATGCAAGTTCTTTCTTGATTTATAATATTTCCTGTTACTTGTAAAAAAAAAAGACAAATAGACCAAATACCCTTTCAAGAAATGTCTTTTTTGCTCTGATGTCTAAATCTGCCACAGCCCCACATTCCCCCCAAAGGACAAATCCTTATTATCCTTATTAAAAACATGTCTTTGTTGTCCGCTAGACACTATGTGTGCCAAGGAGAGGTTCATCATAATTTTTTCCTGTGTATATTCAATTCTTAGTACTGCATAGGTGTTCAGTAAAAATTTGTTAAGTTAAATAATCATTAAATAAAATTCCCTCAAACCATTGTAGTTAAAGTGAATCGAGTACTGATGATGTATAAAAATGGAGAATCTGACTATCTAGGTATATATCAGAGCTCAGGTAATTATATCTGGAGATTTGGGAATTTATATGGCTTAAATATACTTAGATTCCTAAAACTGTAAAATGAGGATATTCATTTCACTTACCTCATAGATTGTTCTAAAGATAAAAATTTGAATCTTTTTATAATGGTAATAGCATTTTCTGGTGCCGACTAAGCACTCTTATTAATTTACATTGATAAATGTTACTTTGAAGATATTAACAATTCTAGCTAACTTCAATCTGATCATGTACTACTCTCATGATGTAAGTAAGTAAGACAAATACTGATCTGTCATATAAAGCTTACTATAGAGAAACATTGTATACCAATGGAATGAGATTTCAGACCCCTAGAACCAAAATTTGTTTGGGTTACATGGGCATTTCCTTTTTATTATGCATATTGTAACTAGTCATAACAATTCATACATTTATACTCATGCTGCTAGTATAGAGATTTTAAAAAAAAAATGTGTAGGAAAGAGTGACAAAAGCAGACCTTACTGTTTAGAGCTGTGTAGCTAACTGATCAGTGTTTTAAAAAATGAAAAGGATAAAAGGTTGAGAAACAATCAAGAGGTGTGCATGGTTTGAAAACTTGTGGGATTGATTATGGATTGCTTCCAAAATAAGGTTGGGGGGGAGGGAGAATTGTAGGTTGTCTTTGTCTTTAAAAATGATTCTTTTAAAAAGGCTCCATAGTTTAAATGATGAAAAAATGAGTTGGCAGCCTCTTCAATGGAAAGCTGTTGTTAATCAAATAATTTTCCTACCTAACACACAGCAGATTTTTGTCCTAGTGTATTTTTATGTCTGTTTAACTGAACATAAAATCAGGAAGGATGCTATAGCTTTATTTGTTTGTTTATTTTTTTGGTTTAATTTGAATCTGGATTCTAAAGTTCTGTAACTTTATTTCTGCCACCTGGTGGCTGAAATACTGATATCCTCACCCTCTGTGAAGCTGTTCTAATGCACATACACATATATCAATATACTTTATTTCCTTTGGCATAAGGTGTTATAACTGAAACTGGAATGCATTTCAGTACATTGCATGTGGGAAATTATGATATATTTTTCTTTTCTGAACTTGAAGGTTTATGATGGCATTCATTATTTGCATATGCATTACTGTGTTAAATCTGTTATGCAAGATGTTTATTAAAAATCAGTATCTGCATATACTACATTAGAATTACCCTTGGAAATCTAATTATACCCTCTGCCATAAAACTGACCTCTTTTACATGATTTACTCACACCTCTTCCCCTTTTCCTTACAGTAAAGTCTAACTTATAGACTATACTATTTTTGTTTTAGTTTCTCTACATACCACATATGAATGAAATTAGTGTTTTTTTTCCATCTGACATTTCACTAACCATAATAGATCTTTTTACCCTGGACTATTTTTGTTACTTTATGTCTTTAGTAGTTCCAAATAAGTTTCATGATTTTTATTCTATTTCTGTGAAGAATGTCATTGGGATTTTGATGGGGTTTGCAAAATCTTGCTAGGACTCCCATTATATTACTCTGTTGGGTAGTAGTGGTGAAAATGGGTATCTTATCTTGTTCCTTATCTTAGAGGAAAAGCTTTCAGGTTTTCACCACTGGATGTGATGTTGACTGTGGTTTTATCACATAGTTCCTTTCTATACCAATTTTGCTGAAGGCTTTAATATAAAAGAATTCAGGGTGAATATTTCCAAATGATTTTTTTGTGCATTGATTGAAGTGATTATATGATTTTCTCCTCCCTCTTCATGTGGTATATCACACAAATTTATTTCTGTATGTTGAACCATCCTTGCACTAATGGAAAATTATTAGTTATACATTAAAAGAATCATACTTGATCATGATATCTTTAATTGCAGATTTTGCTAATATTTTGTTTGTTAGTATTTCATTGATTGACTTTTTATTTGTTGTTCTCTTTGATATATCTGATTTATTTTTCTGTTTTCTTGGACCAGGGCATGATATTCTGAAGCAAACTATCTGTATTTGAGGCCTAGTTCTTCTATTAGTTGATGTTGCTCAATGTTTTGATTTCAGTAGATTCAATGATGACAATATATACCTTATCTGTACAAGAAGCTTTTCTGATAAGCACATTGTTCACTAGAGGGTTAATACAATTAGGTTGATGTAAAGTAAAAAGACTATTATTACATGTGTACATTTTCCCATTTCAATTTGCTTTTCTCTATTCCTGCTTCCAGTCAGTTTTAAAAAAGGGAGGAAATGCATTTCATAAAAAAAGAGAATATTATTGGGGAGAGGCCAATTTTCCACTGAGGATCAGTTGATGATGTGAGTTATATAGGGATCTGTAAAATGCAATGGGAGGAAATTAAGAATGAGGCCCTCTCCAAAGGGCTTGCATGATCTACTGCTGCTGGAACTTTGAACATTTATGATTAAAGATGCAAATCTTGGGCCCTCTTTAGTGGTGCAAGGGGTTAGGATGCAGTATTGCAAGCCAGCCACAGCTGTTTCAGTGCGAGTTGCATCACCCGCCCTAGAGGTGACACACATGACGAGGCAGACCTCTCCTGTCTCACCTGCTGCTTCCCTCAGCAGTGTACTTTGTTGAGGTCCCTGTTCTTCTCCCTACTCTCTCTGGTGGATCCTCTGACCTATACTACAGTACTATATGCATAAATAAATCTTAAAAAAAAATGCCTTTTGGATATTTCCACTTCAAAAATTTCCTTCCAAAGTGAAGTACTTTGAGGGATTTAGTTTCATTCACTATATTAAAAAAATATATATTTTTGACAGAAATAAAGAGCTCTCTAGTCAGAGAGCTCTCTGGTCAGAGCAGAGGAGTGGGGGTGGTAGTAAGAAAAGCTATATCTACTTCATAATCGCTTTCATTGTCTTAATGGATTTTTCTTAAGGCCAAGCCCTATCTGTGTGATGTTTTTAAAAAAATATTTAGGCATACAGGCCAGAGGTGCAGGGATGGTGAGAGGCTTCACCAGAGACAGAGTGGGGAGCAGAAGAGGCAGTCACTAAGTACACTGCTGAGGGGAGCAGCGGGCAAAACTGTCTGCTGCGCCATGTGGATCACCTCCGGGGCCAGCGATCCACCTCTTCACTAAAGCAGCAGCTGCTACTTGTGCTTTCTCCTAACTTTGCACCACCAGGGTGGTCCTATGATACATTTTTTTTAAATACAAGTTTTCACTTGAAAATAATTGTTTTATTTATATTTTATCAGGAATATAAATATTCTTACTGTTTTCTGTTGCCATTTTCTGGGCATTTCCTGAATTTGAGTTTATTTTTGAAAAGTATTTTTGAATTTATACCTGTGCAGTTAACACTGTGGTAACCTTACAGATACAGATATCTCTGTACATTTAATACATCCCAAAACATTTCTGTGGATAACCTTGATACATTGGTGACTGTACGGGGAATTTTCCATTCCCATTAAAGAAATGAGTTGTTTATTTTTTCCATTCTAAAATTATTCTCCACCAAATATATTTTGTTCACAACCATAAAAATGGTGTTTGGGATGATGACAGGCTGTGATCACAATTTTCTCTGTGCCAAGGATGAATTTTCAAAAATACCATTCTTGCAAGTTTGCCAATCATTTTCTATGCCTTTCTTAGTGTATTTTTGAGAATGTCTACAAAATATGAAAGATATGAGGGAAGCAATTTTAAATGATATTCCCTAGGTAGTAAAGTCTTGCGCTTGAACTTGAAATTTAAAATGGCACAAGGATTTCAAATGTTTCTTAGTTAAATGCCTCAGGCCTATCCGTTTATTCATTCTTTTGTTGTTAACACTTAAGTCAACGGTTGTACTGAGTGCTAAGCATACTACGATGATAAGGTGTTAAGTATTAGGGTGGTAAATGTAACTGTTCATCATGAATCCTGCCTTTAAGGAGCTCATATTTTAGTGGAATATAAGGAAGACAGCTTGCTATAAAGCATGACAACAATATGACAAATAACTGAAAAGATCAGGTTTATCAGAAAGAATGACATTCTTGAATAAGATTGAAGAAAGGTTGCACAGAATGGGACAAATAGGAACTGAGTCTGGAATGAAGAGAATCAGCATCTTGCTAATTAGACACCTATGATGGAGAGAGATATTGATAAAATGTGGTATCCTGGATAGAATGACAGCCATTAGAACTAAACTAGTATTTAAAGGTACTATAAAGATAGTTGGTATTACTGTTGCCTACCATGACATAATGTACTTGATGACCCGTAGTTGTTGTTTTTTTCTTTATTCACTGGAGTACTACTTAAAATAATGAAGTTATTGTAAACTCTTCTAAATATGTAATGTGTTGGTTGTCTACTGTGTACCATAGCTCTTACCACAATATATTGAGATTATCTGTTACTTATCACCATGTACATTTTTAAAATGCACTCACTTTTAACATCTGTCAAAATTCACTCTTTTAGATGTGCAGTTCTATGATTTTTGACAAGTGTATATAATGGTATGACAGCCACAAAGAATCAAGGCACAGAGGACCTCTATTGCATACCACACAATTGGCTTACGCTATCCCATTGTAGTCAACTCTACCCCTGCTGCCAGAACTGAACCCCTACTGTATGTTTCCTGTTCCCATTTATATTGCATTTTCCAGAATGTTGTTTAATCACACATTTTCTTAATGTGAGAATTTTATAATATCTATAACCTATCCCAATTTTTAACAGTTTTAAAATGTTGATATTTAATGTGTTCTTCAAAAATGTTCAGAGTTAAAAATAATTACTGAAATAATCCTAAAATTTCAAAAATAAGATGGTAGACCCTAAATCACAAAGGAGGATGAAGTAATTATTTATAGTCTATCTATTATGAATTAGTGCCACCTAAAGAAGTAAATAAAATATTGCTGGTTATAATCTTTTAATAACCACTTACGGTTATTTTTATTTTTATTTTTTTATGTTGGTTGAACTCTCTGTAACTAACATGTACTAGCTCCTAATATCATAAAACCATATTTTTTTTCTGGCAATATTGTGACAAGAAGTTGGTATTTAATTTACCAATGGATAATTGAAAATTTATCTTTGCATGTCTTACCCAAATGAGTTAATCTTGGAATATATATGAGCATTAATTCTATTCAGTTACTAGACAAAGGTAGATGAATTTCATTTACTCATACATCCATTTGTTCATTCTGGTAGCTAAGAAATGGAAATGTTCTATTTCCTTTAGTTGTCTAGTAAATCATATATATATTTTATTTTATTTTTTTTTAAAGAAGATACATCATAAGGTCCCAACTCTCAAGAAATACTAGAATATTTTCTCTTTCCCACAATATGTGATATAGGGCTTTCTTGGAAAGAGGTCAGAGGAAGAGACTGGAAATCCAAAGTGAAATGAGGAAGAGAAATTACAAATAGCAACATTGATTTGTCAACTTTAATATAGGTGGTCTGTAGCCTGGAGTGAGTAGCTGATCTGACATGCTTGGAACAGGACCTCAGGGGAGTTGAGGGAAAGATAGACCAAATGTTCTGATATAAACTAAGTCAGAATCTGATAGGAAAATTTTTAAGAGGAAGTTTGACTCATGGTACACAAAGTGTTTTTAAGAGAATGTATAAAGTTTGAAAAGTGCTATGGAAAAACATGAAGGAGAAATAGAAAGAAAATTTGATGGGTTGTTAGAAATTTTCTAAATTATATACCTAACTATGGGCACTCACTCAGCATTTATGGACCACTTGAAGATCCATCATTCTCTTCAGTACTAGAAAATTTCCATGTACTGCTTCTTGAAAATTTTTACTGTTTATTTTCCATCCCCATTTTGTTGTGGTGGTGGTATCGCTGGTTAACAACACTGATATGGTTCAGAGACACAGGATTCATCCCCTCAGCTCTATGTTACTGTACCACACCAGTGACCATGGCAACATAGCCCCCCACCATAGTCCATTGAGCACCCTCACACTTTGCTCTGCATTGCCATTGCCTCCTCTGTGACAGATTTCTAGGTTTTTTTATTGGTTTGGTGACACCACCTAGTATTTGTTCTTTTTCTTCTAACCTATTTGCTTAATAGTCTCTCCCAAGATTTATTTATTTATGCATACAGAACTTGGGTACAGGCCAGAGGTACAGGGGCAGTGAGAGGCTACACCCTAGAGTGGGAACAGAACAGAATGTGGGTCTGGAGAGGTCTGCTGTGCCATGTGGATAACCTCCCGGGCCAGGGATCGAACTCATGGTGAAGTGGGCTTTAGCTTCCTAATGCTGTGTTTTAGCCCACAGAGCCACCCGGGAGGGCTGGCCTCTCCAGTTCTATCTTTGCTATTCCAAATAGCAAGAGTTCAGCTTTATTTATTTATTTAAGATTTGAGTAGTATTCTATTGTGTGTGTGTGTGTGTGTGTATACCACTTCTTCTTAATCCACTTATCTGTTTTTAAACACTTAGATTTTTCCCATAGCTTGGTAATTATAAATAGTGCTAGAATGAACATAAGAGAATATATATTTTAATTAGTGTTTTAATTAATTAAATTAGTGTTTTTGCATTCTTCTGGTAGATGCCTAGGAATAGAATTGCTGAGTCATATGGCAGATCTATTAATATCTTGAGAAACCTCCATTTTGTTTTCCATAGGGGCTAGATCAGTGTACATTTCACATCAACTGTGTATGAGGATTCTTTTCTCTACATTCTCATTAACTGTTTTTTCCCCAATTTGAGTTCCTTTCATATATTTTCTTGCCCACTTGTTCTATGTAGAACTTCCAATACTATGTTCAATACATTGGGTAGACGTTATTTATCTTGTATCACATCTTAGAATAAACATTTTCAGTTTTTCACCATGGAGAATGTCCGCTGTGTTTTATATAGGCGTTTATTAAGTTAAAGTATGTTGCATCTATCTCCATATTTTGGGAGATATTTAACACACATGGACATTTAGTACCAAATTCTTATTTTGAATATTTTGAGCTGATCATATGATTTTTATATTTTCTGATGTGAATTTTATTGACTTGTCAGTTTAACCATCCTTGCATCTCTGGAATAAATCACATATGGCATGGTGTTTGATCCTTCAAATACGTTGTTAAAATAGACTTGCTAACATTGTTTATTTGTGGTCACCAGGAAATTCTTTGTGTTATACTTTTGTCTGGTTTTGGTAACAGGGTTTTATTGCTTTTTTTTTTTTTTTTTTTAAAGAGCGTCCTAAGGCCCTTCCTGGTTAAAAGCACAGCACTAAGAAGCTAAAGCCACTTACCATGAATTCACTCCCCACCAGGGAGGTGTTCCACAAGGCGTGGCAGACCTCTCCTGCCCAGCCTGCTACTCCCCTCAGCAGTGTACTTCGTTGATCTGTCTGTTCTGCTCCCCACTCTGTTTCTGGTAAATCCTGTCACCGCCCCTTCACCTCTGGCCTGTACCCCAGTTCTGTATGCATAAATAAATAAATCTTAAAAAAAAAAAGTCCTAAACTGTGTTTTAGAGGTTTGTACAACTTCTACTGTTCCAGCAGGTGGCGCTGTAGGTTTTCCCAGTTTAATACGGTTTTAATTTATAGACTTTTATTACATATGATACATAATTTTGGAGACATGAAATGGAGGCCTCTTATACATATGTCATTACAACCTGTTTATTATAATTTTAGATGTTTGGCCTTTCTGGGCTTTCCTGTCTGGGAAACCTTATCTGCAGCTGATGGGTCAGGTCATGAGAGAGGGGCCTGGAGGGATTCAGTCATTTGTGATAGCTGTTGGTGGAGAATGGCTCATGTTTTTGTCATCTTTCATAGATAGCTCTTTTCTCTGGGGTTCATAACTAAATTTCTGCAATTTACATGATCTTAGCATGCTTCACAATGTCAGGGATAGGGAGTATAATCCATTGTATTGTCTGTGTCCTCTGCAAATAGCTCTCTCTAGAGAGCTATTCAATTCATGAATTGAATCTTTTCTGTGTCTCTTCTGGTGCAGCCTTGAAGGTCCAAATGATTTTCCAGTTTACCCTATAAAGTTATAGGACCTTCTGCTTTTAGTATTCTCCTTTATGACTTTACAATTGGTAGCCCAGGAGCATAGAAGGAATCTTGCTCTGACACCCTTTTGGCCCTTTAACCCACTGACATTTTTTAATTATCATTTACTAGGCAGTAGATTTGTTGGATTGATCATCTATTGCCTCTTAGATTTTTTTGTTTTATTTTGTTCTCTGCTGTATTTTCTTATTTCTTAGATGTATGTAATATTCTGTATCCCTACTCCAAGGTTACTAATTTCACAGTTTTGTATTATCATTGGCTTATTCAGTTCTTTTTCTTCTGCTTGTTTAGTTTTTTTTTTTTTAATATTGGAGGCATTTCTCAAATGATTAGTAATCTGTTCATATTTGAGTGCACTTGACACTGTATGTGTGATTGGTATTGACTGAGTGCTGACTTTGACATTAGATAACATTTTATGTGGGTACCATTCATACTTTTAAAAATTTTGTCTTCTGGGTGATTATAGTTTCATAGAGAAGAATCTTTGATCTCAACATGTGGAGATGGTTTAAAATATCTACTTTGCAAAAGTTCATACTAGAAATGGTGTAGGGATGAGACACTACGAGTTTCTTACCACTTCTTTAGTTCCCTGATCTTAGTCTCTTGCCTCCTGCTAGTAAAGAGCTGTTACCACTCATGTATATACTTTTTATCTTCCAAAATATATTCAATTTCTCACTTGTACTATCTCCATTTTTTCCTTTTTGTGGTTATGGTTATATATTTTAAAATTAGCTTTTTTTATTAGTCTTTAGAAGTTTAGCAATGATTTACTAAAATTTTACAACTTTATAAATCTGAAATTAATTACTTTTTTTTTTAAAGATTTATTTATTTGTACATACAGAACTGGGGTGCAGGCCAGAGGCTCAGGGGCGGTGAGAGGCTTCACCAGAGACAGAGTGGGGAGCAGAACAGGCAGATCAACGAAGTACACTGCTGAGGGGAGCAGCGGGCGGGTCAGGAGAGGTCTGCCACGCCATGTGGTCTCCTCTGGGGCAGGTGGGAATCGAACTCATGCAGAAGTGGCTTTAGCTTCTCAGTGCAGTGCTTTAACCCACTGCGCCACCAGGAGGGCCGAAATTAATTACTTTTTAAGATATACTATATACAGTATAGCAGTGTAATTGTTGATAACATAAAATCAAAATATTTAATTGAAAATCTCTGACATCCAGAATTACACTATATCACTACACTATATTTTATTTTTTGTACCATATTCTTTGGAAAACGAGGGGAAAAATATGTATTACCCATTTTATATTTAAATTACATCTTTCCAATGTGTCTTTCAGAATGTTTTTGTTTGTTTTTAATTTTTTTTTAACTAAAGAGGTTGGAATCTAGGAGTTGGTAAAGAACTAGGCAGTTCCTTCACTCATAATGCTCTGGGCCTGAAGTAAATTAATTATGATACTTTCTGTCTACAATACACTTGGGGAATTTATTTAGATCTACTCTCAGAGCTGACATCTCAAGAGTATATAAGTCAATTATGGTTCAAGTTCTTCTTGTCTCATTAGCTATTTGAATAATATATTTGAATGATAGCCCAAGAGACAAGAATTAGGAACTGTTTTTCTTAGTCCCAAGTGAGCTTCTTAGTCATATAATCCTAGATCTTGTGATTAGATCATGCTGTGCCATTTGACTGATTCAAGGACTGACTCTATTCTACTCACATCCAGAAAAACTGATGGGGTATAGATTTATTTGTTTTTAATAAAGATCCTATTGTAATTTGCCAACCCACGGATAGCTAGTATATCTCAAAAGTACCTGTAAATAAAGAGATTTAAGTAATATGTCAGTTTTGGTTATCTTTGCCTATAAAATAGGGAAGGGTTCTATTTTAAATGAATTTATTTTTGAGCATATGTATGTAAAAAAAAAAAAAACTGTAATCCAAATTAGCAACCTGTGCAAAGTTAAATTGTTTTACTCTTGTGCCTACCTATCATTTAATTCATGGATTAGAAATAAAATGCTGACCAGGCTACAATTCCACAAATGATTATGATCTGGTCATGAGGTAACGCCATTTAAGAGAAATGATTATTTTGCAAAGCATTTTCAAATACTTGAAAAAAGATTTACAAAGTGAAATAAAAATAGTATGATTGAAGTGAGATGATGCAAAGAAAAAAACATAAACCATGTAATGTGAATAATAGCCTCTGAGAAATACAATTTTTATATCTTATTTTTAAGCATCTGTTTGTGACACTAAGAAATGAAATCATTTAATCTTTGAACTTATCTCTAAAGAAGTTCAGATGGAAGGTCAAAACCTAGCACTGTGAGATTAGTGATTCATTTTGATAATGTGTTTAGCTGATTGGAAGTAATAGCTCATCTCTTATCTTGGAACATGCTGATTCTCACTGCTTGTAACATTAACCCTTCATCTCAGAAACTTTAGCTTTTACAGATACCATGAGCATTGTAACTCTCCAATTCTATCCAAATTCTGTTTTATTAAACCCTTTCAGTAATGTTTTGAAGTATCTTCTTTTATACATTATACATAGACATTAGGGTGAGGAAGGACTGATCACTCATGAATAGATTTCTGTTTGCTTTTTGTGCATGTTTTGTATTTGCTGTGCACATTTTCTTATATAGTATTTGATATTGACTATCAGATTGAGTTGACAGATAGGGCTGTTCATGTGCAGTGACTAGACGATTGGTGTATATATAAGCTGTTTATATTGGCTCCTTGTTGATAGATAAGATTACTACAGGATAATTATTTGTGGCTGATATTGATCAGCAGTAGAACTTTGGAGTTTAACTTACCTTTTGCAGGTTCAGTCACCAGTGAACTTAATTTCAATGAACACATTTCAATATATGTATAAACACTCCAACTAAAATGTAGCTAATTTTATAGAGGATTGACATTCACCATCCATGGGTAAAAATTACCTAGGTCATCTTCCTGGTTTCCTCCTTTTGGGTAGTGTTTATGAATAAGTTGGGCTTATCACAATTATTATTATAAAATATAGAGAATTTCTCCATAAGTATGTAAGCAGACCTTTAGTGGTAAACATTCCAACATAACAGATTACCCTTTCTGACCCACCTTTCCCAAATTATTTCTTTCATAGTTTCTAAACAATGTCTTGTTTTGGTCTTTGTAAGAATGTTTTCTTAGTCTAATGTAAGACTCTATCCTATTAATGAGAATAAAATGCTATAATTAGTCTGCTCACTTGAGTCCTCTGGAATCATGCTGCTTGTTCTTCCAAATATGATGGCAAAACTCTGTACTGTGCAATTGCCATGAACTAAATTGTGTGCCTGAAAAATTTATATATTTAAACACTAACAGTTAACATGACTGTTACCTGGAGATAGTTTTTAGTAAGGAAAGTTATGTTATAAATGTGGGCCCCTAATCTGATCAGACTGTAGCCTTAAAAGGAGATTCTGTTCTAGCTTTCACTTTTCGTGTGTTACAATGCAAAAAGATGGTAGCTATTGGCAAGCCAGGAAGAGAGGTTTATCCAAAGGTGAATCTTGTCAGACCTTGATCTTGGACTTTTCAACCTTCAGAGCTAGGAGGAAATAACCTTCTATTGTTAAAGCCACTTTGCTATGGCAGCTCAAGCTGACTAAGGCAGCAGTTTATAATTAGTATGCTTTGATAGAAGGTCTGCTCGCATACGGAACAAGTGCCATCACAGATTTTAAAGCTGACTAATTATAAATTGTATACTTATTGGACAACAGCCACAGACAAAAATCAACACTTTTGCATACAATTATAAGATAAAAAATAGCTTTCATAATGACACTGTTGTATTTTATAAGGTTCAGGAATATTCTGCTTACCATATGCTTATCTACAAGAATCTTGTAATACTTGTAATAGCACTATAAACCCTTAAATTTTACAGCTACATAATAGATATTGTCATATTATTAAGCATTTACTATATACCAGGAGACATAGTAATATCGTTATTGAAAACTCATAAGGTAGTTTTTAATTTCATAAAACATGAACTTGATCATAAGAATCAAATAATAACACAGGTGTTTCATTGACAGCTCCTGGTGTTCCATAAAAGAATGGTGCCCAGTGACACCCCATTACCATGAAACGAGAGCTGTCACATGTCTGTGGGACCTGGGGATATGATGGAAAGTCCTCACCAGTCTTTGTTTAGGGGGATGGTATTGAGTCTACTTTATTCTCATGAGTATATGTTTAAATTTTAAATTGGGGAAAAATAGAACTTACCAAGATAAGTACTGTCTCATTTACCATCACCTTCCTGTCTTGGATTGTTGAGCTTATACTCAGGATCAGTTTGATGAAATTCTTACTTCATTTATCATAAAGCACTAAATTTATTCCTTACATACTGAACCCTTTTAATTTATTTATTAAATTCAGTTTTGAAAATTCTTTACACTTGCCTCTACTTAGAGAAAAAGAGAGAAAGAAAGGAAAAGGGAGTGGGGAGAGGGAAAGGGAGAGGGAGAAAGAGTCATTTGTCTTCTTGTCCAGAAAAAAATAATCCAGAACAAGGCAAATGTGTCTCCTGTCTTCATACGTCCAGTCTTCTCATTAGGTCCAGATTCATTGGAAGTTTATAAATATTTGAGTCACCCAATAGGTGTACCAATGAGCCATAGAATCATTTCTGGAGAACCTCCTGTCTATTCATTGTTTCCAAGGTCATCAAAATGAAGGAGTTAAGAGTTTTTATCATAAATGGATAGTGAGTGAGAGGTAAGAAACTAAGGAAAAGGAAGGAGGGTGAAATTGCAAATATGTATGTTAGTAAAAGTTAATATTGAGATAGTAGAACTTCCTATACTTTTTGCCATGAATGTTTAGTGGGAGGTTTAGCATCACCTGGTGTCTCATTACTCAGGCATCTTTTTTTGGCCAAAATAGCTGCTTTCACATTTCCCCCAAGTATAACAGAACAGACATTAAACAGGCAAGTAAACAAATATTAAAAAATATAAATATATCATATAGAAAACTATATAGCATCCTCAAACAATACAAGTAGCACATTTGCACTGACAGTATTATTATCTGGGAAACAATTTACAGTTCTTGTGGAAACAATTTACAGTTCTTTCAAAGCATTCTTTGAAAGGATAGAATATCCTTTCAGAGACTTAGTGGTAGCTAGAGTGAGCTAGGAAAGGCTTCCCAACTCCTGAGTTGTGGTATAAACTTTCTGTGCCTTTCCCATGGTCATAGTTGTTGTGATTATTGTAACACAGTTTATAAAAAATAAAAGAGTATGAGAAAAAATAAGTATGGGAAATTAAACTAAATTAATTATTGGATAGCAGACACTTAAGAAAGGGTTAAAAATGAGAAAAAATGTTTCCACAGACTATTGTGGGGGGAATATTGGCACTTTGGTGGTAAGTATAGTGTGGTATAAAGCAATGTCTTTACATTAAAAACAATACAATTAACAGTAAAATAATGCAGAGTATATATTATTACCACATTAAAGTAATGTCACCTTAATAAAATTAAATTTTTTAAAAGAAGTAATGTTTAGGAATTAAAGAATTGGTTAGAAGAACTTATTTGCTTTTTAGCCTAATAATATGCACCAGAACCATTCTTTCTTGGTTCTAGTCCAAAGAAACACTTTATTTCTCCAAAAAAAAACTCCCTTGTTCCTTCCGGTGTAAGTGATGTTTCAAAACTAAGACCTGGGAGGCAGTTTTGCATACTACTAATCTAGGTCTTCCTTGTTATGATTGCGTTGAATTCCTATGTATGAATATACTTCCACTAAGCTGTTTTTGTACTACATGAACTGTTTCTAGTTAAGACTATTCTTACAAAGTTAATGTGAATATATATATTAAAAAAAAATCCTTTTGTGGATTTTTTTTTTCATTTATATTGGATGGCCATCAAAGAGTATAATTACTGGAACATGGGTAGGTGTGGTGTATGCTTAGTGTACTCAAGACTTGGCAGACTTTCTCCAGGTTTTCCCAAAGAGGATATACAGATGTTTAATAGACATGAAAATATTGCAACACTTTTTATTAGGGAAATGCAAATCAAAACCACAATGAGATAATCATCTCACATCTTTGGGAATGGTTTCCATATAAAAGACTGCTAATGGCAAACCTGGCAAGGATGTAGAGAAAGAAGCTTTACATGTTGGGAGTCTAAATTGGGGTAGCCATTTTGGAAGTGGTATATGTCTTCCTCAAAAAAAAAAAAAAAAGGTACCATATGATTGAATAATCTCACATCAGGGTATCTGAAGAATGTGGAATACTCAACTTGAAGAGTTACATATGTACAAAGTTTATTGTATCATTTATTAACAACAGTAAGATACAAATGCAGCTTAAGTATCCACTGACAGATTGTTAGATAAAGAAGAGGTGGAATATATATAGAATGGAATAACTGAGCTATAAAGAAGGATGAAATTTTGACTTTGGCAGTAAAATTGAAGGAACTTGAAGAAATTGTGTGTAATGAAATTATACAAAGAAATGTACTAGATGATTTTTTTTCCCCTATCTGTGTAAGTAAATAAGCTATATGAACAAACAAATAAGTCAGTGGGCCTTGATAACAGAAATAAAGTTACCCAGGGTGAGCAGGGTAAGAGAAGGTAAAGAGTGAAGTGGGATTAATGAATAATAGGTTTTTTTGTTGTTCTTCATTTAAAGAGAAAGTAATGACTTAAGTAAAATAAAGAATTAGGAACTAAAAATATTGTGTCTAATTAGAATACAAATGCAATGATAATCAATATAACCAAGGAAAGCTTTAATGTTAACAATGATTAAACAACTAGGTGATAAAATTGAAAGGTAATACAAAAAATATCAAATGTCATAAAATGATAAAAACTAAAAACATCAAGATATTAACCTGGATTCTATCAAAAATTATGGGGTCTTGACAATATTCTAATATAGGGTAGCAAAGACAATGGCATATACTTCCTATTGCCATTAAAAACTATTAATAGCAAATACTAGTTCCATGTAAGAAGTACCCAGTTCTGCACCCAGTACTTGAATGCTACGTGTCCCTATTTGAAAGATTAGTATGCTGAACTACATAGAAAAATAACTTTAAAAATCATGTCTGGTAGGTGAAAGGAAACTTTCATTTTAGGATAAGTGCATGTGTGATTGATTATGTCAAGATGCTTAGTATGTGCACATTCTGACTCTTTGGGAATCCAAGAATAATCCAGTCAGAATAATTAACTCTGAATCAGTCAGATGAGCAATTTTATTAAGATAAGATCTTTTAAAATCTTATGTTGATATGCATGTGATAATCTTTTCTGGAAAAGCATGAATTACGGTAAAACTGAAAGAACCCACATTCAGCTTTTTTGGTTTGGAGTTCAGTAGTGGAGCATTATGACACAAACTCTCTTGAGAGTGTAGTCATGAGTCTGTGTAAGCTGTTATATTAATGCCTGCAATAGTTTGTCTGTGTAAGAGATCATAAAAGTAGAGAGACAGCAAGGAAAACAGTACAGGAGTCATGGAGGAAGAAGATCTCTGAAATGTGTTAAGTATATGTCTATGAACTAGTAATTGGGAAGCTTCACTATTCTGTACAATTTAAAAGATAGTTGATTGACATGTTTATACCTTCTGTCCTCAAGAATCAGTACTTTAGAGTACTGTCTGGCTTTTCTTTCACCACTGCCTTGTACTGGCCCAAGCCAACTTAGCACTGCCTCCTCTCCCGTGATCTTGGGCTCCAGAGCCTCTGACTGTCCAAAGCCTCCTGGTGTTAAAAGTTCACTCAGGGCCACCTTCACTGCTCCCTATAATGTGCTTTGTGTTAAACATTTTATCTACTTGGGCTACTTATCCTAACCTGGGTCTCATGTCAGATCTAAAGGAATATAATTAAGTATACTAATTGATACTGAAGTATAAATAGCTGATAACCTACTCCTATTTCCAATGTTTGCATTTTAAAATATGACACTTGAACTTAATAAATATTCAGCTGTTGATAATTCAGTTACTAAAAAAGTTTTTTTAAAAAAGGAGAGGATATATGAAGGATTGTGAGAAAATTTGTGGGGAAAAGGGTCCTATTTAATAATTTTTTTATTACAAAATTTATGTTTACATCATTTTGTACATTTTTTTCCATCTCAATTGTAATCCCCGCGGGTTTCCTATCTAATAATTTTTAAGGCATATACTATAAGTAACTATTGTAATCCATCTCCAAATCCTAATCTTAAAACTCTAGTAATTGCCTGGTATATCCCTGGTCACATATTCCCTATGATTTTGCTCACTTCTTCACATATTAGTATTTTAAGCTCAAGAGTCATTCTGGTTTTATCCTTTTAAATTTTTTTAAAAAAAGATTTACTTATTTATGCATACAAAAGCTTGGAGACATGCTAGAGGTGTTTGTATGGGAGGTGAGAGGACTCACCACAGATTAGGGAGCAAAACAGGCAAATATACTGAAATGCATTGCTGAGGGGAACAGCGGGCATACCAGGAGAGGTCTGCTGTTCCATGTGGGTCACCTTCCTGGCCAGGGATCAAACTTGTGCTACAGTGAATAGCTTCAGTGCTGTGCTTTAAACCTGTTACACCACCAGGGAGGGCCATCCTGGTTATTTTGTCTATGAAGTTGTTGTGTTTATTGACAACACAAATGATGATAATCCTTGTCATGTCCTGCCTCCTTCCAAGTTAAAATAAATAATTTTTTGTTCATTATGAGTTTTTCTTTTGGGTAGGACAACTTTTATTAAGACAACATTAAGAGATGTAATGTCCTCTGTAAATAAACTGAAAACAAACCAACAATTTTCAGCATGATTAGAAAGAAGCTTTTATATCTTCTGTTGATTGAAGGTTATAGTGTACATACATTTAATGCATATTTGTCTCTAATCTTTTCCATGACTTTGAATATCCTACTTCCCTTAAACAGAAGACACTGTAAATCCAAGGGAAAGAGCACAAAACTGAGAAGTTGCTATATCTGAATGTGAAGTGTATCTGGTGAAAAATTATTGGTAGAGAAAAAAATGAAACCAAGCAGGCAGTGGAAAAGTAGTCTGACGACTATTGAAGGACAAGGGAACTCAAGGCTTATCAATGGGCAGTGTACTACTCTTTCTACGCTGAGGCCACAAAGCCACTTCCTGTTTTTGAGTGCATGCAAGAAAATACAGCATATTAACCAGAGTCTTAGATATTTGGGCCTGAATACCAACTCTACTTCTTATTTGAATGTGACTATACAAATGTATTTTTATTAGGCTGTCCTTAAATTTCTAACGTGTTGATAATAGGTTTGAATGTGTGCTCTCTTTATTTAACACAGCTCTTGAAAGTAATAAACTGTATTATACATCTGAAACTTCCTATATTATTAACTTTTGAAGGCCAGAGTTATTCCTTAAGATAAATTCTCAAACAAATATGATTAGAAGTGCTATTTAATCTGATAATCTATTATACTTGATGATATAATATTTGTCTATAAGAACTGCCAACTCAACCAGTATATTGCATCATTTTAGTAATAATTTAATGAACAGATGATCTCAATCTGCATATATATATATATGTTAATATATAGCCATTCCATTAATGATAGAATATGTTTATATTAGTAGGGAGCATTTTACAAATATAGCTTATAAAAACAATTGCAGAAAATTGTTACTGTAAACTGAGAGTTTTCTGCCCAAATTCATATGTTGGAGTCTTAATCTGCCAGTGTGATCATATTTGGAGGTGTGCTCTTGGGGTAGATTTTAAGTTCAATCATGAGGGTGGAGGCCCCTGCTGGGATTTAGTGTCTTGAAAAGGAGATATACCCCCGTAGTAACCCCTCTCTTTTTGGGCACCTTCTCTTTGGGCACACATAACACACGGAGAGGGTAGGTGTCCACTAGTTGAGAAAAGAGATCTCAAAATGAAACCTACTTCGCTGCATATTGATCTTACACTTCTTATCCTCCAGATGTATGATAAATAAATGTCTGTAATTTAATCCCTTCGGTATATAGTATATTCTTATAGCAGCCACACTAAAACAGTTATATTAAGATTTTAAACAGCAGAGTTTTATCTATGTATATTAAGAAAAGAAAATGAAAGATTAGACACCAAATACTGTGATTAGAACTGAAAGTTGAAATTCAGGATTTCTTATATTTTACTCTTTATTTTTTATATTATATTATATATATATATATATATATATTTCAAAATTCATGTATTGTTTTTCTGATTTGAAAATAAGATTTACAAGTAAATCAGAATTAAAATATTATAATACTTTATAATCAACAGGCTGATACTATTCTTGATCATGCTACTTAATTATGCCATATGTTAAGCAGTTTACTTGTTTTCTTAACCTCCATTCCTTCATTTGCTGTAACTTAGTGTTGGGAATTTTTCTAGGTAAAAGCAGATTGAAAACATAATAAAGGTTCTAGAAATTTAAAAAAAAAGTACTTTTTATATATGTAGCATACACTAAATGATTTAGTCATTCGATATATTAAGAATGAGAAGGGAAGAGGAAAAAGAATCTTTAGGTATAGGAATTTGAAGTATTAGCAAAACACAAAAAAATGCTATAAAAATATAATATAATATCAAAGGGAGTGAAAATTGAAACTGTTAACATCACCAGCCATGTCTTGGAACAAAGAACCTTTTGCTTTCATTCTGAAACGTCATATGTAAACAGTAACTTGTTTTCTTTTCTTCTTAAAAGTAACTGTGCAGATATTTATCTACCCTTTTCCCATCAATTTCTCTGCACTCTAGTCTCTAAATGTGTAGTTTAGAAACAAATTCTAACATTTAACTATATGTTTTTAGTTCTGATCAGACTAGATTAATAAAAGTCTGTTGCTCTTTATAACTTTCAGTAGTTCAACAGGACCTACTGAGCCAGTGGAGAACAACACTTCAGATTTTTCTATGAAACATAATATGTGCCATTAAAAAAAAAAACATAATTTGTTCTCTGTATCTTGATTGATGCTGAATTAACTTTTGTTGTATCTATAGTAAAATATTAAAAACAAGCTAAATTTCATGTTCAGCAGCTTCAATGTGTATTTGACAGTGCATTCACTTTGGATAAAGCAGTTCCATTTTTCTGTCACTTAGTTATACTGTAGGAGTAAAAGCTTGGTGACACAAAGATCATATATTACATTAATGAGGGAAAAAGAGCAAAACTGATATTGCTTCCTTAAAGGATAAGGTTTCTATGGGCCAACTAGAATCCACAGCTAAAAATAAGTCTGTCCTTGGTATCTGTCCCTAAGTCAGCACATACATCAGCTTGTAAAAGACACAGATATTTTGTTATGTATATAGTCACAGATACATAAACCTATATATATACTCAACCATTTGCAGATTAGAAGGTAGACTATATTGCATAAAGAAAACTCAGGGCTATAGACTTTCAGTCATTACTGCGGTTTAAAAAATATGTACTCTTTTACATTCATTATGATATAAATCTGGTATACATCAATTCCTTGTTTATGTTTTTTTAGGAAAAGCCAAATAAAGGTAGAAATCCCTCCAAGTTCTCTAAGTTCAAAGATAGCCAACTAACTAAATAAGAAATAGATCATTTATTTAAAACACAGGATGATTTGAAATCACAAAATTGAGTTTCAAAAATGAAAATAGGGATAATCCAAAGTAGAAATGCTTTAAAAAGAAAAAAAAATTCTAAATTATGACTCAATACATTTGTGATTTGTACATTTGTATTTATTTCAATAACTTTAATTGAAATAAATTTTCATATCATGTGATTTATTCTTTTAAAGTATATAGTTCAGTATGTTGAGTAGATACATTTACTACTGCAATCATCACCACAATCTGGTTTTAGAAAATTTTCGTCTCTCCTTAAAGAAATAGTCTTGAAGTCACCATCCCCACCTCTGTTATCCTCCAACTCTCACCAATTTTTATTTTTTATTCTGTACCAATAGATCTGCCTACTCTCTATATCCCATATATTTATATATGGAATCATAATGAGACCTTTTGTGATGGGCTGTGTTCACGTACGCTAATGCTTTCAAGTCCATCCATGTTATTGCATGTATTTGTTGTTTGTCCTGGGAACTAATACTCCTCTCTGTGGACATGCCATATTTTACTTGTCCATTTCTCAGTCGGTGGATATTTGGGTTGTTTCTATTTTAGTTAATATGAATAACGTTGTCATGAATATTTGTATAAACTTTGTGCTGTGTCTTCTGAGAATATGAATAGGAGTGAACTTGCTAGATGGCTGATATGGTGTATGTGATAAAATGTTTCTGGGAATGGCTTTGAGATTTTCAGACAGGTATATAGTGAAAATTATTTTCTTTTTATTTAACTGTATAGAGCAAAACGGAATGAGGCAAAATTTTGATTCAAGAATATGTATATTTAAGTCACTGATGGAAGGTGAAATTGAAGGAAAAAGGATACCAGTGGTGTGTTCTGAAACTGAGTAAGAAAACTGTGTCAATGCTAGAAATAGTTCATGACAACCAAGAATAGAGATGAGGATACTAAATGTGGCAAACAAGATCAAACATTGGTGACCTTGGAGGGAACAGTGCTGTAGATTATAAAAGATAGTATGATGCAAAAAGGTTTAAAGAAGTAAGAGACAGGGAAATGGCCAATGGAAAGTGATATTTAGCCATTTTCATTTTGAAATGCAAGATTTGTATAGGGTGATAGCTCAAAATAAGTAAGCATGTTCACAGTCAGAACAAAGAAAAGGGAGTATAAGAAAAGAGAAGAAATTAGTAGTGGAGAAAAATGGCTGATACAATGAAATGAGCATAAGACAAAGACCAAGTATTGGTGGGGATTGGGGCAAGGGGGACCTTTGAAAAGAAGAGAAAACTTTCTAGTAAGTATATATTGAGTTTGGGAGGGAAATTACTTCTGGAGAAATTTTAATTTTAGCTGCAGTATATAACACAACTCACTGAATGTTTGTTACCTCTTTGACATTCATCAGGCATGCATTTTATTCTGGAAATGTTTAAATGTTTCATGAATGGAATTTTAGTCTTACAACAATTTTATGGGATGGTATTATTAATGTCAAATTATAAACAAATATAAAGTTGAGTGTTAATGTTTAGGCAACCCCATGATCACAGATATGATTTCAAACCCAGGCCTGTATAATAACAAAATTATGTTGCCCTTTATCTTTTTTATAAATTGAAAAAGGATATCAATTGCTGACATTTGGAGTGTAATGTGTTTGTGGGGTGAATTATAGCCTATTTTAATGTATAAGAATGTGTCTAGAATGTGCATGAAATACAGAAGCTTCAGGTTTTGTGATTTCCAAATGTCTCAATAGCCTAGAAACAATGATGGGAAGGCTTGTTGAGGCACCTGCTTTGGATATTTGGCTGTGCCATCTCCAGCAGGGAGCAGCACACACTAACACATGCAACCATTCACTATACAGACACACAGTGCCAGCAAGAAAAAGATCTTGGGAAAGTCACTGTATAAATATAGATAAAAACACAAAACCAAAAAATGCAGTAGCAGGGTCCTGTCTTTAGAAAGGATTAATTGTAATACATGGATTAGTTTTACTCATTTTTATATTATATTAATCATTAAAAGAGCTATATTATAAGTTCTGATGAGATTCATAAGGGAATTTCTTAGAAAGTGAACTGATTATAGATTCATCTTGATAAACTTTATTTTAATGGTAAACCTAAACATAGTTCTTAAAACTTAGAGTAATAGGGAGAATTTTATAAAAATAATGCTTAGAAATTGATGGATTAGACATTTTCTGGCATTTAAAACTTTATTAAGAAATATCAGTTGTTGATTACATGAGCCTGGTATTACTAGACAATTTCAGATTTTCAGTATGAATATGATAAATTTCAGTACTTGTTCAGTTTTGTTCTAAAAATTTAATGAGTCTGATGGCACAATAAACATGCAAAAAAAAATGGCTGTTGATGGAATGCAAAGCCATCTAGTGACTTAGCTTTATGGTTAAAGATACACATGTTGTAAGACAGTCTTGGATATTTTTCTTAATAAACACAAATTTGAAAGAATAAATGCATTATAGTTTCACTGCATTCATAATTGCCTGTAGGAAATTAACATTTGGTGAGCAACCTAACAGGAACTTGGTGTATATTATATCATTTAATTAATACATATTATATTGCAGCTGGAAAAAGAGGCTTAAAAAGATTATGTATTTTTTAAACTTTTTTTTTAAACATTTATTTATTTATGCATACAGAACTGGGGTACAGGCCAGAGGCTCAGGGGTGGTGAGAGCTTTCACCAGAGACAGAGTGGGGAACAGAACAGGCAGATCGATGAAGTACTATGCTGAGGGGAGCAGCAAGCGGGTCAGGAGAGGTCTGCCACGCCATGTGGCCACCTCCGGGGCAGGTGGGAATTGAACTCATGCGTAAGTGGCTTTAGATTCTCAGTGCTGTGCTTTAACCCGCTGCGCCACCAGGGAGGGCCAAAAAGATTATGTATTTTACTTAGTGTCACTGAGCTGGTGAAGTAGTATTAAAAATTAGGCACAGCTTTCATTCATTGACTTTCATGCCACCTTGTTCCCAAAATCCTATTTAAATCCACCATCTAGACTTTTTTCATGAGTCAAGAATCCTAAGAAGGATTGGATCCAGAATAATTCAGAAGAACCAGCAACAAAGTAGATTGCTTTCCCAAAGTTTACTTTTTTTTACCAGTCTCAGTATGCTTCAGAAGACATTCCCTATACTGACAAACAAGGATAGGGCAGGAAGAGGAACTCTCAATAGAGTATTCTCCAAAGTGATGAAAGAGTGGTGCCCTTAAGAGAAATCTCCCTTGATTGCTATGTCTCTGCCCTGGTCCCTTGTTTAATTCTACCCTCTTCTCCTAGATCTCTCCCTTTATATATTGGGCTACACTGGGCTTTCTTAGCTCTGACTCGTTTTTTCCTAGCCTTTGGACAACCTGCATATCACTAAAATGCAAAGTTTGACCATAGGGGTTAACAACCAGTCTTTTAACTAAAGTTAGTAAAACCTGAACCTTCCAATAGTTTTTATAGTTTCTGTAATTTAATTGAACAATAATTAAAATATACTCAACCCTAGGATATTCCTAAATGATAAGGGCAATAAAGATGTTTTTGTGTTTTCATAGCAATGTCTTTCAATCACACCTGAGTTTGTTCATGATATTTGAAAACCTTTTAGATAATAACTGGATGGGTGCTGTTTAATGGGAAATGTGATTAAAGGCTGAAATTTTAAACTCTTCACTCTACCCCACCTCCATGGAGAGAGACCTGAGGTTGAACTAATCATCAAAGCCCAATGATTCAAACACTTAGATCTATGTAGTGAAACTTTGTAATGCCCAAAATATGGGCTACTGAGAACTCCCAGAATGGTAAACATGTGGAGGTGCTGGGAAGGCAGTAAACCTAACGAGGTCATGGAGACTTTGTACCCCTTCCCACTTACATTGCCGGATTCATCTCTTCCATCTGGCTATTCTTAGCTGTGTCCTTTTATAATTAACTGACTATCTAATATAAATATATTTTAATTGTGAGTCACTCCAGAAAATAACTGAATCAGAGGAGGGGCTCATTGTAGTCTCTAGGTAGCTCAGAAACACAACCTACATTTGCAGCTGACACCCGGAACGGGGGAAGTGTTGGGTGTCCCTAACCTGGGGATATGCTAATACCAGGGAGGTAGTGTCAGATTTAAGTGGTAGGACAGCCAGCTGGTGTTCAGAGAATCCCAGTTGTTTATGGCCAAAACAAAAACAATAATCTCATATGTCTGCTGTCAAAACCAAAGTCCTAAGAGCAGTAATAAAGTAGTGCATAGACAGAAAACAGGAGTTTTTCTTTACATCCTTACAATTCACCCATTATTCCATTTCCATCCTAAGATAGTCATTGACCTATATTTAACCATGATAGATTTGTCTACAACCTCAAGTGTTGGCAATGATATAAAGCAACTGTAACTCTTGTACATGGGTATGTAAAATGTATAATCCCTTAAGAATAGTTTGAACATTTCTTTCCAAGTTAAATATATACCTACCATATGGTCCAGCCATTCCACCCAAGAGAAATGAAATCATATGTTCATATCAAGACAAGTACATGGATACTCAGAAATTTAATTTTAATAGCCCCCAATTAGAAAAAAAAGCTCAATAATCTAGTAATAACAACCAAAAATGATATATGCAACATGCCTGAATTTGAAAGTGTTTGTTTTCAATATCTCTCTTTAAGTTAGGGGCTCTCAGTGAGAGAAATGGAAAAAAGAGAGATGAGAAATCCTGCTTTATTATAATCATGTAAAGATTTTGTTCTGCAAATATACACATGAGATATCTTTCTTCATAGAGGATGAATGTGACTTTAAAAATATTAGCAACTCCTATTCATAAATTTCAAACATGCTTTTAGTTAAAAAAAAAATAGGTGCTCAAGTAGAGTCATTATTTTACATATACTTAAATGTCTGGCAAGATGACTATTTTCTGCATGAAGAGCTAAAGGACACACTTCACCACAGTCGCATGGATGTGCTAGTGGGAGGGTTTGAGTATCACTGGACACTCCATGTTGGGTTTCTGCAGAACTGTGCTTACCATGAGACAGACTTGCCATGAGACAGACTGGAGTTAATGAGGTGATGAGTTTGCGGGCACATGCCCAAATTGTTGCCAGGTATTGGCATCCTAATAAACAAGTTGTGTTTTATAGACTCCCTCAATATTTTCAGAGAATCCAATCTATACTATAAGGATCTAAGTCCCCTGCAAGTTAAATATCAATAAAGACATATCATAGTGGAATTTCAGAGTTCAAAGTTCTTAGATCTTAGGGTTAGTGCTAGAAATTGACAAAATGAGAATACCCATCAATTTAACGTCTTCTCCTCCCAAGGAAATGATCTGGAACTTACAATCTAGTTGAGTTTTCGAGTTCTAACTAAAGACCCAGCAAAATCGTGATATCCAGGATGCATTTTATTTGGGTAATATTCCGTCAGGGTTGTCTTTGAAGAAGCACATTGTGAGTGGAAAGCAAAATATGAGCTATAGGGATAAACAAAATCACTTCATTACTTTTATTAAGATTTTACTCTTCAAAGCCTAATTTCTTTTATAAAATCCTTCTAATTTGATAACATCTTACTATATATTCAGTTATAAGCCCTCTTGGTGATTCATACTAAATCAAGTGATTTTCTTCCTGCAATTATGGAAAAAATCTTGATTACGGATTTTAGTATGATATGCTTGTCTTCAGGCTTTCAATGGCTTATGAGTACTATGACCTTTATTTGTTCTCATTAAGGACAATCTTACTCCTCTTTTAGGTTTTCAAGGAGAGGAATAAAAACAATGTTTACCCTTTCACTTTTTTCATATGTTTTAATTTTATCTTGCTTTATCTTCAAACAAATCATGTTTCTCCAGTTGTTATTATGGTATATGGTGCATAATCAGTGAATTCCCATCTCTGTACATAACCCAAATCAGGGTCACTTCCCCTCACACTAACCATCTTCATTTGCCTGCATCTTATGTGTCCAGTTTCTACATTTGCTTTCTCCAGATGTTTTGTAATTGCTCTCATTCTCTCTTACAAATGACATATTAATTAAAAGCAATCTTCTACTTAGGTCAGCTAGATCAACATATGGTAGGCAAAATCTCCAAGATAATGACAGGACCAGGATCTTAAAATCCAAACTTAGAGAAGGCATATGATTGGAAAACTAAATTAGCTTGCACCTGTCACACATTTAATAGCATGTTAGTAACTGTGAGAATTTTTACTAATATTAGAAGGAAATATTTCCATGAACTTTACAACTAAGAAAAATACATTTTCATTCCCTTTATATTTATCATACTAAATATTTTAAACTGATTGAGAACATTTATTTCCACTCAAACATATGCAATTGCAACATTGTAATTTATAGCTCAAAAAATACTTGCTTTTAAATTTCTCTAATCAAGTCAAACTAAATGTACTGAAACTTAAGGAATTCAGATATTTTAAATACTCGTTATCTCCTAGAGAGGAGAATATTAGAAAAAGGGTTTATTTACACAGATGACCTGGTTGGGTAGTGATCCTGGGGAGTGGGAATGAGGGACAGAAATGAGAATGGGCACCAGAGAAATCTAATACAAGACTATATGCTTGAGTAGCTGTTGCTGGGCCTGCTACTCCATCCCAGGGCATTTCTGAGGAGTCTGTAAACTTCCCTGTAGAAGTGTCTATCCAAAGAAGATAGAAGTGATAAAATATCTATAAACTTTTGATCTCTTTTAATAACTGAAGCTTGTGTATTAACTACTTGCTGGGTATCACTGGACTCTTGACAATGACTCATGCCACAGTATTGGGAGAATCCTCAATCAGGAGTACAGGTGTGCTGCATGGCACAAAACGCTATCATAGGATACAGTTGTTGATGAAAAAGTTGTGCAGAAAGTTTTTAGTTTGATATGGTTCTCACTAGTTTATTTTTACTTCCGGTTCCCTTGATCTTGTAGCTGATTACCCAAAGATGCCACTGAAGACAGTGTTTTGCCATTGTTTTCTTTTATATACTTCATTTCCTTAGACTTACATGTAAGTCTTTAATCAATTTTTGTATATGGTTTGAGGTAGTGGTCTGATTTCATTCTTTTGCACATGGCTGTTCAGTTTTCCCAAAGTTCTATCTTAAAGATACTTTGCTTTCTTTGTTGTACATTCTTTGCTTCTTTGTTATAGATTAACTGTCCATCTAAATGTGAGTTTATTTCTGGGACTATTATTCTAATAGTCAATAATCCTATTGACTATTATTCTAATAGTCAATAATCCTGTAAATCACTAACATTTTAATTACTATAGTTTTGTACTTTTATTTGAAATCTGAGAGTGTGCAATCTCGTTTTTTTGTTTGTTTTGTTTTTTTGTTTTTGGTTAGTAGGCCCCCAATGGCAGTTGGGGGTAGTTCTTGGTTTCATATAAATCTTAGTAAAAAACACATATAAATGTTATGCTACTTCACTTAAAAAAAATAAAAAGCTCAGAACTGAATTCACACAATTAGTGACAGCTGGAGTTTGAACTCAAGGAATCTGAATTCTGCACATTTGAATTCTAGATCTTACATTCTTAAGCTTTAGGCTGAGTTGTCTGTGATCCAGAGAGTAACATTTTCTTCAAAAGCAGTATTTTTGAAAGGATGGTTAGTAGGGTACTTCTCACTTATTTGTGTCTAGGTTTCTTTTTCATTACCCTTGTAGGAGCCTTGCAGGGGAAGTTGTGTTTTATTCACCAGAAGCACATTTCATGAGTATACTTCACCTTTGTCATTTATGTCATGCTGTATTCATCAGTTGTGTATTAAAGCTCCCTGGTTTCATTTACTCAATTATCTTCTTGTATTTCAATTTATTTCAGTTTTCTTTGGAATGATTGATTCCAGCATAGAACTTTTCTAAATTTCTATCAAAAAATAAATATTTCCCATCATCTTATTATAACATGACTCTTAGATTTTACTCCTATCATTCTTCTGTTTCTGTACACATGCATGCTTGTTTTTCCTTTTCTACTTGCAAACTCAGTGTATTAAATACAAACCCTATCGCCCCTCCTAGGTATAGAATTTTTGTACTCATTCCTATTATTAAATATAAATGATAGAGCAAATTTTAAGGTTTAGATTTTCTACATCTGCTTATAAATGTATAAGAAACTTTAAGTGGAAAAGATATAAAATTACCATGTATATTTTTTAAAGATTTATTTATGCTTACAGAACTGGGGTACAGGCCAGAGGTGTGGTGGGTGAGAGGATTCACTAGAGACAGAGTGGGTAACAGAACAGGCAGATGAACTGAAACACACTGCTGAGGGGAGCCTCAGGCGTGTCAGGAGAGGTCTGCCACACCATTTGGGTCAGTTCCCTGGGTGGGGACTGAACTTGTGCTGCATGTGGCTTCTGAGCACTTCATAGTATGGAGCTTTAACCAGTTGCACCACCAGAAAGAACCTGACTGTAGATTTTTAAAGCTAAACTCTTAAGTTTTGCGGTAAATAAGAATGCTGTATTTCAGTTGAATTAATCTAGCATCAGTTTACATTTTTTAAATACTTGGATTAAGACAGTATAATATGGATCTATTTTATGTAATTTTAATTAAAACTTTTAAAGGATTATATCTTTGTGATTCAACCTAATCTGAATTTCTATTTGAATGCTAATTTTCTCACCAGCATTTGTATCATCTTACTCATCTTTATATATAGTTACTGAGTAAAAACTGAATAAAAGGCATTACATCCAGTGATGAGTCACAATCACTATCAGTAACTGAAAGTCACTGAATTCCATAGTGGTCAGAAAATGCAATGAGCACTTAGGATTCACTATCATTCAACTTTCACAAAAATTCATAAAATAAGGATTACTCTTCTACTTGAGAGAATTATGTTTAAATTGTGAATGCATATATTTACTTTCTTTACCATGTACTTGCTTTACAGTTGAAGGCCAACTTGTTAAATAAATGGTAGAACTAAGTGGTTCTTCAGGTGAACTGAGTCCTGCCCCCATCTGTGTAGTGAATGAGGAGGGCTCAAGTTCTAGCAGCATTTTCAGCCCATTCTTGGTAACAGGACTGCTGCTGAGCATCTGGTAGACAGGTACATTAGAGCAAGAGCATTATTAGCTTTGGTGATAGAGAAGTTCTTGGTATAACAAGATGTGCAAGAAAGGCAAAAGGAGAAGTGTGGCGTTAACAATGTTTGTACCGGAAGGCATTAACTGGTTGGCATTTGAAATCAAGATTCACTTATGACTTCACTCTATGGTCAGAGTTCCAAAAACAGTTGTCAGTACTCATTGCCACCATTATCCCCTTTTTCTTTATCCCGTGACTTTTCTTTATCCTTTGACTTTGCCAAAATTTCAGTGACATCAGTTTTTTTTATGTTCAATACTTACTTTTCAAAACTTTATCTTCATTGACCTTTTCATAGTAAAGCTATTGATTGCTCTTTTCCATCTTTTGAAAAATCCTTCCATCATGGCCTGTCCCTGTACACTCACTATTCTGATTGTTTTCCTTTCAGCCTCCGTTGTAATCTCCTCCTCTTTGCCAAATAATTGTTACATCTTCAGGTATATTCCAAGCTCTTCTTTCTACCTGCTCTGTAGACTTACACAATTACATTTGTAACCATATGTTGTATTGCTGTCTATTTTTTGATGATTCATAAATATCTGTCTGTAATACAGCATCCTCTGCTCTCTGGATCAGAATTTTCAGCTATCAACTTTACTGGGGTATACCAAAGGCATGACAAATTCATAATGTTCCAAATAATTCTTATGTAATCATTCTCCCTTTTTCAAGTTTGCTACTCTTATATCATTGTTTACTTCAGTACATTACCACCATTCCTGACACTTCATACCCGTGATTGCCTAATAGCCCCAGCTATTGTGCAGAGAAATCTTAGGTCTGGAGACACAAGAATTCACCACAGAGGAAGAGGAGAGCAGAAAAGGCAGATTCTGAGAGAATCAAGCTGGGAGAAGTCTGCCTGAGGATTTGAGACTCTTTTATATCCTGTCTTCATGGCCTTTCTAACTTGGGGTGCCAGCTTGCACCAGTTATCTCCTGGGATGTCTCCTCTCCAGTGCTAGCATTGACACAGAAATTTGTTCTGGCCTCTGCTTCTGCATTCCTGGAGCTGGGCTGGTTTTTCTGGTCATGATGGTCAGCTTTATGGTCTTGTCCCTGAGGCAGGCTTATCTGATCCTTTATCTATTCAAGCCTCCCAAACCTGTCTGCTGGGCCAGCAGTGTGGGCTTAGTTTTTCACCTTACTAAATTGTACCCTGACACCTACCTTATCTGATGGTGAGGAATTAATCATCACAATGTGTTGGTTTGGCCTCCAGAATATATTATAGTTTGTTTGCTGTTTTATTCTCCATTGTTATTGTCCTAGTTCAGGTTACTGTCTCTTTCTTGGGAGCACTTTGAATAGCTTACCACTTATCTGTACAATTCTATTCTTCCTTTCTTTCTCCATTTTCCCATACCACAGTCAAATTGATCTTTTTGAATTGTAAATCTTGTCATGCCATTCAATTTCTAAACATGTTTTTTTTTTAACGAAAGATAAAAATCTTAATGTATCTAAAAGACTGCATAATATGATCTTTTCAAACTTATACTAGTCTTCCTCCTCTTTGATCTCTAGTTACATAGTTTTTGTTTTTTTTTATATGTTCTGTGATTTTATTACCTCAGGGCTTTTGTACATGTACTTCATGTGGCCTACAACACTTCATTTCCTCCTTTCATTCCATTACTACATCTTTGTCCTCAAAACAAGTTTATTTACTCAGAAATAACTTCCTGGTCCTTCTGACTAAGTTACTGTTTGCATTCCATGGGTTAATGCAATTCTATTCATGCTTTCTTAGCATACTCTGCATTTTATACTTACAATGTTATTTATGTAGAATGGTTTTCTCCCTCTTAGACTAAAAGTTCCATGAAAGTGGAAACTATGCTTGTTTTGCTCACAATTTTAGCTTCTAGTTTTACAGTGTCTTTTCTGTAATAGGTGAACAATGTACTTACTGAGTAAATAAATAAGCAAATGATTAAATTGAAAATCGGAACTATCACCTTTATTCTTTAATTCTCGTAAGAAGCATTGCTTATCTCACATACTAGAACAGACTGCTTTTAAGGTAGACACAAATCTTGTCCACCCTCATTTTCTTCACATATTTGTTAGAATATAGGGAATGCTTTGTTTACATTTACACTGAAAAAATGTTAGTGGGAATAAAACAATTCAAGTTAGTATTTTGTTTTGATATCTTAAGTAATGATTTTCCTACTGCCTAACCATAAGAACCAGAAATTCTTTAAAGTAATAGTTAGAGTATAAGTTTATGAATCTGTATTTTTATACAATGATCTTGGTGTTAATAAACAGTTTTGAGAAATACCAGTTTAATATTGTGAATACATTTATAATAAGCCTATGATGTATTCATTCCATACACATTTGACCATTTTTTTAACTAAGAGCAGAAATCTGCTTGTCCTTTTATATGATAAAGAAATTGTTACTTATGTATCAAGGTTGGAGATGCATTAGTTAAGGTTGGATGCTGATAGTGTTGTTATACCTAATAATGCATAATTTATCCTAATCCACAATGGTGCAATTAGGTCTCATATATTTTACTGTGTATTCCTTTGGGAAATTTCAACCTAAGTGATAACATTTTTCTAGGTTCAGCTGTCAGTTAAATCATCTGGAAAATAAGTAGGCTGAGAAAGCCATGTTAAGATTATTACAACAGCATTTTAGTGAAAAATTAGAGTGTCAAGGAAGAGTTGTATTTAGATCGATGACCTCAGACTGATTTGGTACCAAGGAGTAAGTGGTTTCTTAAGGAAAAAGAGAGAGGATCTTGTCTTTGATTCAGCATTTTAAAATGATAATAAATTAAATTAATGACACTCAAATGGTTCCTATTTAAGAACAATTAAGATGTCTATTGGAGTAGGATATGGGTTTTAACATTAGAGTTTCATAATTTAGAGATGGCTTCTCAATTTACTATGGGGATAGGAGTATCAGATCTCTGGAGAATGACAAGAGCCTCTCCTTACTGGAGGTTTCTTTCTTTCTTTTTTTCTTTTATTTCCCCTGCAGAATATAGTTTATAAGACCCATTCAGAAAAAAGCAGTATTGGCTCCTGTTATAAATCTGTCACCCACAGATAACTTCACCAGGCCCATGGTATTATTCCCTCTTGTGATCTTTCACTTTGTCAAACATTGCTGAATCCAGTTTCCCATTAGTATAATCTAAAGGAAAACAAATAAAGCCAGTTTTTTAAATTGAAATCATATCAACTGATGCTGAACAGAACAGAAAAATCAAATAAGTAGAAACTGCTTTTACCCTCAAATGTGTTGCAAATTCTAACAGAGGTTGTTTTTGGTGTTAATTTATATATCAATTCCCAAACTATATTTTCTAAACACTATCTACAAAAGCAGGGTTTCCAAGTAGGCATTCATATGCTGACTGCTTGAGTATACACAGCATTAAAGAAACACTTTACTTAACCTGCATCAAAGATTTAATATACCTAATTTTCCTAAGTAGTCCAGTGTAGGAAACTGTGATCTATTAAATGAAAGAATCTTGAATGTTCCTGATTCTAAAGTAATTTTCAAGTGTCTATTTATAATAGTTCCTTCATAAAAAATGAATAAATCAACAGATTAATGATTGAATGGATAAATAGATGAAACAATGAGGAAGTTACTAAAAATAATAATTAGGTCTAAACAACAAGTATAATTATTACATACAGTTAGAGTAAAGATGAAATAAGAGTTGCTCAAGTTACATGCTATCAGCAAGATGAATTAACATTTGCAATATAAAAATATCCTCTGATACCTTTTTTCAACATATTACTATATTAGAGGATACATCTTCCAAATCTTTTCCCATTTTACCCTATCATTTCTAAAATTCTTCTTCCCTACCAACTATGTCTTCTGTTAAATGATGAACTCTCTCTTTGATTTCTATCATATGATACTTTAGTTGTATGTAATTTTTCTGCCTCCCCTGCATTAATAGCCATAGTCTCTAACACGCATTAGACACTCTTAAAAGCACTTTACATATTACTTCATTTGCTACTGAGCTCTCACAGTAGCTGTTTTTATTTTCCTAATTTTATATATGTGTATACTGAGGAGCTAAGGACCGTGCTCTGGGCTATACAACTAGGCAGTGACAGGGCTGAGATACCAACCCACGTGACTAAAGAACTGGTAGTAGGCACCACTTTCTTCTGTTTATATTCTCTTCAAATTAGAGAGGCGGTTTCTCTTTATCTTTAAAGGTAAGAATTTTTGGATTTGGAAGGAATAAAAAAAAAATAAAGGCAAGAGTTTTTATTTTTCCTGATAACTCACACATATGAGCTCCCAGGAAGAAAAGGTAAATCCCGCATGCCTAGATTGAAATTGTTCCAATGAACTGCAATATAGAAAAATTGTAATAATGGTTTATGGGATATTAAAGAAAGAATAAGATCACAGGGATTGAAAGGAACAAATCCTCTGCTGGTTAGAAAGCACTGTATTTTGTAAGAAATACCCCACACTGACAATTGTTCAAAAGTAAACATGTTCTCTGAGTTCTAAATACCATGTTTCTATTTTGCTTATCTAACATGCATCTTACTAAATAAAGGTATTTTACTTCATATTTCATATTCGACTATACTGTTCCTGCTGCTCACTACTTTAGTAATAAAATACGGCACCAGATGATGATGAAGCTATTTAAAAGAGCAGCTTATTCCCAGTACAGCTCTAACATTGTTAGTCAGCTGATGCTTGCAGATTGATGTCAGCATTAGTATGTGAATGTTTGATATGCTAACCTCCTGGGTGTGGAGCTCTTATAAAATGCTGTGGGCTCAGTTGTGCACTTAGTTGTCATAGCTCACAAAAGTAAAATAAGTAGACCTCTGCTGGGCCTCTGCTGAGATGGGGTTTGAAGACAGGGCTGTATGTAATAAGCTTTGATATGGCCTAAAACAGAAAAAAAGACTTTCAACATGAAACTATGGGTTTCCGAAGGTAAATATCACAATACATTTTGTTGACTTAGACAAAATGAAATTATTTAAGTGCAGCATTCACACTGTGTGGGTTTGATGGACTGTGAACTGGTTGCAGTTTGGTCTAGACATTAGCATGAGGGAAAATTTGCCTCTCTAAATCCTTTCAATGATTGCAACTGACGCTAGTTATACTTTTGGAATTGAAGCACACTGAGCACAGACTGAGTCGATGAAGTTTGAAATCTATTGAATCTTCCTACTTTCTTGAAAGGTTTTTAATTCAGTTTTTTTCTTTAAAAAGTTCTGTGGATTATTAGAACTTCCCACTTGTCATATTTGATTCTGTGGGTTCAGGAAAAGCTGAGTAATGGAATTATTTCCTTAGTTTAAGACTCATTCCTTAAAATTTTTTTTCGATGATGCTTTAGTTCTTCATGAAGCATGAACTAATGTAGGTAATTATCTTTAATTTGACTTCATAATTTAGAGCAAGAAGTCAAAGCTGTAAACGTGCTAAAGTTATATATTTTAGGAAGAACAATGCTAGAAATCTAAGAATTGTATGAAGTCTTTCCTGAGTTACACACACAAATACACACACATATACACAATTGACTGAAATGATGAAACTTCTAAACTGTCAAAAATGACAATAGCTAAACCTTATTGAGGATATTTTACTGATTTTTCAGCTGAAATTTATCACTAACAGCTAAATATGTTTTATGTATCCCAGTGAAGGAAATTTCTTATGTGATAAATGTAAAACATTTTAGTCTGATTTAAGAAAACTTACAAATAAGAGTTCTCCTCTTAACTACTTACAGAAAATATAGGGTCTTTTTAAAATTAATTCTTTAATTTATATTGCAAATGTTGAAGTGCAAACATTTTCAACACTGTAATAGAACTTTGAGCAAGTATTTGGTTGCTGACTTTTGGGATATTACAGGTAGGAATCAGGTATTGTGTAAATAGTATTAACTTTAAAATTTACTGATATTTTGGTGAAAATTTGTTTCTAAAATGGTTGCATATATACTCAGCTTGGAGTCTGTCATGTTATAAATGATAAACATTGCTTGTGAAAGACTTGATGTTTGGAGAAGAATGTAAAGATATTAGTGGTAAATTTAAGAGGTTGTACTCATAAAATATTTTAAAAGATTGAAATAAGGTGATTAATGATTCTGAAATTTAATTCCATTATTAATATATTTTGCTATTCTATTGACAGTACTTTGTATAATATAATTCCACTTTTTAAACAGTTAGACATATTCATATCTTTAGGTTTATATTTTTATATAATGAACTCATTGTTACAAGCCTTTGTGGTGTGCTATTCAATATCTCTAGATGAACAATCTCATTTATAGCTTTTTGAAACATCTACACGGGTCTGTATTTACAAAGGCATCAGTCTGTCAGCAAAGGAGACTGGCATTGCTGTCTTTCAGATGTCATTAGGATAGTGTTAACTAGTCTTGACTAGTTATGGATTTGACTTATTTCAAAGCTCCATATAATGTCTATTGATACTAATGGAATATGGTAAATGGCTTTGGGAAAAGAGATTGCTGACATTTAAGTAGCTTCCTTTGAATATAAATTAAGGATGTAAGATTTACCAGTTGGAAATTTACCAAATGTGTTCACGTTTTTTTCAAGTCTAAATTGAGTAGAAACAAATGGTGTCTTTTTACAAATGAGTTATCATTTTCATCAGACATTTTTATTCTTCTTCTCTACCTCACCAAGAACATTAAACAAACCTGCAAACTTCAAAACACATACACACAAGTATCTTAAATGGGTCATCTACTTTTGTACTCTTCACAGAGAATAAAAAGGATTTAACTTTGTTATGCTGAAGCTTGTGAAGGAGATATAAGGTGGGAAAGGAGTAGATAGGACAAACAGGTCATCAAGAAATTGCAGAGAAGGAAAACATCTGAAAACATAAACCTAAAGGTTGATATAATCCATGAATGTTTGAGAGGAAGGAAGAATGCTCTAGGAAACAAGAGATTTTGGGTGGATTTAGATTGATGAATGGCAAAAGATTGTGCTCGAGAAATAAAAGTTATGAGCTAGTGAACAACCATGCCAGCATTTGAAGTAGTGTAAGAGTTCTGTAAAAGTTCATCATTGTTGGGTAGAAAGTAGATGGAAGTGACAAGAATGGATACAGTAAGGATAGTTTAAGGAACTGCTCTGGGAATCACTGTTAGAGGGTGACTTAAACTAGATAAGGTGTAGTGATGATGGGAAAAAGCATTGAACTAAAAATTATTTAAGTTGTAGAATTAATAGAACTTTTTGAATAATTTGAAATGAGTAACAGATGAAAGAAAAGGGTATACTATCTTAGGTTTGAGGTAAGTATTTGAGAAAGATCATGGAAGGATGGATAGATTCTCCCAATGAAATGAAATTTAATTAAACTTGTTAAATCAGAGAAAACATTCTGGAAGCCAAGAGAAACGTTTTCCAGTAGGAGTTTGTGAGTAATCAGCAATTCATTAAGACAAATATTTGTTCAATTCCAACTTTGAATCTGGCACAACTGGAAAACCATGTGCAACTCTTCCCTCAGAGAACTTACAGTAAAGTGGTGGAACATAGACCAAGCAGTTACTCACAAATTGCACTTTAAATTTCAGTGTTGTAAAGGATAAGATTATTATAAAGAAGGCCCTCCCTGGTGGCACAATGGGTTAGAACACAGCACTGCAAACTAGCTTCAGCCGCTGCAATACGAGTTCGATCCCCAGCACCGGAGGTGATCCACATAGTGTGGCAGACCTCTCCTGACCTGCCCACTGCTCCCCTCAGCAGTGTCCTTCATCAATCTGCCTGTACTGCTTCCCACTCTGTCTCTGTTGAATCCTCTCACCGCCCCCTGCACCTCTGGCCTGTACCCCAGTTCTGTATACATAAGTCTTAAAAAAAAAAAAAGTAACAGGATTTTAAAAAATTTTATTATAAAGAACAAGAGAAGTAACAAACAGGTATATATCTGTGAAATCAGGAAACCCTGTCAGGATGTGCATTCTGACATAAGAATTGAAGAACAAAGAGGGGCCAGCATGGTGGGGAGTGGGAGGATAGCCCTGGCAATGTATCAGTGAGTGCAACGGCTTTCCTCTGGAAGGGACAAGGCCATGTGCCCTGAGCACCAAAAGTTATCCTGAACTATTATTTTATCTTTGGAATGATCTCAGCTAGGGAACCAGCCATTGGTGGAAGTGTGGATATAGACAGGGATATTGGAACATTTCCATCTCAGGTTGAGAAGTCATCTGGAGAATAAAACTCATTGTTTAATTTATTAAATATTTAATGATTCCATGAGATATATATGTGTTATGCATGTGTGATATATATGTGTTGTGTATGTATGAAGGAGAGTGCCAGAATATTGTTTTAAAATCATCTTTACCTCTATTATGATTTGAGGGATGATTTATATATTCATTCTTTTAAAGTATATAATTCAGTGTTTGCCAACTGTTTTAAATTGTCACATTACTTATTAGTATTTTCCCCTCCCTTGGGTGGAATGATATACCAGGGGGAACAATGAAATGTTGCTCTGGTGAAGCATTTATTAGGGACAGTGTGTGGTGTTTATTTTTCCCAAGAATAGGTACACTTCCAAACCCTCCATTTAAACCTTAAAAGAAAAGAAATCATAATATTTTTCTCTATTATGTCAGAAGACAGTTTTATCAACACAATACACATGCACACAAACTGGCTATCCTTTCTCTTGACTGCATTCAAGCCTGGCATTGCCGCTGGTCATGCTTGGCCAACTGTGCTACTCTTTCCATGATGATTTGTGGTTCTTTTATTTTTTAAATAGTATTAATTATTCATGCAAGCATAAAAAACTGGGGTATAGGGCAGAGGTGCAGGGAGTGAGAGGATTTATCAGAGACAGATTGGGGAGCAGAACAGGGCAGATCTATTGAAATACATTGCTGAGGGGTAAAGTGGGTAAGACAGGAGAGTACCATGAGGGTTATCTCCCTGGGCAGGGATCAAACTCAGGTTTTAGAGGTGGTAGAGCAGAGATTTAACCCCTAGGCTACCAAGATGGCCTGTCGTTGTGGTTCTTAGAGGAGAGAGAAGCAATCTTAGCACAGTAAATCTTACTGCACATCAGCAGCTCTTTGAGCTCCTTGACATTGTGTGCTAGGAATTTCCGGAAGCCCCTGGGCAGCATGTGCTGTTCACTAATTGCTCTAGTAACCAATGTTGGGCATCAAGATCTGGCCTTTGAATCTTCTGCACAACTTGTTTTCAGCGCCTCTGGGTTTCCAGCAGTCATACTTAATTTTGACATATAAGTCTGATTGGTGCCAGATGAACTACTTGTTTCTCTTATTGACTACCATGAGCTTCCTGAGGGGTCTGAATCTGCAAACCAGGATAGGAGATGGCTACCACCTCTGTAGACAGTGCTGAGGAAGAGAGGGAAGGTCAAAATCACAATTTTTAAATATCACCCACATTCTCAATATTACTTAAAACTTCTTCATACATATATTCCTCTTACTAGTGTTGTTTAATTCAATTAAGATAATCCTCTGGTATCAGTTTCCCATAGAAAAAGCTGACTCAAGTTCAATTTACATTGGTGTGGTAATTACTTAAACTTTTGTTCATCCAGCCATAAGGAAGATAACGTTCATATTCTCATGGGGGTGTGTTGGTGCTAGAAGTGGGAATTAAACTCATACGCTGGGCATGCCCAAGGTAACATGGATGAACTTGTCATCTGTTATTAAGGAAAAATGTAACTCAGAACTTTGTATCACTGACCCATATGAAATACCTCATTAATTATTTGCTGTTGGAATTTCAATTTTAGTAAGGCTATTTAGGCATGGTGATATAAAATTCAACTCCTACTTTCTTCCATTTTTTATAGTAAAATGTGGCTATTGTTTAATAAATTGGAGCAGGACACTTTTATATTTATAAAAGAACAGAATTATGAAAAAGGAATGAGACTTTGTAACTGTTTTTTGATGTAGTATATATGGCTTATATGTTCTATAACTTTTTTTCAAAAGATATAGATAATGATGCTACCTTACTTACAGTATTGTGTGGGAACAAAACTTACATGTGTATAAAATGTGAAGTCTGATTTTACTTTTGAGAATAGTACAGCTTAAATGTCTTTGGACTATGAGGAATAATTTAACCTTCACTTCATGGGAAACACAATAGTTGCTTTTGCTGGTAAATTAGCTCACATTAATTGAAATATATGCAAGTATGATTAAGATTTTGATCGTAGAAGATAAACAACATAATCACCATTTTTTGGCACTCTGCATTATTATGTTAAACTTTATTTTTTATTTATTTATTTTTTTAAGATTTATTTATTTATTTGTACAGAACTGGGGTACAGGCCAGAGATGCGGAGGGTGAGAGAATTCACCCGAGACAGAGCGGGGAGCAGAACAGGCAGATCGACGAAGTACACTGCTGAGGGGAGCAGCGGGCGGGTCAGGAGAGGTCTGCCACGCCATGTGGTCGCCTCCGGAGCAGGCGGGAATCGAACTCATGAGGAAGTGGCTTTAGATTCTCAGTGCTGTGCTTTAACCCGCTGCGCCACCAGGGAGGGCCTAAACTTTATTTTTTTTTAAGATTTGTGCATATAAGAACTGGGGTACAGATCAGAGTTGCAGGGGGTCAAGGATTGAGAGGTTTCACCAGAGACAGAGGGACAGAGGGGGAACAGAACAGGTAGACACTGCTGAGGAGAGCAGCAGGCGGAACAGGAGAGGTCTGCTGTACTATGTGGGCCAGCAACCTGGCCAGGGATCGAATTTGCGCTTGTAGTGGTTGTAGATAGCTTCATAGTGCTATGCTTGAATCCTGTGTGCCACCCAGGAGGTCCCTATTGTTAAACTTTCTTAAGTAAGTGTAATCATGTAGTCATTACCCTGATGCATGCCTTTTACTGTGTTAAAATATGAGTAGTTTCCATGAATTTTGATGCTATATTTGACCTTTTTTTTTAGTAAAGAAATTGCACAAAATACTAAAGAATAATCCAAGTGTAATTGCTTTGGTAGTATGTCTCATCTATTAGTCTTTATCTGAAAGGTGTAATAATTAGAGGGCCATTACTGTCCCTGAGAAGTTTTAGTCTCCTTTTACATTTTTTTCTTTGATGTAGCTCTATTTCTTAGCTAGTATGATAAATATGGTTGAAACTAAAAAGTAATGCTATTAATAATGAATAATGTGTTGGCAGCAATAGTTCTGGTAATAGCAAAAGTGTCAGAGAACTCATTTTTCTTTTAATTTGGTGGAATGGTAGATGAAGAAAAAGTTGTAATGAATAGTATGATAGAATGGTTAATATTATAATAGAATGAAACTTTATTTGTTTTAGTAAAATATTCACACTAATAAGTAGCCAGTTGATTACAAAACACAGTTGTCAGACGTCAAATTATTTCTCTTCTGCCTTTCACTGTAAACAAATCAAGACTTTTAGATACAGTACAGAATAATGGAAAATGACACTAAAATATTAATGGCTACATAGATTTAAAAGATTGAAAATGACAAAAATACAAAGATCATGAGAAAAGACTAATTGTCTACATGGCACTCAGCAAATTTGGAATTTTATCAATAGCTTTGTATACACAAATTTTACTAAAATTGTGCATAGTATAATTATCAGAAGATTACATATATTACTGAGCTCAAAGCACTGTGGTTCTTAGTAGGATTCGGTCATCTTATTAGTTATTGGAAATCCAAATTTAATTCTGTTTGCAACATTTACTAGAAAACACATAAGGTAAGTGTGCCCCCATGTGGCTATAGTATTTTTAAGAATTTTAAGGAAGGTCTAAAGGGAAAGAGGGCCTTGTTTGGTTTTATTACTTACCAATTATTTATACCATCCCAAACATGGGGTGGTCACCTTGTTTTTAAAGTTAGTCTATGTCAGAATATTCACAATTTCTCCTAGAGTTCTCCTAAATAATTTATTTTTAGTGTCCACACATGTTAACCAACACATCCACCTGTGATTCTAAAGTGGTATACACCGAAAACACATATGCCAACTTAGAAGACTTATTTCTCCTCATATATATTATATTATATTTGATAGCGCTAAGCCTGAGTGATTACTTGATTGAGATGTGGGGCATGAGTGCTCCACTGAGGACTGCTGTTCAGTTTGGACAGCCTTATGCTGTGTACCTGGCCATACCTGGTTCCCTGTCTTTAACACAGTTGATAGGTAAAGATTTATTATCAAAATTCTCAACTTTAAAATAATTCAAATTAACATTTTTCTAATGAGAAAAGTGGAGAGATAATATTGTATGTATTTCCTTGTCATAAATCCCCTTCAAGAGTGAACATTTTCTTTGACTAAATTGGAGAAATAAGCCAATAAAATGGCACATTTATCATTGAATAGTCTGTACTGTATGGATACTGTTACATCTCTGCAAATCAAATGCCTCAAAATTTGGTAATACAAAAACAAAAAAGGAATAATGCTGCATTTTTCATTGTTCTGGAATTTAAAATAGGCCCTAACACGGAAGTTTATTTCCAAGCAAATTCAGTGTCACTGATAGATTTTGGTAACTGTAACAATTCATATCAGTACCAGATGTAAGTGATAATACATTAAATTTCTTAAGTGAAAACATTGTGTTTCATAACTAGTTTTATTTCTAGAAAGTTAATGTCTATTCAAATTAAACAAATAACATCACATTTTATATATTGAAAAGCATACCTGAACAACAGTGGGAGAAAAAATAGATTAGAAAAGCCCACAGTCTTTTAGATTCTCTTTGATAATTATATCTGTAACTGCATCAAACACAAACTTGACATTTTGGGTATCTGTAGCACAGGTCATGTGGGAGTAAATTTCCTTGTCTTCCTTTTTTAAATTCAGATCTAGAAACCGATTCTTGATGTAGTTCCCTGCATCTTCAAATGTATTTGGCCCTTGAAAAAAATTGAATTTTAAAGATCACAAAAGTACAAATAATACCAGTATGTTCTAGGACTTTAATCTATATAGCTATTTGATATACTCTGTATTACAAAAAAATAATAATAAGAAGAAGAATGATAACAGTGAATTATTAAGGGTTTGTGGAATATATACATTGTGATAAGAACAGTTTATTCTACTGGGGTATTAAGTGAGAATGGGCTGTATCATTAGATCTGAGAGTAGAGTTGGGAAACAGATGAAGAATCTTGTTGGAAACAAAAGATTTTTAAGAATGATTTCTAGGACATCAAGTAGACTAGATGGCTTGGAGAAGATTCTGGCCTAGTCAGTCAAAGTCATTAAGATGGGCTATATTAGACTATGAATAACTATCTTTGATGATTTGGTATAGGTAAATGAAGAGCTAATGCAAATTGTGCTTAAGAAGGTTTAGCCTGTTAGTAGTCTACACAATTTATCAATCAGAAAAAGGCAGAAATAAAATAGGAAGGCTAGCAAATACAGGTCAGCTAAAAGTTACCTATTGATTGACTTTAGAATAAAATCTGCTCAGTAGGGACTTGGTGTGGGATGCATCAGTAGCATTAATATTTTCCAAAGAGATAAAATTTTGTTCCCCAACTACTTACTATAACTAGGAACAAAATTCCATGAGGGACAATTTAGAGCAATGTAACCACTAAAATCCAAAACATAGACAATACTTAGTGTTGACAAAGAATGTAATCAGAAAAACTCTTACTGATTTCAGTGGGAATACAAAATGGGACAGTCTCTTGGGAAGGCAGTTTCTTATAAAGGTAAACAGACCTATTAAGCCATCCAGCAATTGCACTTCCGGGTATTTACACACAAAATGTATGCACAAACAAAAAATCCTGCATGTGGATGTTTATAGTAATTATTCATAACTATAAAAATATTGGAAGTAATCAAGATGTCCTTAACTATATGAAAGGATAAAAATACTGGCTTGTTTATGGAGTAGAATATTATTAATAAAAAATGAACAACTCATTAAAAGAAATGGGGAAATTAAAATGCATATAGCTAAGTGAAAAATGCTGTTCAGAAAATGCTGCATACTGTATGATTACAGGTATGACATTCTGAAAAGAAATCTATAGAAGATTAAAAAGATCAGTGGCTGTCATTGACAGTGGTTGCAGGAGTGATTGGAGGCATTAATAGATCTTTGGAGCAGTGAAATTAATCTACATAATACTGTCATAGTGGATATGTGACAGACATTTAGCAAAACCCATAGACAAAACATCAACTCTAATGAAAACTATGGGCTTCAGTTAACAATGTTAACTGTTCAGTTAACAATTAATGTCTGCTCATCAACACTAATGAATGCACTAAGCCAGTGTAACATGTTAAAAACAGAAAAAAGTGGGAGTTAAATGAAGAGAGACTACATGGAAACAATTGTATTTTCTTTTTATTTTTTATGTACAGTAAATATGGCTTTAAAAATAAGCTATTTCAAAAAAAAATAAAATATATAAAACAAATCACTAATTATACATAATATCTATTGTGATAGGATACCTTGCTCTGACTAACATCTAGGCAACCTGGAAACCTAATTGGTGATATTAGATTTGTATTTGTTAACTCATAAATATTGCCATCCTAAATCAATCTCATTAACAACAGAGCATAAAACTATTGACAAAAAAAGAAAAAAAATGAGGGGAAATAACCCTTCTCTCAAAACTGACATTTATAGTATTGACATTTTGTATTCCTGTTATGTAAAAAATAATACAGTTTGCAATACAGTGTGATACATTATATAGAGTAGCAGCCCTGGTCTATCTAATCTTCTCCAATTTATTCATTAGAACTATAATTTACTGCAGGCAGGGCCGAAGTTTTTTTACTTGTTAGATTTTTTCCAATTAGAATTACACACTGGAGTAAAAATTTATCATCAGCCTCAAGCTCATAAATACTATATGTTAAGATGCAGACTGGGAAAAAATACATAAGAATTTATGATCATGGAACTAGTGTAAATGAATCTTACCAGTGTACTCTGGAAAGCAGACGCTAAGATGCACTTTGGTTATTTTTTCTTGAAAGAGATCTTTTTTATTTAGAAACAAAACAATGGAGGTTGTTGCGAAATACTTGTGATTACAGATGCTGTTGAACAGGTGAAGGCTTTCCTGCATTCTGTTCTGTTAAGTATAAAGGTGAGAATGTAGGGTTATTATTTGTAAAATAGTGTTCATCATTTTATACAGGACCTAAAAATAACAACTATCTTTGGAAGAACTTTATTGAGTTGAGAAATGTGGTTGTAGCACTTGATTTTTTTTTAACCCTGCTTTTTGCCTCGTAGACTTACCACTTCTTCATCTTCCACCAACACCATATCATAGGCACTGAGTGCAGCACAAAATATAATGCATGTAACTCCTTCAAAGCAGTGAATCCATTTCTTTCTCTCTGATCTCTGTCCACCTACATCAAACATTCTGCGAGGGAAAAAGAAGAATAATGCTTCTTATGAATACCTTCCAAAATTTGCATAGGATTAACATTTATTTATGAGTGGATGCTCTCAAACTTGTAAAGTTTAAAGTGTTGTTTTAGATTTTCATTGATTACAAGTTAAGGTTTAGCTGTTTGGCTTACAATTCAAGGATGCAGGAATAAAGTTAATCTTTTTTATTTTCCTTATTTAGACTACAGTAAAATAATTTCACATACTGACTTTATTGAGTAATTTAAAGCAGTTTAGTGTGTACCCAAAAAATTGGTTTTCTTAGAAAATTTTGAATCTATACAAGTTTTCTTAAACTAATAGAACCTATAAGAAAATTGTAAGCTACTATCTTATTTTATGATTCTTGCCTGTTTTCATTCATTCACTGTTTTATATATATATATATATATATATATATATATATATATATATATGTAAAAGATTTATTTATTCGTACAGAACTAGGGTACAGGCCAGAGATGCGGAGGGTGAGAGGATTCACCAGAGACAGAGCAGGGAGCAGAACAGGCAGATCGACGAAGTACACTGCTGAGGGGAGCAGCGGGTGGGTCAGGAGAGGTCTGCCACACCATGTGGTCACCTCCGTGGCAGGCGGGAATCGAACTCATGTGGAAGTGGCTTAAGCTTCTTTGTGCTGTGCTTTAACCCGCTATGCCACCAGGGAGGGCCCCACTGTTATATTCTATAAACTGAACACTATGCTTGACCTATACATACTATGACTAAGATACTGTCATTAACTTTAAAAAATGTGCTGTCTTGTAGAGAAAACAAATGTTATTACATTATGTAATAATATTCTAATATACAGTGGAAATGTGGTCCTAGACGAAGATATGTCAGATTGCAAGCTCATAAAGTGTAATGAGAGGAGGTGTTTGAAAATGTATCCCTCCTCAGTCTTTTTATTTTTGGTAAAAGGCACCATGATGTATATAGAAACTCAAAGAAATTGAGTTCTTCTTGATACTTCTCTTTCCTTTATCTTTTATACAGTACACAGGAAAAACTGATTCATTCAATTTTTTCAACTTCATTAGTGTAATCCACCAACATTTCTCACCAGGACTGTGGCAAAATTGTCACTGGTATCTTATAGCACTCAGGATTTTATTTTGATGTAAACCTAATTATATCTCTCTCCTGCTTACATCTTTCAAAGCCTTCTTTTCCTTTCTGAATAAAGAATACATGGCACCATTAAGTCTATAAGCTGTTTGTTTGGTTCTTGCCTCTTATCCAAGCTTAGTTCAGGTCACATTTTTCTTTTTGATACAGTTAAATTACAAGGCTATTCTTTTAGTTCCTTTGATATAAATCTAACTTTTTTCTTGCTCCAAGACTATTGCACAGACTGCCTCCATTCCATGTGTTACTATTTCTTCCTTCCTTTACCCTTTTCTCTTGGAACTTTTAGATCTCAGATACCTCCTGCACAAAGCTTCTGTGTCTTTCTGTGTCCATGTAAATTGTATCTGTCTCCACACCAACTTATTTTTCAAACTCATCGTGTTCTTTATTTCCTCTATAGTAATAGTCATAATATATAATTAGCTGGTTTAGTTTTTGCATGATAAAATCTACAGTCTGCCTAATGGAATTGTGGCCTTAAAAGTCAGGACACTGGTCAGTATTAATGACTACTCTATTACCAGTTCCAGGCACGGTAATAGACATGCAATAAATATTTTCTAAGTAAATAAATATTTTCCATTTTAATTGGATGGAGGGGGGGTTTTATATAAAGTGCATGTACAAATCATCAAGGTGTGAGAAAATATGTGTGACATATTTGTTATAAGCAAGTAATTTATATTTTTTGAGAACATGAAGACTAATAAATGAGACTGTTCTGATATAGCTTGACATATAAGAGGTGCTTGATAACTATTTAATCAACAAATATTTATTGAGCATTTATTACATGCCAGTCACCAGCCATTCAATATCAGGAACATTTTAACCTGATGGGGAGGGAGATTGTAGAAAGGAAAAAGAGGGAAAGGGAAGAGGAAGAATAGATTTAGAATATTAATATGCTAAATAGGTAGGGAGAATAGGATGTGTAATTTGAATATGATTGTTTTAAAACAAATTTAGGTAATAGTTAAACCTGAGCCAAGTGAAATATCTTGGGAAGAACCTCCCAGGGAGAGGCAATAAAACAAACAAAAAAACAAGAGCAAAGGAATTAGCTTGTACTATTAGGCCATAAATAGATTTACCAGATCTTTAATATCCCATAAGATACAATCAAAGATTTTAAAATATGGAACAAATATTTTTTGTTTGCTGCTAGGTCATTTTGATCTCAGTCTAGAATATAAGTCTAATGAGGAGATTAGCATTGAAGGAAACCTTTGGAGTTTTCATCATAGCTTATGTTGAAGATATTAAGTACCAGTATTCATTCAAGCTATCAAGAGATAGCAACTATATGTGGGATAATTTAATGTTGACATTGGGTTTAAACCTAGTTTTAGGTGGGTTTTTCAAACTGAAAAAGTATCTCTACCCTCTGGATTTTAATATGTAAGAACCTTCATAGTTTTTGTTTCCTCTTTTGCTTAAATTCTCTTCTGGGTTTTATGGAATCAGTGTAAAGTTTACTGAAAGAAGGAAATGATTGTGTTGAGTGAACCCAATCTTTAATTTCCACAGAACTGGCACTCTTGAACCAAATCTGGAACTCCTTAGTTAAGTTTTTCCACTAAAACAGAACTTCAATTATCCTTTTAACATTATTTCTAATCCTCTTTTTCTCTACTTTTATGTCCACTGTTCCATTTCTCTCCATTCTGATATTTTCTCCCTTTAGCCAGGTTTATATTTTCAGTTATATTTTATTCAAACTTTTAAATCAGACACTATTCTTTTCTCCTTAAGGTAATGTAACTGCTCAGATTTCCTGTATGGTGGTCAAATATTTTACCTTAAGGAAGAAAGTATTATTTCTTTCATTTCATAGTTTTTTCTTTCTTTCTTTTTTTTTTTTTAGTAATTAGGTTCCTGATCATATATTTGATACTCCCAATATATGGGCTTTGTGGAAGATATATGTACCTTAGAAGAAGGGACATGGAAGCTTCCTACAGGTTTCTTTTTTATGATGCATTTATTTTGAATTAATTTCCCAAGAACTGAAACATCTGAAAAATCTATGAGATTAAATCAGCAGAACTAAGTTCACAAATCTTATTGACTGAGTCCTCTTCTCTGATGATTCATCTTCTTTGCAAGCTACTATTGTTATACTAGCTATGTGTAAGAGATAGCTATTTTATCTCAGGTAAATATGTACTATTAGTAAAGGACATAATTTTTGTAATATGACTCTGAGCCCTGTGTCCTTTCAACCTATCATGTAGGTTCTGATAAACATGTTTTGATCGGCTTAACTTTCTCATAAGAGGGTACAAAGATTACTTACCCTGGGGTATTATTCATATTGATAAAATGGCTTCTGAAAGTCTATCTTACTTTGCATGCTAATAATCCTCTCAATTTGTGATTCACTGGATAAATTTTATATATATATATTTCTGTGCAGATTAACATTAGATAGATCTTGGCAGCCCTGACCGTTTCTCTAATGCCATCTGCTACTGCTATTAAACTGAAATACTTACTGGCAGACTAGAGCAATGGCTGGGGTTTTACTTTTGTATGGGGGCTCCTGAATATTGTGTTATTAAGAAAATTTACATTTTGTTTTGCTGCTATTGTAATGATTTATTTTTGACACATTTTTTTCATCTTTAGTTGTTTCTCTTCCTTTAATTCAGGGCTTGTTTTAGAAGTACCAAGCATTAGAACCTATTGCAAAAATGTGGAAATTCATGAAGTAGAATATTTATTTTGAAAATTTCACTGAAGCAATCTTTTATGTATACTTAATCATTAATTTGGGTATAGTATTTTTGCTCTATTTCTGCTTAATAATACACATTTTATTAAATTTTATAGATGAATTAGGATTCTTTAGTTACAAAAAGATTTTAATTGCCTCAAATGGATAATGTAGATAAAAATTAATAGACAAAGCTTTTAAATGATAGCTGAAGCTCTTTTTTCTTTCTGCTGACCTTGGCATTAATGTAGGGCTAATCAACAGAGTTCTATGACTTTATATTAAATATTAAACAGTTAACTAAATATTGTTCAGTTTTGTAGTCTATTTTAAACAATTGGGAAAGCTGTTGTTTTTGTGGGTTCATTAAAAAATTTAGCTAAAATTTTGATCACATAAGATTATTCACATTTCACATCAGAACAATTATGATATAACCTGCCTTTGATAGTATTTTTGAAGTCATTACATAAGCTAGGATAGGTAAAAATGGGTAATCTTGTTGCAGATATTTTGTTAGAGGTCTTGGATCATTCTATAAGCAATTGACTATTTTAGGGAAAAAAATCACAATTTCTGACATCTGTATTTGACTATAGTAAAATAAGATTTAATTTGAGAAGGAATTTATTATTTAAACTGTTCTGTTGAGTGGGATTTATTCAAAATATTGAACTCTATAGTTGGTATAATTTTCTAAGACAGCTACATATGAGAGTCAACAAATGAATCTGTGCCACCGCTACACAACCATAGCAAAATGGCCTAACCGCTTCTTTCCTTTGTACCAGCTATGGAAAAATATCAGGGTGGATACTTGCAAGTCATTCTATATTTTTTAGATGCTTAAAAATAGATTTATACAAAATTAGAAAGCACACAAGTATTATGTGCTTTGAACTGTGTATATCTATAGCTTAAAACACTCATTAAATCATTCTCTAATAGGCATTAAAATAACTATCACTAGAATAATTAAATATCAAGTTCTATAACTTGTGTCAGTAGCATTAATGATGAATATATCTCAAACAATTTTGTACCAAAAAAAAAAAAATGTTATTTTTGCTTAACAGCTAATCAAGAAAAATTGAGGTAGATCTGTTGGGTGGCCAGTCAAACTGAATCCACAGCTTATTGAATCTTCTCCACTAAAATGAGCATAATGTATATGATTCAACTTCAAATTCAAAAAAATTACATTTTATATCATATATCTACTCAAACATAGTAGAAAATAAGTTATATTTTTTGTTCCATGTTTGTTTATTTTGTTTTGTTACAGTATAGTCTCTGACTTCTTTTCCTTGGCTCCCATATGTTTCAATTTTGTTTTTTGCTAGGGAATAATTAGTGATAAACTGACTTCTCTATAATTGTGTGATAAATGCTTGTAAGTCTATTTCTGTGTTCTTTGTTCTGAGGAATGCTTTTATAGCAGGAACATAACTCACATTTGCATTACATTTTCTATCTCTAACATCTGTAAAGATAGTACATTTTATCAGTTTGATTTTAAGACTTCTTAATTTGATAAGAACTCTTAAGATAATTTCCATAAAATTGGGTGATGCATGAAGATTATACAGTACATTGGCAGAGAGAATTTTTCATTTTGTTGTTCCTGTTTAAAATTCTAGACTTCTATAATTCAATATGTAAATTAAGTATTTAGTTTTAAATAGTTATAGAATGATTTATGCTATGTGAATGCAAATTAATGCTACTGAAATATTTTAAATACCTGGGCACTTAATGAAATAACACTGGAAGTGACATTATTTTTATGTTTCCTGCTTTAAAATACTATAAAATTTTATACTAAACAACCTGTGCAATTTTAGATAACCCTATTTATTAATTTAAAAAAGTGATTAAGCTATAAGAATTCATTAGGTGATTAATATGTATGAATTGCAGCGATTAAGCTTAAAATATTAAATTGTTCCTTAAAAAAAAAAAAAGTAAAATTTAAGTCCTCGAGTACAGAGATGTGGATTAGGAAGATGTGTGCGCGTGCGCTCGCTCGCGCACGCGTTCTCTCTCTCTCTCTCTCTATTATATATATATATATACATATAATTTCATATCATATCTTCTCAAACATAGTAGATGTGTGTGTATACATACATATACATACAGAGATACATATAATAGAATACTACTTGGTCATCAAAAAGATAAGCTATTCCATCGCAGCAACAGGAATGGATATAGAAGGGACATACTAAGTGAAATAAATCAGAAAGAGAAAGACAAGTACTGGATAATGTCACTTATATGTGGGATAAAAACAAAACAAATAATAGGGTAGATAATGTCAACTAACAATAAACCCCACAAAGCTGAGTGTAGAACTGAGATTATCCAAGAGGTAGAAGAAAAGACAAGAACAAATTGAGGAGAGAACAGTTGGAAGTTTAGGAGTATGGGTGGAAGATTATAAGTGTTTTGATGTTTGGTGAGGGGTACTAAACAATGAAAGTATAGAAAATGTTATGTCAGAATAGAAAACGTAAATCCCCAATTGGGCTTTGCAATTCAACTTAAAATGTCTACATTTTAGCATTGATACTGTAATGATTAATAAACTTTTCTTATTCCTTTATATATAAAAGTAGATTAGTAGTTGACTATATATATATGAGTTCAGACAGTGCTTCACAAAATTAACCACAGAACTTCAAAAGGACAGGAAAATGATGATATACTAAAAGAGGTCTAGAGGATCTAATATGAAGAGGCCAATTCTAAGGGCAACATCTTTAATGTTTTGTTTTTTAAAAAATAAAGCAAATGCTATGTTCTATGAAGAATATAATTAAGCTCAAATTTTTAATGAATATTTATACTGCTTATTGCTGAATTAAATAATTCTGGAAATGAACATGATTTTCTGAGGTTTTGTGTGTCCTCTGCTATACTGGGCTTAGCACTGACTTGTGAAGTATCACAATCTTGCTAACACAAAGATACTTGCCCTCCAGACTGTCATTACTTCCTCCCCCCTTCTCTCTAAAGAGAATTATGAATTACCAGCAACATTAGGAAAAGCATTTTCATTGCTTAAGAGGAATGGTTTGCACCACAGCCAACCTAATAGCCCATCAGTGATGAGCAGTGTAAGGAGTATGGACTTTCAAGACAGAAAGATGTGCATTCTGATCACATTTCGAGTGCTTCTATGTGTGATCTTAGGGAAATATTTCAGCTTGTTTTAGCCTCCATTTCTTGCAAAAGGATAGCAATGCCCAATTCCTTATGTTACAATGAGCATGAAAAGACAGTGTTCATAAAGTGAATAGTACATTCTATTCATCGAACAAGAATTGACTGCCTGCTGCTGCTAGCCACTGTGATAATCACAGAAAATATTTGTAAACAGATAACCTCTGGCCTGCTAGAGGTCAGAGAATATGAGGCAGAAACTGAATGAAAAAACAGAAAACACTTAAACAAGGATTAGTAAGATTTTTAAAAGAGAAAAAGTCAGATTTTTTAATAAAGAGAAAGATAGTATGATACTCCAGTGGTGGCATGTTTAGTGTTTGCATTTCTTGCTACTCCTGAATTTAGTGGCATCATATTTGTAGTTTGCAATTGGCTGTTGGCAGGGTATTTATACCAAGGAAATCATTAAGTACCATAAGTTAGCCTTTCTCTTGCTGCTCTAGACAATTCTTCATTTATCAGCATGTTCTAGTGACAGGGTTATGTAATGATGTTAGTAAATGGGATCCCAAGGAGATAACATTTTATTTGCAAACTTAATGGTAAGAAGGAGTGAGTCCTCATACAAATCCAGGTTCAGATAATTTTAGTCATATAGTGCAGTGGGGTAGATGCCTTAAGGTTTGGAATGGTTGAAGAACAGAGATACAGAACAGATAAGTATGACTGAGTATTTATGAGAAGATGTTAACTTGGGCTGGTGTTATAGGGAATGACTAGGGTTGTGAGCTTGTAGGTGTTCAATGTGTGACACTTATTTTATATTTTTTTTCACTGAGGTAACACTACAATACTATCTATAATTCAGAGGTTTTCACAAACTGGCCTGTGATCTTAACAATCTCTGATTTTAGACAATTCCATTTGCTTATTCAAGAGATGCTAACACTGAGTTATAATACTGCCTGACTTCATCTTTGCAAGACCCTTATTAGCCAAGTAAAGAAAAAGGTATTCTTTTCCTCATTATATGTTGCTAGTTAGTAGAACCTAGGAGTGAAAGTGTGATAGGACTAGCTTCAAGACTTACCCTCAGCTTCCCTCAGCTGTTTCAATGAGAAAATAATAAGAGTGTGCTAAAAATGCTCTCACTGGCTCAGAAGAGCAGGGGAGAAGTAGATGGACTGCTTTTCCCAAAATAAAACTCTAGAAACTTCATTAAAGGTCAGGAGTCTGGAGAAAGTGGTTGCCACAGAGGACTTGTACCACAGTTGTGACAGAATGAAGGCAAACTTGTCTTACATTTGTCAGGAGGAGGTGTTTATACTTGTCTCTGCAGTATCATTATACTGCTTTGATTTTTAGCTCATCTTCAGAAAGTTAACTATTTGTGGGTCTGAAATTCCAATACAACGTTTGAAGCATTTCTTCCTTAACAACTTGAAAGTATTATTTTTACCATCTGTGTCTTAACAGGTCTAATTATATACTCGTATCACTAATTTTAGAACTTAACTATTGTAAAATTTTACCCAGTGAAATAAATTTTCCTCACAAATAGATATGTCAACCTTTCCTATAATTATGTCACCTTTTCTAAAGATTTGCTTTTTAAAAATTTTCATTATTGCATACATGAATGATTTCAATTTAATTTTATTTATTACTAAATTGATATTAGTGTTACAGCTGTATACTGGTTTTAATGTTTAATATTCTAATTCTTAATCTATAAGGACAGGTACTTCAGTGTGAACATACATTTTCTAACATACATTATGTATTTCCATTTCTTGATACAGCAAAAGTAATTTTGCAATAGAATATCTAGGAAAGCCTTGATAATACAATATCTATGAAAACAAAGCATTTATTTTCATACCCAAACCATGATTTCAAAGTAGGTCTTATTACTCCAGTAAATATCATCACATTCAAATCATTTTCTTCTAAATTATTTGCATTTTTTTTAAATTAAGGAAAAGATAAAAATAATTTAAGCAAATTGAGTAGTAAGGAGGCAAAACAAATAGGATCCCTGGTACCTGTAACTTAAATGTTATTTAAATATTTTCTTTCTTTTTTTTTTTTTTTTGGTAGGATATCAGTTTCCTGTATGAGTAAAACAAAATTTAGATCAAATCTGCTCAACACAGAGGCATTTTCTTGGAGGAGAGGGGAGATTCAGGATAAGAGATGGGGAAAAGGACCACAGAGGCACATACAGAACAGTGGTAATGGTATAAATGAGACCTGAGAGCTCATTGTCCTTGAACATGGGTTCGAATTTCTCTGTATGAAGGCATACTGAACATAATACATATTTCTGTTAGAATGAGAAAAGGCATTTTTTCATACCTGAAGTGCAAATCTTTAAAGGAGAATTGAGTTTCAATGATTCCAGTTGTTTTCACCCGAGAATGAAGAACATCTTGTTCATTTGGGACATACCCAGGAGCTGTTATTCTGTCTAAATCATTAAGGTAGCTAATTAAAAGAACAAACAAGATGGCATTTAGATTTTCATCACTACATTTGAAAATGCTAGGATTTAATACAAATAAGTTTATTTTAGGGTAGATGAAATTTTTTACCTCCAGACTTTTTTTAACTCCAGTTTTTTAAACTCTTGAGTATCAGAATTTTAGGCATTTGGTGGCTGAGATGTTACAGAGTTAACCCCTGGGACTGCTTTTAATGGTGGCTAGATCAGTGCTGTTTTAGTTCATGTTATATCAGGTATATGTGATAGATTAGCTGGGCAGACCTTTAGGAGAAGAGATCTCTTTATAGACCCACCACCCCTGCCTTGTAACTTTCTCCAAATGTGCTATCATATAGTGGTCACTGGTCTCAAAATAGTTTGAGTTTAGGCACTTGAATTTTAAGAATGGTTAGTTTTAATATCATAATTTGAAGGTTGTTATATTGTTACCCATGGAATGTGTAGCTTAGGACTTTGAGTCATTTCATTAAGCGCCGTGATTATATCTAGTAAGCTTGAAGAAAGAAACTTGTGACTTTCTTGGTTAGTTCAGTACTGGAATTGACTTATGAAATTGCTGACCCATCTCTGAGCTAGCACTCCTGGGATAGAAGTTTGAATTTACACATTATACCCATTACTACACATTTTTTTTCTCTTTTGCTAGTGCAATGGGGTGTCCCTATTTTAAAACTACCATTTCTCATGTGTATTCTGTTCTCCTGTCCACAGGAAAGAGGAGCAGTAAGAGTAGGAATGAGTTCGATTCAACAATGTGCTTTATAGAATCTTATTGAGAGGAAAGAATCTGCTCTTTGCATCATTCTTTAAAACAGATGTCTTTATTTTAAAACAAACTAAAGTGTTTTATTGCTTAAAAACTAGCCAATCAGTTGAAAACCTCCATCCTAGACTTTCAATACTAAGGTTTCAGTAGCTTTTAACAGCTTAACTACTTCTGAGAATATGTTAAATAGAGGCAGTAAAATCCTGCTAGGTTCTTGGTGATTACTTTGACCATTACAGTGAACCAAGTTTAGTTAAGTAGAATGACAATGGACATATAGCTAGTCATGCAAAATTTTAGGAAAGTCAAAAGAATATTATTTAAAGTAAAATTTTCTAGAACTAAGTTGAAGAACTGACATTTTGGTATCTACCATAATCACTTTTAAAAAGAAAGGCAAAAGGCAAAATTAGTCTATCAGTTTTATAAAGTAAGTTCAATGGCAATATAGAAATATATTCTTAGGTAATTTAACTTACTCTTCAGATAAAATAAGCGAAGAATGGCAAGTGTCCCAAAGGGAGTTAGGCCAGGGAAAAAATGACAGTCCCACTTCTGAAACATATACATGTATCGTAAAAATTCATTGCCATGTTTTGTTCTAACAAGGTTTCATTTTTTTTCTTTCAAAAAGAAGTCAAATATAGACATATCAAAAGAAAGTATTAAAAGATTTTTCTAGTGCACTTAACTTTTTTATCTTGTGCAAAGCAATTTTGGTGTGAATTCCTGATTAAGTTTGATTATGTGGTAAGCATACTATTTGTCAGTTGGTTCAAGCAAGGACAGAAAAACTACCTACCAACACAGATTAATAATTAATAACTTTATTTTAATAATAGCTAAATAAATGTTTTGGTAAAGACATACACTTTAGTGTATTTTAATTTGCATATATAAATAATTTCATGCAAAGCAATAGTATTTGGTGAGTGACAAATTTGCATATACGGGCCCTCCCTGGTGGCGCAGCGGGTTAAAGCACTGCACTAAGAAACTAAAGCCACTTCAGCATGAGTTCGATTCCCGCCTGCCCCGGAGGCGACCACTTGGCGGGGCAGACCTCTCCTGACCCGCCCACTGCTCCCCTCAGCAGTGTACTTCGTCGATCTGCCTGTTCTGCTCCCACTCTGTCTCTGGTGAATCCTCTCACCCTCCGCATCTCTGGCCTGTACCCCAGTTCTGTATGAATAAATAAATAAATCTTTAAAAAAAAATTTGCATTTACTATGCTTGTTTTAATAAACAAATGTAGGATTTAGATGTTTAAGCATCTGATCTAACATATAAACCAAAGCAGAGAATCTAGCTACAAACCCAATCACTTAAAAATGATGCTTCTTTTCTAATAATGATGTAATTTGTATTTTTTTCTGATGCAATCTATGATAATCATACCACACATGGGATTTTTAAATAGTACTCTACATGACCTCAATCAATAAACCATAAAAATATTAATTAAAATCTTTTCAGTTTGTCACTGTCCTATACTTTTCTTTCAAAATTTGCTAGTACTTATGGTTTGGTGGGGGGTTAATGTCAGTAACAAAGCATTCACAAAGTCCTCTATTGAGGACTTTGTTAGCTTCTGCTTTAAAGGGCTACAGATTTGAGAAAAGAGCAAATATCTCTTTCATTAAAAAATAGAAATCTGATATTGATTTTAAAATGTGGATGTTTTTCAGTATTGAAGAATCTGTCAAATTTGGGGGAAGAACAGTGGCATTCAATTATTTTTCTTAGTAAGCTCGTAATCTTTAATTTAATCTTTGCCCTAAGGGCAAAGAAAAGTTAACAATGAATTTTGTTTTCCTATGACACATTTCTCAGTTATGAGGGGAAGTAAGTTTTCCTATTGTTATTCTTCTGCCTTGCAAATCAACCTGGGTAGTTAAAAACTACTACAGTATGGGCAGCATTAGCAAAATGGGTGCAAATAGATACTCTGTAGTTATGTTTAACCTGAAAAAAAAAAAAAAGAAAAATGTTTTCACTGTGAATCCATAATATGATAGGTGTTCCCAATGTAAAATATATTTTGTGTTTCAAAACAAAGGAAAAAAAAAAAGCTAAAGCTTAAGATTAGACAGTCTAGGAAAGTAAAATGCTATTTCTCCTGCCACTTTTGACTATATAGTTTGTGTGAATATACATATATAATACATATATATGAATAATATATATATATATACACATATATATATATATATCCTTGAGGAATTTGGTATATATATTATTAGGATTGCAGAAACATTTCTTATATTTTAAGGGAAAATCACATTTAATTAATGTCATATGTCCAAAACAATATATTATAGTTTTTTCTCAGCTTTCCTTACTCCTTCCCAGAACTTATCAGATTTTTTCCACATTTGATTTCTTATTGACTGTGACTGCCTTTATACATGACTCATATAAGAAAGTAATGCCTTTGTAGTGTTAAAATTTGGCTGGGCCATAGGACACATAAATGTTAATAAGCGTATGTTAATATAAGATGCTAGCCATTCTCTGCTTCATTAGAGATAATAGGAGATAAAAAAACACAACTGTCCTCCAAAGGCTGTCTGTCTTTTGATTTTTGGAATTTAAGATGAACACAAACAAGTAATTGCATAAAACTGGTATTGTTATCTTAGAATTAATGTGATCTGCTTTCTCGTAAATAATTCTAACAAATCTGAAGTTTCACATGTTTCATTATTCTCTTCTCAATCTTTTATTTGCTGTACTTTTAGCTTTCAAAGTATTGTTAACATGTTCTGATGTTAGTTTATTAAAAGGACTGTTTGTAACTTTTCATACATTTTTATGAATGGACAGAAATGTAGAATAAGTTACATTTACATATATACACACATGGTTGCAGGCATATAACCATAGGATAGATTAAGAACCATTACTAAAATGAAACTTTAAAATAATTTTGATAATGAAATTATAGTGTCCAGCCTCCTAATTTCCTTATGACTGATACTTTCTAAAAGGATGACTAACTATAAAAATTATATAATCTTTTTGAGTCTCAAAAAGAATCCCCTAATACAGATGTCTTGGAAATACATTACTTTGTTCTAGAATTCTGTATTGTACTTATCAGATCAGTGGAGTCAAAGAATGTGTCACTAATAAAATGTTTTTGGAACAGGTTTTCAGTAACATGAATTGAAATGCAATGTATAGCCATATCCTCAGCATGTGTGTTACTGGTAGGCATGTTGAATGTGGTATACAATGATTACCTCTTTTTAATTGGGAGAAAATACTTATGACATTTGGATTATCTCAGATAAATGACTTCACAATAATAATTTAAAATCATTGCCTGTTTTTAATTTTTTAGATCTCACCTATGTCATGATATTTTTTGCTCTTCATTTTTTTTTTCTCACTAAGATCATTTGTGGTGCTAATTACAGAGCATCCAGAATTTTAATTTAAAGTGAATTGACAGGGACTATATACTGTCAAAATATATTTACTTACTAGGCTGCTGAGTCATTGAGCTGATACTCTGATGCTCGTTCAAAACAGGCTTGAACTCCTGGATCTCCCCATAGTCGTTTTATCACCTCAGCCAACTCGGGCATCATGCCACCATCTCCCAGGACACTTGCCATCTCATAGAGCTCTCTTTGGTCTTTCTAGAGCAATGTTTTCATGAGAAGGGTAAAAATATGTTGATATTTGAAATCACATATTTTTTAATAGAACATTTCCATTTGGTGATTTTTACTCTTTAGGTTATAATTCTGATGGCACATATGCAATATACCCTAAATAGTGCTAAATTTTCTTATAACTGATGCCTCGAAGAGTTTTTCTGCAAAAATTGCTATAGGGATAATTTAGTTTTTTTTTTTTTTTTTCATATGTATCATAACTTCTGAGTATGATGTCAAAAACAAATAATACTTTGGTATAAGTTCATTGACCTTTCATAGGGTTAAAGTGCTTGGGTTAAGGGAAATAAACCTGATCTAATCTAACAATTTGTCTTCCTTTGATAATGACTATGTATTTTTTTTTAGGAAATAAAAATACCATTAAGAATTGAAGAATAAGACTTAGAATGAAAATGGGTAATAGGATGCTATACTCTAAAATTCTATTTTAAAAATAATAATATACAGAATAAAAGAGAGAACAGATATCCTTTCATTACTCTCTACCCTCATTTTCTTCTTCACAGTGCTTACTAACATTTATATAGGTCTCCGTAGTATCTGAAAGTAGAATATTCCTATTGGACACTATTTAATAACTAACATTTTGGGAATGGAACTTCTATTACGCTTAATTTATATGGAAAAATTTTAATGTGCATTTCTCTATTTCACCTATATTGTATTAGGCTATCCACACAAAAATTTTATTTTGCTGACATCTTTATGACTGAGTATAAGATCTTTAGGATCTAAATAACAACTTTTCCTGAAATATTATAAAAGAGAAAAAAATAAATGCTATTCATCCCAGATCTTGTGTTCTAGAAAAACTGTAAGGATTCTCCAATAATTTCACAAATATTTCAAGTAGCTCCAAGAAGGCTTGCAAGGCATCCTGAAGAACTTTTATTTGGGAAAGCTTAGAAATTATGGTGGTTTTGGTATAATTCCTTCTTTAAAGGTGATACAATTATGAAACAATGCTACACAGACAACAAAAATTTGAAAAAAATTGCTCAGATCATTCTCATCAATAACTAGGCACATCAGATAGTCCTAGAAAGTCATGGAACTCATTCTGAATACAAATCATATTCCTATGATTGTGGGAAAAACGTCAACTCCTAACATAGCCTAGGAATTTCTGGTTATATTACCTCATTGAGTTTATACACAATTTTCCAGAGCTTTTGTAATTTCCATGAAATTGTTATTGTGTTTATTTCTAAACTTAACACATGACTTTTGTTGTAGAACATCTCAAGGAATTGTTTGCTTGGTTTGCAACTCAGGGTTCACTTTAAAAGAGTCTATGTCAAATATGGGGAAATAGCCAAATCGTGTATAAAATATTATAACTTTCAACATTCCTTTGTTAGTGAACTGAAGGTTTTATATGTTCTAGAATTGAATATACTAATAATATTCAGAGGCGATAGGTGAAAATTCATGAAATATCTCTATTATGTGTCCCTCTTGTGATACTTCATAGATTTTATTGTCAAAACTCTTGAAACATCTTTCATTATCTTCTCACTGATATCTCTTTTATGAAATAGTTACTTTAAATATCATTTTTATGTGGCATATGCACATTGAAATTCCATATACATGATGGAATACAATTCAAGTATAAAAAAGATAATCTTGTTATTGTGACAACATGGAAGTGGAGAGGATTATGGTAATGAAATGTTATAAGTAGAAAGACAAATACTGGATATTCCCATTCATACGCAATTATAAAAATTGATGAAATAGACAAAACCAAAATTCTAGAAAGCTGACTATTGAGGGAAATAAAGGACAGGGAAAAAATTGGGTAGGAGTCTCAACACTATTGTGGAGGATCATAAGTACTTTGGTTTGGTGTGAGCAATTTGGTAGCATATATCTGGAAAAATGAATACTTAGACCCCTAAGTCATATACAGTTTTGCAAACCAACATTGTAAGAAATAATTTAATATACATACATATGTATGTACATTCTCTTCTACTTTTGACTTCACACTTCATGACAGGCCTTTTCAATTTGAATAACCTTTCTTTGATATTCTTCCCCTGAATTCTGTGTATCCGCATACTCCAAGTTTAGTTCTTAAAATTCTGTCCTATTCTCCACATATTCCTATTTACCTCAAATGGCCAGAAAAATGTTGATACTTTCAACTTTAATATTCACAGATCTGTTCTTTTAATGCCCTTTTCATTTCAGGCTCAGCACTTAGTTGACAGTTCCCACCCCATCCACTTTCTTAGCAAACATTATATACATCAGTTTAAATGTGTGCTGATAGCATCAAGATTTGCATCTCTTTGAACTGCAAATACACATTTTTTGTCCTGCAAATGTCTGATAATAGCTGAATGAAAAATATCTTCCAAATGTTGAATGTGTAGATTCCAATTCATAATTTTAATGAGCCTACATTCAAAGTGATTATTTGAAAAAAAAAAAAAAAACAAAACTAATGTTTACTGGTAACACCTTTTGCAGTACTTCATATCTGAGCCTATTTCTTATTCCCCCCCTCTATTTTTTTTTTTTTTTAAAGATTTATTTATTTGTACATACAGAACTTGGATACAGGCCAGAGGCTCAGGGGCGGTGAGAGGCTTCACCAGAGACAGAGCTGGGAGCAGAACAGGCAGATCTACGAAGTACACTGCTGAGGGGAGCAGCAAGTGAGACAGGAGAGGTCTGCAACGCCATGTGGGTCACCTCGAGGGGCCGGGGACGAACTCAATCGGAAGTGGCTTTAGCCTCTCAGTGCAGTGCTTTAACCTGCTGTACCACCAGGGAGGGCCCTATTTATTCATTTATTTATTTATTCATTCATTCATTCATTCATTCATTCATTCATTTATTTATTTATTTATTTATTTATTTAACATCTATTTACATTGTTGTATATGATTCAGAGGGATAAGTTCATACATCCCCTGAGGTGGATAACCACACCCCGTCTACATCCAAGCACTCATATTCCTTTATCCTATACCTTTGGACCGCTCCTAACTTTGTTCCTACCCATCCCCTTCCTCTCTAGGATACTCAATTCTTCAGTCATATTTGTGGAAATTGTTTTGATCTAGTTTTGTCAGTTCTTTTGCTTCTTTATATTCCATGTATGAGTGAAATCATCCTTTATTTGTCTTTCTCTCTGAATTATCTAAGTTAGCATAACCCTTCCAATTCCATCCATTGTTACAAGTGACAGGATTTCATTGTGTGGCTTTCTAGTGTTTCTACTTCCTTCTCTAATAGTGGTTTGTAATTCAATGAGGAAAGCATCTAAATCTTGTGGAAGAAGAAATGGAGGCTTAGAGAATTTAAGTGTTTTGTTCAAGTTGACAGTAAATAGTACAGCTCTTGTCAGATTTTGTTTGGGATTCTGTGAGATGATGTACTAATGGTTATGTAAAAATATGTAAACTTTTATAAATAAATATGGGGCAATAAGACACCAAAACTCTGAAACTCACACATGGGAGAAGTATTTAGCAATTAATCTATTGAATAAACAGTTTAAAACAGGTAAAGTATATGTTAATCTTAAAATCAAATATAAAAGAATGCAATTGAAATTGCTGTAGTTTACATTGCATAGTGCTGCTTAAATTACTCTGTTTATATCACTCCATGTACAATTTGAATATATTACATTTTTATTTTTTAGTTAACATAATGGCAGTGATGTTCAGAACATAATTTTCCCTCCACCTGCATGCCAAATCATTAAAACTCCTAAACAACGATTTCACACCTTCAGTGATGAGTGTCATCACTGATTTGCAAACACTAGACTGTATGAAACACATTCAGTAACAATAGGCAAGGTTGTAATCTCCAACTTCTATGACACAGATATGTGGAATATTACATGTACGAGTTCAAACACTATTCAGTTTTCTCAAAGAAATGCAGAAGGAACATCTGTTTTAGTAACTGCTAGTGCTTATAAGAAAGAAAATTTAAAAAATGCTTCTAATCATTAAATGTGTTTTTATAAAACCTTATGTAGGAGAAGCACCACAAGAAAAATCAGGAGAAAGGGATATTCTTCTAAACTCACTATTTAATGAAAGCCAAATAGTTAAATCTTTTTGGCCTTTACATTTTACCTTTTTAATAAGGAATTTATACTTGTGTTTTAGGGACAATTTAAAATCCTAGTTTCTTAGCAAAGATTAAACTAATCTTAAATAAAAACGTGATCATTACGTCATGATGATAAAAAACAAAAGGATACTGGAGTTCAGTTCCTGAAGACTCTTCTTATAAGAGGGAAATTGTTAACTAGCGAAGTAGGAGCCAAGTTGTGGAAAAAGCTAAAAATGGAAAGACACTAGCAGAAGTTCTGATTCTGTTTTACAAATCATCATCTCTAAAAATGGCATTTTTGCATTCTTTTGCTCTTAGTAAGTGGCAGAACAAAGTAGATTTATCAGTGCCTTCAAAATTAACATAACGAAAGTTATTTTTGTTCATCTTGATGGTTTTGGGAGGCCACTTCTATGATATATCCCTAAATTCCTGGAGGAGTGGGAAGGAGGGAGAGAATTACAAACTTCATTTTTTTTTTCTGTATAATTAACTGTATTGTTCCTCTTTTTTTATTGTTAGTATAACAAGGAACTGTTGACTTCTCTGAAGGCAACCAGCTGCTCTTGGAGAGGATCTATGGAAATTGGTGAGTTCTTCCCGTGGCTTGTTAACTTACTCTTTTTTGGGAGTGATCAAAATTTCTTACAATAATACTAGATTCCTCACCTGCCAACATGCCAAAATAATTTGATGCATTTGCACATAAACTGTTTTAAAATAAGTGAATTTAAAATTATTTTATGAAATGATTATTTAACAAGATATACAAGATAAAATATGATGTTTAGATGCTAATGTATAGAAAGAAGCTGTGACTCAAGCATATTATAAAAACATTTTAGTCAAGCACTTTTTAATTCTTTTTTTTTAATTAACATTATAAAGTAAGTATTCCCCTGTTGCCATATAGGCTTTATTATTGTCACTGAACATTAATGATAATTGAAGTGTTATTATTAAAAATCAGTTCATGAATGTTTCATAATTTAACTAAGATATAAATGTAGAGCTAAGTAGATTGCTTTTATGGAACAAACACTTTTGTATTTCTAGCAAATAAAAATAGAATTTTTTTAAACATAATACATGATTTGACAGTATGTTTGACTCTTGGGAAAGCAGTAAATGTTATATAATTATAGTACATAATTTAAAAATGTTTCATTTAAAGGAAATTAATAAATAAACTTAATGTAGGATCTATAATTGTTAATATCTGCATACTTACTGAACTTTTTGGATTGGCATAATCAATCCCAAGCGTAGTCATGGCTTTTACAATAGCTAGAATGGATTGCACTATATTACTGTAAATTACTGCTTTGAACTCCATACATTCTTGTTCACTGTAGCCATTCTTATGGATGATCCTATAATGTAAACAAGAAAAAGATTTTTGTGAGTTGAACAAGGGCTTACAATACTAAAACACATCAATAGTAATTTGCTTGAAAGAAATTGCAGCATGTATTAGTTTTAAAAGGAAGAGTTTTTTTCTATATGTATATGCTAAAGGTGAGCAATTCTATGACTTTAGATGTTTGTTATCACTGTCTTTAATATAGCATTTTCTTTCTGAGTGCCTCATGCTAGTTATCAAAAGGATTTAGCATTGTCCCTAGATAACCAGTATGAATAAGTCATGATCATTTTATATAAAAAGCTTATTTTTTTCCAGGCAAAAATTTTCTAGATTCCCAGGGCAAAGGTATCTATAGTGTTCTACAATTTTGTGGTGTTTACAGCATGTTATTTAGAGGAAGTGAAGCAATTTAGTAGAACATTCATGTCTTTTCCTATCACTTAAGGCACCTTGGAAAATAGGAGTGTCTGTTTTCTATTTATAGCATTAACAAAAGCATTTTTTTAAACTGTTAATTATCCACTGTTAAATCTCTAGTCACTTTTCCATCTGTGTACGTGCCGCTGAGTGTTCAAAGTTGAAATGCCCAGACTTATTATTTGGCTGAACTCTATTATTTGGCTGAACACTCATTCAATCAGAAGTCAAGTCAACTCAATAATACACTAATAGTTTTTGAATAATAGCTTAAAATAGATTTATCTATTAAAAGCTAAAATTTTTACATATGCTAATTTATTGGATGTTTGACAATGTATTCTTGTTTTTATTATTTTTCTTAGTTTTGGAGGTGCTTTGTATTCATTAGGTATCATTTTGGATATTATCATATTAAGGATTCACTATACACATGGAGACTTTAAGGAGTAAAAAGAATATAGGAACATATAGGCATATAGAAATAAAAGAATACATATGCCCCTTAAGATATTAAAATTTATAAATGAAGGGATTCTGCATTGAAAGGAGCAAATGTATTACCTATATATATTATTTTTTGTTTTAATTTCCTGATTGCCAACAATTACTTTATTTCTGCTTTAAATTTGACTATTTGCCATCTAAATCAAATAAGTGATTTAAATAGATAAAGGCTACAAGAGTGAGTAAAATGTCTTAAATTGAAAGACAATTACAAATAAATTGGGGAGAATTTAGACTTTCTATATGGAAAAAGTTCTGGTTCCTAAACTTTCATTATAGTATGAACAAATATCTATCGCACGGCAAAATGACAAAAGCAGACTTTTAAAAGTTTACAGGACTTTAAGCACTATTGTTTTGATAAGAGCTGCATAAATTTCTGTGAAATCTATTGGTTACTAGGAATGCTCAAATTAATAAGCTTAAGCTAGGTATTTTATACATTGTATGTTGAGATAATGAATAAATTATACAAGTGCATCATCTGAAAAACATAGATTCAAGTTTTATTATCTAATATAATTGCCACTTGACCCACTACTTAAAATATATTCAGTTTCTTAATACATTAACCATACTTCAAATACTAATACTAATGTGTGTAGCTGCTACCATATTAAGGATTGCCAATATAGAATTTTCCTAATATTCAGTTTATTATAGTGTATCATATTAATAGAAGTCATAGCAGGTCACCCCAAGTTTTGTACAGTGTGGTAATGTCCAGCAACAATGACTGCAAGTAGTATAGAACAGCAAAAGAGAACTGGTAAACTCAATGGAGAGCAGGGATCAAGGGTCAAAGGGAGATTTACTGAGATCTGTGAAGGCCAGTTATTATTGGAAGTTAGTTATTTCCAGATAGTCAAAAGGACTATTGTAGAAGAATCAGTATGATAAAAAATATCTGTTATCAAGCCATAAGTATGTGGTAAACATTGTTTCGAGGTGTTTTATATCCTTGTCTTCTTGTTTGATACAATAAAGTAGGTAAAATTGACACCTATATTTCATAGGCATAGACAAATGAAGCCATACCCATACTCAGTCAGTGGTACTGCTGGGCAGCAAATAGTTCATTTAGAGCCAGTGATATTAGTCCGCAAGCTATAGTGCCTTCTACAGGTTGCTAGTCCATAGAACTATGTAAGTTCAGCATTTCTGAAGGAGAAATGATGGGACATGAGGATAAAGAGATTGTCAAGAGCTAGAAGCTTGACAGTATAGGCAATACTTTTAATTTAGGAAAGAGATACAGGCATTATAAAAGATCAGTTGGCGGTAGTGTCAATAATGCAATGGAAAGTAGAGGTGGGAGATAAAAACCATTTAATAAGATACAGTCTTAAGTCACATAAAAATGCTGAGATTTTTGAATTAAAAGAAAGAAAATGACTTATTTAGAGATATAAGTAACATGGAGTAATTTTGTGATAAGGTGAGGGGTTAAATATCTACACCCAGACTTACTAGTTTTGCACAGATATTGTTAAAATTCATTTTAGGAACTAGAGATTGGTTGACTGGGAAGATAAGTTTAGTGTTACTTATTCTTAGTTGGAACTGTCCAGAGGTAATAGAAATAGACCTATCTCCTTCTCTAGGTTACATAGTATCTGAGTTTGAAGGAAATATTCTGGATGGTTCCCTTGAAGTTGATACTGAAATCATTGGACTTGATCAGTTTTCATTCAATAAAAATTTAAAGGAGACAGATAAGAGAACCTGGTACATAAAAGAAACCTGTAGGTAAATAACAAAAAATCTTGGAATGGAGTCAGGAGTCTCTAGAAAGAGTTATCCTAGAAACTGTGCCAAAGTTTTAGGACAGATAAACCCAGTTGAGTCAAGTGGAAATAAAATGTGGTATCTGAAATTCATATAAAAATCACAATTGGGAGATCACAATTGATGTTTATAAAGGCAGTTTCTGTGACATGCCAAAGACAAAAGCAGTGGAAAAAGTAGGAGAGTAAATAGAAAATAGAATAAAGAGAGATGGTGCTGATTATTTTTTAGGTACTATTGAGAAATAGGAGAAAGATGACAAAATAAGGAGACACATTTTCTTTAAGCTTTATTTATTTATGCATACAGAATTGGGGGGTACAGGCCAGAGGTGCAGGGATGGTAAGAGGATTCAGCAGAGACAGAGTGGGGAGCAGAATAGGAAGATATGAAGTACACTGCTGAGGGGAGCAGCTGGCGAGACAGGAGAGGTCTGCTGTGCAGACATGTTTTTTTAAAAATAAAGGTAATATTTGGTCATTGAATAATCCCAACAATTTCAAAACAATGGTATAGTGTAACTAAGTCCCACTACTGAGAGCAAGTTTTTGTGGTTATTGATTCATATTATGATTTTAAAAAATGACCTATTTTGTCATAGTTGAGATAAAAATCATGCAAATTCACATTTTGGTGTTAGCTCTGAGAATTTACCCCTGCAGTATCAGGGAAACCACAAATTTATATTTTGGTTTCTAGCTAATAACATAAACATTTTCTTCCATTAGAACTATTTTTATATCTATATATAATGGATCCAAAATATTGAAATTAAAAAAATGTACAGTTCCATAATTTCACAATCTGGGTGTTTCTTTAATCTTAGGAACTTTTTTCTATTTCATATTCATATCTTCATATTTGAGTTATTTTCAAACTTTTTTAAAAAACTCAAAATTCTAGAAATATATTTATAAACTCAATGATTTTCTTCAACTTGCAAAGTAAATTGCAAGAGTTATTTCTTCAGATTTGCTATAAAGTATTACTCTGAAAATAACAATGAGAAATAATCAGTTTCTCAAAATCTCACCTTACTGGACAATATTATTTCAAAATTAGTTCTTACTGGTATATTAAGAAGAAACCAATCTTGTGATTGGTTTATTTTTCACCTTTTTTTAAAAAAAATACTTATTCATATAGAACTGGGGTACAGGTCAGAGGTATAGGGGCGGTGAGAAGGTTCATCAGAGACAGAGTAGGTTGCAGAACAGGCACAGAAACGAAGTACACCGCTAAGGGGAGCAGCGGGCTAGTCAGGAGAGATCTGCCACGCCATGTGGTCACCTCCCTGTAGGGGATCGAATTCATGCTAAAGTGGCTTTAGCTTCTTAGTACTGTGCTTTTAACCCACTGCACCACCTGGGAGGTCCTATTTTTCACTTTTTATATTTGTTTAAACTAAGAGGTACACATTTGGTAGATATTTGAATTTTGTTTATGTGAATTGTCTATTCATAGTCTCTTCCCATTTATATATATTGGGCAGCTGTATTGTTTAACAATCTCTAAGTATTTAGCAGATTAGTCAATTATATATTTATCATATTTATTATTGATCTTCTAATATTTCATCTAATTGGAAGTATATACTTTGAAATATTATATAAATAAATAATTGGTCCTTTCTTTTTTTTTCTGCATTTAGCCTTACAGAAAATGGAGAGGTAGAGGGATAAAAGGGACTAAAGCACGATTAGAAGCTGAATGAAAAGAATCAGTGAATACAATGTTATATTATAAGGGATGACTCAGGTTCAGGGATGGAGCTGAGAAGACAAAAGCAGTTGATCTGGGATAGTGGGTTAAAGGAGACAGAAAGGAGAAGGAACTCACAACTTTTTATAGTTAAATATTCTAGGAGAGTTCAAAAGTAAGGCTTAACTACTGGTCGATATGGAATGTACATGACATTAGCTAGCCAAAAAAACAAGGTCCAAAGATGAAGACCCTGGAAACCTTGAACATTTATTTAAAAGTAGCTTGAAAGTGATTGCCTTCTTTACCTATAACAATTACTGTTCTTTAAAAATTCTCCCCACTGGAGGGAAATGCACTGGACTATGGTGATGGCACATCGGTGATTTGGTGATGGGAAGCCCAAGGGGATTACAACTGAGATGGAAAAATGCACAAAATGATGTAAAAATAAACTATTATTAAAAAAAAACATTCTCCCCACAAAGTCAGTTTTACCTTTTAACCTCCACTTATCAATTTCCATTTTACTCATTTAGACATTGCATTCTTGTATTATAACACTTCATTCTCGTTATTTCCTTATTAAGAAATTAATATTTGCTTATTTCACTATGAGGAGAAAAGTAATTACAGAGAATAAGTGAAATAAGTGAACTGAAATTCCTGATAATAACTATTTTTAAATATGCATTTCTGTCCCAGCTAAACAAATTACCCATAATGTTAGAAATATTGTTTTCTCATTAATGCAAATGGATCATTGATTGACATGCTTAGAAGTGGTTTCAAAATAGATAATTTCCTATTTAATTTACTTATAACATAGCTGCTCTTAGTGTTCATTTTGTTGATAGGTAAAATTAACAAAGAAATGGAAATTATATTTTTACTCATCTGTATGCTTTCTGCTCAAGGCTGTGAGGGATATTTGCATAGGAATTGTGCCAACTCTGCTATAAGACTATTGATCATATTTTCCAAAACAACTTATTTTAAGAATGGTAAGATGCATGGACAGACACAAAATATTGAACTTTTAAAATATTTGTACATACTTCATTTGTTTAACGATAGTACTTTTGCCAGATTCCCCTGCTCCTGCAACAGAAAGATTGGATTATTACTAACTGATACAACACATTTTTACAGATATTAATATGTATGATTGTCACTCCCTCATTGGTAAATTATAGACAAATACCTGTCTTTGAGCAATCTTTTTGTGAAGTCCGGAAAGATATCAACTACTTTCTGGTATAGCAGAAGAAAAGTGAAACTCATATTGATATATACAGACACAGGTCTACTCCAAGGTAGAGTATTTTCTTATTCTTGCATTTGAACATAGTTTGAAAGCTTATTATCTCCTGGGGTTGCAACCCAAGGAAGATATTCTCATATGTAATGTATATCATTTCAAACAGTAGGGTAGAAATATACTAGATCATGTATTACTAGAAATATACTGGGTGATAATCATTTAGTAATGATTATCTAAATGATTATCAGTATGTGGGTGAGAATAAAAATGAGTATAACTCATGAGTGAAAATAATGACAGAATTTGATTAAAATTATCACAAAACAAAAAACAAAATAACTACAATAGATAGGGTAAGGACACAGTACAAAAACAAACTTAAGTTTTTATGTATGCTTGTGTTCGACAAATGTGAGTGAGAGTAGGGAGGGGAGCAAATTCAGGCAATTTCTTGAAGTTTGGAATTTATAACCTTTATTTAAAGACAAAAAAGTCAGGAGTCACTAAGAATTGGTAAAGCCTGGTAATGTGTTCATAATTTTAGATGAAATTATTAAGTATTAAGAAAAACTAATCACTTTATAATTCATACAAAATCATATTTTTCAGAATATAGTCCCAATTCACAAGTAACATACCAATAGAACATTAAAAGATGATATTTATCAAGGGTCTGATTTAAAATACCAGTACATAGAGTTCTAGTTTTCTCATGTTAATTTATGCATCTGCTAAGAGAAGCAAAGAGCTTGATATATTTTGGCATTTCCAGAAACTGGGTGACAAGGCATTCTTCAAAGTCTGTCTGATTATTACTTTTAGACAGATTTCAATAAACACAACTAATCCGAGAAAAGTCCAAATTTAAGAAAACCATTTTATTATCAGCAAAGCAGTCAGCTACTTTATTTTACCAAATTAGTATTTTATGTAAGTAAATGTTACATGACTTTGGTAACTTAAATCTCAGATTTTTACTCAAATTATACTGTAATATGTATTGAAACTGAGGATTCTGAATACCTTATTAAATATTTTAGTCCCACTTTCAATCACTTTATTCTGTTCTCCCTATTCTACTTGTTTTTCTATTGCTTATCTTATTCCACAAACTTACAAATTGCTTATATATTGGTTTACATTTTTTTCTGTTTATCTTCCATCATTACAAGGTAAATTCCACACAGTCTGGGTCTTTTTGTTTGTTTCACTGATATATTTGAAGCACCTAGAATAGTGCCTAATTCAGAATAGAGTATCAACAAAACAAATATATTCTTTAAACTCATACTTTAAAAATATTTGGCCTCCAAATTTTATATATATCTATACATATTAAAGTGCTTCAACCTATAATTGGCAGCATTTTCTTAAACTTTGAAAACATATAACTACAACTGAATTTAATTCTTCATAGCAAATTTGTTTGGTCTAAAGCATCTCTAAATGTGTCTAGTTTTTGCAGTTATCTGAAACAATACATGACATTGAGAAAGTCAGAGTGCTAAAACTATGGGAAATGATATATCATGGCCTGGATGTGATATGTAGATTTTTTCCTCTTGAGTCAGGAGTCACTAAGGCATACTTCTTTTTGTGGTTTTATACTAGGGTAGCCTATACCACACAGTGTGAAATTTGACAAAAAAAGTTGACAGATGTAAAATCAACCATAGTAATCTGCTAATCCTTTTTCAGAGACTGTTGCTAAAGAAAATCAAATGCAAACCTTGATTAGCTAACTTTTATAATAGAGGCTATTTTTAAAAATGTAGCATTTAAGAATAAGATAAACATATCAGTTCATCACTTCCTGAAGACAACTGACTATATTAGTTTGTTGTGGCATTACTTTGTGAAAGTGGCAGAGCAAATCAATGAGCTTTGCATAATACTTTGCTGGCTTAGACAATTCGCTGTTTTGCTCGAGGCTTTTCATCACCTTGAAGGAAAAGTGATTCAATCTGATTCTAAAACTGCTGTTGGTAGTTTTTGCTTTAAACTCTTATGCCAAAATGTACATCAAAATTGTAGTACATCTCACATAGATTACAGATTTAGAGAAGTCTTCTTTTAACATGTATTTTTAATTGTCCTATATAGAAAATTACAGGTAGGGGATACAGTAACAAGGCCAATGGGTCCTTGTGTTTGCAGGTATATTTAGTTTGCATGTTGTTCAATCTGAGTCAAATATTGGGCAAAGATTTCTTTGGCGAAAATCTGAGACTGAGGAAAGGACTCTGATTTATATTACATTTCTTTAAATACTGTTGCAACCCCTATTGTTTTTAAAATGAAATATAGCAATTAACTTCACTTTAATTTAAATCAGTTATCTACATTGAAAATAATTTTAAAAATGTGTACAAGGAATGCTGTACAATCATGCATATGCATTGTGGACAAATACACTCTTAACAAACACTATTAGACATGTAAAAAATTTAAATAACTACTACTAAACTTAGTTTATTCCATATTAGTCAAAAAGTTTTTTTGGGAAAGTGGTCTTTTATACTTCACAGGTAGGGCCAATTGCTAATCATACTGATGATACAAAAACTTAGAAAGTTTCCAAAGTTATTTCTAATTCTTCTACATTTGTTATTATTGTAGATTCTTTCTAACTTAGTCATCCCTGGCATGTCTCAGACAAGCAAGATAACTTGTCACTTTTAAAAAATAAAATGTAGTTTTTTTTTATGAATCCACATATAAAACAATATTTTCTCCTGAAAGACTTTCAAAAAAGGTGTCTGGATCATTTCTTGCACTATGTAGTAATTTCAGTGTTCTATATTGATGTCTACTATAGGTTACTATAGGATCAACAGAAAATTCCTGAAGAAAAGCCAACTTCTTAACTCTGTTGTAAAGTTATTTTAGAAATAAATTAATGAATCCCATTCTCACAATGTTTCTAGGTCTTAGTTCACAATAATCATTCCATTTTTGTAAGATTAGATCATGTTACAGAGCCAAATATAGCTATCAAAACAGCATGTTCACATAGGCTGAGGGCATTCTAAAATAATCTCTGTCTTCAAATTGTGGTCATCACTAAAATTATTATGTGGGTCAAGGGTACAAGAAAATTTTAAGAAGAGATGCATTTATTTCTTTGACTTATAAATTCTTTGAGTAAATAAATATTTAAAGTTATGCTTAGTTCATATTCTAATACTAATGATTTTTTTCCACACTTTTATTTGAAAATAACAAAACCAATTTTAATTGCTTTCATCTTAAGTATGCATGTTGTATTTTAGGTATATACTTAGTTAAGTATTTAAGTATTCATGATATCTATACCTGAAACTGAATTTAAAAGGCTTGATTATTTATTTGCTACAAAGTGTAAAAATAGGCAAAAAGAGAATAGACTGACTTGTAGTCATGAATAAGATTTTTTTTTTTTAAATAGGTAGGAGATCTTAAAAATCCCATAAATGTAGAGAAGAAAGAAAACTTAGTAGTCAATCTTTATGCAATCTCTTCATTCTGTGCATCAGAAGGTTGAGTAGTGTACTTCCACAGACACACCACTGGTTGTCATTTGCTGCTAGGCTGTGTGCATTGAAAATGTAAGTGTAGTCTCTTTTAAACTAATTTAATTTTGATCTGCTTACTGGTCTTCTGTTTTTTTTTTTTTTAAGCAATATGAAAACTATCTGTCTCTTTCACATGAAATGCCTCAAATAATCTAAACTGAAGCTAGAAATTTGCAATAGGCATGTTCGTGTTTGGGGATTAAATAAAAATGGACTTGTACTCACTTCTGATTTTGACTAGACATGTTGATCAGATATAATCGCTGAGAATCACTTTCTTCTTTTATAAGATTGTGTTGCTATATACTTCAGGATTGGGCAGATTGACAAATAGGAAATACTTAGGATGTTCTTTGGACAAAGTAATCTCTCTATTTTAGTTGATGCATGCTCTAACTTTTATCTAAGTCTTTTCAAATATATTATGTTTTGCTCCTTAAATCTTTTCTTGTAGAGCATGATTTCTAGACCACTTACCATCTACCTACACACATTGTAAAGAGCCATTGTCATTCTGAAATACTGGTAGTGAAAATTCTGTCACATATACCAAGATACTTATCGGTAGTACTGATATTCTGATATAGCAGGGTAGGCATGCTCCTAGGTTTGCCCTCATCCTCCTACTGGTTTTCAATTAGAAGTTACTAGGGACCATTATTAATTTATCTTCTGAAAAATAGCTTTATCACATCCTGATACCTATGTTGAGCTTGTAATAAATTTTTTCTATCGTTTTCTCTATATCATCTCTCGCATGTCATGTATGTATTGTTAAATTGAGCCTCAATTAAACATATCTTAAATTACATTTTGTTTATTTGTGGTGACTATTTTTGCTACTTCAGATCACTTGAAATTTTGAATTTCTTATCTATCACTCTATCTCTTCATACTGAATGTTCCTCAACTGTCAAATACTGTATTATCCACCATTATCCAAATATCTGATAAAAACAATATAAGTGACAAAGCCAAGAATATTAATCAGAATGGGTAATTGTTCACTATATGTTAACATTGTCAAGTTCCCATTAAATATGACAATCACTGAAGGTCTTTCTAAGTCCTGTTTATCTTGTTGAGAAAATTACTTTTTATTCTTAGTTAGATAAGCATCTGAGTCAGAAACAAATAGATGAAAGAAATTTCTCCTCTCTGTGTTTACTCATTTATAAAGCCATGGTGGTATTTGTCCTCTAGTGCTTACTTGTGCTGAACACATGTGAATAATAGAGGAATGCTACTACTATTGTACTGATATTTTAACCATACATTCTTGGGATTATCTACACCCCACTATTTAAAAATATTTCATACATTTAAGGAATTTTTTTGCTTTGGGTTTGTGGTTAATTTTACCCCTAAAGTTATCAAATAATATAGTGAAAAAAAATCCCTTAAAAGCTCATATAATTTTAAAATTATTTGCTCAAGAGTTAGTTTGGTAAGATTCACTTGTAAAGCAATAAGGGTTCATTTTCAGATAAATTTTGCATATTTTCAGAAAACAATTATCCAAAGCACTATTTTCCCAAATTTTATTTTAATAATCATGATATCTTAGAAGTTGAAGAAAATGGTACATTAGAACCTATACTTAATATCTTTATCTTTGTCATTTTTGCCATCTTTTATTTACAACAGTTTTCATATGCCATAGTTGTTTTTTTTTTCTTTCAATGACACTTCATTATAAAATTGATGAGGAAGAAAAAGATTCTCAGCTGATAAAGGATATTGTTCAAGAACATCCTTTTCTTATACAAAGACTATAAATCAAAGACTATAAATCAGGGTGTCATTGCATACACGTATTTACTTTCATATGCATAAATATTTTTGTACTTTTTTTGGAAAGCCTTTTAAAAGAACTCAGGCACATCATCTATACTATAAACAGTTGAGAAAGCATTCTAAGGCTATTTTTCCTATAAAGTCATACCAAGCTATCTTCATGCTTAATAAAATTTATATTTAATACAAAATGTTGTATAATTTGTACTCACATTCAAGTTTATCTGCTACAAAATATTTTCATACATTTAATATTTCTTGAATCTAGATCCAATCAAGGTTTTCATATTTCCTTTGGTTATTACATCATTTAACCTTTCAATTTAGAACATTTTACTTATATTGTTATTTTATATTGTTTTGTTATTAGATAACATTGACATTTATCTAAAGTTGGTTATTAATCATGAAGGGTTATTTCAAAATTTGAAAATGTGCATTAGCTCAGTAAATATCAGCATTTCTACTTTTTGTAGTTATGTTCCATCCAAGTTCACATTTTTAAGAGCTAAATGATTCAAACAGTATTTTAAAACAATACAGCTAAGATAGCAGCAATCAAAATTTAGTTCTTTTGAGTATGGGTAATTTGATTAAACACCTGTAACTTGTCTCTAAAACGAATGTTTGAAGTCTACAGTAGAGAATATCTTTATTAGAATTTGCTTCTGTTACTAAAGCGTACTTTTCTGATACCCCTGTATGGGCTAATTTCTTTTAAAATATGTAGTATTATCTTGCTGGCAGTTACAAATGCCCCAGTGTATGCCTATTGCCATCATAAATGTCTATTGTTTCATAGAAAATGGACTTTTGTGAAAGAAACCGATTTGGCATCTCTTTTATAATTGTACTGAATGTCTGAAAGGCATAATAACAAGGGACTCTTTTGGAAGGTCAACCTTTATTTGTAAAGTAGCACTTGGATAGTTTTTTAGGTTCAATGAAATCAGTGTTCAGTAATGCAAAATGGTTCATCTATTTTATGGTACCAATTAAATCTGAAAATTCGTATTATGTGTTTTGGCATCTAGTAATTCATTAGATAGTTAGAAGATGAACAGATAGAATGAATTATATAAAATATTTTTTAGATCTCTGATTTTCATAAATGTAGCTTTCGACTCAAAATCTGGTCACTGATAAGGCTAACTAGGTAGTCCTCTATGCATACATCCACTGATAAAGTTAACTCTTGTTCAGTTCATAATGATGAATAATCATTTCAGTGATGGGGTACATTAGAGTTCATTGGTGCGAGAATATAGGGTAGGAGGCTAGAAAGATTTAATTTAGTTACTCTTTTGTTTCTGGTTGTATTTAAGTTTTCTCTCCCACTACTTTTGTGTGTGTGTGTGTGTGTGTGTGTGTGAGCCTAACTAGAGGTTTGTCCATGATACCTTGATGATGGGTGTGGTATGGTAAAACACCTGAAGTACATGATCTTATACCTCTGAATTATACACAGTATTGTAAAACCATGAGGTCTCCAGTTAAGAACAACAGTTCTATTGATTTTTAATGACAGAAAATTGAGTATGACTATTAGAGCACTGAATGTAATTCAAAACAAAAAAACTATTGTTACAAGACTTGGTTGTTTTGAACTTGACTATCAAATCACCATACATATAACTCAAAGAAGGGAAAGCTTAAGTGTTTGGAATATAGTTGAAATAGGGGGAGCTTATGAGAACTTGGTTTATTTTGTATAAGTAAAAAGTGACTGAGAAGTTCAGTATATATATTGCTGGAACAAAATAAGTCCAAGCATATTGTATGTTAATGATGAAAATGAATTTGTGAAATGTTGACTGCCTTGGGAAAATAAAATATAGTGTGTGACCACCTAGTAGTGATACTATCATATCCCTAGTACAAAAATGTATATATGTGTGTATATATATATATATATATATACGTTTTAATTGATTTAACTCACTACTGTAATCTACAAATACTTGGCATATTGAAAACATGTTTATTTTTTAGAAATTTTATTAAAACATAGGAGTTTTAAATGTATTTTATCATCCTTTTATAACATTGCTCTTAGTACAAGAAGGACACAGATGCATTTGCAGGAATGCTTGGCTTTTCCTCTCCCCTTAAATTTGCTTTTTCTAGGTCACACTTTTATTCTTGATCAAAGTGTTATCTTGGAGAATACTTTGGTGTGTCAAGAAAAGTATATTTGCTGGTTTCATAAGATCTGTCACCAGTATTCTTGTAAGTTATCAACCTCTAGATGATTACTTGAAAGAGCTGTGGCCAAAGGTGAACCAAAAAATTGAGCAAAAAGATGGAGAACTTATTTCCTTTCCTTTGAGGAACTAGTGTTGGCAATTCTATAGTTTGTTTCTAAGAAATACTTGTCTTAGGGGAAACGTTTAAAAATTATGACATGAGAACAATTTTCATGTAAAGGATCCCCAATTTTGAAAAAAGTCATTTCTGTATAAGACTAGGAAGTACAGTTGTGATTAAAGTTCTTCTTATCATATATATGTATGATGCACATTTACCTAAAAATGCATTCATTTCCTTTTGATTAGTAAATATTATATTTGTATAATAACCAGTATATGGTATAATATTTATTTTCCTTTAATTCATTGACCGTTGATTGAATTTATAGTTGTGCTACAGTAAATTTCAAAGAGACATGACTCCTGATTTGAATGAATGTACAAATATCCTGAAAAGTTTAAACGATGTATTTTTCAAATACACAGAGAATAGTACAGACAGTATGCTGAAGCTTGGATAATAGTATTAATAAAATTTAAACTATACTATATTTTATATTTAGTTTCTAAATAATGAGAATAACTGATTTTAACCACAAAATTACTTAAGAAACATTTACTAAAATCTCAACACTGAACATATTTCTGCTCAAATACAATAACAGATCATTTTAACTTTTAATTTATATTTTAGTAAAATACTGCTAAACTTCAGGAAATGATTAGGATATGATAAAATAATAAACATATATGACATTTCTTTTAATTACAGTAAAGTTTCTTAGGGACATAGATAAATTATAATTTGATAAGTATTTGTACTTCAGCTTACCAATCATGTAATAAAATCCTATGGAAATATTAATATCACTACAGTGCACATACAGAATCTCATTTCTGAACACTTTTCCATAATAAATCTGCTATAGATTTTAAGCATTTTAAATTCAAGTTTGAGAAGAATATATATCACAACTGAAGAAAACATTATAATTTCAAAAGCAAAGGAAAATATTACCTAATAACAGCAACTTTACAGTTCTTGCATCTCGTTCAGCATCTTGCTGAAGCTTTTTCTCCAGTTCTTTTGATCTTTTAGCTGACTCCTTGCTCTCCGAACTAATTCTACTTCCCATCTTCTGGGGTTGAATACTTGTCAGTTTATTTGCTCACACGTCTTCAAATGTAGAGCACAGCTCTGGCTTAGACATAGGGTGCAAGGCAATGATCCACTGAAGCCCCGACAGCCCATTCCCTCATGGCTCCACTTCTACTTTGACTAAAGAGATGCTTTCTAATCTGTCACCTGATCAGACTAAAAGTGTTCATCCCTGATGGAAACTGAAGAGGACACTGATTATGCTTTCAAATTACATGGAAAATTCCATCATATCTTTGAAAATTTCACTTCACTTAAAGAAAGTGTACATTAATGTAGAAAGTCATCCAAATCTACACAGTAGAGATAATCTACAATGATCATTTCAAATAACGGACAGTTTCTCATTTATTACTCTGATTTCAATTGATTATTAGTGATCAACAAGCTTTTATCTTAAATTTGGACTTTCAGTCTTCTTATTCTTCATAAGCAATCCAATATCACTATAAAAGATATTTATATTAAATTATCCAAATTTACATCGTCTGTGTGGAGCTTATGTCTTAAAATGGTAATGACTCTCTTAGTATTTGTAATTTAACTACAAAACACCTTTATATAAAAAAATGGAACCAAATTTAGTTCTTACATTCATACATACTGTTGTGCTGACACACACAGAAGACAATGCACAGTGTTCCTAAATTATTGATTTTGGTCTCATAATATTCGTCTCTACAAATTGAGCTTTTACTGCTTGTGAGAAATTCAATCCATCAACATTAATTGAGGGTCCACTTGGTGTAGATACTAAATCATGTTCAATTGAATCTGTGCATTAACTCTTTGGGCCCATTACGTAACAGCTGCTGTGCAGGAAGGCAGTTATTGATTTGATACCAAGGGAATAAAAAGCAGTGTTCTTTGAAATAGCAGATAATTTGATTCTTCCTGAAAATAACTATACCTAAAGATGTTCCATGCTTTTCAGCTCTCTCAATGGACATCTTGAACCTGAAGTTCTGCAAGTATGGGGACACAGGTTTTGCTGCATAATATATTGTTTACATTAAGCATAAAATACTTGTTAGGTGGTCAATATTTTCTTTATAAGCAGAGTTGCATACCTGGGGAAGCAGACAAGTCTTTTAGTGTGCATTTTGAAAGTCATGACTATGCCTCACCAGGAAATGCTAGTGTACTCTCAACCCATCAGCCTGTCAGAACTGTTATAGTGAGAATGCTTGTAAAATTTGAATATTTGAGTTTGCATATTGATACAACAAAACAGACTGCCAAATCGAACATATATTCCTGCTTTGTTTTTTACAGAACATATTAGACCACATATATATATGTATTAGCATAGTCAAAACATTTGAAATTCATTCCTTTAAAGCCATGCTATGATAAAGATGTTGAAAGGTTGCTAGGTAAGGGCTCTTGCAAATTATGTGGTTCTGCTTTTACAATGCAAAGGGCCTGCCCTGTAGGAACAAGATTTGCACTGCCTAAGGTTATTTATACTCACTCATGAGCAGAGTTTACTCTGAGAGCTACAGGAATACCAAAGCATTAAATCTTTTTCAGTGGTTTTTTTATCTAATTGAGTACACATGAAACAATTACTATATATGAGTCTTGTAAATAGCAGCTATAATCTGAGATTTGTCATATAATTTAAATTAATGTAAATCTATCCCATGGCATTTTGGCAGGAATATACCCTGGATTTGAAATGGTATGTGTATTCCCAAGACTTCTGAGTTACTAACAAAAACTCATCCGCTCTTCTAGGGGTGGCCTGGGGAGTGTATGTTTTCTGTACTATTTAAGATTATGAACTCTCCCTTCCTTTTAAAACTCAGGTTAAATCATCAAGTTTATGAGATTCTTATGTTATTTTCATCAGTGGCTAAAATAATCAACATAAAATTTGAGATGTATCTATATTTAGGGGAGGGAGACTGGAAAGAGTCAGAGAAAAGAGAAAAGCTTATTTCTTACTCCTCTCTCCTGGGTGCCTGCAGCACAACTTCACTAATGAGCAGGGGTAGTTACTGCAGCTATATCCATGGTGACTCACTTAGGATTGGGGCTTTCTAATCCTAAGAAAATTGATGCAAATAAAATGGTGAATTATTTGCACAATAGTTTGGATGTCCTTCACAGTACTTACACAGTACTAACCATAGGAAATGTTAAATATTCTTGCTGATCAATTGATATAGATTTGGAGGAAATTTTTTCCCTTGTACAGCTCTGAGGTTGACAGTGTAGTTAGTATTTTTTCTATGGTTCAATGCACTGGTAGCCCTACCTCAACATAGTAAGTTTATAATGACAAAACAAAATCAATGAAAAATTCCACTTTTAGCTGAAAGAGTGTAAATGTACATAACTATGAGCCATAGACCAACATAAAAAGTTCTGGAAATTTAATTTTTTTTTTCTTAAAGGTAACACCCTTTCTACTTTTTTTTTTTTTTTTTTTTTTTTTTGGTGGTTGTTGTTACACTTTGCTCAATAGTGAGGGGGAATTGTTAATAGCTAAAGGAAACTAAATTACTCCTTTTTTATTCAGGGGGAGATATAGCCATAAATTTTGTTTGTTCTTGAAAGCAAGGACCATAGATCTCATAGACACTAACATCACAGTATTTTATTTGTCAGCTGAGAGAATTTGTACATACTGAGACACATGTGTGTGTCCACACACCCGTGCACACACCCAGAAAAAAGAAGGCATTGTGTTGGAGCATTGGGATTATTTTTATGATCTGTAAGATTCTTTTTTAAACTGTTTTAACTTTAAAATTTCTTTTATTTTTAATTGTGCTAATATTTGGATATTCCCATCACATATTACCCCCATAGTGTTGTTTTTAGAAATATTTATTGAGAATGGATTTTCAGAACCATTTGAGTTTTTTTGTATCACAGCTTTGGCCAAATGGGAATATCTTCTTTTAGCCCTAAATTGTACACTACAGAGACGTGACTTGAAGTAAAATATAGAAATGAGCAAGCCCTCAGCTCTAAAGGTCACTGAAATAGCACAGGCTTGGTGGGTGTGATAATTTTTCCTCCTGTTATTTGTGGTCAAAGTCTTTGTGGAAACTTCAAAAGGGAACATTGCCCTTAAAAGCTTGAGTAATCAGTACTATATATTTGCAATTCTACATCTAGCAGAGATAATGCACATCTACTTCTAATTTGCTTTTAATATTGTGTTTTGGAGATGTCTCTTCTGCTAATATTGCTTATAGTCATCAAATAGATGGCCTCCAAGAATGTGATAGGTGACTGTCTCCAACCACTCAGCTCTTTGTGGAAATGGTCAATACTGACTGTCTTGTATATTGTTCTTTATCGTGTTTCCATATCTTAAGGGAGGTGTTGACTTCAGGCATTGATTGGGTCTCCCTGGGTGTTTTGAGTCATTGCTGCCTTAGCAATGACCTTTATCCTCACATATTCCCATGAAAATTGAGACAAATCATCCTTCCTTTGCTAATGGTACTCAAATGTACACTTCTGGGAGCTATGAGTATGGTATTTTCTCAAAAGAGTTTATACACCTTGGGAATTCCTGAGTGCAGTCTTTTGATCTTGAGGGAATAGGGCAAAACTTACTGGCTCAAGTTATTACATTTAGATGGTGTAATAAATATACAATGCCAGCATTAAGCAGCTCTTATATCTTAAGAAGTGACACAGATGATATTTTTATTCAGGCAGTTTATTTCTACCTTTACTTTCTTTATGGATAAGATCATATGTAATTAGAAATAAAAATAAGTGTTACAAGCCTAATTGACAAAGACGAGAGTTCCAATAATTTGCTAAAGGGCCTCATCTTGTCCAAAATGATCACTCTTTCAATATTTTTGTACATCTTCTCTACACATTTCCATTACTTAACTACCTTAATTCTTTCTTCACAAACTTCAATTCTGATCATTCCAGCCATCTTTTATATAGGTTCTTGATTCTTTACTCTGATTTATCTCAGTTTAACTTAGCTGATTTGTGCCAGGCTAAATTTTCTCAAAGCTGCTTCATTGTTATCCTTACTGAAAATACAAAGAATACCATATTTATTACTACATTCTGTCTTATGCTTATCACCATACACTCAATAATCTGCCTATTACCATTCAACTCTCCAAACATTTTCCATTGATACAAATAAATTCTCTTTTACGGCTGGACTTTTAACTCTTTCCTACTTAGGTATCTCATCTTAGCTTTCACATGCTATTTCCCCTCATTAAAACTTTCTTGGGTCCTCCCTGGTGGCGCAGCGGATTAAAGCACAGCACTGAGAAGCTAAAGCCACTTCCACATGAGTTCGATTCCCACCTGCCCAGGAGGTGACCACATGGCGTGGCAGACCTCTCCTGACCCGCCCGCTGCTCCCCTCAGCAGTGTGCTTCGTCGATCTGCCTGTTCTGCTCCCCACTCTGTCTCTGGTGAATCCTCTCACCCTCCGCATCTCTGGCCTGTACCCCAGTTCAGTATGAAAAAATAAATAAATCTTTAAAAAAAAAAACTTTCTTGATGTTTCCACACTGAATTTCATAGTATCTATTCTCTAAGAAAGCCTAATAAGTTCTGCATTATGCTTCACATTATGCTGCCACTGATTGGGTGTGCTTTACTTCTGAAATTCTTAAGAGGAGTCTGCATTTGGTCAGTTTGGCCTTCCTCATTAACCTGGCAGGGCACTTTCCATTGATCATGCCATATGATTCTTCTCTTTTGCTGTCAGGCATTAAATGGAGAGAATGTAGAAGAACATCATGTCCATTGAAATAGTTGATGAATAGTGATATGGTGCTTGATAGCAATATGGTGGTGTTTGAAAATTATTTGTTCTATCTTAGAAATGCATTATTCTCTTCCAAATGATTACGAGTGTGATATGTTAGTTCTAAAATTACAGGAATTTATCTTTTAAACAATTGATGTATTAGACAATTGTTATATGCCAACATAGGATATTCTGCAGTAAATAAAAATAGCTAGATGCTACTTCTTTATAGAATTTAAATTCTAGTTTGTGAGTATATAGGGTCTTTTACTCAGACAGACTGTAAAAGTGGTAAATATTTAAAGTGTATAGAATTATAAACAGTGGCAGTTGTTAAAAAATAATAATGGACATAAAATAACTATTAGTTTGGGGTGAGGAAAAGTGATTCAAATTTTACATAACTTGTTCAGAGAGGACTTCACTGGAAAGGTAACCACATTGGATCATGTTTTCTGAAAACTGGCTGTAATATGAAACATACATGCAGATGGTTAATTAATTGCAAAGTACTCTTTGAAAAATCCATATACATGGATAAAGGAAGCAATATTGGCAGAGGGAAAAAAATAGATAGCGATGTAGTTACTACAGATAATTCAATCGGTTTTATATAGGGATTGCACTAAAGATGAAATATTGCTTCAGAAAGATACTGAGATGAAAATTGTTAGTTGCCCACATACCTAATAGCTGGAAGAACAAACTCCAGGCATGAAAGGAGCTTGAATTGATGCAACAGAATGTTCATTTCAGTAACATTTGGGAAAAGACATTAGAGGGGTGAGGAATAAAAAGCATAGGCATCTTAAAGACAAATCTGATCAAAGATACTAGTAGGTGCAAGGACTATGAGGAGCACTTGTATCATGTAACTGAAGCACTGTAATGGAACCAGACTGGTTGGAGTAGAATGAGTACAGGGATGGCAGTAGAGGAAAAAGGATAGTTAGTTGGCCTGATGACACAATAATAAGCACTGACTCTTTTTAGTAGTAAGGAAGGAGAACTGTCTGGACACAGCAATGAAGAACAAGAACCCCTCCTAAAACCTGCACGCCCAGGAGAACAGGGGATGAGGAAGAGAGAACACATCTTGAGAGGACTCTAGGGGAAGAATGAGTGGGGATTTGAGATTACAGCTGAGCTTTAGTTACAGCAAGAAGTTAAGCTTTAGTTACGGCAAGAAGGAAGACAAATAACAAAGAAGAAAACAGAAAATTATGTGGAAGATTGATGTGAAGCACTGTGGACTGGTTTTAGTTAAGGGGGTGGGGTAAGAAGAAGGAGCATCAAATACAGAGATGACACAGCAGCATGAGGGTTAAAACCCAGGTGATAAGAAGGAATCTGGGACTGAGGTATGTATTTGGTACAAATGTGGATAAAGGCATGATGATAACTCATGAGAATCCTGAGGCAGAGAGAAATAGAGAAAATGCAAAAGCTTTGGTCTAAAGTCTTTTCAGATTGGGATAGGAGTACACAGGTTCTTGGGGTCTCAATGACTCCTGCTGTTAGAAAGCAGAGATGGTGGGGCCATAGTATGTGTACATTCTTTCTTGATGAGGAAGAGTCTTAGATAATTCACTACTATGCATTATTTATGGATAATTAAGTACATTAAAAGTACTACAGTGGAATCTGCATAACTAATTTATAGATTGCTAAACACTCACTGTTCTGTTTCTGCCCTCTCACTAAGGCTAAGCTTCTCTACTTGGTTTTTATTATTTGCCTTCACTCCTTGTCTTCAAATCTTCCCCATTTGCTCTTTTTTTTAGGATTTATTTATTTATGCATACAGAACTGGGGTATAGGCCAGAGGTGCAGGGGCAGTGGGAAGATTCACCAGAGACAGAGTGGGGAGCAGAACAGACCAACTGATGAAGTACACTGTTGAGGGGAGCAGTGAGTGGGTCAGGAGAGGTCTGCCAAGCCATGTGGATCATCTCTGGGGCAGGCGGGGCTCGGACTCATGCTGAAGTGGCTTTAGCTTCTTAGTGCTGTGCTTTAACCCGCTGCACCACCAGGGAGGGCCATTTTACTCTTCTTAAAGCCAGATTCTGTCTTCCAAACTCCATATTCCTTCTCTGGAAAATCTCATTCCCTCTTTAACATTTAACTGTCACATGATGAAGCCTCAAATGTTTACTGCCATCTAGATGTCCTTTATTACTCCTTTAGTATTTAAAAATTAACATGTTTGAGATCGAACAAACCATAGTTCTCAAGACACCCTTGTTCCTCAGACTTGACATCTGAATCATTTGAGTCTTCCTTTCTTCTTGCATTTAAAATATGTTCTAGAGCACTCAAAAGTGCTTTTAAATCTTCCCCTTTTTCTGTTTGTATTGTCAACTCCCTCCTACAGGCATATCTCTTTCTCTCTCTCTCCCCCCCCTCTCTCTCCCTCTATCTCCCTCTCCTCTCTCCTCCTCCCCCTCCTCTCTCTCTTTCCCTCCTCTCCCTCCCCCCAACCCCATGATTATTGGACAGGCCCCTTAAAGACCATATTACCTCTTTCCGTTCAGCTGCATTTTTGTTCAATCTGGCATCATACGGATGGAAGATTTATCTTCCCAGCCACAAATGGCAATGTACCTTATAACATGTACATTGTTTAAATGTAAAACAAACTTTTAAGTCTACAAGAGTGGATATCAGTTCACTTTTCTCTGAATAAGAGTTGATTTCAGTTCAGTTTTCTCCTGAAGTTTATAGCCTTCTCATATTTATTCTAAATCCTAGTCAAAATGAATAATGGGCTATTAACAGTATATTTTGTCAACCTTCATGCCTTTCATCAACAACCTTGAGCTGTTCTTGTTGCTACAGGACCTTTTTCATTTCAAATAACTAATGTTCAATTCAAATGTCACTGTACCTACTACTTTCAACTCCAAATATGAAAGCTATCTATATATTCTCTGTAAAAGAAAAGTTTTTAATGAGACCGTTTTTATAAATTATCTAAACAAAATATCTGCTTTATTACCCATATTCATTGATTAGCTGTAGGCTTTGGAGAGACACAGCTGAAAATAAAACAAAAGAAAAATAGGTGCTACTTGCACTTTTATTAGAATTGTGCAGTAGATTCTAATTAAAGTAGATTCCTTCATGAAAGGAAGGAAATGTCCATTGCACTGTGCAATGTGGTACCTACAAACCAAATATGGCTGCTGAGCACTTGAACTGTGGCTAGTGTAACTGAAGACAAAATTTAAAATTTTATTTTAGCTTCAAATTAAAATAGCTACAAAGAGTATGTGGTTTTAGATTTCACACATTTGACCTGTACATGATTTCCTAGGTAAACTTTGTAAAATCCATTCATTGTACCATGTACAACCCTTTGTTATAAAGGATGCTACAAGATTCAGACCTCATTAAGACACTGTACAGCTTCACTTTGCTTCTCTTCTTCCTGTGTCATATGAATCCAAATCTGTTTTTTCCTCCTGTCACACTTACTGTCTTGACACTAACCTAGGTTCCAGTATTTCTGCTCTTCTTGTAGTTTCTATTTTCTGTTTATAGGTTTACAAGGTAAAAATGTTGATCTAGGCCCTTTCTGGTGGCGCAGCTGGTTAAAGCACTGCACTAAGAAGCTGAAACCACTTCCACATGAGTTCGATTCCCGCCTGCCCCAGAGGTGACCACATGGTGTGGCAGACCTCCCTGACCCACCCGCTGCTCCCCTTAGCAGTGTAATTCATTGATCTGCCTGTTCTGCTCCCCACTCTGTCTCTGGTGAAGTCTTTCGCCACCCCTGAGTCTCTGGCCTGTACCCCAGTTCTGTATGCACAAATAAATAAATCTTTTTAAAAAAATGTTGATTTATAGTTTTGAGACATTATTGGTGGTTTGATTGTAGCAGGGAAAGAAATGAAAGTATTTCAATGACCATTAACTTCTCTCTCCCTTCATGGTGCTAGATAACATATGTTCCCATGTCTCCATTGAATTATCTTTTCTCTAGCAAATCTTCATATGAACTCTCTGCTTATAAACCCTACCTATATTGCTATGGAAGTTTAAAATTATGAACCATACTAGAGATTTGCACTCTTGAAAAATATAAAATATAGCTAGGGCAAATAATACAAGGATGTATGAAAAGAGAACTGCTATTTAAAGGTTTATGGTTAATAGCAAATGACGCAAACATACACAGGTTTCAAGGAGTAAGGAGAAAGATGTGTTTCTTTTACATGAAGGTCAAGATGTTACATGAAGGTCAAGATGTTACATGAAAATCAAGAAATGTTACATGAAGAAGTTATTTATTTTTTTTTAAAGATTTATTTATTTGTACATACAGAATTGGGGTATAGGCCAGAGGCTCAGGGGCAGTGAGAGGCTTCACCAGAGACAGAGCGGGGAGCAGAACAGGCAGATCTACGAAGTACACTGCTGAGGGGAGCAGCGGGCGGGTTAGAGAGGTCTGCCACCCATGTGGTCACCTCCAGGGCAGGCAGGAATCAAACTCCTGTGGAAGTGGCTTTAGCTTCTCAGTGCAGTGCTGTAACCCGCTGTGCCACCAGGGAGGGTCCTGAAGAAGTTATTATAATTAAGCTTTGAGTTATATTAAAATTACAAATGAATAAAAGACATTCAGCACATAGTATAGAATGCTGAAAAAATTGGAAATTTGTCAGATGACACAGCAAAAAAACATGGTTTTCGTAGTTGTATCATCTTGTACAAATTTCTTAACATTTATAGACATTTCCACTTTGTAAAATGACTTACAAAGAGATTTTGAAGATTGAGTCAAAAGTTTCATTAAGGCCCTCCCTGGTGATGGCAGCGCGTTAAAGCACAGCACTAAGAAGCTAATGCCACTTCAGTATGAGTTCAATCCCCAGCCCCAGAGGTGACCCACATGGCTTGGCACCCGCTGCTCCCCTCAGCACTGTACTTGTCAGTTGGCCTGTTCTGCTCCCCCCTCTGTCTCTGGTGAATCTTCCCACCGCCCCTGCACCTCTGACTTGTATGCCAGTTCTGTATGCATAAATAAATAAATCTTTAAAAACAAAAAATGGGGGACTGAAAGTTCACAGGCATTTTAATATAGAGCAACAATTATGGCTTTTCCAGATGAAGGGAATGGTCTATCCTGGGAATTCCCATAGAATCAGGTGAGTTTAAAACACAGTGGGTTGACTTACTAAGTAGATCAGTTTAGCTCAAGGATCATGTGTATTTCGGAGCAATGGGAGACATATTTAGTAATATAAGTTGAAATAAGATTATGAAAAGCATTGCTTTCCAAGGTAAGGAGTTTATTGCATATGTTGGAATAAATATTTTTGAAGGAGCAGCCAAATCGAAGCAGTATTTTAAGAATAGAAATCTACAAGTGTCATACTGAAAAGCTGCAAAGAGGGGATATAATTATAGAAGCAATTAGATATCTAGTATGGTAATCAAAACAGTAGGAAGTAAAGATGAGAATCAGAGTACCAAATGTGGGAAGTGATTTTAAAATAATATGTAAATATAAGAAATAACCTAGCAAAATGTAATCGATACTTGATGAGAAGAAAAACATGTAATGAAGTTTGATGCAGTGAATGGAATAACTTTGGTGGAACCAGAAAGTCTTGGATTCAAATACTATCTTCACTAACATGTGAACTTAATTATATAATCAATATTTCTGGGACACATTTCCTTAGATTTCCCATAGATAAACCAGCTGTGGATATGGTTGCAAGCCACTCATATCCTCCTACAAGAATGAAGGACCCCTTTTTAGAATACTGTTGCCTGATATATGTGACCTTTCAGTTCTGTCCAGAAATGCTCTTCAAAAATACCTACCTCATTTAAGGTCACACACCTCTATGCAAAATAGTCTGCATCCAATGTCTGGTGTTTCAAATCAGGACAAATCTGAAAAACCATGATTTTGCAAAAAGCAGAATTGTCCTCTCTATCTAGAATTTCCTTATTGCTTTAAACTCCTGTGATTTGTACAGCTGCTTCTAATCACTCAACTCTCAACTTCTTATCTTCCTAAAATCAAAACCAAATACTTTACTATTCTAGACTTGTCCAGGTGTTTTCCTCTACTTCTCTTGCTTTATCTTTCTAATAGTATTTACCAATACATGAAACTGAACAATTTGATCTTAATTCCTTAAAATTATACCCTAAAACCTAGGGATGGTGTTTAAGTATTATTTAGTTTTCTTGTCTTAAATCTTGGCATAGTGCCTGACATAATTGTAGGCACTCAAAATATGTTGAAGAATGAGTGATCTCTGTTTTGAAGTGAGTTTTCTTTTGGTTAGTTTGATAGAATCAAATTGTTTTGATTGTGACCAGGCATAATTCTAAACTTTGGAACTTTGGTGGGTGTGTGTGTGTGTGTGTGTGTGGATTTTTCTCTCAAAGTTACTGATATGTTATTATTTTAGGATGCTACATAAATAAAAATAGAGTAAGTCATTGCTAAAATGAAAACAGGAAAAATACCTGAGACTTGAAGCAAATGATTTCTCTCTTATTCATGTGCTATATAATAAAATTTCATGGAGACAGTATTTATGGAATTGAGAGACAAGACTTCTGAGGACAGACTTTTGAGTGTTATTTGACAAGTAAAACAAAACCTTTTTAGGTTCCAGTATAATTGCATGAATTCTATTAGCATACACTACACAAAAATGTACGTGTTCACCAATCTGAACAAAAATAGTTTATATTTAGATGTTTTAAAGCGTTTAGATAGAATTATAGCTATTAAGCTTTCCTATGAAAATGAAGCATTTGTTATTTTGAATTATGACTATTTACTCTAAAATTATTTCATTTTCTTAGTTTCAAATAGTATTCCAGAAAATATGCACATGAAGTTTGTTTCATATAAATTATAAAAATCACTTAAATAAGCAAGGATGAGAAACTTTCTCACGGAAAAGTTTGACAGTTTTTGATTTATTTTTATGTTTTTATATTTTCACTTTATGTTTTAAATTAGTCCCAAGAAAATTCCAAGTTTTTTTTTCTGTTTTCTTCAAAATATTTGTTGGCAGTTATTCCAGTTTTTTGTGGGGAGCTGGTCTCTCTTAGCTTCTGGGCTAACATTCTCTGTCTTATTTCCTACATGTTAGAGAGAATTTTTTAGTATTTTCATCTCTTATGCCTTTTACTATGAGAATACAGGTTATGATACTTTGTTAAATAATGATATATTGTCCCTCTTATTATAAACTAATTTTCTTCTGGTTTATACCCCTTACTTTCTGCATTATTCTTGAGAATAATCTCAAGAAAGGACAATTTGCTCATGGGTAGGTAGGTTGAAACAACTCCACTACACTCATCTACTTTATTCACTGACCAATCTCAGTGACTCCTATCTGTGCATTAGTCAGACCTTTACAGAGTAGCTGTTTGGGCACATTGTTACATTAACTCAACAGAAGTATTCATTTGTTCTCTCAGTGTTCTGCTATTTTAAGTTTATTACTTAACAAACTAAGCAGCAATGTTAAATTGTTGATTTATCTTAGAATATAAAGAAGAAATGAAGATAAAATCTTCAGTCACAGACTAGAAATTAGTACAGTGGCTAATATCAAACATTTCACTTCTTTTTCCATAAGCATTGTTAATTAAGGGAATATCAGAAGGAGTCAAGGAAAGCTATATATTTGCATAATTTAAGGAGGAGGAGAGACTATAAAATCTCTATACACACGAGTGTCAGGCCTACCCAAGAGAAATGTGAAGAAAGCTCAAAATAGGAAATATTTAAAAGTTCAGATCTATATATAGGAAATAGAAGTAATTCAATTAGTGACTTTCTCTTTTATTACACAAGTAGTCATGAACATATGAGTTAAAAATATTTCTGTTTTTGCTATATTTGTGTGTTATGCTATTCTGTAATGCTGTAAGTAGTTTTGTGACCTTGGCAAGGAAACCCTACATTGATCACTTATACCCTTTAGAATGCTCCTTGAAATTACTTTCTTGCATTTTATCTTCTTATAAGAAATGTATATATACAGGATGATTCTGGTGTTATCACTGTATTGATGAGTCTCTAAAATATTTTATCCTCGATTACAACTACATTTATCTGTAGTCTAAATTCTTTAAGGTTTCAACCTATTGACTCATTTGACAACCAGTCAAAAATAATTTCTATAATGAGGTCTAGCAGAATGCAAATCAAAGGAATTACAGGACATTAGTAAAGTACTGATATAATATGAAAAAAACATGAAAGATTATGAATTTTAGGGATAAATAGATAATACATTTTTTGGCTGGGTGATATGAGTTTATCTAATAAAACTTTTTATGTCATGGATAAAAGACCTGGATATTTTTCTCATATTAATTCACTCCATTCATGGAGAAGACAAAATTAGAATCTCAGCTTTCTACTTTAATCCTAGTTTTAGTTTTTTTTAAACTATATTATTAATATAATATCTTTGAACAAAGATAGTTGCCTCCTCACTACAGTGTGACTAGGTTCTACAACAATAAAACAATGCCAGTCCACATTAGGCATATTAGAGGGATACAGAAATTTGCAGTGAAACCATTAATTCTAGGTACTTTCTAAAGGATTGTGACAAAATTTCCATGTTAAGTGATAAAGTACACAGTCTAAAAGTCCTAAAATATTTTGATATTTTCTTTCAATGCTAGTGGATACTAGTATTTAAATTGAATTACATGTAACAACTTACATTTGAACTTCTGACCTCTAAAAATATCAATTTCATATTTCAATTTAAAAATCAGATATAAATTCAGTGATGTGTAACTTTAAGAATATGAAAAACAATGCTCTATTAGCATTATAAATACAATGCCATTTATGCTATTTCTCACTGGCAGTGATTGAAAAAACATTTTTTTGAATAGGCTATGTGATTAGATATGACAAATCACCACAAAGTTTTTCTTCCCCACCTCCCTCTCTCCCTCTCTCTCTCTTTTTTAAAGATTTATTTATTTGTACATACAGAACTGGGGTACAGGCCAGAGGTGCAGGGGCGGTGAGAGGATTCACCAGAGACAGTGGGGAGCAGAACAGGCAGATTGACGAAGTACACTCCTGAGGGGAGCAGTGGTAGGGTCAGGAGAAGTCTGCAGCCCCATGTGGGTCACCTCCAGAGAGGGATTGAATGAATGCAAAAGTGGCTTTAGCTTCTCAGTGCTGTGCTTAAACCCACTGCACCACCAGGGAGGGCCACGAAGCTTATTTCAATAAACATTTCTGAATCCCTACCAATTGAAATTCTGGTCTACAAAATCAAGTCTAAACCTTTTGTATCTATTATAACTTCAGTGTAGTGTCCAGTACCATCTCTTCACTAACTGTCTCCACCTCCTATACTCCCACCACACATTATGCATCCTTAAGTCTCTGTCTTTGCCATATCTAGCTGAACTGCTGCATCAGTTTGTCAAATAAATAAATTTAATCCATTATTCATATTTTTGTTTATTATCTATGTCCTTGAATAACTACTAAAATTCAGCAGTAGGGTCATTCACTAGCATTTACTAAGATCCTGGTACCTTTTCTGGTAAATAGAAAATAGCAATGCTCTATTTATATTTGTGATACTCATAATTAAATTCCATATATCTAATTTAATATAATGCATAAGAACATAAATATAAAATAAGAATGTACCTTACATGCATTTGAACTGTAGTTGGAGGGTTTATTTTCTTAGTTTTACAAAAGGTGTCATTGATTTGATGGCAATTCAGGCAGGGCTGAGTTTGTTATTGAAGGCTTGGGGTTTTCTCCATAGGTAAACATGGGCTGAAAATTTAAGATTCTCTCTCCCTTCCTCCTCCCTTCCATCCCTCTCTCTCCTTCTTTCTTCCTCCTCCTTCTTCCCTCTCCTCTTCCCTCTCCTTCCTTTTCCCCTTTTTCTTCCCTCTCCTTCTTCCCTCCCCATTCCTCTCTGCCTCTGAAAATGGCATCATAAATATTTTTTCAGTACTTTCTCAAAGGTTGTTCATCACTATCTACCGCTTATCATAGGTCTACAGCTTAACTTTATCTAATTGTACTTTTGTGTTTGGTTAATATAACTAGAGTACATTTATGAGTGTTTTTCTCTTCCAGAGTGAATTCCTATTAGCTCTTTATAATTCTTTTGGTATTTGTTCTCAGTGTAAGAGGGAGTTGGCTTTTGGAAGTATTCCAGAAACTTTGACCTATGATTTACAACATTTGCTTAATGACACAAAGGAAAACAAACAAAAGAACATTTTTGAATGTCCCTAGAGACTTTCCCCATTAACATCTAATTTTGGATTGTTTCTGTTCCTGCTAATAGCAGTCCTAGAAGCTACTAGTTCACACAATGCTTTCAAATTTGCATGAGAAAGCAATGAGAACATATGGGACCAAAGTTCTGTTTTTTATATTCTAGATTTTAAACTTTTCCCTTAAAATTTAATCAGCATGAGAGGAAATAAACACTTTTTTCCCCCTCCATTGTATAATGGAAGTGATATCCTCCTCCCATTTCCCTAGTGATAGTAAGGTTCCAGATGACCCCCTTAAACAGACACTTGCAAATCAGATTGACTCTTCAGAGTAAGTTTGCAAATATTTTTACCAAGTAGAGAATTACTATTTCTAAGGTGGAGTCAAAGGATCAAATACTGGTTCAAAACTATAAATGGGGCCTACAACTAAAATTTTTAGTAATAAAATTTGCACCAAAGAACTATTTGTAACTTTACCAAATATTATTATTCAAACCAGAGAGAAATAACTATGGAATGACGTTTTGATACATGCAACATTATGTGGCTGTCAGAAAAGTGGGACTTGTGTTATAAAATATCTTCTCAACAGTTGTCAACATGCAAAATTTAACAAGGGAATTAAACATTATTTATTTAAAAATCTCCTGTTTTTTTCCCCTACTTAATAAGGGGGCAGAAGAATGACCTGTATAAATCCATAGGATTTATCCATAGTTTTTTTTTTTTTTTTTGAAACCAAATCAACACAACTAAGGATTTCACCCATTTTTGTTTTTCATAAAAATAAAACCAAAAGTCACTATATAGCAGTTACTCCATCTAGTCATATATAAAGTGGAATTGTCAGCATGTATACTTAGTTCTATAGTATTCACATGGTAACAATTCTACATTTTAGTGACATCAGAATTCAAAAACCAAAATTCTCATTCTTAATCCTCAGAGGGGAAAGTATTCGCAATCTAGGAAAAGAATGTTTTACTTTTCAATACAACTGCTTTGAAGACAAATGGAGTTTCCTTTCCCCAGGAAAAGGAGTTTTCCCAAGGAAAAGAAGACACTAATTTATATTAACCCCTAGTTTAATGAATTCTGAAATGACATAAATAAAATTTTTCTTATTTGTTCAGATAGTTCAAATATTCTTGTCATTGTTATATACTGTTTTGAAATAGTTTCAGCAACTAGATCATTTCATCATTTAAGAAATGTTTTTCCTCTCTACAATATAAGCCATAAGGTGTATTTTAAGTAACAATAAATTTTGCTTCTTGAGCTCCACTCATGTATGATGGACTATGGCAAGGACTTTGATATGCCATTTCTAATTTACTAGTATTTCCTCATGTATCGAAGAGGGTAAGAACGGTATTTACCTGTGTGTGATTGTGGAATAAAGAGTTGGTGAATGAAACTACTTAGAATATTGATGGTTACATACCAAGCTTTATATGCATTATGTACTATTTGATATTATTCTCAATAGTTTATATGAATATATTCCTTAATAGCATTGTTCCATAAAACTAGAATGTAAGTGTAGAAAAAAACTGCAATTTAGGAGTTTAAGGTACTGCCCAATTTCAGGTTAGCAGGGAGGACAGAACCTCTATTTCCAAAGCCTGAGTTTGTCTGCTGCCTGTTCTGCTGCTTCAGTATTCTGCAGAGGCCTCTCGGTGTGCACAGGGTAACGATACAGTGGACCTGTGCCTTTGCACGTGCCCTGGTCCAGATTTGCCTTTCCTCCCTACAAGAGAAGATCTTAGCTGAATTATGCTCTCCACAGAGGAACTTTTATTCCATTTTGTGTTCGCTGGTTAAGTCCTCTTTCAAGTCCTATTTTCTGTATTAGGTTTGTTTATTTTTGGCTCTCCTTTCCACTTTCCTTACTATTCCATATTGCTGAGCAAATGAGAGGAAGGCTAGTGTATTGATAAAAGTAAAACCACCAATTTCTTGTAGTGAAAACTACAATAGAAAGTTCTTTTCTTACTTTCCAGAAATCATTAAACATAGAGTAAAGCTTGATTCAATTGGTCTATAATAGTCTTTCTTGATGGTTTCTAAGGATGGTTAGGAATACCTTCTGACTTGTAACAATCTCTCTACTGTGTGTGACTTTGTGTTGAAGAAATGAAACACCAGTGTACCTCCTTGTGAATATGGAACTCAGAACCAAACAATGTGTGAAGAAGGAAGGTTTATATTTCCTCAAAATAGCTGACAGAAAAGTATTTCACTTTACTACTGGGTGTATCATATGATCTTTATAAAAGTAAAACCAGATGGGGATGGGGAGGGATAAAAGTGTTAGGCAAGGATCCACAATGTAGAAAGACATTTTTTTTTTTGGGGGGGGGAACTTTGAATATTAATCTTTGATAGTGTAGATATACCTGCTTATATAGGTCAAGAGACTTTCTGTTTCTTTAATTAACAGCTTGTAAACATGTAATTGCTGGGATAAAAATCAAGAGGAAAAATCACTTTGCTACTTCCTGCCTTTCAATCAGGAATACAGGCAGCCCTCCCCTTACTCTTCCTGTTCCTCAGTCTTAACCTGAGTATTAGCCTTCATCCTAATGACCCAGAGATAAACTTTCCTGATAATAAGTTTTTCCAGCAATGACAAATCAGAGACAGATACTGTGGTATTTGAGGCTATTTACACTATCTAAGATGACTACTTGTAATAATTTCATGCTGTAAATGTGCTAAATAGCCAGGTCTCAAATTCCAAAGCCTGGGTGTGCTTCTTTTCTTATAATTTATAAGATATTCTGTCATTTATATAGTTTAGATACATGTCAACATTTCTATTATTCTTTTACTTAATTTGGGCCACAAATCCTTGACTGCATTGAGCAGGTAGCTGACACAGAATGTCCAATTCAGGATAATTGCAAGAAAGATGGAAGATGACTAAACACATAATGTGAAGTCAAACATTGATAGAAATAATTTAAAATACTTTTCACACACAGTGAAAAGCTTTGCAGAAATTTCTAACTTAGTACTATTTTCTAAGCTACCATTTATGAAACAAAATGTATTCTTAGTTGACCATTTATTGCAGTTTCTGTGACTATCTCTTCTGTTTAGTCAATTTCAACATATCCAAAAACCATTTTAATCGTGTTCAATTTATAAAATTTGATGACTTCTAATTCTCCTTTTACGATTCAAACCCTATGATACACATATTCCAATATGATATCTGTGGCTATGTAATTTGGGGATAAATGAATGTTGACTTTACTTGGCTGAAAATTCAAATTCAAGTCTTAATTAATATTGGGATTAAAAATGATATATTTAACATAGCAAATTACATTAATTGCCATAACTTTGTTAAATTTTCTGGAATATTGGCAATGATTTATGGGAATTTTTATTTTCCAAATTTTATGTTAAAATATATATAGTAAAAAGACACAAAGCACAAACTATTATGTTATCAAAAATATATATATATAGTATATATTTTGTTTTTGTCAATTTATAGTTTTTCTTCTTTTTTAAAAAAGATTCATTTATTTATGGATACAAGAACTGGTATGCAGACCAGAAGTGCGAGGAAGGGGAGCAGATTCATCAGAAACAGAGTTGGGGATCAGAAAAGGGAGAGTGACACTGTTGAATGTGGCAGCAGGTGAGACAGGAGAGATCTGCTGTGCCAAGTGGGTCACTTCTCTGTACTGCTGGATACTGAACTCATGCTGCAGTAGTTGGCAGTAGCCCTGGCTTTACTCCCTGCATACTAGGGAGGCCCCCTTCATTAATTCTTTATGACTTCACTTCCACTCACAGACAACATGTATTAAATAGGTATCTTGTTTAATCTAATTAATTATGTATATAGAGAAGTTTAATTTATGCATGTTGCTAAGCAGAAAATTGCATCCTAATACTGTAACAGATGTTTTTTTTATGTGTTAACTAAAGTTATCATTATTATATATCTTTATTTCTGTTGTAACGTTTATTATTTCCTTCCTTCTACTGGTCTTGGCTCTTCTTCTTTAGTTCGTTAAGGTAAAAGGATTTATTTGAGCTATTCCTTTTTTCTCTAAGTGGTCCTATATCTAATACAGTAAATACTTCCTTCTTAGTACCCCTTTTACTTTAGCTCATAGGATCTGGTGCATTGGTCTTCATTTTTGTTTGTCTACAGGTATTTTTCAATCTCCTCTTTGATTTCCTCCTTGACCCATTAGTCGTTCAACAGTGCATTGTTCAGCTTCTGTAGGTGTACAAGGCTCCTTTCAAGTTAGATGAGAGCAGGATACTTGATGTCCCAGGAACTGATCAGTGGAACACCTTGGTAATAAGACTGGACCCAGGGTGGGAGTTCTGTAGTATACAGGAGACTCACCCTCTCTAAGGCCCTAAATCTATTTTTCAGCTTGACCCACCCTTTTCTCTGTCTATAAAAAGGCCAGTGTCTTGTAGGAGGTGTAGTGTTTTCGAATTTCTTCAGTTTCTGTTTGACTGTGAATTTTCTTATTTCTCCCTCATATATGAAGGAGAATCTTACAAGATATAATAACACTGGCTGGTAGGTTTTATGTTTAAGTATTTTGAATGTATAATTTCATTCTCTCCTTGTTTGGGTTGTTTCAGAAAAGTCAGATGTAAGCCTGATGCGACTACCTTTATTAATTATCTGCCTTTGCTTCCCTTTATATTCTTCCTTTGTCTTGAATTTTTGATAGCTTCCACAACTGTGTCTTATTGTAGGTCTCCTTACATTTAGAAAAACATTTATTTAGTTTATTTAATTTCTCCCAAAGTTGGGGAGTTTTCCTAGATTATTTCTTTGAGACCTTGGAAAATATCCTTTATCCTTAAGATTTCTTTCCTAGTGGGATCAGATAATTCTTGAACTGTTTGTTCATCTTTCCCCCTACATTTATTTCTTCTTTTACCTCCTTATGCTGTGAATTTTCATATTCAAGGTCACTACTTCAATCATTTACTAGGCCCACTTAGTTTCCATATTTTTTCCAGAATTAAAATATGTATCTTTTATTGATTGAGGAGATGAAAATTATAACTCACATGAATTAGGTTTTCTTGTTGTTCACCTGCATCCATTTCCACATGTCTTTTAACCCACAACTTCCTTGATTATACTTCATAATAAGATTATGTCTTATTCTTTATCCTTTCCCAGAAATGTGCTGGAATCTCCTGTTCATGAAAGATTCTCCTCCCAATTATTTTACTAGATCAACACATTTAATTATTATTATTTAAAGCTTTATTTATTTATTCATACAGGACTTGGGTAGAGGCCAGAGGTGCAGAAGTGGTGAGAGGATTCACCAGAGACAGAGTGGGGAGCAGAACAGGCAGATTGAAGAAGTGCACTGCTGAGGTGAGCAGCAGGTGGGTCAGGAGAGGTCTGCTGCGCCATGTGTGTCAGCTTCAGGGAGGGGATTGAACTTACACTGAAGCAGTGTGGCTTGCTTGCAGTGCTGCACTATCAGGAAGGGCGCTAGTTGTGTTTTTACTACTATATGAGTGGAGTTTTAGAGAAAGGTAAATTATATCTTAGTTTTTTATATTGAAATATCAGTCAACTTCGAGTTTAAAAACATGTATTTTATTAAGAAATCAAGATTGATCATAATAAGAGTGATGATACATTTTTTAATGTGACTGAAAGATTAACAGGGAAAATTACTTTAAGAATTGTCTAGTATTTCTGATATTTCAAATTTAATCTTTAAAATGAGATGTTGAATAAGATGACTTCTAAGTTTTCCAACATCAACATTTTATCATTAAATTGGTTTCATTTTCTTTAAAATTTTCTATCTGGCCTAATAAGTTTCTGTAAAACATAACCCGCACATACTGCCTTTCCTTCTGGGTCCTTACATGTTCATGTCCACAGAGAAAAAGTTAAAAGATAAGAAATATTCTGCCACCCTTTTTTAATGGTGAAGTTTAGTAGTTAAAAGAAATTTATAAGCTTCTCTGATTTATTGTTGATGAATTAACCTAAGAAGTGGCTGTCTTAGTTAACATATTTGGGGGAATACTTAACTATGTATTAAAGATGCATGTACATTTTACCTAATAAAGTTGGCCTAATAGTATTCAACTCAAAAAACCTTGTTTGTTCTCCTAGAATGACTAGATAATCCTTTAAAGACAAACACCCAGGAGCCATAGTGATTTTTTCCTGTTCTAATCCATCAGCAGTTATTCTTCACTTCATATCATATATAATATTTGTAATATGTATACAGTATACATGTAGGTGTTTATTTCCCACCTTCCCCCATATTTCATTTTGAGTATAAAAAATAGAAGAAAAAATCCCAAGAGGAGCATGCTATGTGCACTGTTTTCATAGCTCTCAAAAAGCAAATAAGATCATTAATATGCTTTCTTGTACCTGATGGATTTGCTATTGCAGTCTTTCCCCAACCCAAAATTTACTAAGTTATCCCCTCCTCCACATAATTATTTATCTCTCATAAGGTGGATATCTATTATAAAAGTGATCTGGGAGGTGCTTTGCCATCTGCACTCTATACCTCAAGTCTCTTATGATAATTATTCCACATCCTATTTATTTAATAATTTTATTTTTGGTTTAGTGTTAGACACATGAGGAAAAGAAAAATTGTATGAATCACCAGTATAAGCCATAAATTCTTTATAATGGAAAGCCAATGACAGAGTAGAAGGTGATGATGCTAACAAATAGTTTTTCTTTTTTTTTCCAGATAACTAATTTAAATTGTTTAAACAGGAGTTGAATCTTCTATTTTTTTCCAGGCATGAAATTTTACTCTTTTTAAGTAAAAGAAGATGACTTGGTTCAAAAAAACAAGTGAGCCCATTTTTTGGCAGGTAAACCCCTGGCAACAGGTACACCAGGTGGATGTCCTTGAAATGTGAGTTATGTCCTTTACCTTCACATGGGCCTCTTGTTTATCTGAGACCCCACAACCCAGGGTAGAGTGACTATATTAAGGAAGTAGGAAATTACATTAGATATGCTCAGTGGGATGACAATCTGGAAGCTATAAACTATTTAGTTATCAGTGGAGGTTTGAGTTCCTAGATAAGACATTTAGACATAAGCAAGATTTGACTGCCCACCTACTATCAACCCCCATACATACCACCAAATACCACAAGAAACACTCTGTAGGACTTGAGTAGTCATTGGATTAAATCAAATATTCTAAGCAAGGTGACTTGTGTAATATCTATTACCAGTAGATAAACCAAATCCTGCTAGGCCTCAGGCCAGGGATATACCAGAGGAACTGCACAGTAGAGGTCCAAGGCCCAGTGAGGAGACAGTGAACTCAAAGATTTAGTTTACTAGAGTGAATATTGTGATAAAGAATGTAAACCCTGGACGGTTACACAGATACAGAAATGTGTTTTCAATTAATCAAGAACCAAGGTGTCATGGTAAAATCAATCAAGGCTTAATTCAGAGTCAGTGTGCCTCCTAATTTAAAACACCAATAGGCATAATCCCTGACTGGTGTTTTGGAAAGGGCCAAGTCCTTGTGAGATGAGTGACTTTGCCTAATAAATGCTAGAAGAATGAGGCATCTGAGAAGCTCTTAGGACCAGTCTCTTCATAGTTATTTCAAGAGCTTTGAGAATATCACTTGGAGCCTTGTGGTGCTGAGATGCCAATTTAAATATAGGTTTGTCTTACAACAAACATTTTAGGTTCCAAAAGTGCTTTGATTTTACTTCTAATCAGAAAAATTGGACAGCAAAAGAATAACACACACACACACACTGATAAAAAATCCCCTAAAATATTTTTGTGTCTATGGGAATAGGAAGCTGATAACCTCACTCTTTAAAAACAGAGACATCCTGCACCAACACACACATTCAAAGAACTGATAAGCCAAGCTGTGTGGATCTTTATTTTTGAGGGAGTTAGGATTTGGAATTTCAAATAAAAACTCATCATAGTCTCCAGGGAATAATTGTCTAATTCCTGTCATTACATTCAGGTCAATTCCTTTGTAAAGTGTATTATTGTTATTGTTATCAAATTTACAGTAGTAACATCAGTTTTTTTTTTTTTTTTTTTTTTTTTTTTTTTTTGCTATTATAGCTCTTTCTGACAAGTTGTAGGGAGAATTATCTCAATAGTCAGAATAGTTCAGTGCAACATAGGGGTTACAATGAAAATTTTGAATAATGAGACTGAGTTTCTAGAGCTTTTTCAGAACATGAAAAAAAAGAAAAATAAATAAACTATTAATCCTGAAGTAAAAAAATGAATTCCATTTAGTGACACATGAAAGGTCAAACAAATGGGATTGTACAAAAGGAAAAGCTGAAATGGAATTTATTAAAGAATTGAAATGTGGAAGATGACTTAAATTACTTTGAAGACTATGTGCATTTGAAACTTATTATTTAAGATTTATTTATTTTGCATACAAGGGCTGGTGTAGGCCAGAGTTGGGAGAGACTGAGAGGAATCACCAGGGACAGAATGGGGAGCAGTACAGGCAATTGAAAGCCATCTTTGACTACTCCACTTTGCTATCAATACCTGATCAGAATTTATAGTCTATCATCCTTTTTAGCTTGTTTTGTTTTGAGTATTATTAGGCTCATTTAAAACAAGCCTCTTGATATGCATTTAAAAGAACCCATTTTTTTATATGTATATATTAATATCTTGAGGACATATGGTTAAGGATTGCCCATCTTAAAAAAATAAGTGGTTGGGCCCTTCCTGGTGGCATACTGGGTTAAAGCACAGCACTGCAAAAAACTTCAGCCACTTCAGTGCAAGTTCAATCCTGACCCTGGAGGTGACCCACATGGCGTGGCAGACCTCTCCTGACCTACCTGCTGCTCCCCTCAGCAGTGTACTGCATTTATCTGCCTGTCCTGCTCCCCACTCTGTATCTGGTGAATCCTCTCATTGTCTCTGGACCTCTGGCTTGTACCCCAGTTCTGTATGAATAAATAAATAAATATTTAAAAAAAAATAAGTGGTCATAAGTATTTTTAGAAAAGGGAAGAGATAATAAAAGAACTCTTGATAATGGGAGACAGGAGAGTACACATCTAGTATAGAGGGATTTTATAAAACTTGAAGGCCAAGAAGCTAAAATACAACTTTCACTTATTTCAGATTTTTGTTTAGGAAGAGCCTGGGAATTTTAGTCTTATAAGGATCCATTTTTAGGGTATCCATTTTTAGGGTATGTATAGCTGTTGTTTAGTGCCAGAATTTGTTAATATGTTGGCCATGCCACAATAAACAACATGACTGCAACTTGCACAGGGCAAGTATGTTTACTTCCATGTAAAATTTGAAAAATTGAGGACTTGAGAACTTGCCCAGGTGAAATTACCTGTATCCCTGGAGACAGCCATGGCAGAACCACATCAAATAGCTGGGTCTCCTCATTGCTCTCTGAAGACTATAGCTACAATTCAGACTTTAAGTTTTTCTTTTTAATCAACCATTGTCATATTTTGTTTTATCCCAGATTAATGTTACTTCATTTACTATAGTGTGTTGTTCTTCATTTTGATTTCTCCTTTCCCACTTTTTGCACTTTGTTCTTAATGCTATAGATGTTGCACCAACATTTGAAATACACTCAGTGAGCGGTTTCCATGATATCTCTGCCTTAAGCATGTTGGCCACGATACAATGCACACAGGGGGTATGCCAGCATATTGCCTAAGTGCCTTCATCATGTAATCAGATACACTGGCACAGGACAAAGTGAGCAATGAAAGCCAAGAGGAAGAGTAAAGGGTGGAGGAGAAAGCCACAGATCTGTTGCCACAGGCTCTGAGGTTGAATAGACTGTTAAATTCATCAGCAACCAAACTGCTAAAGAATTTACTGACAGAAAGGTTTAAGCCAAACCCAAAATCTGTATGTGTGAAAAACTGCTAGGTCATTTGATCCACACTCAAAAACAAGATGTAGACATTTCCTTTGTGTCACAATGTGTGGGATCTCCCTCAAAGAGCTAGAGACAAAGATGCAAGGGCCTCCTTGATTTATTGCTATTTGTACTTTACATTTCTCTGAAATATGTTGCAGGTTTTGTTCCAAAGGATCATAGGAGAATTGTGCAAGTCTTTCATGTAATCTCTGAAATGGCATTTGCTTTGAAATTATAAAGGGAAAGGGGTTTCACTTCATAATGGAGTTTTCCTATTTTGGGTATCATTTTCTGTTCACACGTAAGTGGCCCTTTCCTCATATTTTTGTTTACTTGGCAAAAAATTAGTGAGTGGTAAGTACTAGTTTTCTAAATAGTAAATGTTAAAAAGGATTGTGGTAAGGGTAAGGGGTACTTTAGGGACTCACTAATGTCTCCACTCAAGATGATACCTTTTCCAAGTAATGTTGCTTAGCCCCTGCTGTCATACATCTTAAGGACACCAGTTACCTATAGCCTGGATTTTCTAAATAACTTCAGTATTCCAAGAAAAATGTTCTTGGAGTGGGTGTATAATAGATGTCTGGCTGTCAGGGAATTCAGAATGAACATGAGTTCATTCTGTTTATTTACAGCTTGATTTCTCTTGGGAGGATATGTATTCTCTTTTCATTTACCCGCTCTTTCAATCAGTGTTCATGGACATGAAGTGATCTTTGTTCAAGTTTGCATAAATCTAAGAATGGTAAAAGTGATTTGGAGAAGAAGGTACAGAAGGGAAAAAGAACCACAGGCTCAGTAGGCAATGGTTTGATGTGACATTCTTGTTGTCGTCAAGGAATTTTTCTATGTATGATCATCAACCTTCAAATAGAATGGCCGCCAATTTTAAACTGAAATAATTTCGTTGTAGTTATTACACAGTAGAAAGAACGAGGTAGAAGGAAGTCGTGCTGGTTCTACTTCTGATTCTAATACAAATAAACATTTTTATACTCATACATAAACTAAACATATAAGTACAATTGGAACAGGATACAGGCCAGAGGTCTGGGGGAAGGGAGCAGATTCACCAGAGGCAGAGTTGGGGAGCAGAATTTAAGTATACTATGGGAATATTCTGCTGAGGGGAGCAGCAGGCGAAACAGGAGAGGTCTGCTGTGCCATGTGGTAGCGCTTTGGCCAGGGCTAGAATTCATGCTGCTTTGTTTGGCTGGGGATAGCTTGATAGCTCTGAGACTTAGCCACTGTGCTATCAGGGAAGGCCGTGGTCAGAATTTTATAAAATAATCCTTTTTTTCCCCCTTTGTAAAGATGAGCATGTTCCTTAAGTGGAATTAGGAAATACTAGAATACTTTAATGTTAAAGGCAACTGCTTTAGAGATTTTCTCCCCAGCTTTATAGCTTGGTCAATCATTATAGCTGTATAATTTGGGGGTTACAAATTCACACCTTTACATGCACATGCTCCACTCCTCTTCCGCCCTTCCCTCCTCTGGTAACACTTAAAATTTTCAGTCTAAGAGGTAAATGTTTTGTTGTTGTGTTTTGCTCTGAATATTTTCCGTATTTTCTTCCAGTGAAGAGGATATTTATTATTGCTAAGGATGACATAATTATGATTAATGGTGATTATTGTAAAGTATTAAATAATTCAATTCCTTGTTATTAATATTGAAAATGATAAAAATAAGGGAGTAATACTTAGTAAATTTATCAAAACTACTTCACCTTCATTCATATAGGTTTCACTGCTATTGGATTACATTTTTTTTGGTAATTTTTTAAAATACCTGTTATTAATATTCACTTTGATCCTTACTCATAGGTAAATTGATAGTACATATCTATGAATTTTAGGAAAAACAACAACAATCCTGATTCTGATCCAAGCCTTTTGTGCATTTCAACTTCAAATTTATGTGGTTATGAATATGGACCCAAATACAGACTCCAAATAACCTATGACCTGTCAAGGGTCCAGATTTTTATATAATTTATTCATGGCTAAATTAAATGTTCATTGATCTTTCAAGAGGTTGGCTGAAGCAGCTGAGTATTGGGAATTAGCTAAATGACAAAAATACAGATTTTTGAGTTTTTCCATTAGACATTCACTTTGCACTAAGAACTGTTAGGGTAACAGCAGCAATTGGCAACCGTAATAAGGAAGGATGCTATAATCAAACTGAATTTTGATGTTGGTAAGTAGCTATTCTAGCAGCAAGTAGCTATTCTAGCAGCAAGTAGCTATTCTAGCAGCAAGGGTAAAGATTAATGCCTGGCTAATAAACACGATAGCCTTTTCAAATGGGATTATCTACACTTTGGCATTTATGAGTGATTTAATGAAGCTTACATAAGATAATAATGTATTCTCTGCTAAATGACAATAAGATGAATTTTAGAGGAGGAATGAGAGTAGCAAAAGAGCAGTTTTCAACTGTGTATTGAGGAGCATATAATTTAATCCTTAAATTATGCTTCAAAGACATAAAATCATTGTAGTGCAAAGTTGGGAGTCTGCCATGGAGTTAAACTTTTCTTACCTGCCATAAGTATGACTTGAGCTAACTCTATTAGTTTCCTTTCACTTTACATACATTGATGTATGACTATATATCAGCCAATCTATTTTTTTTTAAGATTGATTTATTTATTCGTCCATATAGAGCTGGGGTACAAGCCAGAGATGCCGAGGGTGAGAGGATTCACCAGAGACAGAG
>NW_004567106.1:39985035-40035560 GCF_000260355.1 Condylura cristata | reverse complement strand
CCTCCGGGGCAGGCGGGGATCGAACTCATGCGGAAGTGGCTTAAGCTTCTCAGTGCTGTGCTTTAACCCACTGCGCTACCAGGGAGGGTCCTCCAGTCTAATTTTTTTTTTTTTTAAGATTTATTCATTCATACAGAACTGGGGTACAGGCCAGAGGTATGGGGGCAGTGAGAGGAGACAGAGACAGAGTGGGCAGCAGAACAGGCAGATTGACAGAGTACAGTGCTGAGGGGAGCAGTGGTGGGTCAGAAGAGGTCTGCTGTGCCATGTGGTCACCTCTGGGGCTGGGGATCGAACTCGGGCTTCAATAGTGCTTAAGTGGTTTTAGCTTCTTGGTGCTGTGATTTAACCCACTGTGCCACCAGGGAGGACCCACCCAGCCAGTCTAACTTTTTTTACAGCCTTAAGTCATCAGAATTTTTTCTCAACTGTCAACCTTCCTTTCAACAACAAACACGTAAGAAATCATTAAAAATGGCTAGATTTTAAATGTAATTCTAAGAAAGATCTAAGGGAAAAGATAGATTAGATTAATTTTAGTTACTACAAATGATCTAAAAGTTCTAAAACTTAGATCATTTGTGAGGTCACTGGTCTCTAAGACAATTATAGCTTTTGTATGGATCTTCATTTATTAATCAACTGGGGAAACCAAATCATCTGAAATTGAATAATAGAACCCCGAGTACCTGATGGATATTCATTGTTCATGATCCTGAGAGTATAAAGGATCAGGAATTAATGAAACTATTGATGATTCATTGTTACTTTAAAAAGTTGCTGAATCCATGCATTCAAAAATATTATTGAGGGTCCAGTATTGTCCTGAACATGGTAATAATAACCAAGTGACATTTGTTTTTCTCTAGGGCTGTCTAATTTAGTGGATAATGATTATTAGCATAGGAAGCATAATTTTGAAGTGAGTGTCACTACCAATAAATTTTACAGGGGGGCCCTCCCTGGTGGTGCAGTGGGTTAAAGCACAGCACTAAGAAGCTAAAACCACTTCAGCATGAGTTCAATCCCCGCCTGCTCCGGAGGTTACCCACATGGTGCAACAGATCTCTCCTGACCCACCCACTTCTCCCCTCAGCAGTGTAATTCATCAGTCGGCCTGTTCTGCTCTCCACTCTGTCTCTGATGAAGCCTCTCACCATCCCTGCACCTCTGGCCTGTACCCCAGTTCTGTATGCATAAATAAATAAATAAATCTTAAAAAAAAATTCTACAGGAGTTAATAAGAAGAAACACACTCAGAATAGAGGGATTCCATGGCATCTGCCTCATGTTACCTATCAGTAATTTGTCTAGCTTTCTTGGAAAATTAAATGCTCAACTATATGTACATTCTTTCCCAAGGAAAATCAACTGGTTTTTATGTAAATTTCTGTCTGGATTGATTATTGCCATAAACTTTTTTTTTTAAAGAGTAATTTTCAAACATGGTGTAAAATTACTAGAAGTTTCTCTAACAGGACTCTAAATATGAAAAACTTCCTTAAAAACAAAACCTCTATTTCTCAAAAGAAAAATAGAAAAATATCAATCCAACTGATAAACAAAATGAATGAAATGTATATCTAGGTTTTGGTGAAGGAAAAAAAAAGTTGGTTTCATAATGCCTTTATTGAATCTCTTGTAATGTAGTTGGATGACTACATTGTAAAGTTTTCTTATGCCACAAATAGTCAATTTCCTTTTCCTGAACAAACATAAATGAAAAAGTGACTTGGGTGTTGAGTGGTTACAAATGATTGAGAAAGAGTTATGACTTTAGAGTTACCAAAGGGAAATTAGATGACAAGGGTTATTTTTATTAAATCATAGAAAAAAATATATAAGGCATCCACTGAGATATGTTATATAATGATATATAATGTAGATATGTAAATACATTTTCTGGTTTTTGTGTTCCTTACTTATGTGTTCTTTGCACTGTCTAATTGTTCCATGATTTAAAACTTCTGGGACACGTCAACTGTCCTCAATTCATTTTCAAGTTTTTCACAGATCAGATAGCTGCACAAGTTATTCTTTCCCAAATACGTCCTTCTGGTGAAGTTAGGAATAAAATTCTCACTGTGGACAAAAACAGTAAGCTTATCTGGAAATTCTACTTAGTTGCTTAGTCTAAAAAGACTTTCAAAAATTGGGAAGGGAAGCTGAGACTGGCTAAGGAAAGGAGGATGAAAAGTCACTGGCCACATCCACCTACTAATGCACATGGTGTGTGAGAAACTTTGCTACTGTCACTGATAAGCTACATCGTTTTTTATTGTCCGCTGCTGACATGGCTCAAAGTGAAAGTGGGTGTCTTTGGCCTTCAGAACATTACCATTACACCCTTGAATGATTGTGTCACTTTGCCAACACACCAGTCTCTCCATTGACTATTCTAGTACCTAGAGACATGTTTCCTTATGCAGTTTATAAGACAATTTGAGCAGTCATTGTCTATCAAAGGCTTTATTATGTCAGGTGTTGTGTGGAACAGGGCAAATTAATTAATCCTGAGTTATGACTAAAAAAATACAAAACAAAATATTGAGCCAAATTTTCAAGACAGTTTATATTATAATGTAACAAAGCCCCTATTTGACATTGAGGCATTGGAAAAGAGCTTTTATCTTAAATGTCAGTAAGAAAAGTAGAGGTGGCATTTATTAGACTTGTGGATTTGTCTTTGTTTTTGTTTTTTGATTCCACAGATTTATTAAAACTATTACTAGCATTGGTGATTCAAATACATCCATTGGCTTTTTTCTGTCTCCTGAATCAACTTGCAGGCCAAACACTGAATTTAGTGGTTTTGGTTTTTGCAATCCTAATTTGATTTAGCTTTCAACTTCCAATGTTCACTGATCTATTCATGTTCTATGTTCTCCAGATTTTTTCTTCTTATTCATCAGGCCTACTTGACTAAGTGATGTGCTGTCCAAATACCAAATGTTGATAGACATTGAAGTTGTAGATAGTCATATAGGATCATTAGCTTTTTATATCCACATTTGACAATGCCAAAATACAGACAAAATATTTTTAAAAAGTCATTTTTAGATAACATGTTTATGAGCAAGAGAGTACAAGTTGATTTTTAACTCTGCAGGGAGGAGATTTATAGGCAGATCAGTAAATATCACTGTGGCTTCTTCTGTCAATTAAAAAAGCACAAGTATTACCTACTGCATGAATTTTGTATACTGTTGTTTGTTTGAAAAGCTGTCTACTATGGTTTCTAAGTTTCCTTCATGGGGTGATGTCATATAAAGCTTGATCATTAGACCTTGAAATTTTCAATTCTGCATTTGCCCATTTCTATGTTTGGATCATTGTTGTCAACTTATATTAAAAAATTTACAGATCCGTATCTCTTTCATAGCATAGCATTATCATTAGGCACCAGATGTTTCCTTCATAATGGGTTAGGGCTTCATAGTTGCTTCCCTTTTTCTTTTCACAATACAAACTATCAGTACCTACTGTGCAGTTGTTTGAGGAACAGTACAGCGTGGAGTCCTTGAGCTGGGAACTCAGAATAATGTCTCAGGGACAAGGAAGGAAGCTCTAAGTGAAAAATGTAGAAATGTGAAACACACACACACACACACACACACACACACACAGTGTATGGATATACCAGATGAGACTAAGGAAAAAAAAATAGCATTCTTCCACTTCTTTAACTGTGATCTTAATGTAGAAGAAAAATGTCTTAGAAATGTTCCAATTTGCATTGTTAGTTTAATATTCAGGTAAAATTTAATATGTTATTTTAGGACATGACTGTTTTATGGCACAATATTTTCCTTGTATCATTAAATGTTCTGTTAGGTATCATTTAATAGGAAAAAGGAAATATACTGGCAATGTTTATTCACTGTGTTTCTTGTAATGTAACTTTTGATCCATAGGTCCAAATAGAAAATATGCATTCTCAGAGAACATTTAGGATTTACTACTATAAAAATCAAGTTAATCACATATTTTTAATTTATGAACTTTGTTTCATTTTAAATTATAATTTAGTCTATAACTTTGTATCTTACAAATGGGGAAATGACATTGTCACTTTTAAATATTCACATATCTGCTGGCTCAGAATTGGTTAATTTTTACATATTTATTTTACATGAAAAGCATATTTTTTCTTTACAATAAAATAAAAATGGCATTTTTACATATTCCCCTGTTTTCAGACTTCCATAAATTCTGAAAACAAGATTTAAAAGAATCTCAACTGTTTGCCATTTAATTTTCAAACATATTAAGTGTTCTGTATTTTCTCTGACTCATATTGCAAGTAGATCCATAATATCCTTCATGAAGCATTGCAATATGAAGAATCAGGATATGTTCAAAGAGAAAAATGACAAATCAATGTCTTTTTTTTAAAGCAAATGCTGTGTTTTAGAAAAAATGACAAACCTTGTTGACAGCTCATCAAAATTATCTTGAAAAATCATGTCACTAGTGAAAAAAAAAAACAGTAACTAAACATTGTTATGTATGTGGACCAATTCACAGCATACAGAAGTAGATTTGTTTACTATCAAATAACTTTAGAAACACACTGAGAGTTCATGAATAAACTGTTAAAATATCCTTAAAATCATTTTAGTAGGTGATTAGTTAAGTGGAGAGACTTAAATAAACCTTATTTTACTACTTTTTTTTTGTTTGCCTAACAGTATAACTTTCACAATATAATTTTTGCACCTCCATATAAGTTCATACTGCCTTCTGCACCACCAAAACTCTCCCTTACTTCCCAATTCTAATTATTCCCCCAAATGTCCAGTCTAATTTTCACAATTTTTTCACTGTGCTTTCCCATTTTGTGTTTTTTGGTTATTTATATTCCACAAATAAGTGAAACTATCTACTATATGTCTTTCACTTTCTGACTTAGTTAACTTAGTATCATTACCTTAAGATCTATTTTGTCCCTCAAATCACTACATATATTTCTTGTTAAATTCTGAGTAGTATTAGCTCCATTTTTTAATTAACTTTAGCTCAGTATTAGATTTTCTTAGAAGGTTTGATGGAATTCACTACAAAAGCCTCATCTTTTGTTCCTCGGGAAACTTGATTACTCTTTCAGTTTCTGCACTTGTGATTGTTCTATTTATTATGTCTTGATGTAGCCTTGGTAAGTTGTATGATTCTAAACATTTGTCCATTCCTTCCAGATTGTGTAGTTTGTTTACAAAGAGATGGTCATTCATAGTAGCTTCTTATGATACTTTATCTTACTGTGGTGTGTACTATAGTCACATCTATTTCATTTCTGTCTCTTTGTTTAATGAGTTTTCTCTCTTAGTGAATGTAGTTTAGGTGTTATCACTTTCATGTTTTCTAAGAAACAGTTCATGGTTTCACTGATTTTTGAACTTGTTTTTTTTTTTACTTCATTTACTTCTGTTTTAATTTGTATGATTTCCTTTCTTTGCTGGTTTTTGCTTCATTTGGTCTTTTTCTAGTTCCTCCAGTTGTAAAGTTAGTTTTTGTTAACTTGTTTTATGTTGTTTGTGAGACAATATTGCTGTGTATGTCCTTCATAATACCATTCCATCAAATCTGATAGCTTGTCTGTCCATCTTTGTTGGTCTGTAGTTAATTTTTAATTTATTCTCTGAATTCTTCATTGACCCAGGAGTTAGTCAAAGCATTTTTCTTGTTATTCACAGGTTTTGGTTTTCCCAGTACTATTTTCATGGTAATTTATAGATTTAAACATTGTGATCAGAGAAGGTGAATGATGTGATTTCCATCTTCATATATTTTGAGACATGTTTCCTGTTCCAGTGTGTGATCTATCCTTGAGAATGTTCCATGCATACTTGAGAAGTATATGCATTCAGATGTCTGTTAAGGCCATCTGATGCAGTGTTTCATTTAAGACTTTTTAATTCCTTAGCTTTCTGTCTGATTTAACCCTTTGTGTAAGTTGTGTGCTGAAATCCTTAATTATGACTGTGCTTTTGTGAATGTATTATTTTGGGTCTTTAATAGTTGTTTCATATAATTGCCTCTGTGTTGAGTATATAAATATTAGTGACATTGATATCTTCTTTGTGATTTGTTCCCTTGATTATTATATCATTCCTTTCTTTGACCCTGATTACATTTTTTTTTGCTAGAACTCTAATTTAACTAATATGAAGATAGCAATTCCTGCTTTTCTCTGTGTTACTGGTTTGAAATACCTTGTTCCCTCCTTTCACTCTAATGCTGTGTTTGTGTCTCTATTTTTTTTTTTTAAAGATTTATTTATTTGCGCATACAGAACTGGGATACAGGCCAGAGGCCCAGGGGTGGTGAGAGGCTTCACCAGAGACAGAGTGGGGAACAGAACAGGCAGATCAACGAAGTACACTGCTGAGGGGAGCAGCGGGCGGGCCAGGAGAGGTCTGCCACGCCATGTGGTCACCTCCTGGGCAGGCGGGAATCGAACTCATGCAGAAGCGGCTTTAGATTCTCAGTGCTGTGCTTTAACCCACTGCGCCACGAGGGAGGGCCCCTTGTGTCTCTATATTTTACATGAGTTGTATCTTCCTTTGTGCATGTGTTTGTGTATGATTAGAGGAGCAGAAAATCCAAACCTCTATTCCACCATATTGCAGGTCAAGATAATTTTTAAGCTCCATACTCAAACACAGGCTGGCTATCTGGGACATCATCTTCATGTCAGAGAAGAAGAGTAAACATTCTGAGGGCCAATACTTCATTGAAAATATTGTGATTAAGAAATGAAGACATTTTATCTGCTGGTGGAATGAAGCTAAGAATATCCCAAAATAAAGCTAAGAGCCATATTTCAGGTAGAGAACCTAAGAATGTCAAGTCCAGTGGTGAGGTCTGGGGTTATAGTAAGAGAAATATTTAGAGCTGTGTGAGAATAAGGACTATTATGAATATAGACTGCAAATAAGCAAGTAGCTCTGTAGTTCATAGGTTTTTTGAACGAGCAGTAGCGTTCAGAGGCCAGCCATACAGAATAATTTCTTACTTCTTCTAAATAAATACCTATACAAGTAATTTGATGATCAGGCAAGATCCCCATTCTTCCTTGTGGGTCTTTCTTCATTAAAAAACAAAACAAAACTATCTTTCATAGGAGTGGGGAGGCTCCAGTTCTAGCAACTTGCTCCCCTGCTGCACATACAATAGGCTATTTGAACTAAAAGTACAAGGAAATAAATTTTATGATAGCATCTTCAACAATTTCTTGGTATCACCTGTTAGCAGGATTATGACACTTACAAACAACACATCAAGTGATGACTTATAATTTTTGCTGAGATTCCTTATTGAAAATTGTCAAATCCCCATTGAACTAATTGCTACTCCCCATGGCAGCTATTGACATAGCTTGGAGAATGTTAAAAGAAAACTATTCAAGTTTCACAATCATGATGTATCTCAGAATTAAAAGCTTAATTTGGGGATAAGTTAGAGGAATCCAGGGTTAAAAAACATCCTAGTAACTCACATCAAATGCATTGATGAACCATCAGTCATAAGTGAATACACTGCCAATATAGATGGGATCAGTAAAAAGTTTCAACAAGTTCATGTCTAAAGTGAACCCACACATTTTTCTGGTCTTTGAACTTTCTCAGGTAATACAGTGTTGTGATTCTCTATCTTGACCTTTATATTTTATCTTACTGTTTCAGACTAATAGACCTGTAGTAAATCTTCAGACTTAAAATTTCCCAGTTAAGTCTGTACTTTCAAATAGGATTCAAAATAGCCTACATAAAGTCAGAATCATTACTGCTTCATTTTACCATTTTTATCACCATTGACAACAGTAGATAATGTCTTTTGAATAATGCATGTAACTTAGTCAATTAACTTATTTGTGCTTGAAATGTCAAAAACAAAAAGAAATCATATCTTCTAGAAAAGAAACACACTAAAAACTCACCAAAGATAAAAGCTCTGATATTAGAATAATAAAACTGCTAATGGTGCCACATACGTAGGAAGATGGCATATTTACAAACAAAAGGCTAAAGTTTAAAAACCAATGAATACAGTTCACACCTTTTAGGAATTTATGATAGCACAACTCAAATATGATAATCAACAAATATAGTCATCAAATGGAGATTTTCTTTATACTCTAATAAGGGCACTATTATAAATTGCTGTTAATTGAGTATTAATGCAAACATATGAAAATATGTTGTTAAATTAATAATTCTTGATACCTTATGATAAAGATGTTTTAATTTTGAAAGATACAAAGCTCCTTTTTCTGTATCACTATAGTTCTCACTTATTTCTGAGTACTTGTTAAATCTTCTGCTGAATTATGGACATAATCAGTTATCTGGATACAATGATATGAAACAGTGATATAATATGACTATCTCTTATAAGCATGCTAATTGTAAGTTACTATAAACTGTTTACTAAAATGAAAATGTTTTTTATATGTACTTAGATGATGCATAGAAAATGGTGTGGCAAGGAATATTAAATTTATGCTCTTACAGTTCCTATTTAAATACAGAAATCTAGTAATATAATTCCAATTTATGACTAAGGAATAATGGAAGCTTGTGGAAAGTAGGGGAGTCCAAAAATGTAAGATAATAATATTAACATCAAGGCAAGGTGTAGAACAAGTATCTTCAATTTTGATCGAGACACTAACTTGAAGGCGAATAGGAGGGGTTGAAAACTGCAAGCCAAAGAGAACTTATTGCAAGAAAATAAGTTGTACTGATACTGTCATACATCTTCAATATATGCTTAATCCCTACAAATCATTACTTTAGCGAGCACTTAAGTAATTCTGTGATATATATCTTTACAATTAAAAATATGTTCTACTTCTTGAGCTGGTAGAACTATAGGGCAAATTGAATGACTCTATTTTCCTATAAATATCCTACATATGTAAGGATTTAGTTCTTATGTACACTAGACACTCTACTTTTGTTCTCTTTATCCATTTATTCAAGACCTATTTATTTTTCAATGTTTTCCATAATATCCTGCTGATCTGCAATTTACTCATCTCCTTTTTTTACAGCCTCAGGGCAATTTCTTTATGCATTTCTTATGGTTTGTAACTTGGTACTATTTATTATTGTAAAGCAGTTATCCTAACTACTTTTTTAAAATAATCAGGGATTAACAATAATAAAGATTTTTTTTTTAAAGATTTATTTATTTATTTGTACAGAACTGGGGTACAGGCCAGAGATGCGGAGGGTGAGAGAATTCACCAGAGACAGAGCGGGGAGCAGAACAGGCAGATCGACGAAGTACACTGCTGAGGGGAGCAGCGGGCGGGTCAGGAGAGGTCTGCCATGCTATGTGGTCACCTCCGGGGCAGGCGGGAATCGAACTCATGACTAAGTGGCTTTAGCTTCTCAGTGCAGTGATTTAACCCGCTGCGCCACCAGGGAGGGCCACAATAATAAAGATTTTAATGTTTGCTTTGGTTTCTATTTTAAAGTAAATTTGAAAAATGGCTATTTTAAGAGAAAAGCAACAACTTGAGATTTGAGTGGTTGTAAGGATGTCTTCCCAGATTTACTTGGATAGTCCATTTAGTTTGTAGTTTTTTTTTTGTTTTGCTTCCCCTTCCCCCCCCCCTGTACTTTAGTATAATCCTACCACCTTCCTTGTAAAGAAGGTGGATTAATTTTTTTGCCTTTAATCTATTTTACTTTTTTTTTGGTATTATAATATTTGAGAACTAATTGGCATGATCCCTTTTTAAGATCTAAAACATTACAGTTTGATTTACATATATTGTGGCAAAATGTCCACCATAGGTTTAAGTAACATCTGTGTATTTATATAGATAGAACAAAAATGAAAGAAAAAATGAAAAACGATTTTCTTTTGTGATGAGTATTTAGGATGTACCTGCTTAACAATGTAGTCATTGTACTTATAGTACTTATTTATCTTATTTTTTGGTAAGGTTTAATTGTTTATGCATACAGAAATGGGGTACAGGCCAGAGGTATAGGGGCAGAAAGAATATTCACCAGAAACAATGGGGAGCAGAACAGGCAGATCGACAAAATACACTACTAAAGGGAGCATGGATTAGACAGGAGAGGTCTGCTGTGCCACGTGGATCACTTTGGGGACAGCATCAAGCTCATACTGAAAGGGCCATGGCTTGGCTTAGCTTCACAGTGCAGCACTGCAACCTGCTGTGCCACCAGGGAGGGCAAGCTTATTTATTTTATAAATGGAAATAGGACCTTTATTCTGGTAACTACAAGTCTGATCTCTTTTTTTGAGTTTTGTTTTACATTCCACATATTTTAGTGAACTATACAGAATTTGTCTTTCTGTGTCTTTCTTATGTGACTTACATAATGCTTTAAAAGCCCATCCATGTTGTCACAAATAGAAATATTACATTTTAATAGCTAAATAATACTTACGTGTGTAGTCACAACTTATCCATTCATCAATGGAGACTTAGGTTGTTTTCATGATTCTTCTTTTGTAAATAGTGCTGATATTAACAGAGTAAAGGAAGTAAGTGTAAAAGGAAATAAGAGTAAAGGAAAATTATTTCCTTTTGCTTTATTTCTAGAAATGGAATTGCTGGTTCCTATGATAGTTCTATTTTTATTTTTGGAGGATCCTGCATAGTATTTTCCATAAGTAATATAAAAAGGGGTACAGATTCACTTTCTTACATATGAATATCTAATATCCTAGCACCATTTACTGGCTGTCTTGTCATACACAAGCTGACTATTTTAAATTTGGATTTATTTGTAAGTTTTTGATTCTGTTCCATTTGTCTGTGAGCCTGTTTTTATGCCAGCGTAATACCTTTTGGTAAATATAGCTTTATAGTATAGTCTGAAATCAATACAAATGGTACTTCTTAGTTTGTTCTTTCTTAGGATTTCTGAGTATTCTTGAATTTTTGTTGTTGTTTGTTTCCATTTATACTTTAATAGTGATATTCAACTTTCTCCAATGGTAAAATTTTCTATTGAAATCCTGATAGGAATTTCTTTGAACTTCATAGGTAGCTTTTTGTATTATTGATACTTTAATGATAATTCTTCCAGTCCATGAACATGAGATACTTTTCCATTGATTTGTGGCTTTTACAATATATTTCACCAAAAATTTTTAAACTAAAAAATACATCTCTATAATATTAAATATAACAAATGATCAATTAGCAATAACCTAATTGATGTATGAAATTATGTATTATCATCTGGATTTTTTTTCCAGATCAGAAAATATTTCTAATCTTCTCATGTCTAAACCCCAAGGCCTAGAGGTGGACTATAGTATTTTATATTCCAGAAACATTCAGTTGACAGGAAATGCAACAGTAACAGATAAGATTGGCAACATTGCCCACCACTAAACCAAGTGAATTATTTTAGATTCTCAATTTTAAAAGTATTTTTCTGAATCTTTTGTTAGAACTCTTTAGAAAATGCAATCCATTTTATTTATCTCATAAAGTTTTACTTAATCAAGTAATATTAGAGGTTGGGGAATAAATTTGATATATTCTGAAGGAGTGCTAAGTTTTCTCTTGTGATGAAAGCTGTGAACCATACCACAATTCTCTGTGATTCCAGTTGCCAGGAGACACCAAACTTGGCCTGGAGTGAATTAACATTCCTAGATTTAGATTTTGCGGTAAATCCCTCTCTTCTTCACACATTTGTAATTAGCTTCAGTTTCCACAGATTTTATCCTGTTTGATTGTCTTAAATAAATGTTGGAAGTAGGTGCAATTAAAAAAAAACACTAAAACCATGACATTTGCCAGTCACAGATCTTTCTTTTTAAACCTACGATATATAACCCATATATTTAAAAAAAATACTTAATATCTAGAGATTATGGATTAAATGAAGTTAATAAGCACTCAGTAGCATCACAAAAGTTAAATATGTATAATCAGTATTATAAAATAAGATTTAATTTACAAGAAAGTAAAACTTAATGGACTTCCTATGGGAAGTACATGTAAGAAGACCATTTGCTGGCTGAGGGAAAGTGACAAAAACATCACAGAAAGAGAGAGCATTTCATTGAAAGTTGAAGTGACAGTTGTGAAACACTGAACATGATAACTCTTACACTAAACAATATGAAAAGGTGACACTGACATTGTTTATGTGACAGTGTTCTATATATGTATGTGTATAGGTGTGTGTGTGAATGTGATATATATTTAATATATAATGCATAACATGTGTCATATATGGGAATAAAGGGTATCATCCTTAGAGAAATAAGCATCATTGAATTTTAAGATTAAAATTAATAGAGAATAGAAAATTGGAAATTTTCTATTGTAGGAAAATAGTTGAAACACTAGGAAAGATAAATGAAAGGGGAGTGATTCTGCTTATAGGAAAACTACTAGGAAATCATGGAAATGGTCAAGATGTGTGGTGACTGAAATTTGCTTAGGTAGAGACAAGTGAAAATGAAACACCAGAGATAAAAAAAAATCTATGAAATGGGAATTATTAGGAATTGGGAGAACATTGAGTGAAATGGGGGAACAGTTTCAAGTTAGTTGATGATACAATTTTGCAGAGGTTGAGAATATAGAATTTAAAGAAATGGAAAGGGAAAAATGTGTTTAAGGTCAGGACTATCACAGACTTTAAGAACTAGAGTTCTGGAAATCTGGACCCAATTCTGGTTAGTTGGAGATTTTAACAGTGAAATAAGTTACTTTGCTAAGCTTCAAGTTTAGTTTGTAAAATAGTAAATACTAGTTGTATCTCCAGAGCTTAAAAACAAATTAATGAAATAGGACATTCTACTAGTACAGAGAATTCACAAAAATTCTAACTAATTTTACTTTTAGGCTAAAATTTAGGAATAAAATAGATTTGGGAGTTTACTATCAGAGGTGATAAATTTAGTATTCAGACTAGGATACCTTGCCAAGAAGGGAAAATAAAGGAAGACAAGACAAAGGATAGGCTATACATGAAGAGATACCTATACTTAAAATGCAGGTAAAGCAGGGAGGGATCACCAAGTCAATCAAGGAAAGGACAGTCTAAGGTGGGTATCTGATCTTTACATGATATAATATGTAGAAACAGAAGACTCATTTAGAAGCATGATCTAAAGACTAAAGACTGTACTTCTAGAACTTTGTTAGAATATTTTGATCAAACTCCCACTTAAACGTGCCCTATTTCTCTTGGGGAAAAAATAAAAGATAGAACTTTAGTGCATTAGACATTGCCTTGTATAGCAGCTCAGCAAGAAAATATATGACTGTCTGATTATTAGCTTATTTTGTGATAATCACTATACAAATTGGTATACACGATGAGTGTTAAAGAAGTAATTATAATAAACCAAGGCTCTGTATCTGATTTAAAAACCGGTGGGACATTGGCTTGGCTGCCACTATAATTGGCTACCAGCCTGTTGTTTTGTTGTGCTGGAAGAAGGACTTACAAGTCCTGTGGATATTATTTGCTCTTGGTCCAGGGGGACACAAGTTTCCATTAGATTGCAACACTATACACACAGACAGATGTGTGCAAAAACCTTGCACAAATTTCTGTCACTTTTACTTCATTTACCTTAATATTGGTTCATTCAGTTTCCTTTGGTACTTCCCTGAAATTTAAGTATCTCCCCTGGACTTCTAGCCTTAACAGTATCAACAGTATGCTGTAATTCTCTCTGCCAACTTCTCATGATAATCCAAACAAAATGGTTACATTTTGTTGAGATATAACTGTTCACTACTGTTGATTTTGTACCCTAGTATATCACCCACTTGTTTAATTTTATATGTTCTTAGATGTTATGTGAAGAATGTACATAACATGCTATGGTATAGAATGCTTTCTAAAATAACTTCAATTTAAATGTTTACTTTAATAGTCTTTTTTCTCATTTGGCAACACCACCACCACCAACTGCAAATCTGCTGTCTTTTAAATGTTTCTTAAATACAGGTGGTCTTCTCCATTTTTCCTGCATTCTTTCTTCTATAAATATAATCCAGATCCAACCATATATCTCTTGGTTAAAATTCTTTAAAGATTTCCCATTGTCCCTAAACCCCTACAAATTCTTATAGCATCATCTCCTAGTACTTTTTTTATCCTCTGTCATCCAGTTACACTGATCTTTTTTTTCTGTTACCAAGCTCTTTCTGGTTCCTGGTAGCCACCTTAGAGTTGGTCTTTTACATTTAACTCTTTTAATATTTTCCCATTAAAAAATCTGGATACTCATTTGAAATGTATACATATGTGTGTATGCATACATACATACATACACACATATATGACTGCATACATTACATATAATATCTGTTATATATTAGCATGTTGATATATATGTTTGTGTACTATATATAGATAGTGTTTTGTCCCAACTTCTGTGACTGGACACAAGAAAGAAAGACGGCAGGCAGAAAGGCTGAGCAAGCAGAGTTTATTGCTCCCGGACAGCAGCTGAGATGGAGCCCCTAGGGTGGGGTCTGTAGCTACTGCCAACCCAATAAGGGGGATGGGTCTCTTATATAGATTCTAAGTTCACATTCCAAAGGGTGACTCATTGCTGTGTCCCTGATGCTAGGCCCAGTTCCTCCCACCTGTATCTCCCATGCTAGGCCCAGATGATTATCAGTTCGTTATCACCTTCAGCTATTGTAAGGTAGGTTTACCACCTTATCAAGCTTGGATGCAATGCTTAATTCTTTCCTTGTCAGTATTCACTCCCAACAGATAGATAGATAGATAGATAGATAGATAGATAGATAGATAGATAGATAGATAGATAGATAGATAGATAGATTTAGAGCTTCTCTACATTTGCTCAAAAGAAAAAAAAAAGACAATAGTCCAGCATATAAACTGTAGTTCTTTATTTACATTTATTTCTCAAAGGACTAGCACAATATTGTACCACAGACAGAATCGCATTATATGTTTTGAATTAGTGAGCAATGATGTGATCATCCATTTATCTTCAAAGGGGAGAATGATACTTTAGTATTATTTTTCATGCAAATCATTGTTAAAGTTCTTATAACTAAGGAAGATGCCACTGGAAGGATAGAAATAAGTATATGAACTTTGAGCAATGACTAAGTTTCAAAAAGTTACTAGTACTAAATTAAGTAATTTATAATTATATAGCTTTCTATCAATCCTTAGTACTTTTGAATATAGTGAGCACATTCCCCTGAAGTCCACTTTGAGAAGAAATGTCAATAAATCTTTACCTTAAGCTGATGCGTTTTATATATGCATGGAGTCAAGGAAAGTAAGTTTAGCAGTGAGGATTGTTATTAAGCCTTTGTCACAGTCCTCCTCATGAGAGCTCCTTATGGGTGACATAATTTTGTACCAGCTAACTTGGGAAAGCAGACATACAGACAAACCAACCAAAAACTCTTGAAGAGCCTGCTAATAGAATCTGTTACAAATTAGTCAAAAAAGTCTTTCAGGTCCTGAATATACTTGAAACATAAGCAATAGTAATCCCAGGGTGCTTTCCAAATGGGTTCTTCCTAAAAACAAGTTAGCAAGGTTAATGTGCTTCAATGTCTCCATGAATATTTTCATTGTTTTCAAGTATGCATTGGGTTTGTGCCAAGTTTTTCAGACAAGGCCACACACTATTCCTTCCCTGTTAAGTTACAGAGTCAGGAGTTTAAGAGGTTTCTGCTAACTCAACATTACTTATATAATGGACAGGAATACAAAAATGAAGAAAATCTGATAAAAAAAATTGAATTCTTCCACAAGGGTTTTTAAATATATGTTTTTAATTCAAAAGTTCCAAACACAATCTTGTCTGGCAAGGTTAAGAATGAAGTCAGAATTGTTAATAGCACTTGATAAAGCACAGTGGAAGATGCTGGTTAGCAAAGAAGAAAGAAATCTGAAAAAAGGAGTACACTAAAAGCCTCAGAGTAACAGGATTTGGGAGGTGTTGGGGAAAAGAAAATATAGGTACTATTGCACTGATGATGCTTTGCACATATATAGATAAATTGCTGTTCTGAAGAAATAAGTTCACACAGAAATGGGAAATTTTACATTCAGATCTTGGTTGTAGCATTCTAACAGCTGGCAACAGCTGCTATCTGGATCAGGACTGTTGGTTCAATTTTAAAGTTTTCTCACTCAGTGTGTAAAAAAATCCAAATAGACTCTACTCCAAAACTTTAGGCTTATACACACTCGGAAGGCAACCAGCTGAATGAAAATGTCTCAGGTTTAATTTACTTTCTGTGATGGAATGTTTACATACAGTTGATGAGAAAATTTCTAATGGTTCTTCAGTAAAGAGAGTCAAAAGTCTTTTCCTAGTTCACCTAATAGTCAAAGAGGTTTAGTCTTAAAATTATTGCTTAGCCCACCTCTCTGCTACCCTCACCTTCCATTCTCCTAAGTTATGAAAATTTTAATAATATTTTTTATGAAAAGGAAATTAAGGACTTTCTATTCTAATTCATAGTCAAAAACATAGTACTTAGAGGGTCAGAGACACTTGAAAACACTTTCATTCATAGAAAGTGAATGAAACGTGATTCATGTTCAATGAAATTTTAGTTTGTTTTCTCACTTCTTTGATAGGCATTTTGTTCAACAAGTTTATACTTTAACATTAATTTATAGAAAATTTTTTATACACAGAACAAAACTTTTTCCATAATGAAAAGGGTCATGTTCTATGATCACTGGGATTGTGACCGCCTTTCTCATGCAGAGACCTTCCTGTCTTGACCACCTGATCTTGCCAGTTGAATACCTTCATACACCTTCCCTTGGCCATTTACTGAATCCTTGATGCCAACCATGGTCGTATGACTGAGAGGGGTCACCGGGGTTGGTCAGGATCTAGTTGGTTAAATTCTGTTTCTATAAACTGCCAAAGATCAGTTGAGAAAATGTAAATTCCAAGAGATGGGGAATATTCCTTGTCAGAGTTGTGATCTAAAGCTCTTCTCTCTTTTCCTCATGCCAGGGGCATAAGCAGGGATTATTCCCTGGTGTCATGGCAGTACTCCATTGAGACCATTTCTGTTCTTTTCCTAACTTTGTTTAAAAAAAAAAAGTAAAGAAACCTTGGAATCAACTCATAGACTAGCTAATCTTATACAAGTCAAATGTGGCTAAAACTAAATTTTACTCTATAGCTACATTGTAGGAAGGAGTTAAAATTATATAGGTTACGATATATTCCCATTTCAAGGATTTTTCTACAAAAGTTACTAAAAAAGTGTAATATGAACTATTATACATATAATTGTTCATTTTACACTTGTGCATGAAAATTTGAGTCTTGAAACTAAACTAACACAACAAATGATAATGATGAAAAATCAAATTGATTATTAATAATTGATTATAGTCATGTTTCATAAGCACAGCAAATATCTCTGAAGAGGAATAACAGGTTTTAGCAGGAAAAGGATTAAGGGTTTTATTTTCCTCAACTGAGGCACAAAATGAGTGAGATTTTTTTCATGTTAACTTTCATTTCATCTGGCTCAGGTATTCGGGATCTATATTTATCTAGTATTAAGCATGTGTCCGAAGAGCTAGATGGCTCGGGATGTCAATGGCTTTCGGATGTCAGGATAACCTTAAGACAGATGAACGGTCAAGACCCCGTGTCTCATTTCTGAGTTCTCAGCTGCTGTGCTGTGGAAATGGTGTTTATTTTCTGAGTCTCCTGCTACAACAGCCTCTCTGAAGCCAGTTTTAAGATATTGCATCTGGGCAAGCAAGTTCCTCTAGAAGTGGTGAGCAGAATTAACTTTTGTTTAGGGGTGTAGCTATATAGGCTCTTGTAGCTGATGGCCTATCATTGAGTAAACAGTAGTGTTATTTTTAACTCTTTCAGTAGATCAGCATTACCTCATGCAATAATTTAGACTAGGATACTTCTTTTAAGAGGTTTATAGATGAAAAAATGGATTTTTAATAATTTATACATTTACTCGTTTCTAAATTTATCTTCTGGAAATTTCTTCTAGTACATTTTCATAGCTTTCATTTAGACAGTATCAGAAAACATAAGCTGTAAGTTAAAAAAAGTAAAATTTTAATGGAGATGTTTATTTCTTTAGATTTTCTAAGATGATTGTGCATGTTCTAATCTAGACTTTATTTTTGTTTAAATTTCTGTTTACCTTCTTGGAGGCTTTTTAAAATTACTCTTTCGAAAAGGATACCACAAATTATTTTTTCTCTTCTAAGATGGAAAACATTTTTAAATGAGACTAGAATTTGAATGACCTTTACTCATGAGGCTCAGTGTATTTTTGGTGTGTTGCCAAACAGATGAGTGTATATATGAAATAATTTTTAACAAGCTGACTCCTAGAAAGAAGAAAACAAAAAAATGTTTACATATATGACCAAATTTACTGATCTTTATCATAGAAATTTTATGCAGGCACCAGATATCTTGTGGGTAAGGCGTATCTTTATACATAGCAGAATTTTTTTGTATATGGCATGTTTCATAATAAAAGACTAACACTATAAAAGTGATAAGTGGCTACTTATGGAAAAAGGAAACTTAAGGATATACTTATTTAGAAACAAAATTAAATGCTTTACCAAAAATAACAAAAGCAGTTCTTTGGCTGTGGATGCTATTCTGTAAAACAGGGAATGAATTTAGACTTATTTACCTTTTAAGAGAACATTTCCTTTTATCATTTGGAGGATAGCTTCTTGGAGCTATGAATTTTAGGGAAAGCATATATGGGGCTGCTAATCATAAAAGTGTTAACTAATTTCTTCACATTCTGAGAGGGCACTCCATTGGAGTCTGGATCAGTTAAAGAGAAATAGGCAACCTGTCTTGTTCTCAGGTGTACCTAACTAAGCAATGAAAGTGGGATTTGTGGCACAATAAATGAGACGCTGTAATCCTGACAAGAAGAAAGTAGAAATATTTTCAAATGATGTACAACACAAACACTAATTATTTGGAATCTGATCCTTTTGTAAAGGACAATGACAACTTTGCAATTAACTGTTCTGAGAGGTTAAGAATGAAAGCAAACACCTGAGAATAATAAAACTTTCACCTGGGAAAAGGTAAGCACCTGAACTCAGAAAAATTATTAGATCAAAAAAGAGACAGAAGGGTTTAAACTTTAAAAAATCTGCTGCAAAGAACATAGATGGCTGCAAAATAGGCCAACTAAAGAACTTTTTTTTTCAGCAAAGAAATATAAGAATGCATTGTTGATAAGATTGTTTTTTTTAACTAAATTGCTGATTAAGAGTATTAAGGAATTTAATACTCAGTATTTATAACCTAAGATTCAGTTTCTTTGAATAAAAAAATCACAAATTTTTGAAATTAAAAGCAAAGCTACTAAAAGGAATAAAAGGAAAATGTTTTTATTGGTTTGTTGTGAAAGCTATATATTGCTTTTTGAATAACAATCATGTGACTTGTTACTACTTTTTATAAACTAAAATGAATAATCTGGAGTAAGGAGCAGGAAGGTACTAGAGGAGAAAAGAGGTTGTATTTCCATATCAATTACTGGAATCCTAAATAATACCTAATACAAAGAGACTCTCAATCCCAAACAATGAACTGCTCATCCGGAAAAGGAAACAGTCTAAAACTAGCATCAGTGCACAGAGAATATAGGAAAAAGCTTAGTAAATAATTGTTCTTAATGTTTTGTGTCAAAGTACATTATTTGACTAAGTCATTACAAACTTTTTTTATAAATCACAATTTGTATGCTATTACTATATTGACCTTTCTAGTCAGTTCTTTATGGAAAAGGGAAAGGTAATTTATGTTGTGTGTCTTCTGGAAAATTCAGCTTAATGAAGACAAAATAACACCTTTTAAAACTCATTAGTGGTATGCTGTTAAATACTTTGAAATGTTTTGAAATATACTCAGAGACCTTTGTCACACAAACACTATGATCTGGAAGAGGAAATGACAGAAAATTGGCAAGCATCAGGGAGGGGGCAGAATACACAACTTGGCTGCTTTCACCAAGACTGCAAATTGCTCAAATGAGGAAAGTTGTTTGTCCTGTGATTATGAAGTTTAAAAGTGGAATAATGACTTTTTTGTAAAAAGTACTAGTTTCATCTCAATTATTGTTGTATTTTTTCTCATCAAATCTTCCAAACAGATATCTTGAAATTTCTCCTATTTTAACATTTAGAAAATCAAAACGGATATTAATAGTCATTTAATGGCTTTAAAATTTTAGAACAGGCTAATAGCAATTCACTGAGAGTTTTTCCCTACTCTAGAACATTATTACTACTCTAAAATATCATAGATGACATTTTAGTGCATCCTTATTGTATAATATTCTAAGAAATGAAGAAATAAAAGTTTTTTTTTTTTTTTTTCAGTGCAGTGATCCCATAACATGAACCTGAAACATTACTTTTTCAGTGTTGGCATACATTTCTCAAAAGTAATTTTCAATAAGTCTTCATACTTGAAGACTGAATCACAAAACAGCAAAAAGCTATGTTGGTTGTGTACACAGTATCCATTTTTGTTGAATACTCACCTTTCAGATTCATGTACTCATTGGTACATTTTATGTGGATATTGATATGAATGAAAACTTTTGATAAAAATTTAAAAAGGCTTATAAGTGATGAATATATAAGTTTAATTTTATGGACATTTTTCACTCCAAATAAGCAGATTCCATAGTAAATCATCTCCGCAAGAAAGTGATAGTTATAATGCAGAAAGAATAGAAGGAAGAATGTGAGGGAAGTTGCTTCTCTTAACTTTTTGCCTTCTGGCTAAAATGACTGCAAATTGTGTTCTACACCTTCACTTTGATAGCCTCTGACATTTGTTTCTTGTGGAACTGTTTTGTCTAAAATAGGAAACAGACTAACTGGAATTTTATCTTGATCTTTTAAGAAGAACCTCTCTAGTTTCTCTGAAAATCTGTACTTTCAATGAAATCTAACCTCTTAAGGTTTGCTTGGTCAGGAATGCCATCTAGACAGATATATATAGATAGGCAATTACATATAAGGTAGAATGACAGGATCTGTGATTAGAAAGATATACAGAGATACATAGATGTGCTGTTTACAGACCTTTGGTATTACTTAGAGGCAAATTTACCACTGAATTGTAACTCCCTAAGGGCAGAGGTAATTTAATATCAGTAAAGCTCAGAGCTTGATACCTGATAAGAACTCAATAAGAACTACTTTATTATTTTTTACTCAAAATATTCTGTCAAATGCTTCTAACCCAAAATATTCACGCTCTAATTTCTGTGAAGATCTCTACTTTCCATGAACTCCAACCTCTTAAGAGTTGCTTGGTCAGGAAATTCATCCATAAGGATGGGATATATAGATAGGCAGTTAACATACAAGATAGGATGACATGATCTGTGATAAGGGAGATATACACAATGATAGATGCACTGTTTACAGACCTTTGGTATTATTTAGAGACAAACTTCCCACTCATTTGTAACTCCCTAAGGGCAGAGATAATTTATCTTGGTATCAGCAAAGCTGAGTGTTTGATACCTGGTAAGCATGCAATAGAACAGTTTTATTCTTTTATTTAAAATAGTCTGTCAAATGTTTCTTTCTTTTTTTTTTTTAAAGATTTAGTATTCATACAGAACTGTGGTACAAGCCAGAGATGCGGAGGGTGAGAGGATTCACCAGAGACAGAGTGGGGAGCAGAACAGGCAGATCAACGAAATACACTGCTGAGGGGAGCAGCGGGGGGGTCAGGAGAGGTCTGCCACACCATGTGGTCAACTCCAAGGCAGGCAGGGATCGAACTCATGCTGAAGTGGCTTGAGCTTCTTAGTGCTATGCTTTAACCCACTGCGCCACCAGGGAGGGCCCAATTTCTAACCCAAAATGTTCACTATTCATTGAGGACTATGATTTAACTTTTAAGATGCTATAATTATTTAAGCAATTTAAAATATTCTTTTTTTATGCTGAAAATTTGGGGGGGGAATTTTTAACTTGACAAAAACTTCAACTCCAAAGGAATATACACATCTGTGTGGTTATTGTGGGAGGGCTCTTCTAGTAGGTAGTTTTATGAAATACTACCACCATTAGTACTACTTCATCCTTTCCAGAATGTGTAGATTTTTTTCTTTTTTGATGTTGGACATACCATCCCCGCTAAATGTAATCATGAAATTTAATAGAGAAATAGTCTAAAAGTCACTTTACACTAAGTATACGGATTATCAGACACTGGTAACTTCTCATTGAATAAAACGATGAGGATTATTCATTTTACCTAATACTTCTTAAGTCCTGGTCCTTTTCCTCCATTCCTCATGCAAATCTGAGATGTGCTGACTTCTGTGTTCCATCTCTTCAGTAGTTGTCTTCAGTACATGTACCAAGTTCGGAATAAAGCTGAAGAAAAACTGCAGCATTGTTGGTTCCATTCTGGGTCCAGTTGTCGTCTTAGATATCTGCTAACATTGTCTCTAGGTAGGACTTGTGATTTCCCCTTTTCTTACTTTATGGGAAAACACTGCATATATAATTGTTCTTTGCCTGCCTTGTCACATCTGGACCCAAAACCTTCTCTAAGGTGAAGATTGGTGGCAGAAGTACAGTCATTATTATTATTTTTTCTTTCTTAAAACTATAGTCAGAATTCCTTTGTGACTTCACTGAGACTATCTCAATAGATTCTTTCATTTGATTTTCTAAAACTCTATCTCCATATACCTTTATGTTATATTCTGATTACAGAAATTCTATAAAATCCTATGGTTTATCAAATGAAAGCAGCCAAAACAGAATTAAGCAAGGGAAGAAAATCTCAGTGTTCAGAGGCAAACAAAGCAAGTGTACTATAATTATTCTTGTATCTTGCTTACTCCATTAATATTCCTCTGGTGTATTAGAGATACCATTTTGTTGTTTTCTCTAACATCTCCCTTGTAGAACTTCTGTACATAGTAACAGCAAGAGCATTTCTGAAACTGAAATCCTGTAGAATAAATAAAAGCAATTGAAACAATTTGAATAGTCTTTTGTGGGGGAGAAAAAAAACCAATAATTATTTACTATGGCAAAGCAGCAACTATGAAACTTGATTTCTTTTCCTGAGGTTAATGGCTGAAGTCTAGGTTCAGGTTCTCTCCTAACAGTTGCTTTTCTTTACAGTAAATCTGCAAATATTAGAAGTGGGAATAGTTTTTACAATACTTTTAAGGCAAGAACCACTGATTTTTACAAGTGAGGACTATGATGTCCATAGACTTTAAGTGAGCAAATACTCCCTTGCCTAACCCTTGTGTAGTCTACTGTTTCCATTTCTGCACTTGGCACTTGGCATAATTAAAATCAGTATCTTGCAAGCACTGATAGGTTATCCTTTATAATTATCTACTATTAAAATTTAACACCTGTGAAGCGATCTTGCCTATTTTTACAGCTTCACCTCTAACTATATGTTGAAGACCCACTCTACAATTTATAACCTACTCCTTACTTTGAGCTTCACAGACACACATATGCCTGCTTGCCAAGTTGTAGATGTCTATTTGCCACAACTTGAGTTAAAAGTACTTAGAATCTTTTAAAACTTAATTGTGTTATTGTGCTATGATTCATGATGTATATTTTATGTTCAAAATTAAGTTGTAAATAATTCCAAATCAACCTTTTGATATGCCTTGGTATTCTGTAAAATGTATGTACATACATGTCCTTGGCAAATACTTTTCAAGTAAGTGGGTGGCTTAAATTATATTAGTTAATGATAAATTATAGCCTATCAGTGTTTGCAAGGCACTCTGATGGTAATTATGTCTAGTGCTAAGTATTTAGTGAGGTGTATTTTAAATTACAGAGGTACGCTCTGTGTAGGTAGATTGAATAGGTTTGAAGTGTGAATCTGCCATATCCCAGCTCTCCAACATTGAACAATTTGGTAAAGGCTGTCTTCATCAACAATGATATTTGGGTAATAAATGTACCTAATTTACAGGTCAATCGATTAAAATAGTCCATTTAATGTATATAAAACACATACTTACAGAAGGGTTAATGATTATTAAACTGCACAGAAGGGTTAACAATTATTAAAAAACCGGTCCAGGATCTGATCATGCAGTTAGCCCCAGTCCAACTCCAAATAAATTCCTATATGCTCTCCATCCTTTTTCTTTTTTTTTTTCTAGCTTTAGTTGAATCTGAAAACTAGGATTCATTTTCAGTTTTTCCATCTCCTAGCTCTTGAATCACCAGTTACCTACTTATTCTGCTTTCTCAATATCTCCCATCTCTGTTAAATATTTCTGAAATCTTTCCTAACATCTCCAGCTCTGCATTATTTCAGACGGTCTCATTTCCTTCCTAAATTATTGCAAAACAATTCTTTTGGCCTTCCTTGCAGTCTAATGTGGCTCTTATACATTGTACCAGAAATATCTTCTTAAACCCAAATTTTGTCATGTACTTCTTCCTTAAAAATCTTTAAGTAGTTACTACTTTCAAGATAAATTCCTGAGAGAGTGAATCTGTAGGCAATCAAGACACTAGACTCAGTCAGGTATATGTATTATATTAGGGTTACATGATATAATTTGTATCCACCTACATACAGTGTTTTGTTTTGTCTTTCTAAGACATACATTGTACTATAGCCTTACCAAAATATTGATATTTAGCCACTTGTTTGATTTACTGTGGATCCATAGTTTGAGGGAATGCCTTCAATCCCATGTACCCTCTTCCACTTTCTACCTAGATTCATACCCTATAACTCTCAAGTAGTTTCAACTCCTCTTCCAACTGAGCTTTAGCTTCCACCTTTAACCCACATGAACTCTCTTCACCTGGTATAGATGTCACAATATGTTAAATTTATCTGATTGTTTATTTATCTACTAGCCATGCTTGCGCTACTTGAAAAGTGGTATCAGGTTTTTATTTTGATGATTCTCTCATTTTATCCCATTTGAAAGTCCAGACTAAGACTGCTTAAGTCATTTATTTTACTCTTGCAAACGTACAGATTAGTGAAGCATTTGTCAGTATCATTGAGGGAAATAAAAGGATAAAAGTTGTCAAATTTAGGCATTCTGACTATAAAGGAGAGTGTCTTCAAAAGTAATCTGAAGTGAGAACACTTGATATGGGAAATTATCCAGTACAAGAACTAATAGAAAGTAAGAAAAAAAGGAGTGGGGGTATGAATTTGTATCTCTTCTGGGTTGTAAACTAGTAGAGAAGGGAGCCAGGTCAGAACTTGGTTCAGGTTTCAGACATGATCACCCAGCAGGTATTTGCTCTGTAGGCAAAGGGTTGAGGGCAAGATATGATTAGGGAAGGACATGTACTGTGATGCATGAGCCAAGCTCAGGGTTTGATCTAATTTTAAATCCTTTTTGTTGTCAAGCAATGATAAGTGTGTGCTGGACACTGGAGTGTAAGAAGAATTATAATACTCTTCTTGATCTTAATAACTTTGTAAATAAGACTAGATTCAGCATATTTGTTCAAAAATGCTGAATGAAATAACTAAGGATGCTGAACTCAGGACTCAAAATTCCTGCTTTTAAGATGCTTCATCTTCCTCTTCATCCTTCTACCATTACTCTTAATAGTTTTCTTAATCTACATTCATACAGACTTCCCACCTTATTGATGACCTAAGTCTTTAATACTTTGCATGGACAGACTTTGTGTTAATCCTGTTTAAGAAGTTAATAAAAACTGACCATTATCTTTATTACTATCAATACAGCCTGGACAATGACTACCAGGAGCACACCTTAGTAGAGCAAAGTTCATTTCTCATTAGAAAGAAGGAGAATGTACCAAAGGGAACTGAAGATAACTGTAAAAGTTGGTTAAATCTCTTTCAGGCTTTGGGTTTTGGTTGGGTGATTTAGGAGATAAGAGCTTTGCTCTGAATTCCATGTAATTGAGAAGTAGGCTAACTTTATGATTGAATGTCATAATAAAACTGAGGAAGAGTGAAAACTAAACTGGCCAAGGGTATAAATGGTAAGGCATCAATACCGATTCATAGTAAATGATTCATATTAATTCAGAAGTGTGGTAGCTGTAGATTAGAAAATGTTCATAATTGGTTTGTGTTGAAATGCGATTATAGATCATCTTGTTTTTGTCTTGATCCAGCATGGTCATACAGTACCCTTGTAATTGATGTTCTGTGAAATTGTTTATATTTAACTAGAGAATACCAAGTCCTGGCTATGAGTGCAAGGCCAGTATCCAGAAACAACAGCATCTAGCAGATAGTACTAATCCAGTTCCTGGACTTTAGTGGCTGTTATCTCTATATGAAAGTTCTTTGTTAATTTCATAGTTAAATCTACTTTCATGAAAATCATTTTCTACTACTTTGGTTATAAGTTTCAAATAAAGTTTTTTGTAATTTCCTCCTTAAATGCAATGATATACAATATCCAATGCTCAACACACTGGATGTTTTAATGGAAAATTTCAGTCTTCTTATGCTAACAATTTGATGATCAAAAAGAACCATAAGAAGAGCCCATCTTTGTACAATAGCTGTAGTGTGAACAAATTGTTTAGGGAATTAATTTATCTACATTTATATGATTAAAATAATTTGTTATGCAAATGATTAACAGATATAATGAATGGAAGTTATAAAAGCATTTTCCTAATTACTCCATAGAAAAATAGCATTATAATCATAGAAGAGAGTATAGAAGCATAGTGTTGGGTATTATCTTAAATCAATATATTGGAAATATCTAAGTTGCACTTATATAAATGAGGTTTATATATATATATATATACACACACACACACACACATATTAAGCTTTCCATTTAGATAATCTCAATGCTTCAAAAAATAAATTGCTACACATTAGAGTGTCATTATCATAAATTCTTCTTAAAAGAATAGTAAAGTACATTACTGAATAACATTCAGATATTTTTGTAACACAGATTAAAAGAGTGGTAACATTTAGAAATGTCCCTTGCTTGTAATTTGTTCTATGATTTATTATGTTTGCTGAGGAAATAATGAGGGGATGGGAAGAAATGAGATAATGCTATAAAGTAAGGTTGACTCTGTAAGTTACATATAGAAAATTTTTCCATAATTCATTAAAATATTTAGCATTGTGATTAGTGTTAATTATAGCACTTTATTTATATACACAGGCTTTTTAATCATGAGCTGCATAATAAATTTCATTCCCATATGTAAAGTTAGGTTTCTCCATCCTTGAAGTACTTTTAGTTGTTCTTAAAATATAATGAAAGCCAGACAAAAGAAATAATAAATTGTTTTCTATTGCTGTGTTGTGTAACATACTATTCTGATAAAGAAGAAAAACAATTTCGATTGAACTTTGAATTTGCCTCTGGTTACTCTTGAAGATGCAATCAAGTAAAGAAACTCATTTTTCCAATTGCTTAAATTTGCTTAAATTTACCATTTCACAAGATCCTATTTCATTTTCTCCATTTTTTTTTTAAGATTTATTTATTTATTCATACAGAACTGGGGTACAGGCCAGTGATGCGGAGGGTGAGAGGATTCACCAGAAACAGAGTGGGGAGCAGAACAGGCAGATTGATGAAGTACACTGCTGAGGGGAGCAGCAGGCGGGTCAGGAGAGGTCTGCCACGCCATGTGGATCTCCTCCGGGGCAGGCGGGGATCGAACTCATGCGGAAGTGGCTTAAGCCAATTAGTGCAGTTCTTTAACCTGCTGTGCCACCAGGGAGGGCCCTCATCTTCTCCATTTTAAAGAAAAAAAAATGTAGCTAAGTTTTTATGTGAGCCAGAAATAATAATTTTCTGAATAAAAGCTGAAATTGAGAAGTTAAAATTCCAGTTAAGCATTTTAATGTTAAATGTAACAATTCCATAGTCTTTTTATTATCACTGATGCCTTCAAAGGGCCAGGTGACCTAGGTTCATTCAGATCTTATGCAACCAATGGCAGTATTTTGCATCCTTATATCTAATCCAATAGTTAAATTACAGCAGTCCTAATAACAGACTTCTTATTAATCCTAATAAATGGAGAATAACACTGATGCATAATATATTTTAGTGACCTGGAAATTAAGATAGTTTTCTAATAATCTATTTTCTATTTTATGCATATGAAATTCATACAATGCTTTTTAATATAATAATATGGTTTGGAAGCTTGCTATAGATGATCATTGTACTGGCTTTTATTTTGTTGTTGCTAACATTTGATCAAAAGGAGTATTTTCTATTTAATCTATCATAAATTTATTTTTGTGCATAGTTAGTGATTCTACTTTCTTAAGATGTGACTACCAAGTTTTCCCACCATTCTCCAATGTATGGCTATGTGTCCTTTAATTATTGAAATACGCATGGATTTATTTCTGAGATTTTGATCCTCCTTTATTAATCCATATGTCTATATTTAGTCCAATAACATATTGTTTTAAGATCCGGATACAATGTTCCATTTATCTTTTCCTCTCAGGATTGTTTTGAGCCTGTTAATGGTTCTATATGCCTTTTAATATATTTTTTAAAAGATTTATTTATTTGTGCATACAGAACTGGGGTACAGGCCTGAGGATCAGGGGTGGCAAGAGGCCTCACCAGAGACAGAGTGAGGGACAGAACAGGCAGATCTATGAATCACACTACTGAGGGGAGCAGTGGGCGGGCCATGAGAGGTCTGCCACACCATGTGGTCACCTCCAGGGCAGGCGGGGATCGAACTCATGCGGAAGCGGCTTTAGATTCTCAGTGCTGTGCTTTAACCTGCTGCGCCAGCAGGGAGGGCCCTTTTAATATTTTTTTAGATCTATTTCCTTTAGTTCTATTTCCTTGAAGCAAGTTGCTGATATTTTATATAGGGATTGCTTTAAACCAACATATCACTTTTGGTAGAATAGTCACATTGATAAATATATATTAAATATATATTCAGTTTAAATATATTCATTTGTGTGGATAGACCACATCATCATCCAATCCAAGTGGGGACTTGTCTTTTCCCCACATCTTAGCTATAGTAACTAGTGCTTCAGTAAACATCACAGGGCATATCATCTCTGAGTTGCTTTCAAGTTTCTGGCATGGATGCCCAAAGGGTAAGTTGTGAAGGCATACAGTATTTCCATTTTAATTTTTGAAGGTAGATCTACATTGCTTTCTGAAATGACTGTATCATCTTACATTATCATTAAGAGGGCTATTGGGTTTTTCTTTATCTGCATCCACTCAAAGAGAACTTGTATCTCTTGAGTATGTGCCATCCTCATAGGTGTGAGATACCTCATTATCTTCTTTAAGGGCTTGAGAAAACTCACTGGGAAAGCCAGCTAGCACTGGGCTTTTGCTTTGGGGGAGATTTTTTTTTTTTATTTGTACAGAACTGGGGTACAGGCCAGGGATGCGGAGGGTGAGAGGATTCACCAGAGACAGAGTGGGGAGCAGAACAGGCAGATCGACGAAGCACACTGCTGAGGGGAGCAGCGGGTGGGTCATGAGAGGTCTGCCACACCATGTGGTCACCTCCGGGGCAGGCGGGGATCGAACTCATGCGGAAGTGGCTTTAGCTTCTCAGTGCAGTGCTTTAACCCGCTGCGCCACCAGGGAGGGCCCACTTTGGGGGAGATTTTAATCATTGTTTTAATTTCCATGATTGTGATTGATTGACCATTCAACACTTCTGTTCTTTGCTGGTTTAGTCTAGCATTCTAGAAATTTTCCACTTCTGCAAGGTTATTAGTAGATAGCTGCTTTTAAATATATAACCTGTAACTATATAACAGAAGACAACAGTGATAATATATTATCACTGATGTCATGAAAAGTGTCCTTTGAGACTACCCCTATAGCAAGGAAGAAAAAGTAAAAACAGTTGTGATTCCCCCAAATTAAAAAGCATTTGTACATTGAAACAAATAGGTTAAAAAGACATCTCACTGAATGGAAGGAAATATTCACACATTACAAAACTAAGAGTAGGTTAGTATCCAAGATACATGAAAAAAAATCACTGATTTTTAATAACAAAATAACAATCTAATTAATAAATGGATAGCATATCTAAATTTCAGTTCACCAAAAAGGATATCCATATGGCCAAATGATACTGGAAAAAGTGCCCATTACTTTTAATAAGAGAAATGCAGGTGAAAACCACAATGAGATATATCTGTGAAGATGACACACCAAAAAGATCCCATAAATTCTCTTTGAGTGGATGCAGAAAAGAAAAACCCAATAGCCCTGTTAATGTAAGATGATACAGTCATTTCAGAAAGCAATGTAGATCTACCTTCAAAAATTAAAATGGAAATACTGTATGCCTTCACCACTTACCCTTTGGGATCCATGCCAGGAACTTGAAATCATCAACTCAGAGATGATATGCCCTGTGATGTTTACTGAAGCACTAGTTACTATAGCTAAGATGTGGGGAAAGGACAAGTCCCCACTGTTAGAGGATTGGGTCAGGATGTGAGATCTGCCCACACAATTGAATATATTTAAACCATAAGGAAACCATATCACTAAATACTGATAGTTTAAGGAAATTTTGTATAGTAAAGTAAGTCAGAATGATAAAGAGTAATACTGGGCATTACATAGCCCAGCCCATAATGTGATAAAACAAAATACTTATAAAACCTAATGGATAAAATAAATGAAGTTTCTCAGTAAGAGCCCAAGTGTATAAGGGATGCTGGTAGAAAAAATAAGATTTTTCATGTGTAAGGGTTTATTTTAAAGTGGGAAGACAGGTATTTGCTTAGCCCATTTTAGCAGCAGGTACTAATGTGAAATGAAAATCAGGATTAGGGTCACTTTTCTCAACAGAAGTATTCCTACACTTGGCATTTTATTTTTTTTCCAAATCAGTTATTCTCAAAAATGTTATTGTATCACTTATGCATATTAAAGTGGCAGTTTTCTCTTTTTTGCTATAATCTATCAACTGAACCCATGTTTCTAAGAGTCTTTCAGCTTTTGGGACAAAGAATATTGTTTTTTGCAAAAGTGTCTCTGGTTATTTCTTGAATACCTTGTCTTCTACTGATTTTATACTTAGATTTTCTTTTTATATGTCTTTAATCTGTCATAATGCATTTATATTTTATATGTTCACCAGAAAGCATGTTCATATAATCATTCATTGCTTCTTTCTGACAATTAGCCTTTTGTCACTGAGTCTAAACGAGGTGAATCAAATGAGCAGTGTCTCCTGGGCTTCTGTAGTAGAGTCCTCTGTCTCTTGACCTTTGTTCCCCACCCTGATCTCCCAGCTCTCTCCCAATCCTCGCGAGGCAGTTCTGCCCTGACTCTGTACTACCTACGGGGCAAATCTTAACTTGGAATGTGAACTGGGGACAGTGAGAAATTAGGAGATTGGCTACCTCCTTATAGCAACTGAAGTCTGTGCGTTACTTTGTCATCTACCCTGCTGTGTGTTAGTTTTATATTTGTCATTGCAATTAGAGCTAATAAAAAGCACTAAGACCCCTAGTTATTTTGGCCTTCACTTTTTTTCTCTGCTTGTATTAGGACTGTTGCTTCAATTTTTTTTTTCCATCATTCTTCATTTTGTGCATTTTCCCACCTACATTATAATCTACATGGGCTTCCCACCACCAGTTCACCCATGAGCCATTCACCACAGGACTCTTGCTTCAGTTTTTAAACCCTTGCAATCTTTGCTGTTTACTCCAGAGTGCCATCAGAACAGCCTGACCAGAGTATTCCTCCCATCTGACATTGCATTCTAGGGTGTGCTTCTGTTTTACAACCCTCTTCACCATGCCTGCCTCCATTACCTTCAAGTGCTTTCCAGATAATCCAAACTCTAAAATGAGTACATTTTCTAATTAAACCGAAAACAAGTTTAGTTCTGAAGACTTACTTTTTCTAGTATTTTATTATTATTATATGTGAAGTCTGGGTCCCATTCACTTTTTGCTACCGCCTTAAACATATATGTGAATTTCTAAACATCATTCCTCTGAATGCCTCTGAAGTTATACCTGTTGTTCTTTCTGATTGCTTAATGTCATTTCACCTCTGATTAGGAAATGTCTGTCCATGCATTGAAATCCTTCTATCATTTTATAGCTTATCTCCTCTCACCCAAACCACAATTTACTATTATCTCGTATTTTAGTAATCTTTGTATACAAGTGCCAAGCTCAAAGTCTGCAGAGAGCCAGTGGTTAACAGTGCTTAAATAAACAAATGAGTTCCTGAAAATGTATTCCCCTTTGAAGTGAAGTGTGAAGTTGCTTTGTTGTTGTTGCACCAACAGGGAGGACCATGGAATTGTGTTTTTTTTACTATTCTGCATAATTTCTCCAAAACAAGTTTAGAGAGCAGATGCCAAAATTCTTGAAATTCTCTCCAACAGTAGTTTGTCAGTGTAAAATTATAGGCTATATGGATTTGAGAGTTGAGTTCAAGTGTTAAAAAAGGTACCTATTCTGCTTGTGACCCTGACTAAGTTATGTCACCTGTGAGTCTGCTTCCCCATTTGGATAATAGACACAAAATTGTGTTAAGGCTAAGTCTGTAAACCTCAGTCAATCTGTGTTTCCTCATCTGATAAATCATTTATGTTAAATGATTTTTAATTTCCCTTTCATATTTCAGAATGGGGACCTACGAATTTGGCCTTAGTTCTCTTAACTATGAGAAACTAATTTTTAATGTCATAACTGTTTCTCAACTAAAGTAACAAGTTATACCTTGTAATTTATAAAGAGTCTTCCAATACTAAACTAATTGGATCATCTATTATTTGAATTTATGCTTCTGTTTCCTTCCTTCTCTATACATGATCACATTAAAGTTTTCCAAGAATGTTTTTATAGTTACTAACAAATGGAGGTAATATCAACCAGAGAAATTGTTTCAGATTTACAGGGCAGGTGACTGGAAGCTGGGAAATAATGGACATAATGTCTTGGGCACATTCCAAAGAGAAAAATTTTGAGTGAGTTTAGGTACAGAGTTATGTAAAAACTGTGTAAAACTTAAATAATAAAAATAAATAGATGCTGTGTCAGCAAAGTAAGTTATAGACATTAGCAGTTACAGACCCAGCACTCCCTCCCACCAGAAAATACCAACTGAACAAGGATGTACACACACAAGAGCTTAGAATTTCAGGAGAAGAATTAAATTACCTGGTAAAGTGGTACCTTATTTTTTTTTTTTCTACAGACATTTAGAATATACAAAGAATAACCTTACCTTTTCGGTAAAGGAAGAAATAATTGTTTTACCAAGAAAATGGGTTACCAGGGAAATTTTTTAAGAAAAGGAAGATGTTACAGCAAAGCCAGGGGAATGAAAGCATGGGAAAATGGGAAAGGCTTGGGACTTGTAAACAGTCATCGAGTATAGCTCTATTCAAATATATTTGTTAAGAGTGCATTTGATTTAAAATTAATGTTATTTTTAAGTTTGGGGGAAAAACAGACAATTGCCCTACTTCCCAACCCTCTCCCATTACCCACATTTCTTTATAGAAGAAACACTTTAAACTATATCTAGATGACATATTTATAGTGCTTTCCCTCGTTATTTTTGACTGTTCAGTTTTATGAGCCTTTGATTTTCTTTTTTTAAAGATTTATTTTTTTATGCATACAAGAAGTGGGGTACATGCCAAAGGTATGTAGAGGGTGAGAAAATCACCAGACACAGAGTGGAGAGCAGAACAGGCAGACTAACTGAAATACACTGCTGAGGGGAGTAGTGGGCAGGACAGGAGCGGTTTGCCATGTGGGTCAGCTCCCAAGCTGGGAATTGAGCTTAAGTTGCAGTGGCTGTGGGCAGCTTCATAGAGTTTTGCTTTAACCTATTGAACCACCAGTGAAGGGCCTAGCCTTTGATTTTTCTCATGTGAAATTGAAGAAGTTATCATTCATAATACCACATAAAACACCCTCCCATACCCACCACACACAGTACACCCAGTCACCTCCACATTTCTACTTCTTCAAGTTCAATCAGCATAGTGCCTTTTTTGATATTATTGACTGTTTACATTGTTTTAACAGCAGAGCCAAGATGCATAAATGAGTGCTTTCTTTCTGGTACAATTTATCTTTTCCTGGTGATAATGATTGCCTACTTAAAATTCCGTGTCCTCTGATCCAACACTAACTGATTTGTCCTAGGCTTATAATTTTTTTTAACCCTGAAATTACCTATTAACTTCTTTCTAGACATTACCTTTGTTTCTTTGTTAACAGAGCAGCTATTTCCTCCATTTTCTGATTTTCTTGTTACAGTAGCATTTATATTCTGGGAGTGCCTTGGGCTCTTAAAAGGTAAAAGAAGTAAAATTTGGAAACTTACATAGTTGGGGACCATGCCAAATGTCAAAGTCCAGCTCTGACAGGTGGCTGGTGAGAGGTTTTCCTGAAGGATGAGGTGGTATAGGCAGAATGAGGAATTGAGGCAGACACTAACACTCTAGCTGGTGCAAATATCTCCTACTGAATATCTCAGAGCGTCTTTATTTATATGTTAGAGAAGGCAGTGATATTACATCAACAAAAGCATTGAAACAAAGTAAAAATAATTATTACATATTATTCATAGTCACTTGGAGACCCTCATGGTTTTGGAGACCCCCATGGTCTCGTACTGGAAATAAACTTATTTGGTCATCTTAAGAAAAACATAGGAAACAATCAAGTCTTCTAAATGTACCTCCTTTCCCAGAATAATCAATCACCTGGGACATTTGGTAATGTTTAACTACCATACTAACTTCCCAACATAGATTCTTATACCTATATCCTATTGTTTTAAAAATCATGTATCCCTAAGAATATTACTAATATATTGTTTTCCTAGAAGTTCTACTATTGCAACTTATCATTCTTATCTAACTCCTATAATCATTGTCTATCTTAGTCTGGTCTAGGCTAAGGTTATCTAACCTCCATGTCACCTGCGAAGTGCTGACCTTTAGAACACACCAGAAAATTTACTTATGCCACAAGCATGCCTCCCGGGTGAGATTCCAGTTTCCCATTGTCTTCAGAGCCACGACCTGTTTTTCCTAGCCTCTTGCAATGTTAATTTCTGTTATGTATTATGCTAATTAATACCTTAACCAAGTTAATTTAGACAGGCCAATCATATAACCAATTTTAGACTATTATTAGCCAAGAACAAATGAAGTTTCAGCAGGCATTGCTGTGAAGACTCCCATAGTTTCATCTTCTTTGGAGGTTAGAAAACCCCTCATCTTCTTTGGAAGTCTCCCCAATGCCCGGACCATGTCAAAGGCAGCACTGGTTGTGCAGCCTCTGTCAATATATATTAAAGCGTCCTTATCATATGAGTTATATGATAAAATGATATTCCTAAAAATTAAGTTGTGGCAATGATAATTATGGGAAGTCATTTTCTCTAATAGTCTTAAAGATATTTCTTGTTTTACTTCTAAATCCCCAGTGTTGCTGTGGAAGTTAGTTATCTTTCCAGTTTGTTTTATGCAATATTGCTGCCACCAGAGGTTTTCATATTTGTTGTTGATACTTGGTGACGTTGCAAAGACAGAGCTGAGGACTTTCTAATCCATCATGGCTTTTTTCATTCTGAACACCTATGTCTTTTAATCTGAGAAATGCTCTTGAATTCCATCCCCATTTTGTCTCTGGCTTAGTTTTGTCTGGAATCCCATTGTTTAGAGGTGGAGTCTAGTCTGCTGTTCTGTGTGTCGTCTAATGCTGTTGTACTGGCACGCAACCCCTGCTCGGGTGACTGTTACTTCTCAATAACTGTCTAATATTCCAGACTGCTACCTTTTCTTTCTCTGCTTTTTATGATTTCATGGCTTTGTTTCATGAATGCAATATCTTGTCTTTACATTATCTATACAGAAACATAAATGGCAAAAAAACAAAAACAAAAAACAGTGTTTAACTCCCTTTTTCTATATACACACTACTGTTTGGTTATTTGTTTTTAATTTCTGTATTACATGACAGAAGTGTTCCTCAAATATCTGGTGACTAGCCACTTAAATTTATTACCAATAATATGAACCTCATTCTGCAGCTACTTGTCTAATGTGGTGCCACGAGCAATTGAAAACTTGAGATCTAGTTAATCCCAATTGAGATGTTTTAACAGTAAATAAAAGATACAAAACTTCAACAGTTTGTAGCAAAAAAAAAAATGTCATGAATACATATTGATTATAATGTTAGTATATTTGATACTGGGTGGGACAGTAGATGATAAAATAAGTCTCATTTATACTTTTAACTTACTATTGGACATTTCAAAAGTGTATGTGTGGGTCATGTTAAACCTATTGGAGAAGACTGCTACAGGGTGATGAGCTAAGATCTGGTCACCTCATTGTCTTCCCCACACTCACTGAAAAGTATTAACAGCTAGTGTCTGCTCATGTCCTAGTTCTCCCAGAAAGGTCTTACTTGCTGGTGTTTTAGAAGTAGCAAGGGACAAAAATCAGCATGTAAACTTTTACTTCAAATTGTTTCGGTATTGATCTCCCTCATTTCCCAAGCTGTGCCTCCTGTTCTTATGTCCCAGAGTCTCTGTGGTGCAGTATCTTCAAAGATGAAATATCTGTCTTTTAAATATAGTAATGAAGGTGGGCAAGCTATGTGGAATATAAGAGAAGAAAACCTAGGGTTTAGGGCTTCTCCTAACTACATTAAACCAAGTTAGTCATAGTTCCCTGGAACTCCAGCTGCTGGTTCATAGCCAGTCTGTTACCAAACAGATTCTTGTCTTTACTGGCTTCCTACTCTAAGTTCACCTGCTTCCAGTCTGCTGAAATTATTACTTTTTAATTTTTTTTTTCAAAAAATAGATCTTTGTTTTCTATAGGCTTATCTAAATATTTGGACTGAAGATGTATGATGGTGATTTTGTAAATTTTATTACTTTAATTTTAATGAGCTATCATATGAAAGAGAAAATGTTTGTCACTTTTAAACAGGTACCCGGTTATGATTTTAAACCTTAAAATCATCTATAAGTTTTCCCTTATTATATCCTTTCTGCTAAGTGATGCTTAGGCATTTAAATCCCGTACAACCTGAGATATATACACTTACACACACATGTAAACTTATCTGCCTCTGTATGAACCTTTCTGTCAAATCAGGCTTGGGTGGGTTACATGCCTTTTTTAACCATATGAATTGCAGTGGTAAGTACTTTGTCTATTTATTGAGAATTTATTGAGAATTCTAATTCCTTGTATTTATTTATATTCAACTAATATTTCAGGAACAATTAAGGACCTAACAGTTCTGTGAACATATTAGGATTTTAGTCCTCAAATCTCTCACAGCTAAATTTCTCTCATGTTTATTTCCCACAGTTTATAACTTTGATAATACAACTGTATCTTCAGATATTACTCTACATGGTTGTGTTCCTCTCACTTTCTTCTTTCCCTTTTCAGAGGACAAGGTAGCTGCAAATTGGAAAGGACTGTTAGTAAAGAAAGGAACTAAACTTGCATTACTACTTGGTTTTATCAAAGACTGAGAAAGTGCAATTGTTCTGATCAGCTGAAAACAGTTATTCTCAAATAGATTCAAGAGACATAACCTAGAAATAAGAACTGCAGAGCTTAGCTGCAAGTGTGAATGATCATAAACTTCCTTGCCCTAGGCTAGTTCTGAACGACTTCCACCCTACATAGAAGTATGAGGATCCCAGAGAGCAAACCTCAGTAAACACCACATGGCACCAGACCAGCGGCAGATCATTGGCTGTGGTGTGTAGGCAACTCTGTTTAGGAGCAGACTCATAGAGCCCCTTGGGCCCTAAAACTGCCCTAGGTCCTGGTAGGTTTTGTCAGTCAGCTGAGAAAAAGAGAGCCATCTTCTGCAATGTGCTCATGACTAGGGCCAGAAGTCATAGTCAGCAGTTTAAGAGGGCATGCTCAGCTTTTACCACCTCCTCTCAATACAGCACCAGTTGAGAAAATGTAATTGAATTATATACCCTAAATTACTAAGAAATAGAAAAAATTTAAAATTTCATATACAAAATACCCTGGATCAAACAAAATAGAAGTTTGAGGTAAAAACGGACTTCAGAAAATTTGTACTTTTGCAGCCCTAAGTTTGTGACTGAACTCACTTCTGCTTCATACATCTGATTCCAAAGTTTAATATACATCTTATTCCAAAGTTTCCAGTTGTGACAGTCTTCCTTGTCAAAACAATTGGAAATTCTTTCCAGAGATATATTTTCTTCTTTCCAGATTAATTTTACATTTATATCCATCAGAATAAACAGCTCTGTTCCCTAGAGTGCTAGAACCTTTGATTGAAAGGTTAGGACCTATAATTTCTCCCTTTAAAGAAAAACACTCTTCTTGGTGACAGGGGATCCTGCAGCTTTTCAGTGGTGTTTATTTTGGTTTCATATCCATTTACAAGCATATACAATTTGAGCAGATAATCGTGCTTTGAAGATGGCATGACATCCCAGTATTTTAAAATGGCTGCTTCAGAGGAAACATAGCTGAAGCTGAGCAGTTTTTCCTAATATTTATTATTTGAAGTATCCATAAATGTTTCCCCATTTTTGTACTTTTATCATTCTGTTACTTACAGATAAAGGCATCCCACTGATATAAGCAACACACAGCATTCTGTGACTTTGAATAAGTTTTACTTGACCTCTTAGTACTTTTGCCTTTTGTAATATTGGGAAAACTATACTACTTGCTTCAAATGGTGTTGTGAAGATTAAATGGCTCACATAAACTTCCTGGTATGGTATCTGGTATAGCATGACACAAATTGGATTTAAACAAACTGTTTCTGACAATAGTATGAGTTAGCCAATTAATTATGAAGTGATATTACAAGAAGTAAAAAATGGTGATGTGATTATTTAAAAATTCAACGTACAATATTATGTTACCTGCTTTCCAATCATATTCTTTTAAAAGTATTCCCCAGAAATAACTTTGGTGGCACTTTGTTGACAGAAGCATAAAATACTGTTTACTTATGTGATATTTATAATTAAACTTACATGTTTTTTCAGCCGTGCCATTGTAAAAGGTTGTCTATGTATCCAGACAATTGTTTATGGGTTTAAATGTCGAAGTTCAATGTAGTTGAGATAGTGGAACCAACCCTGCCTCCAGGGACTTTGGAAGTTACCTTTTCGATTCTCTGCTTCTTATTACCTAATCCAGTTGAGTAACAGTGAAGAATGAGTTCAGGACAAATTGCATGACTAATGCCAGTGAAATGTTACACATGGAGAGAATTTGCTGTCCTCATGTTGCCTCTGCTTCTGGTAAGGTGTGTGTAGTCAGTCACGAATATGACTAGAAAGGATTATGTTTGGTTGGCTCCTGTAGAGATTTTACAATGAGCAGTCTGAATTTGCCTGATAAAGCTTAAGGGTGAAGGGAATAGAGGAGATGACAGGACAGTCAGTACTTAATAAGCAAATTTACATAACATATTGCTGCAATCTAGGTTATTGATACTTAGCTGTTTTATGTTAAGCAACAGAACAAAAGAGTTTTTATTTCTAAATATTTATCTTTTGTATTTTCAAATGAAATAGCCACTCCTCTGCCTTTAATTTCTTTAAATAAGGACATTACTTAAGTTTCGATTGTATTGTGAATTAATATTTGAAAAAACTCAGGTTACTTGTTTTCTTAGCCCTGGACATGAATGTTTGCTTCCTCTAACCCCACAGATTAAGCTGATATGCTTTATCTACAGTGACATGTAAATACACTGAGATTTGTTTAATGTATATAATTTAGTAATATGATAAAGAAATCTGTTTGAACACTTTTTCATATATATTTTGTCTCACTTGTTTTAGATTAAAAAATAACTGAAGTGATATGTATATATTACTTAATATATAATATATAATATAATTTTATATTTCTTTCTTTGTGTCTTTATTTTCAAATCAAATTAGTAGATTCTATCACAGTCAACATATTTTACTTATTTCTCAATTTAAACAACTTTAAACATTACCAAAAATAAAACAATTATGCTTATAAATTCCATCTAGTATTTTTCTTTTTGAGGTTGAAGTAAAATTTCTGTTCTTTGAAGCAGTGTGATGAAATACTTGATGCCATGTAAGAATGGTTTATCAAGTTAAATAATTAGTGAACAAGTGTATATTTAACTACAAACTACATGGAAGTAATGACAATAATTCGAAAATATCAATACAGAAAGGCAAAATACCTAAGCTAAGGGATTTATTTTAACAAAAATTGGATTTTAGATATGGGCAAGAAATACCTGTGCTCATCTACCTTTGTTGATGATGTTTGATATCACATGGTATCTGGACACATAAACCTAATGTCATCTATTTGAAGATCTAACATGTACATTTTCTTATCTAATTTAGCATATTATAATGACTTGCTCATTTTTAGTGCCTTCATTGTTTTCATACTTTTTATTCTTAAGGGTTCTATATATAATATCACATAACCACCATCTTATTTCCTTTATCCTTGCCTCTAGGAAGCTTAAATCTTCCATACCATACTTACTTTTTTCATAGGTTTAAAAACAAATTGTTTTGAATTTTTTTATTTATCCTTGTATATGTCTCAGAAATATATGTCCCACCTCTTCATTTGCATGTTACCCTTTCTTATTTAACAGCAAACTATATGTACCTGAACATGCTATCTTCTTTTATTTAACAGCAAACTGTGTATACCTGAACATGTTTGTTTGGCAAGGTCTTCCCTAATGTTGCTCTCATCTACAACTTAGCTCAAAGTACAGTATTCATCAGTGCCATGCTTTGTATATTATCCTAAAGACCAGTATACATGTTGTTATATGGCTCCTAAGAGGGTCATTACAGTCCTATAACAAAGACACAGGATGATAAGTATCAAGGGAATGGCTATGAGAAAATAAGTAGGGTATCCCTGGAGAGGCAGTTGCTTCTGTGTTCTTTTAAATGTCACAGCATAATTGTTTTTTTTTTTTTAAAGAAAGAACCAGGGTTAGGAGCACTCTTTTTCAAACTGGAGAGTCTGGCAAACACTGGCTGCAGATTTTACTTTGGCTTAGGAACCTCACTGCTTCACTGGAGTGTCAATCAGAATCCTACAACCACTCTTGGATGCTGGGAGGTGGGGCTTACTAACAGTCTTTTGACCCAGCATTTGAGGCAAACACAACCAGAATCATCAGTGTTAATTCCAAGGTCTCCAACCAGAATTTTGCAAGTGAAATAATACTCGTGGCCTTACACATTTTTCATCGGACTTCTAACTGGTAATTACAAATACATAGTTCATCTAAACTTATCTAGCTTAAGAATGTAGGATTCAAGAATGGGGACTACAGTACTTTTAGCCTTTTACTTGTATGTATCTGAATTTACTTTGTTCTTTTCCAAGTTAAAGCTATACTGGCATTGCTCTCTTATCTCAGGGAATGTGTGAAATATTACTGGACTTCAGGCATCCAGTACCAAGCCTTTAGTAAGTTATATCTAGAATAAAAATGGAAGATGTTGGCCAGTTGCAGCAATTTTGCTAAGGTTAGTAATAATTATGACACTAAGTAAAAAAAAAAAAAAAGGGGTATTCAAAAATATATGGAAAAAATTTTCTACCATCCACCTCTTATCAGTAAAGGACACAAGCAATTCCTACTGCTGATATCCCTGGCATTGCTCTAGTCAACAGGTGGCTGCCATGACTTGTTTGAGAGGTGACTTTGCAACTTTATCTCTAGTATAGAGAACTCAGTCATCATACTGTGTAACTGCCCTGATTTACTGAATCTTTGATGCAATGACCCAACAAGATGTGGGAAATAACATTAAAATATTACCCATTAAGTTAAAGCCATTTTTCAATTGCAAATTGTTCCTGTGATAGTTTTCAGGGCAAGAATTAGCTGTATAAAATGATAATGAGAAGCATAGAAAACCACTAGAACTGATGTTTTACAGATTCCAGGCATAGTCATCTACTGATCACATATAACTATTTGTATTGATGATTTTATTTCATTGTACTTATCTCAAATAGCTGGAAACTGAACCTTGTGGTTAAAAGAGAAATGGAGGCAATGTTTGTCTTAGTGGGGCATTCTGTGAAGATGGACTTGAAGTGTTCACATAGACAGGAAATGTAAATGCACATTGCTCATTCCAGGAATAGTTCATAACCTTGCTATATGTCAGGCCTGTATAACTCTGTTTGACATTTGGGTTGTTAATATTATATGATCTTTCTACAGTAGCCATAATTAAATATTTCAACACAGGATTACAATGACTGATTTATAATTACATGTTCAACTACATAACTACAATAGCAATCGAAATAGCATACTAGATAGTGATGCTATTAAACAGATACATTTCTACATTAAAAGAGGACTTGATGTATATGAGCATTATGTAAATAACTGTTTTTAGAGAGTTGTGTTTTGTGCTGTTAACAAATACTTGTTTGCCTAACATTAAGTACTAACCATTTTCTTTACCCAAATTTACTTATGTAGCACTTTGAGTATTCAGTTCTCTGTGAAGATAGTATTTAATATATTTCATGGGCATATATACAGGACCCATTTTATAGGGGCCACTTCTTTACTGTGTAATCAGGGAATCCTCCATTGAATTTGGAGTTTTCACATCCTCCCTTAAGGATGATGAAAGATCAGTGGACTCCTAAGTATCTGAAGTCTGTAGAGTCCTCCGTTGCTTAGAAACCCAGTGACTATGAGCTTGCTATGGCAACCCAATTTATCAGTGAATGCAAATCTAACTTAGCTGGCCTTGTGCCAAGTCTCCATATTTTGCTGGCAAGAATAGTCAGTTAAGTGCTCTATATATCTAGTTTTATTATTGAACTAAGTTTATAAATAGTTTATAAATGGAACTAAGCCATAATACAATGATTCAAATTCTAAAGATAGTAATTTATAATAGATGGCAATGTATGAAAAGTAAGCTTAAATTCATTATATACTTTCAGTAATTTCAAATTTATCATGTCTTTTGTATATGTATTAATTAAAAGCACAGAAAGCAAGTCTAGTATAGTGTGTAATCTGCAGTAGTAACATTTCTGTAAAATTGACTAATTGTAGTCCTATCAAAAAAATTTATAAATGTATTCATTTATGTGTATGTAATACATGTTAGTGACTTTTTCCATTTGCATTAACTTCTTATTCCATTACTACTGTTCTCAAAGGTCTTAGGCATTACTATAACATGTAATCTGATATACAAATATATTAGACATTTATTTGAAAAGCACATTTTTGTTAATGAAATATATATTAGGGATCTATTGTCATCCTCAACTTGAGTTTCTATTCCCTATAATACATTGTCAGCTATTTGACTTTGTTTTAGATTTTCAGTAATTTTTTTTTGTATAGCTTCATGTTATATATAAATACTAAGCTCTGTACCTCATCATATGTAAGAATTGTACTGATCTCCTGTTGATTCCAACTTTGTATGTTTATCAGTAGCAGAGGTAGAGCTAGCCTTCTCTTGAGACAACAACAGCTTCTATTTATTGTCCTTTTCTCCTGGGTTTTGGCATGTATGCATATATTGTTTTGGTATTTATTAGTTCATCATATGTTTCTTTGGAGAATTAGTTTGATTCAAGTCTTCATGCAACAATGATTATTTCAGATACTTCAGTTATTTCATTATAATTTATTAATTTATACAAAATTCTTCAACTGACCAATTATTTGAGTCCCCTAGTAAGTCAATTCTACTGGCAATGCTCATATTAATGATGATATGCCTCCTCTCACAGATGGAAGCAAGTACTTAAACATTTGTCCTTGAATCACCTGCCATTATATAGAAATGCCAGTTTCTAGGGGGTCTTTGTTTAAAATTGCAATACAAGGTTATACCCTTCAATTATTTGCATGCTTGACAAAAGTACATTTAATATTCGGATAAATACTTTAAAAAAAAAAAGATTTATGCATACATTACTGGGACACAGGCCAGAAGCACAGGGGCAGTAAGAGGATTCACCAGAGACAAAGTGGGGAGCAGAACAAGCAAATTGATGAGGTATACTTTGAGGGGAGCAACAGGTGAGACAGGAGAGGTCTGCTGCACTTTGTGAATCACCTCCAGGGCAGGATTCGAACTTGCAATGAAGCGGATGTGATCAGCTTTGCAGGGCTATGCTGTAACCCCCTGCACCACTAGGGAGGGCCCAAATGCTACTTCTTTTAAACGAAATAAATTAACAATTCTGGGCAAATTTACTGTACAACACATAGGAGTCAACCTCAACAATGAATTAGACATGTCATTCTATAAGGAATTATACATGTCATTTCTGTTAGGACATGAATAATTAATATATGATATTCCAGAGTCTTCATTTTTCTTCATTTTATTTTTTTTATTTTTATTTATTTTTTTTTAAAGATTTATTTATTTGTACATACAGAACTGGGGTACAGGCCAGAGGCTCAGGGGTGGTGAGAGGCTTCACCAGAGACAGAGCGGGGAGCAGAACAGGCAGATTGACAAGTACACTGCTGAGGGGAGCAGCGGGCGGGTCAGGAGAGGTCTGCCTCGCCATGTGGTCTCCTCCGGGGCAGGCGGGATTTGAACTCATGCGGAAGTGGCTTTAGCTTCTCAGTGCAGTGCTTTAACCCGCTGCGCCACCAGGGAGGGCCTCTTCATTTTATTTTAATTGAAGTTATATTGGTTTACATTGCATGTGGAGTACAGGTGGGATTTAGAAGTATAAGTTCAACCTTTTTAGGTGTATGTTACCACAAGACATTCATCAACAAAGTACTTTTAATAGTCAAAAAGAAGGGGCCCTCTGTGGTGGCTTGAGGCTAACTTTCAGTGCTATCATCTCTGTGTCCTGAGTTCAATCCCAGGGCAGGGAGCTAACCGACATGGTGTAGCAGACCTCTCTTGTCCTGTCTGCTCTTCCCACTCTGTTTCTGTTGAATCCTCTCACCCCCTGTACATTTGGCCTACACCTCAGTTCTTCTATAAATAAATAAATAAATAAATAAATTCTATGAAGATAAAATAGACAAAAGGAAAACCAATACAACTATTCATTCATGACCAACATTTCATATTTAGTCATGGATTTTGGAGTGATTGAGTTGTTTCATTTTAGTTTAGAAAATTGTAGTATAGCCAGAATGCCAATTTCTGATGGAACTCATGAAAACAATCAGTATGTGAAAACCTTTAAAAAGTGTGTGGAAAGCTTATTGTGTAGAATTATGTCATTTATCTTTGTATTATACTTAATAAATATCTGTGGCATGAAAGTCATTTATTAGCATATTTTCTAATGTGGAAGAATCAACTATTGACCTGTTTGATAGTTTTAACGCATACCTCATCAACTCTATTTCATTACATATCAGATGTTTACTGCATAAAAAAAATGTACATCTAGAAAGCTACCTGATAACTTGGAAAAGAAAGGAGCGTTTTCTTCTTCCAAAATACTTAACATCTCTTCTGCTCCCACCTCCTAAAACAGGGCACCACTAGTTTATAACACTATTATAAGTTTCAGGTATACAGCTTATAGCTCAACATCTCTGTGTAATTCATATGAACTAACAAAAAGTCTAATTTCTACCTACCACCATGAAATCACCCCCTTTCCTGGTTATACCAATCTCCTTTCCACATCTAGTTACTTTTGTTTTAGTCTTTTTGTTCATCTACTTTGCTTTAGATTTTTTTTTGTCTTCCATAGTAAGTGAAATCATGTAGTAGTCTTTCTCCATCTGACTTTTTATTTGTTACCATAATCTCCAATTATACCTATATTGCTACAGATGGCAAGGTTTCATCATTCTTTATTGCTAAATAGTATTCCAGTATATATGTTTTTTTTGTGTGTGTGTCTTTACAAATATGTTGATAGGAATGTAGGTTTTGCTATATCTTGGCTGTTTTAAATTATCTTTCAGTGAGCATAGAGTGAAAATATTTTTTAATTATTGCCTTTTTATTCTTCAAATGAGGCACCTAAAAGTGGAATGGTTGGATCATATGGTATTTCCATTAATTTAAAAAGAGATCTCCACATTATCCATAGTGACTATACCAGTTTATATTCTGACCAATAATATGAGATTTACCACATCCTCCAATCACTTGTTTATATTTTTTATATTATAATTCTAATTTAAGGCATAATGTGATATTGTTTTTTCAATTTGCATTTGTGCTGCAATTTTGATACGTGATGATGATGATCTTTTCATATGTATATTGGTAATCGGTATGTATATTTTAGTGAAATGTCACTTTAAAATCTATGACATTTTTAGTAATGTTAGTTTTTTTGTTGTATGTGGTTGAGCTTTTTTGGTAACACCTTCTAGGAATAGACACAGAAATGTTCTGAAGAGATTAGTGTATGAATAAATTATAGTAACATGGTATTTTATAAGTACTTTATAACTTAAGGTATATACATATTTTTATTTATTGCATATTCTACAAGAAGGCATATTGCAAGGATTGCTTTTCCTTTCCTCGCCACCCCTAAGCCCTTTTTTAAGGTTCTACTGGTTAAACTAAGTTTCTTGATCACAGTTAATGAGCTATAACTATTCAGATACTATCAAAGTATACCATGTTTTGCACATACTATTAGGGTACAACTTCAATGCTTTTAACTCAAACTAGCTGAATTCTTTTTTTTAAGATTTATTTATGTATGCATACAGAATTGGGGTACAAGCCAAAGGTGCAGGGGTGGTGAGAAGATTCACCAGAGACAAAGGGGGATACAGAACAGGCAGAGTGATGAAGTACACTGCTGAGGGGAGCAGCGGGCAGGTCAGGAAAGGTCTGCCATTCCATGTGGATTACCTCCATGGCTGGGGATCGAACTTGTGAAGTGGCTGAGGCTAGCTTTGTAGTGATGCACTTTAACCCATTGTGCCACCGGGGGTGAGGGGGGTAGCTGAATTCTTCATGGGATCTTTTTGGGCTTACATAACTGAGAAGACCAGAGTAGTCTTCAGGCACAGTTAATCAAATTGCTGTCTTGCTCTTTTAAACTTTCTCAGCTCTTCCCTTTGAGTATTGTATTTGATAAGCTTAACTTTCCTTAAACTTATATGATGACCCTGGCAGTGTGAGTATATGTTTTCCTTACTCTTAGCTGTGAAGTATAGGGGTGAGGAGGGATGATACTAGAAAGATGGACTCACACCAATGTTAAACTAGGGAGCACAGCTATTGTTATGCATCTTTTTTTTAACACTGCATTTTAAATTATTAAAGTATTAAGCAGAAATTGGCCTTTTCAGTATAAATGCCATGAAAAATATGTTTCATAAATCAAAGTATGTAGGCAGCTTTTGAATTTTACTTAATTACCAAATACCTCAGATGAGGTCTGAAAGCTGTGTTAAAAGGGCATCTCTGGATATAAAGTGGTCAGCCATCAAGGCTTCAGTTTATATACCAGTTTATATTCGTACCAATAATATGTGAGGTTTATTATCACATCCTTACAATCACCTGTTTCTATTTTCGAGCAACTCCTCACTAACAAGATGCACTAAGGATCTGAGGCTGTTCGGTCCTTAAAGAAATGTTACCATTTTTCCTCTGAGAATTTCTTAAGCATACTGAAGTATTCCTTAAAATTATAACTTACTCGGTGGAAATGTCTATTTTTGAAATGGAATTTGGTCCAATTTATCCATTATTCTTCTGCTTTAAAAACTAAAGCTAGTATTCCAAAACATATTTATAACAGTCAACTAGAATTTTCTAAAAACAAATACCCCCTTATTCTCAGTTTGAATATGCTCCCCTAGGACTGAGGGATGATTGAAAGAGTAACCTTTTCAATAGTAGAAATTATTTCATAGAAACAAAAAGTTTTCCAACTAGTTAATTTTCATAAAAAATCTTAAAAAGAAAATCACTATGTTTTTATTTTATTTTTTTTTCTAAACTAAATGACATAGCAGATAATCTAAAGGAAGTTGAGAAAACAGCATAATTTGGATTGGAGCTACACTAGAAGATTAATCTGACCTTCATTGTGTTTCATATTTTGAGAGAATATTTTATGTTACCTAAGATAATAAACATGAAGAATTTCTCACAAGAAAGGGAAAGATAAGGTTCAGTGTTGACTAAAATACCTTTGGTACTAATTTGAAATCTGTTCTGTATTGGGTTCCACTTGTAGGCTAGATGCCTTTCAAAAACAGAATATCTGTTAAGTAGATAATGTATTTTTGTAAAAGGAGTGAAGAACCAAATGAACTCATGGTTTCTGCTAATTTGGGGACAGCAATGTTTTTTGTTTTTTTTTTAACGATTTATTGATTCATACAGAACTGGGGTACAGGTCAGAGATGTGGAAGGTGAGAGGATTCACCAGCGACAGTGTGGGGTGCAGAACAGGCAGATAGACCAAGTACACTGCTGAGGGGAGCAGTGGGCGGGTGAGGAGAGGTCTGCCACACCATGTGGTCACCTCTGGGGCAGGCAGGGATCTAACTCATGTGGAAGTGGCTTAAGCTTCTTAGTGCTATACTTTAACCCGCTGCGCCACCAGAGAAGGCCGGGACAGCTATGTTTTTTAAGTGTAATTGAAATAATTTGGATGCAAGTCCAAATTTACATTTCTAGACCCCATAAAGAATTTTCAAAGATTATTAAACAGATAAAGCAATATCAAATAGTCAAGTAAAAGTCAGATAAATTCAGGTTAAGCAAGGGAGAAAAGGAACGTTTTTAAGCAGAAAAGGTGGTGACAGCGCATATACTCAGGTTTCTTTAAAACAATATTTGGATATATGGCTCTTTATAACATGGGAAATTTTAATGGCTTTTACTTTGGATTTGCATGAAGTACTGTGTTTTCACGTTTCTCTAGAACTGCTTTCATGATTAGGTTTTACTCATTGTAATGCACTATCCTCCATGTACTGAGGTTACTCAAATTTCCCTGATGAATTAAAGAAAATGAGATGAAAAACAGGCTTAGCAACAGGCTTGGATCATGTCCAGAAAATGTTTTTAGTCCGTGAAATACATAAAGGATGCTTCTTCAAGCCTTGTCCATGCAGCTTGGGAAAACAATGATGTTCTCCCAGTGTTCACTTTAAACAGGAAGCTCTGTGCTGTGGCAGAGAGAATTACAGAGCATGCTACGGTGTGCCCACACAATGTGACTTTCTCAGTTAACATTTGTGTCTTCCTTCACTTATGAACTGAAGGCATTTGTGGAGTAGCCTACTCTGCTTTCCCAAATAGCACAGATGAGAGACCTTGAGGTCCAAAGCAGAGAAAACAGTTGTCTCCTGGCAGTCTCTGAGGGTAGATGAACTCACAAACAGTGCAAAACCAGAAAGACCAGTAGAGTCATTTAAGGGTGACATTCCATAGCTATTCAGACTACATAACCTTTTCTTTATTTAAATCACAGCTCTAGAACAAAAGAGTGACATTTAGAAACCTGAAGGGGGATGGATAGTCACAATAAATATGTTTAAGTCATTTGTTTACTGGAGACAATGAAGATGACAGGCACGTGTATATTTAAAAAAAAAAAAAAACAGGGTTGATATTACTAAACCTACAGCGAGAAGGTTGGGAGATTTTTTTTCCTCTCATTTAACCACAGGCAGATTGTTCTATCAAGTTCATTGTCATTGTCTCATAATGAGAAGCAAACTGCAATGCTGCTACTAAAGTTTGTCCAGGCTAAAATGAAGTGAGTAAGTCAAATTTCTTAATTATTTAAAACTTAAAAGTGTCAAGATTCTAAAGGGAGGGCTCAATCTACTCCTAACAAGTGATTATTTCTTTCATGGAAGCAGATAACCACCTGTCACAGAGACACATGTAGGACAGTTGGTTTTAATAGTTTATAATTATTGTGAAAGTGTATGTCTTACAGGTTACAGAATACTGATCTTTTATTTTAAGATCTTTTAAGATGTACCTGGATCTTAATGCTTATGATATTTAGAATATAATCATGAAAATATGTAAAGAAAGAAATTTATATGATCTGTAATATTGCCAGGAAAATTTTGCTTCCAGAAGGTTTAACATAGATGTATGTGTGGGTACTCAAAGAATAAAAACTAAGTTTTTGTTTTCCCCTGTACCATAATAACTGTGCTGGTTATAACATTTCCTTATGTTTCTTAGTACCATTTAAATATAGTTTGTCAGTTTTCAAACTGTTCAAAGATTAGGTATGCCAACTTTTTTTAGCTGACCTATGAAATTTATTTTGATGTTGTCCTGCCCACATGAGAACTATCTATCAACACAGAAATATTCTCTTTTTAATCTCTTTTACACACATCCCTACCATACTACCATGGTTTCTCTTAAAGATCTGAGTTTATACACACACACACACATATTGTGCAGTTAATTTAAAACTAATTATTTTGTGCTCCATCAAATTTTCGTTTGATTCAGTTAC
>NW_004567106.1:39915289-39984905 GCF_000260355.1 Condylura cristata | reverse complement strand
GGTCTGCCACACCATGTGGTCACCTCCAGGGCAGGCGGGAATCGAACTCATGCTGAAGCAACTTTAGATTCTCAGTGCTGTGCTTTAACCCGCTGCGCCACCAGGGAGGGCCTGATTCAGTTACTTTTAAAAACATTTATTTGAGGTAATATTGGAGTAAACCCATCAGGTATTACCACCATAAAACACTCACCACTCACTCATCCATAGTCTACCTCCATAGACCATTGTACTTTCTTCCCTCTCTCTTCCTACCCCTTTCCACTCCTGCTTTGGGGTTTCACTGCTGTAGACAGTCATCAAAGTTAGTTTACAGCTTGCCTTTAACTAATAATTTAGTTACTTTATATTCCAAATGCAGTATGTTTTTTTTTTCAATCAGTGTTTTGAATCACTAGACCATATGTTTTAAGATCAACTTTAATCGCTTTCATTACCGCCATATTATCTTTAACAGTGTTCTTGCAATTTTCTTTCAAAGGTGAAATCAAAAACCTCCCTTAGCTCCCTTAGTCTCTCCAGTTTTGATTTCATTCTATCATATTGTTTGTTCTCTGTGTTTAATATTCTTTTGTAATGATACACACATACATACATATTTTTACTGATAAATATATTTATTCTTATAAATGAGCAAGGATGTATGTGTAGTTGTGTATTAATTCTCATGGTTAGTCAGTCCCTGAAGGATAAAAACAGCAACAACAAAAAATTGCCTGTGATTAGACTCTGGTAATTAATGTTTTAAGGTAGCTTATAAGTTTTAAAATTTAATTGCATTGTTCATTCCTCATTTGCTGTGTTTAGCTATCATCTTCCTGTCAATGAAATATCAATTCATTCAAAAGAGTTATTTCTTACTGAAAGAACACAGGCCCTTCAATCATTCAGTTGAGGCTTACACCCTTGTTTTGGCATATGTTAACTCTGTCATCTCTATTTTCTTAAAGAGCCTATAAGATGTAAATATATGGCAACAGGGTGATATCTTGTGAAATAGCTAGTTGAACACCAGCCAGAGAGTAAGTCCTCAATAACTGTTGACTCTTTTGTGTGATCATAATAATTTATGTCATTGCTTACACATACACTTAGTACTGCAATGTGTCTTATGATCAAATTCTTTTCATTTGCTAAGCTTAAAAATTGAATTAGGCCCTCCCTGGTGGCGCAGCGGGTTAAAGCACAGCCCTGAGAATCTAAAGCCCCTTCCGCATGAGTTCGATTCCTGCCTGCCCCGGAGGTGACCACATGGCGTGGCAGACCTCTCCTGTCCCGCCCACTGCTCCCCTCAGCAGTGTAGTTCATCCATCTGCCTGTTCTGCTCCGCACTCTGTCTCTGGTGAAGCCTCTCACCGCCCCTGAGTCTCTGGCCTGTACCCCAGTTCTGTATGCACAAATAAATCTTTTTTTTTTTAAATTGAATTAGTTAAAAATCAACTGCTACATAAAAAATTACATCCTGATTCACACTATAAGTGTATATATAGGTGGACTCTGTAGTTGTCCTGTGTTGACAGAAAGGAGGTCAGAATACAATGAGATAGGATTTTCAAACTGGGAAAGACATACTTTGTCAGTATTCACTGTGCTCACAACTTGGGCCATGTGATCATTTCCTCTTAAAGAATATATTTTTCCCATTGCAACTTTATTTTTTTCCCTCATAATGCATCTGTCATCTGTTTCTCAAATATGTCGCAATATGTAAGTCACTCAATTGACTTGAATCTTCCTCTTTAATTTCACGTGTTAAATTCCATGAATCAGCTTATCTCAAACCAGTTATAAAGACTAAAAAAAAAAAGTAAAAAAAGATAATTTATAGTTTTGAAGTATACAAAGATTTTCAAAGTATGATATAGTGCTTTAAAGGAAATGACTATGAAAATTGATGGCATAACAATTGAAAATATCTATAAATGTCAACTTTGAAAAAATTGGGCCCTCTCTGGTAGCACAACTGCACTGGTTAAAACAGCACTGTGAAAAAAAAGTTGTAAATGTCAGAAAGTTGACTGTTCACTCAGTAAAAGGCAAATCCATAGGTAAAGGATGAACAAGAATATTACTACAAATGTTTGGAAGTATAAATGACTAAAAGGAAAAGAGGTTGAACTTCACTCAATTACATGGCTAATGCTACAAAGCACTGTTAAGTTCAATAGTTCAACATAAACCCCATGTGAGTGCTGTTAAGAAACAGGACACCCTCCCCCCCAAAAGTACAAATTTCCACCCAGAAATTCTATTCTGTGCTGTTGACTGGTGTCCTAACACAGGTAAATAAAACTATAGGTACTTGCATTTTTAGCATTTGTTTTTATACCAGAAAATAATAAAACAATAATAGTCTACTGTAGGAGACTGGTTATTTAAAAATGTGTAATTTACTATGGAATGTTTTTCAATAGTGGAAAAAATTAACACTCTGCGAGCATGGTCTGAGGCTGTCTCCAAGGCACCTGTGAGAAGGGTGCGGCAGGCATGAGACTCAGTACTGCATGATCCCCGGCACATACACACATAAGTTTAAAATTCGTACAATTCCTGGGAAGGTACACAGACCTCACATTGATTGCTGCTGAATAATTGAATTGGGATTAAAGGAGATTTTTCACTTCATACCTTCCTATAATTTTCAGTATTTCTTTTATTCATTTTCATAAATTCTCCCAAGTAAATATTTAATAGTCACTGACCATCTAGCAAATATACTATATTTAAGGCTTTCTACAAAGTCTTTTATAGTGTGCTATCGTCTTCCTAATAGTTCTGTGAGGGAATTATTTCCACTGTGACTAAGGGATTTAAAGTTAGGAACAAGTGATGAATTCCAAGTCACATTCATAGCCATCTTTTTCATAACATATGTTCTTCAACCCAGTCAAACAATTGCATATTTAAATTGTGAGTAAGCAGTATAACAGGCCCTGATTCTTGGTCATTCTCAATATTTTCAATATTCATTATAATATCCATTGTGTGTGTCTATTCATTCAACTGATTAGCCGCTATGAGTTTGGGCTGTGCTTGGAGATTCAGGGTGAACTAAATGCTGGTCCTTGTGGAACCAGCAGGACAAAGATAAGAGTCAAATGTCTGACAGCACTGTGTGTGACCAGTGGAAAATTAAGTGAGAGGGCAACATGGCCTAAGGGAAGGGAAGCACGTTAGCACATTTAAGTTGCTGATAATCAACTTGTCTGTCAGTTGTTGTATGAAAATTACCTTATTTATTACTTACTATCACCTTTTTATCTATTTTTGATTATAAAAATAAAAGCTATTTAGCTCATAATTCCAGAATATATAAGTATTGCCTAGTGATATCTGATTTTCTTTCTTTCTGTTGCAAACACACATAAAACCATACACATAAAGTTCCATAGAATTGTGCCTAAGATGACTTTAGTATACTGGAAATTTTATCCTCATTCTATTAGTACAATAGAAGATTTACCAAAAGCAAGATATACCTTTATGCACACATCCCTTAAACACTGTAGTGCATATCTTTTGAAAAATGAAATCTCATCATTCTTTACTCTGAAATGGATGCAGCATTTCTGTCTTTTTTTGAAGGTTCTATTTGGCTCAAAATCAAAATTTACTTGGTGGCAGAATTTATTCAGCTGTGTGCTTTCCGATCTTAGTGTGCTAAGGAACTCTTGTCTGTGTGTCTGAACATTTAACAGCTGCCTCTGGGAGTGTAAATTTGATTCTTTGGACTGCTCATGGGAGTGTGTGACATTTTCCTCTCCAGAGACAGTCTGAGGATTTGGATGTCATTAGGCTACTACTGATTAAATAGTGGTCAAGTAAGTTCAGCGTTGACTAAGTTATCAAATTTGCATGTATGTTTTCCTATAATGTATGTCTCTAATAGTGTTTCTATTTTCACTATAATTAACTCTTAACATATTTAAAGTATGTTCTTTAGAAATAGGTTCCTCCTGAAATCCTTGTTGTTGAGCTATTCATGAAATGTCATATTGGTGCATGTGATTGTGTGTTGTGAAGAAATTATAGCAAAACAAATAAAATAGATATCCTTAAAATATTTAGAACTTAGCCTTTACATATCTTCCTAATGATACTACAACAATAAAATTTCACAGTTAAAAGGAAATCATTCTATGATTTACCTAAACTCTACAAGCTCTACAAGTTTAATTTTTAGCATGAAAAGCATAAATCATTGAATTATTGCCAAGGGCATTTCTATTTTATCCTAACTAAGTAGTTCATAAGATTTGGAGGGGAAAAAAAAACAACAAAAAACCTTCAAATATACCTAAGCTTTTATAACTTATTTAAATATGTCAGTAAAATACCCTGGAAAAAGAAATAATGATCTTGAGGCAAAAGAAGTGCTTTAAGTTCCATTCCAGTTGTATTGTACTGCTAACAAATTAAAGGATTCATACATGCCCAGAGGGGACAGTGTAGTGATAAGGACTGGTTTAAGTATGATCTAATAAACTAAATATATCCCTTCCTGCTATAGTTAGGTTGCTTTATTTCAAGGTTAACTTGGAAACATGTATCCAGCTGGCTAGCTTGATAATCAGTTTAACCCTCCTAAGGTTTCATTCTTGTCTGTATGATTTGGGGAATTTCTTAAAGAATCGAGTCTTAATATTTCCTCCAGAGTAGGGTCTTATTTTGATTAGATTTAAAAATGACTTTAAAGTAACTTACAAATACACATTTTTAATATTAAATTCATCTTTTGACCCTCTATTCATGAAACTTTTGTGAAACTAACAAAATGATAAACAGTTAAGAACTTCCAGTTAGAACAATAGGCTATTTCCTTTTATAAGTATTTGCCATTCCTATTGATTGACAGTCTCAATTGTTTTAATGTATTAGTTCTTAAAGAACTTTATATTATTGCTGTATTAAAAAGTACATTTTATTTAACCTCTGTGACACAAGAACTGATAATTCCCAATTTATACTTTACACCCCCCAGACTAATCATCTTCAATAATGATTGTGTAGTAAACCAGAATATATTAGAAGCAGCTCAGCAAGTCAGTTCCTTTTGTCTTGCTGGCCTCTGACTTACTTGGATGGGAAAATGGCCAACACAAAGTACTGCTGACTCTCTCAGATATAGGTGATGGGTCCTCACTAGACATAAAAATAGACCACTATGAGCCATACCAGCAGTGTGATATGTGTGGGTTTCTTTTCCTTTTTTTTTTTTTTTTTTTTTTTTTGGTAAATTCCTTTGGCAACAAGCCACTCACTGGGATCTGACGTAGGCTTTTTTTTTTTTTTTAAAGCATATTTAAACACACACTTTATGTAATAAGGGTTGCAGTGTAGGGGTTTTGTGCAGAATACCATTTGTTCCTACTATGAATTCTCTGTTGAAATGTTGGGGCATTTGACTGAAAAATCCTTAGCCTTTTTAAAGGTAAGTCATGATTTTGATTATTTTAAATAAAAGGATAAGAGATTTTCAAGCAAATGAGAGAAACATTTAACAGCTAACATAACAAAAATACAAATTCTTTTCTTGAAATCACTTGTTTTATTTAAAAATTTGGTTTGTATTATTTTCCAAGTTATCAACCTTCCTACATTTTATTTTAAAATCTTAAAATGCCAATATTTTATTTTTAATGTTTATAACCTTTTTATATATGTAAATATTGTTAAAAATTTTACAGTTCAATTTAGATTGACTCTCCCTGTATGCTTAAGCTATTTATACATGATTTTTAATTTAAGTTATGAAGATAGATGAAAAAAATCAATGAGTTGTATATGACTTGCTACTCATGTCAACATGCAGTTGTTAATTATTACTTTATAACTGTTACTGGAAATTGTCAATTATAGTCATTACAAATAATCCTAAATTTAATTAGTATAATTTATATTGAACTTTGATAAAAGGATAAATATAACCTAAAATTAGGTTATATTTATATAACCTAATTTTGGGGTACTTTGAAGCTCATTATAAGTATCAAGTTATTTTCCTTAATTATACCAAGTTATAATTGGAAAAATTTCAATTTGTATATATATATATACAATTTCAATTTGTATATATATATATATATACACACACACATATATATAGTAAGTAAATTCTTACATAACTGTAAATGGCATAAATTTTCTAGACTAATCTCATTTTCTGGAATTATCAACTAACATTGAAATGTTCTTAATACTAGCTTTATTTCCCTTTTCTCTTATGTGGTATTAAGTTAGCAATGTGTTTTAAGATAAAGGAAACATTGCTTTGAATACTGATAGTGTGTACACTGCCCATGTAATTTTAAGACCATATGGAGAATTATTTTCAGCTATCATTATTATCCAGAATTTTAACCATTGCAAAACTTATCGTGTCTTCCTGTCATAATTATCCTGAACAATAAACCACAATCATCAGAAAACAGGTTTACCTGGGAGGGAAATCATCAGTACAATAGAATTGTACTTGAACACTGTGTCAAAAATTTTGGAATTTATCTCAAAAACTACAGGTGACTTTCCTTTTTCAAGAACATTTTGGCCATGTATTCAAACACATTTGAATCTTAGGAATTATTTTGACTTAACAAGGTGTGCTATAATGCATCTTGAATTATAGATTAAGTTATAGATGAATGTCTCAAGTAACAGTGTTTTAATAACTTTCCCTTGGCATGCTATTCTAATTTCCTATATATAAAAAGGATAAATGATCCCCTATTTATCTAAACTATCATACCTTTATTTGTTTAGTAATAGTGATTGATATAATAATTTACAATAACAGTAACGTTTGCTAGGTGAATCTTTATACATAATTTCATTTCACTTTGACACAGTCTTATTGATCAATAATGTACCTATTTTAAAGAAAATTGAACCATGGAGGAACTATTATAAGGCCCAGAATTGAACCTATACTGAAAGGGTTCAAAGCACAGAATTTTAATCATTGCAACTGTTAGATGATATAAGATATCATATATCATATATATCAAGCATACAATTTGAAGAGGAAAATAATGGCATTTCTATTTTGGATTGAAAGAACAGGTTTAGAGATTTTACTTAAATGACTTTAAGAGGGTCACATAAAAAATAATTCTCTCCTAAGTCTCTAAAGATAGCCTGATTTTAGAAGTAGTCTTAATATGTGAAGTATAGCATACTCATTTTAGACTTCTCATTTTAAATTGTAATATATAACAAGTATAATTTAGCCTAGTATATTGTTTTATATCATTGATGCCTCTAATTTATGTTTATCAAATATTGTGGTGACTCAATAAGAAAGGGCATTAGAAATCTCAAAATTATTCTGCAGAATCATTGTGTTCTGTGGTGAATACTCAGAACAAGTGAGTGGTATTTGTAAGAGAAAAGATTATAATTCCTCCCCCTTTTTACAAGTAGCTATTCTTTTCACCCTCTTTATATGGTGTGTACTGACATAGTTCAACTATTTTGGATTTAAGTCTGCATTTACTCAGATTCAGTAAATATTGGCTTTGCGAACACACATAGATGGGATTTAAAAGTAAAGGTTAAGAAAGAAATTTATTCTTCAAATTCATTACTTATCACTCATTCATTAATTTTTGAATTAATAATCCCCCTAAATTAAAATACTGGGTTTTGGGGAAGATATTAGATGAGGAAGACATGCAGAATGAGTGTTTGAAGAAGGGATGTAAGGTTAGTTTCTTTATTCTAAGGCAAAAGTGAAAAGATTTGCGGACAGAGTAGGAAATTTTAGATAATAACTTGTGGGTAGGAAAATGTAAGCTGGGTCCTAGTGTTCATTTATGGCACAAGTACTCTTGTAATCTGAAACTTTTTCAAGTTTTATAGTTCAGATCTCAAGAAATTTCCCCTCTGGGTCACCATTTTTCTGGATGTAGTTTCCCAGGGAACCCAGCTTTATTCTCATATGGGAATAATAAATTATCTGGGAATTTGCTGTGATGGTCTTATTTTCTTATTGGATAGATTTCTTAGAGTGCAGTCAATGGTAGCCTTTGCAAAATGCCAAGTCCTTCAATTTTTACCCGATATGTAGCATTCTAGAATGCCATCCATATGACAGTAGAAAACAATGCATTTTTTTTTCTTTAATTGTATCCCCAAGAAGGATACAATTAGTTCTTGGCCAACCTGTGCTATGCTGGTGTCTCTTTCTCTTTTCTCTTTTCCCTAATAAACTTACCATGTGTTAATGAAAAAAATATATAGTCCCATGGGATAAGATAAACTATTGAATATGACCAAGGTAGTAGGATTTATAATCTATAAACAGAGGTTCTCCCTCAAGACTTGAAGTATTACTGGTGCTGTGGTGGTAGAAATGGTCTCATGTACATATGAAAACATGTGAACTCATACCCCTAAATCATAGCATTGTAAAACATTACTTCAACATAATTAAAGATCAGGAAAGCCAAATTAGTGACACTGTAAAACATGTTTTCTATTACTCTTTTCATAAGACTCAATGATTAGTTTTCTTTGTAGCAGCTGTGACATTTTCTTGCTCTCCAAATTATCTGGGAATTTGCTGTGATGGTCTTATTTTCTTATTGGATAGATTTCTTAGAGTGCAGTCAATGACATATTTGTTTCTGATAGACAGAACAAGGACTAAAACTTAATTTTAGGCAACTACCAATTTCAGATTGTCTATTTCAATATTTAAGGAGCAATGCTAAGATCAGAGGTACTAGATACAACTTTTACATGCCCTAAAGAGCTAAGCGTAAGAGAAAATGTATAATAATGCAACTCGATCTTTATCTTATGGATATAGTGCTTACTTTATATGTGTTTTACCAACCTATGCCTCAGATGGATAAAAGTAATGCCATTTTGTAAAATGTAGGTTAATTTAAAGTTTAATTATAATAGCAATTCTTAAGTAGTCATGGTATCAAAGCACTGAAAGATAATACATGAACCCAAGAATGTCAATTATCTTGCCCATTCTTGGAGAAAAAACAAACTTATATTAAGGTTAAAAAAATGTTAATCCATCAGTAGAAATTTTTAAAAAGTATATGAACTCAATATCTGTCTCTTACTCACATGTGTATGTTTTCTCTTACATATCAATGCATGGATGAAGTAGTTACTATTAAGTAGTTGTAAATCATCCAATGCAGTGTTTTGCTCACCACTTCTGTTGTCTGATGAACTTAATAGCAGCTGAATATGTATATGTTCTCTCTGCCTTCTTCACCTTCAAGTTCAAAGCCTAAGTCTACCCATTATATGACATATATGGAGTTAGAGTCTATAGAAGTTGTAATAGTGAGTTTTCAGTTTTAAAGAGACCCTGGAGAATACATAATGTCCCTGAGTTTTCCACTGAGCTTTCTTGGACGTCTTAACAGGAATTCTTTCCCTGGAGTATGTGGGGACTGCTCAAAGAAAGGAGAGTGATTTCTGAAGAGTAGAGAGATTTGTGACTAATACATGCCATAGAAACTGGAAGGAGATACATAAATGACATAATTTTATTGTTGTTGAAATAGATACTTTTGACAGGATATGAAATGATTTGCAAGTTATAAGTGATAAAGGTTTGTCTGATCCAAAAAAATACTGGATTTTAAAAATAGATTCATGATGAAAGCTAGAATTTAATGCTGAGGGTTTCATGTACCATTTTTTAAAATGGTGTTTCAAAGCCATAGTTTTCTATAGAGGTTCTCCTAGGGCTTCCTTAAGATGGAAAAGGACAGTGGTAAATGGGAGAGGAAATACCAAATTAGGGTTCAGGTTCTCAATATAGCTATAATTGTAGTTATTCTTCCTGATGGTCTCCCATGTAAGAATATGAGTGAAGAAACTGTTCAGCTATTTAAATTAAAAACTGGATCTCCTCTTTGCATCTTATTTTACATATGAGAAAACTGAAGTATAATGACATAAATTGAATTAATCATGGTCACCTAGCAAGAGAGCTGTGAGTTTAATCTTTAGCCTACTCTCAGTACAACAGATTGGATTCCTGGTTTTGATTGCTACCTTAGATATAACTTGCAAAATGAGAGCTGGGCTGATCTATGAAAAGGGCATTCATTTTAATTTTGCTTTATAAGCTACCTGAATGTTTATTTGTTCACAGTAAACAGAACCTCAGGATGATACTACTTTGCAGTTTCTATGATATTTTAACTAAAGCAGTAATGCAATTACATGTTACAAAAGAAAAATTTTAATAGCAGCTTCAGTGATGTGTTTCATTGCCCAGACAATGGTAGCCAAAGTCATAGGAAGTAGCATGTTACATGACTTCATAGGGCAAGGAAGGATACTTTTCTTACTCCACCCCCAAACAATTAATCAAATTCAACCTCACTTGCTGGAGTTGAATAAAATGCACAGGAAAAATAAATCACATGCTGCTTTTATGTTGGGAAAAGAAAACAGTATGTAACACTCATGACTAATAAAGCATCTTAACTACCAGAATCTGTGACCTCCCTTTTGTTGGTGTTTGTTTGCCTTGGCCTTTGTAAAGTAGGGAATATTTGTTTATAAGCTACAAAGCACATTCTGACTATATGTCAATGGCAATCCACACCAATAACTCTCAAACAAGTTTTCAACTATTAGAAGGGACAAAATAAGAATACATTACATCAGTATCCACAAATTGTACAAATTCTGTTCTCTTAATCTTTATGAAATAACCACATACTATATAAAGATACCGAAACTCAAATTGACTGGTTGAAATACTTAATAACCAAATCAGTTGCTTTTAATTGAATTGGCATGACTTGGTTGTCTAGGATAAAATGTACATTTTGCAATATTGTACATGTACAATAATAAAAATCTTTATGACCAGCAAGAGAGCAATACCCATCATTAAAACTATGTATCTTCTCATGCTTAGTGAGATAAGCCAGAAAGAGAAAGAAAAATACCGGATGGTTTCACTCATAGCAGGAGTATAATAGACCAGGCGAGAAAACAACAAAAATAATGAACAACCATATACCAGAGACATTCTGTGGGGGGGGGGAAGGGAGGGAAATGCATGGGACTATGGTGGTGGCACAGGGGTGATTTGGTGATGGGAAACCCGCGGGTATTACAATCAAGATGGAAAAAAAAATGTGCAAATGATGTAAAAATAAACTTTGTAATAAAAAAAAACTATCTTCATTATGTATTTTCTTTCCATTCTTTACACCATTCATCTAACCAAAATATTACTAGCAATGACATTGAAAATATCTTTAAAGTATTGTTTTTTTTTTTAAGATTTATTTATGCATACAGAACTGGGGTACAGGCCAGAGGTGCAGGTGCCATGAGAGGATTCACTAGAGACAGAGTGGGGAGCAGAACAGGCAGATCAATAAGTACACTGCTGAGGGGAGCCAGGAGAGGTATGCTACACCATGTGGATCACCACCAGGGCGGGGATCAAATTTATGCTGAAGTAGCTTTAGCTTCTTAGAGCTGTGCTTTTATCTATTGTGCCACCAGGGAGGGCCCTAAAGTATTGTTCTACTTTTTTGAATCTTTTATAAGACAAATAAGTTAAGCATAAATTCAATATTCATTAACATTTTCTTCTACTAGTGACTATAGTTTTAATGATATTAGATAATATCCTAGTACTGATTTTCTGACCTAATTTTCCAATTTACCCTGTGCTTTGTCTTAACAGGTAGCTTACAAATGATTAGAAGAATTGATTCTTTCTGAGTCTTATCAAATTATTTCCTGTGACACATATCTGTTGTTTACTCGTGAATAAGGTATGATTAAGATAACACCCATTAACTGTTACTTGGTTAGCATTTAGATGGAGACAAGCTGAGACCACCTTCATCAGTTTTTTTGCAACTCCATGGAGAGTGTGGCTACTGCTTGGGTGGAGACATACAGACATGAGGATGCAGCTAAATGCCCTAGGCTAAGGGAGAGTGAATCACTGAAAGTGTGTGCTCCTTGAAAAAGATTTCAACATTAGTTTTCTATAGGAAAAACATTCAAAACTATTTTAAAAAATGTTCTATGTTACAATAATCATTATTTCTACCGCTGGTAAGTAATTAAAAGCAAGTAAGAGCCCTAGAAAATCCATTTTGTGAAACAAAAGTTTGTTATTGATAACAAGATCTGTCTCAATTGCATCTTTTCTCTGTACTTTGATCTTTCCTACTGATACTTAAGTAGCTGCTTTATGGTCTTTCCAAATGATAGAAACAGACTTCTTAGAAATCACCTGAACCAGACCTGGGAGTTCGAAGGAAGTAGGCACTGGAGCAAGAAAAATGGGCTGTGATAGAAACTGTGGACTTATTGCTGGCGCTGTCATTGGTGCAGTTCTGGCTGTGTTTGGAGGGATTCTGATGCCAGTGGGAGACATGCTTATTGAGAAGACAATTGAAAAGGTACACATAGTCTTAAGGCTATTTCTTGGCATTTTCCTTTCAGGGGCTCCAGTAGGACAGGGGTTGGGTGTCCATATAGAATATGAGCTTATATTACCATTCTATATATTCTGTCTTTTTTGCTCTGAGTGCCTTGTTTGTATTTGATGAGAACTAGTTGTTTTGTGTTTTCAAAATGAAGAATTTCTACATGTTAGAGAAATATTGCAAGTAAATAGCTTTAACATGACTGAGTTGCTTACAAACATATAAATAAATTTAACAATTCTAAATAAATTCTGATAAAAGCTATTCAGAGGTATACCCATTAGTAGAAATACTTTCCTTTAATTAGTATAATGACTACCCAGATATTATTCTGCATGAGAAATAAGCATATAAAGAACAGTTGCACCTCAATTTGAAAAAAAGTAAAAATGTAATTTGTGTATATATACATACACGCACATAAATTTAATCGTCTGTGTTTGTGTGTATATTTTTCCCCCAAGGGATTTTTTTTTCTAAAGACATCATGCATGCTTTCTATAAATTACAGCTAAAAAAGTTTGTTACTAGTATTTCCCCTTATGAGTTCTGTGAAGCCACAGGTTTATGCAATTTTTCTAGATAGAAAAAAGTCAATGTCATGAGCTGTCTTGAATGCAGAAACTATGAAAGTATTCTGAAGAAAGATGAAAAATATGCCATCATTTATAAAGATAATTTTAAATTTCTTATAACATTAACTATTGAACACCATGAAGGGAAGTAATATCTTGTCTACTAATGAACAAAGTCACTACCACAATAAGTAGGATAAAAGTTTTCAGATGTTTCTGCATTTTAAGGATGTTTTCATTTGACAGGGGAGAAAATATTAAGGATTAAAGAGCAGACATGTCACGAGTCATAGCCATGTGACTGCTATAAACAGTTAACATAAAACAGTAAAAGCAGTCTTTGGAGTAAATGATTGAATTCTACCTCTAAAGGGCAGTCAGGGTTTGTGTGTAATAGCTAGCATCTACTGGATGTGTGCTATTTGCTAACACCTTTCTAAGTGCTCACATTTATTAATCCTTGAAATAACATAAGGATAAGTATTTTAACCATATTAAATTTATTTTCACTTTTAAAGATACTAATTTTATGTCATTCAACGTAATATTCTCCCAATTGACAGATGAAGAAATTGAAGTTCAAAGATATTAACGTACTTGAGTTAAATGAGTTACACATAACCAAAATGGTGATCAAACTCATAATTTGTTAACCATTTCACTCTATTCTTTGAGGGAAGATGTCACCATACTTAATTGGGGTAAGAATAGATTAACAGCAATGACCAAGTGAGAATTTGAATAGATAGCAGATGTTACTTTAGTTTGAAAGTAAATCAGAGCTGTAAACAAATTGAAGTTTCAAGGTCAGTGACTTTCAACCAGACTTTCTGGTGATATGCCAGAAGAAAGTCACTAAGTTCGAATACAGTCACTAGGTAGGTAGATTATGTACTTAAAGTGAGTCTCACTAGAGAGATTAACCCAGTGAGAAGATCTTATATTATTTATCAGCTTCATACTTTAAATTTCGTCAAAGACAAAAAAGACAAATCTATATAGGTAGCCCAAATTTAATTTAAAATCAAGCCCTTTTAAAATTATATTAAGAATATGTTGAAAGTTTCTATATTTATCAACCATTAAATAGTTCATTATTTTTCTCTGTCTCTCAGCTAATGAAGTTATAAGAACTATACAACATTGGTGTGAAAACAACTAATTTCTCCATTGTCTGCTTCACTGTCATCTGAAATTGAATCTCTTAAGCCCCCCATTTCTACCTCTGGAAAAAGTTGATGGAGTCAGATAGTTTCTAACTCAGCACATTTATTTCAATTATATGTGGTTCTATTTTACATTTTTAAAAAAAGTATTAAGATGAACAAAGCAAAGTGATTTATGATTTTTTAAATGAAAGACATGATACACTGTCTTTTGCTGCTAAATGCACACACATTAGAGTTAGGGAGAGTTCAAACCTCTCCCTATATACTTCTCTGAAGTATATTCTATTACAATTCATTAAGCTCAGTGTTAATATAGGTGTCTATGAAGTACATGATCATTTATGTCATATTAGGATATAATATTATTATTATACAGTGCTTATTATTACAGTGCTAGTGTAAGAATGTGTATGTTCATAGTTTTTTCCTCAGTCTCTTGGAATGAGTAAATTTACACACCAGCATTCTAATTCTGCATAGAGTTAAGCGTCAACACCTTCAACCATCTTTACATTTAAGAGAATAAACATAGCACTCTTTATGTAATTTTGTCTTACTATTGGGCCTGTCTTACTATTGGGCCTCTTAGTATGGAAATAGTGACTATAAAAAGTAATAAAAATTCTGTCGTCCATTTAGCAATTCCAGTGTACCCAATGCAATGGTTTGCAACAGCACAGAATTTTGAAATGAATTTTACTTGTTGCCATTTACTTCCCTAAGGAATTCACTTACTTGCTGCATTAAGCAATAAATAAAAATCCTGAAGATCTAAAATTTAATTTTACTTCTACCAACAAAGTGCAGAGGGTGACAGGAAAAAAAGACAGCAGTAACATGGTGTGAAGAAAACTAGTATAAGGGTCAATCAGAGAATAGGACTCTCATGTTCCAGTTTGCCGAGGTTACCATTGGGCCAACACCTGGTTTCTTGGAGTCTTAATGCTACTAGAAAATCCTTTTCTGATCCATCATTCTATGAATAATGCTTCCAAGGAAACAAAAGGTCAGGTTGTTCTATACTCGTGGGTCTGCTTAGGCTCCCTTTCTGTGAAATACTTCTCTTCCTCTTCCTCTAGCACACTAAAGTAGATGGGAGTTTTCCATCCTGGGCACTTTTCCCAAGGCAGTTATTAGGAAATACTGCCTGCTACAAAATCACCATTGTTTGCTACTAGTTGCTATAGCATCATGGACTTTTGGCATCGACACTGGGAAGGTAGCTGGGATAGTATCTATGATAATACTCTCATTTTATACACAATGAAACGGGGTTTGGTAAATTTCCACTCAATCTCACAACTCTTACAGTAAGAGATGGTACATATAGCTCAAGCGGTATCTATCTATACCCCTAAGCTATGTATAGGGTTCATATCATTGCTTCAATAAAAAAAATACAGTTTAAAAAATTAGTAGCATAAATTGGGTTGCAACAAATATATTTAAAGTTAGGAAAGCCATATTGTGCAGGATCTTGAGCAAGAGTTTGTATTTTTTAATCCAGAAGTATTTGTATTCTTAAAATAACAAATCTTAAGTAATCATGCCCTAAATTGTCCAACTTGTGAAGCAAAGTAAAAAGCTTCCAATGCCACTTGAGTTTTGTTCTTTTTTACCTCATCAACCCATCTCACTGAAGGAAGAAGTTACTGTTCAACAAATAAGAACTTACTGAAATACTGAATAAAGTTTGCTTACTAAATCTGCTTTTGCAATATTTGCCAAGGAGTCACTCTAAAGTTTGTCAATAATTGACCTTAATGTCAGTAGATATATCTCTTGCTTCTGTGCCTTTTGGCTAAGATCAAGTGTCGAATCAACAGACATTTCTGAAGTATTACTCACTGATTATATTGTAAAAACTTAACTAAAAGGTTGCTATAATAATTTGCTAAAAAAAAATCTATTGAAAGTATTTGACAAAGTTGCTAAGGTTCTCATGAACACAATACTTGAATGTTATACCATCACTGGCTAAATGTTATGAACTCCCACTATACTATCAATTACTATAAAGGTAACTCAAACTTGTTTTCTTTTTACTAGGAAGCTGTCCTTGAAGATGGTACAATTGCTTTTGAAAATTGGGTTAAAGCAGGCACAGAAATATACAGACAGTTTTGGATCTTTGATGTGCAAAATCCACAGGAAGTGGTGATGAATAGCAGCAAAATTAAGCTTAAGCAAAGAGGTCCTTACACATACAGGTGAGCATGTCCATACAGATAAGCCTCACTTCTTCCTTGACCCTATGTGTGTCTGAAAAACTTACTTGATAAATGCTATTGGGTTGATATAGAATGGACTGTGTCTGTATAGCATCCTAGTTTAATTATAAGAAATAAAAGATTAGAATAAAGGTAGGACAGGTATATGATGCTGCTAAATTTAAGAAATTTCAGGTATTTCATATCTGTAGCATCTATTCTATCAACACTGAAATATATGTGCTGGATAAAAAAGTTTAAAAACCAAAGTATTTTAAAATTCTAAAATTTTGTATCACTGATTTTCATGGTATGGTTCCTGAACTCACAATATTAGCATCACCAGGGAGCTGGGCAGAAGTACAATTTCTCAGAGCCCACCCCCACTCAAGTAAGGTTTATAAACCTTTTGGGTGATTCAAGTTTGAGAATAATGGAATTACATTGGTATACCATAACTGTAGTACCTGCTAAAGATTTCTACTCAAACTCATTTCTAGGTCATTTAGGTGTTTCTAAGTATCTAATAATTCCATTCTTTCATCTTCCCAAGTACTGAGACTAAGTATGCTATAATTTGTATTCTGCTGTCCTTTATAGTTTAACACACTTTTGAATAGAATCTTAGACAACTGTAAATTAAAACAAGTAACTGACATTAGTGGATGTTAAGTGAGTTGTCCATATTTATACAGACCTAGGAACTGCTAACTCCAAGATTTTATGTATATTTTTTGGCAATGTAAGTTATAGACTATGCAACTTTTCCAACTATCAGTAAGATAGTTACTTAACCAAGGACTAGGAATGTTTATGCTATCCATATATAAACACCAAATCCTGCTTACTAGATGTCACACAAGTATGTGATTTTCTTTCCAGGATAATTTCAAGTAGATTACACCATTACTATAACTTCATATTTGTGATTTCTATAATTTCTTTCCATCGATTAACACATTCCCAGGATTGTTAACCTGCCCTCAATATTTGCGGTAACATTAGGTGTGAGGGAACTAGCCACTACCAGACAGCATGATACATAAATTGCCTTGGTGCCTGTTCTGTTTTAGCAATTTTCTCCATTTTCTGTCTTATGACTTTGTCAAAGAAGATAATAGTCTTCACTATTATAAAGAAATCTTACCATGAAAAATATTGGCTTCCTGGTCTTTTAGTTTTTATGTTATTTACAAAAGTCCATTATCAATATCCTTTACCCCCAAAATGTTATAGCTATGGTGTGAAAATCTAGAATTCACTTGCGGTATAATGAGAATCCAAGCACAATTGATTCAAAATCATAACAAAAGTGCGAGTAAGTAATGGCTATCATTTAAGAATTCATTTTTTGTTTTGTTATTTATGTGATGAGGGTAACGTTTTTGACATTTTTAATTCTAATAATATTTTTTTCTTATAGAAATATAGACATTGAATCTAATTTACGTCTGCTGGGTAACAATATATATTTTATTCTAAATCTAAGAAACATAAGGTGGATGGGGTAGACATACTTGATGTATGTAGAGAGGCATTTGGGGGAGGGTTGGCATTAAGAAGTTTGAATCTGGAGTTTATAAGCAACTAACTCCTATTTATATGACAATTGTAAAATGATTTCTAATCAACTAGGGGTCATCTTTTCTTGTGTTATTACCAAGAAAAATAATTAGTGTCTGTTTGGACACCTTACGTAAGAAGGAAACAATTAGCAACTTTAAGAAAAAAGTTAGTAGTTGTTAACATAAAACCGCCTTTTATAAATTATACTATGAATCCATTTGAAATTTTGTTTGGAGACTGTCCTTCCCTGAACAGAATCGCAGGCTTATTTAGCTGATGCATGTGAAGTGAATTTGATGAAACTTTGATTAACAAGAAAGGACATGGGTTAGTGTCTGAAATTGCCTGGATTGAAATCTTAATTCTGTATTCAGATCTATATCCTCTCTGAAGGCTAGATATTCCTTCAGAATATCTTCACACAGTATAAGCTTTTGTGTACCTACTTTGCTTTGACAGCAACACAAAAGATAAAACCCATCTTGGGGCAAAAGAACCTAAGGAAAATGTTTTTGACTATTAATACACACTTTCCAAAACCTATATTCCTCTTCATTTTGAATTAAATGACTATAGGGTCTTTATAAAATTACACAGAACTCAGTTTTAAGACTTTTTATTGTATTGAGTGCCATCTGCTGGTAAACTATTTTAAGTACAAGCTGAGTAAGCTCTAGAACTTTGATCACAATTGCTTTAGTGAGATTTTATTTAAAATTAAATACCTTTCATGGTGAGTTTTTAAAAATTTTGAAAAGAATATCAATGTATTGTTCATTCAAAAGAATTATTAGGGTCTTACTGTGTACCAGGTACCTGCTTGGTAACAGAAAACACTCAGTACTACCCTACACAGTTTATATCTATTAAACCTGAGCACATTAGAAGTGAAATGTAAATTATCTGTTCATCTCAGATATTCAAATATGATAGTGTAATTAATGCTATGTATTTTATTTCATCTCAGTGAATTTTTCAAATACTTTTCTCTGTAATTGTCCCACTTTATCCTTGCAGCATCAAGATGTTACAGCTAGGAACTTACAACTAATAAGTATCCACTATATGGGGGTGGGGGGAGCAAAATTGGTCAGTAGCCTTTTAAAATAGCTATTATTTTTTCATTTGTTATCTTTAACAAAGGTCTTGGAAGAGCCAGTATTTGGGATGTTCTTTTTAATGTGCTCTTAATATTCTCACTGCTTAAATGTTCCCACACTTTGCTCCTTAACCTCAGGGTAAAGGTCAAACATATGAGATAGGTACAACCCTTTTCCTTTGATTGGATTTTCTATCAAAATGGGACTTGACACTCATCTTCTCCATGACCATCCTCAGCCTGGATTTGTTCTGGATCTCCCATGGACACTGTGTAAACTCCCACACATCTCTCCCATCTATCCTGCTTTACTAGTTTTCTATTTGAAAATTTAAATTACTTATAATTAGATTTTAGGGTTCCAAATTTGGCTTATTTATCATTTTAACCCAGCTGCTTGCCATAATTTCTGACATTTTTTTTATTACAAAGTTTATTTTTACATCATTTTGCACATTTTTTTTCCATCTCGATTGTAATCCCCGTGGGTTTCCCATCACCAAATCACCCCTGTGCCACCACCATAGTCCCGTGCATTTCCTTCCCTTCCCCCCCCCCATTTTTGATCCCATTCCCCACTCCACCCCCACAGAATGTCTCTGGTATATGGTTGTTCATTATTTTTGTTATTTTCTCACCTGGTCCATTATACTCCTGCTATGAGTGAAACCATCCGGTATTTTTCTTTCTCTTTCTGGCTTATCTCACTAAGCATGATCTTTTCCAGCTCCATCCAAGTTGCTGCAAAAGACATGTGTATATATGTACCACATCTTTCTAATCCAGTCATCTACTTTTGGGCATTTGGGCTGCTTCCATGTTTTTCCAATTGTAAATAAAGCAGCAATAAACATGGGGGTACAAGTATCTTTTTCAATCAGTGTTTTTGTGTCTTTTGGGTAGAATTTCTGACATCTTTTATGTACTGAAACTGTTACATGAATGAATAAGCATTTGAGACGTAAGATGTACTTGAGATTGCAATTTTGAATTTTATTTTCCTTTGTTTTTCAGAGTCCGTTATTTAGCCAAAGAAAATATAACCCAGGACCCTGAGAACCACACAGTCTCTTTTTTGCAGCCTAACGAGGCCTTCTTTGTACCATCAATGTCAGTAGGAACAGAGAATGACACTCTCACTGTTATCAATCTGGCTGTAGCAGTAAGTAGACATACAGCTATTTGTTTTGAAGTACTCTAGGACTCACTATAATTGCATTTTCTAAAATGACAAATGTATTCCTGTGATATTTTGAATGGAGTTACGATCATTTGAAAAGATGACAACTGATTTAGAAGACACAGAGGACATTACTTGAAACGAGTTTATGTGGGATGTCTTCTTACAGCTAACTGTGAGGCAGAGAAATGAAATGTAGGGTTTGGACAAATTACACTTGACCCTGGAAATATTTCACAGTAGTTGAAAAGTTAAAATAATTTTATTAAAATTCATTTCCAGTATTTTACCTATGTATTTGCTCAAGTCTGATATTAGGAGTTAATTACAGTGTTTTATGTTTTGTTTTATAGGCTGCACCTCATCTCTATCCAAATGCCTTTGTTCAAGTGCTACTTAATTCACTTATCAAAAAGTCAAAGTCTGCCCTGTTTCAAAGGAGAACTGTGAGAGAGTTCTTGTGGGGCTATAAAGATCCTTTCTTGAGTTTGGTTCCTTACCCTATAGACACCACAGTTGGTTTGTTTTATCCGGTGAGTTGCAAATGGGAAGGGGCTATTATATTTTAAATTGTATAGCAGTGCATTATTCCTTTTCCTGATCGGGGAACACATACCTAATTAAAAAAAATAATCTTTTACATGGTTGAATCCCTCATATTTGAAAATTCTACTGATATGAATTGAGTGGTTAAATTTTAAGATTTAATCAGGTGTCCAGATTCAGACAAATACACAATTTGTCTAAAATTAGTTTCTAAGACTGAAAGGAATTAAGCAGTAATTTCAGCTTTGATATCTCTCAAATCAGATTAATACATAATTTTAAAGTAAATATTCATAATATCATTCCTTCTCTAGACCTGACAAAATTATTGCAATGTAAATTAAATACTTAAGCTTAAATTTGGACCCAGCAAGGTTGAAAGTCATCTATGTCCTACCCTAGTATTAGCAGTCTACAAATGTAATAATAGCAGTCTACAAATGTTATGAAATGGAAGTTTGGAGATACAGGAAATGTGGAAGTTGGGGATATAAATAGTTAAATGCCTATGTAATGGTCAGCTTGTACTGTGATTTCATTTGGCATTATTTTTGATGTGTAATATCCTCCTTCACTATATTATTATACTTTTAGATAACCTTTAGTAATGCAACATTTGTGTTAAGTAAATACCCTTACAGTATAAGAGATTCAGTTATTTACTTATATGCTTACAAGAACTGGGGAACAGGCCAGAGGTATGGGAAGTGAGATGACTCACCAGAGACAGTGGGAACCAGAACAGGCAGATGTACTGTTGAGGGGATTAGTGGGCAGGTCAGGAGAGGGCTGTTGTGTCATGTAGGTCAGCAACCTGGCCAGGGATTGAACTCATGCTACAGTAGCTGTGGATAGTTCCACAGTGCTGACACTTAACCTCCAGTTAAATTCAAATACTCGGCCCTGTCTGGTGGAGCAGCAGGTTTAAGCACAGCACTGAGAAGCTAAAGCCACTTCAGCATGAGTTCGATCCCCGCCCCAGAGGTGACCATATGGCACGGCTGACCTCTCCTGACCCACCTGGTGCTCCCCTCAGCAGTGTGCTTCCTCAATCAGCCTGTTCTGTTCCCCATTCTGCCTCCGGTGGTCCTCTCACCGCCCCTGCACCTCTGGCCTGTACCCCAGCTCTGTATGCATAAGTAAATAAATCTTAAAAAAAATACTCATAGCTCTTCCCTTGGTTAATTTTTAATTGTACATACGTAATTTTCAATAACTACTTATTAAACATAACATTTAGAATATTTATAGAAACTTCTCATTCATAGGTTTTGTTCAGTATCTTGTCACCTCAATGTAATAGTAGTGATCAAAGCTACCTTCCTGGCTTAATTTTGACAAAGAGTACCAGAGTTTGGAACATGTCACCTTCTGAAACTTGTTTTCTTGTGTTTGCATCAAGCCCTTGTTTCTAAGCATCTTTTATATTCTATATTTTTAAACTATTGAGACCTTATTGCATATATATATTTCAAATCATTGAAGATAATTATAAATGACCATAATGAGAAATGCAGAGTGAGTTATTTTTACAATTTACAAAATATGGCTTGTTCTACTTTTTGTGTGTATCTTTGCAGTACAATGATACAGCAGATGGAGTTTATAAAGTTTTCAATGGAAAAGACAACATAAGCAAAGTTGCCATAATTGACACATATAAAGGTAAAAAGTAAGTATCTAGATGAAATGTGTGTGTTACTAGGTCACTCCAAGGTAGGAGAGTGTATGTTTAACAATTAGTAAAGTACAGCTTCTGACCTGTGGAACAGGCCTGCCTGGATATCAGCCCTGGATTTTCCTGTGCTTTCAGGTATTGACCCTTTTGTAGTGACAGCTAGTTACACTAATTCATAAAGCTGAACAATGTCCCCACTTTCAGGTTTGGTTTACCTTTATGTACAGGTTATTTCACATAAAGAAATCCAAAGGGATATTTTCTACCTCTGCTCCCATACAACTAGATAACCACAAATGGAACAAAATCAGTATAAGTTGATCTTTTAGCTTCAGTGGCATGACCTTATAGATAGTTTAATGAATCAATATAAAAATTTTCATTACAAACTCTCCTGAAATACATTTCTATAATAGTCAGATTTTTAAAATCTTAATCAGTTCATAAGTAGAATTAGTATTTTATGTACAGTTTTAAAATTTACATAGAACTTAAATACGAAATATCTCCATGTATCCCAATTTCCTTTTTTCCTAGCTGCTACCTTATTGGAGGAAGAACTCCAATAAGTATCAGAAGAAAACCTCAAAATAAATGTCCATCAGACCAACTGTAAATGGAAAATTATCTTTGCCTCATAGTCCCTACCTGAAAATTGTATGCAATACTTAAATATCCACTGGTATAAAATTCTCTTCCATAGAGTTCCCTGGTCAGACTTTTTTTGTGGAAAAGTATAGTAGTAGAAGAAGTCACTTCAAAATGCTCATTTTATGAGGTCATATCACTTAATATTGAAGAGTCAGAATATTTTCTCCATTTCAACATTATGAAAGCTATAGAGGCCAGCTGCTAAGTGCTCCTGACTAGAGGTAGGGTTTCACTTCAGTTCAAGATTCTGATAAGGTTAACTACCCTGCCTGATTAACGGCTTTTTTTGTTTAAAAATGAAGAATTGGCATTGCATTGCCTGCTAGGTCAGGAGTGAGAAAAATCAGTTTCCTATGACCAAAATATATTGAACATGCAGAGTAACCACTTTTATTGCTCCTATATATGAAGTCTATATACCAAAGTATAAATAGTCATTTTTCAATGCTAGTTCTCATACAAGGGTTAATGGATGTTGAGGTATATTCATTGATTTCTACATGTTTTCAATCTATGATTAAACACCTGTTGCTTGTTCTCCCTTACACTGTTTATATCTGTGACCCAATTTATTTTTTCTTCCCATTCAATGTGAACATTCAGTGAACTAGCAAATAAGTCACTTCTGTCATTGGGAAAATAATATTCCCTTCAGGAAAAACCTAATTTCTGATAAATGTGTCTTAATTTTCTTCCTTCAGAACTGAGTATTATGACTTATTTTAATGAAAAACATTTGTAGTTTTTATGCTATTATCTGTCCATTTCCTGGTTTCAGCAACTCAAATGATCTCATCAAAAGGAAAGCATCAAACCAAAAATAGGACCTAATTATTTAGAACATTTGCTGAAGTTTAGCTGTTAGACTTTGTCACATCTAATCATTGTTATAGGTAAAGTGTTGACTCATGATAGACAAAGTAATGTGAGAAATGTACTATGAACATAAGCATGTTTGTTCATTTTCTTTCTTTTTATTCTTAAGAACGCTCTCCTATTGGTCCAGTTATTGTGACTTGGTCAATGGCACAGGTAAGAACATCTGTTTTATGATAGACACCAGTGAACCACCTCCCTCTCCCAAAAATCCAGTCATAACCTACAGTGCTGTCTTGCAGGAATATATTTACCTATCTTGATATCCCTCGAACATAGTCTTTATAACAATACCGATTCTAAATTAAGTATGTATCAACCTAATATTGCTTTCTGAAAATTAACGAACAAGGACTAGCTTTTACTTCATTTCTAGGGAAATATTTTGCTTTGTAAAAGCTTTGCTTATTGAATTGCGATCTTAAGAACACATTACAAATCTTTGAGAAATAGTTCTTATTCACATTTTTATATAGACTGTGGAGACCACTTAAGTCTAAAGAATAGAAATACAAAATGATGATGATTATAAAAGGTAAAGCCTACTTCCTAACAAGATTGAATCACTGAAATTACAAGACTGTCGTCTATGTTGAGTAAGATGATCAGCATGAGAGTAGAAATCATAAATAACAATTGTATTTTAAGTGATGGACTGCATTGCCATCTCATTAACTGATATGTTGGGAGGGGTCAAGATTAGGCGTTTATTAATCGTGAAGATTGTAGATAAAATTGAACATTTTGGATGGGGGCTATGGAGTACTATGAACTGAGATTTAGAGTGTGGTTAGGCTTGAATTATTCTCCTTGAAGAAAAGCAAATGGGTTTAAGAATGAAGATTTTAAAAAAGCAATGGGAATCAAATACAAGGTAAATAAAATCAGAAGTGAATTTCAACTACTAAGAAGCAAAAGCCTGATGTTTACAAAGTTGTTTAGGCATTACCTTGTAGGAAAATTATATAATTAAGATGAAGAAAATTTAAAAGGAAGGGAATTAAAAAGGAAACAAGGAATGTTTATTTTTCCAAAGGTATTATTGAGTTTTTGTATGTTTAACTATGTTGTCATGTACTTGTAGAGAAAATATCAAAAATAATGTTTACTTTGAACCACACTTTGAACCACAGGGCTTGAAGAAATTCTAATTAAAGCATTTCTGCAAATAAACTGTTAAATTTCCCAATACTCCTAAGTCTAGTAATTGTATAGCATAATACTTTAGTCCTTAGATACAGACAGTATACTGTGCTACCACAAAATAGGATTTTTTGGGGGTTGAAAAAAATGTAAGCAATTCTGTCCAAAGTTAACCAGTAGAGAAGTTTTACAGGAGGGGTTCACTTATAAAAATATAAATACAGGCGTATCAGGCACAAAGTTAAAATTAAGAGAAAATTAACAGGAAAACAAGCTAGGAGCAGAGATAGACTGAACAGAACAGTAAACTGATGAGATCCCTGTGAGAGAGATTCTTAGTTAGGGCACTAGGGAAAAGAGACTAATGAAACAAATGTTTCCAATGTGTTTTCATTATGATTTAGGCATAATTCCTCTACTTTCTTAGGTAAATATGAAGAAACAAAGTGAAAATATCATTTTCTTTGAATTTTTAAAGCCCTGCTGATATCAGCTCTCATGTGATAATTGCTCATTGTAATAATTACTAGACATTCTTGTGACATAATTGTCAATGATATTTCAGATAATTATTTTTGAAGCTTTTAATGTGTTGTTTTCCTTTCAAGGTTTAAGTGTTGGGAAGCAGGTCCTGAATGGGCACTGCTACAGCTGGACAGTGTAGCTAAAATGTATTATCCAGTTTACTCAATGTCAGGGTTCAATTCTCTGGTCTTTCATTATATTTCACTTATCACAAGACTGTAAGTGGAATATAATAGGATCGCGACATTGATATATTTACTAGAAGAAAAAAGAAAACAAAGCCTGTAGAAGGATCTTACCCTTTTGAATAAAGATGTTTAGTGCTTCCTTATTTTGGTGATACTGATTTGAGGAGTAAGTGGAGGCATTATCTAGCTCTTTCTTCAAATACCCTCTGTGTGCCATGTAGAAATTCAGTAAGTGTGACAAACTTCAGTGTCATAGATATTTTCCCCACAATTTTCAGGAAATTCTGTCTAAAGGAAATTTAATAAGTGATTTAAAAATTATTCAGCAGACATTAGAACAGATTAGTGAATCATTGTCAAAAGTAAGAACTCAAACTTAACAGAATTCTAAATGATAAGAAAAGTGCTAACTTTTCAACAACATATGACTAAAGTATACATATTTCTTGAATATGGTAGCTGTATCTACCATGTGGCTCCATTCCAATGTCCCTTTTAAACTCTTGAAATGTGGCCTGTATGAATTGAAATTCACTGTAAATGGAAAGTTATATAGTTTGAGATTTAATTTTATACTAATTTCATGTTGAAATTAAGGTATTTTGATATTTTTGGACATACGGAGTTAAGTAAAATATATTTTTGGACATACGAATTAAAGTGTGTGTATATATAATATATATTTATATAGCAAAACAAAAACCCTATTACATCACATCATTGATGGGAATATAAACTGGTACAGCCATTTTAGAAAGGGATCTAATTTACCTTAAACTAAAAATGAAAATATTGTATGACGTGGCAATCCTACTTTGGGGTATCCATCTGAAGAACATGAATTTCAAGTTAAAAAATGATGTTCTGCAATTTTTATTAAAGCATTATCTATATGAAAGCACCTAAATTCTCACTGATGATATCAAATCAAGATGTGGTACATTCATACAATGAAATACTGTTCAACTACAAGGAAAAGTGAAATGTTGCCACTGAAATAGCAGATGGGAAGGAGTTTGAGGGAACTTCATCTAGTAAATTAAGACAGAATGACAAATATAAATACTGTGTATTTGCATAGCACATGATTCAGCAAAGCAAAATACTTATAAAAACTAGTAGACGTAAACAATGTGAGGTTTCTGAGACCAGGGGAGGAAGAAGGGTTAAAGGGAGTAAAAGAAAAGTAGTGGGAAAATAAAAGAATAGAGGTTTTTGGGAAAATTCCTTTTGTACAACAAAGCATAAAACCAAGTCTAAAATAAAAACAGTTACATATGCTGTTTGCATTAAATTCTATTGACCATGCTAAAATAAAGATTTCCATATTTTTCTTGGACACACACTGCATCTAATTCCTTGCCATTGACCTGGCTTTTAAACAGATGGGGCCTCGTTTCCACCTTTTATTGACAAGAGCCGGGAGTTGCAATTCTTTTCCTCTGACATATGCAGGTAAGAAAAGACAATGTATTTTTCAGACTCATAAGTATCTCCTTAAGTGACAAAATGCAGTCAAAAAGTTTACATTTAATATGGTTAATTATCGTGTTATTTGAGAAAAAAAATATTCCTCAGGAATATTTCCCTTCTTTTACTCAACTAGTAGTATATCTAATGAATCAAGCCTACAGTGGCATGTCCAGTTTTTCTAACATTCTCAGAAAATGATACATATAACTGTTAGTGTGCTCTGCTACCTCTGTTTTGTTAATATTACTGAAGAAATGTTGATTTTCATCATTACATTTTAGAGTACTGGATCTCCCCCTCAGCATTGTTAGCATACCCACACAACACCAAGGCACCCATAGTCCACCACCATAGTCCATTGTGTTCCCTCCTCCTTTGTTCTTGCCCTTTTTTCTCTCTCCCTCTGGTAACCTCTGACTGTTTGGTTTCTTTATATTCCACATGTAAATAATCTATGGCATTTGTCTTTCTCCTACTGACTTATTTCTCTTAGCATAGTCCTCTCCATCTTTACAAATTGATGGGGCCCAGTAGATACCATACAATCATTGAAGTCACATCAATCTTTGAATCCTAGCCCTGACCCTGAATTCTGTGTTTGTGGACAAGCATTTAACATCTCTGAATCTTCTAATGATCTATAAAACTAAAGAGTCAAGTGTTTTTCTTAGGGCTATCTAGGACCAGAAGAAACAACAGCCCTAACATTGCCTAGATTCTCTGCTGGATGCTAGTAAATGGTGGAGGTATAGGAGATCTTTATCATTATTTCCATGCACACCTCCCAACAAGAGATGGCCTGTCTCTACAGGGTAAATTTTGAAAACCAAAATTGCATTTAAACTTGGCACAAATGAAAAGATTTCAGGCTAATATGCAAATGTATGTAAGAAATTAACAAGGTTACATCCATGAAGAGGACATTTATGCATATGTATAGATTATGTACTCTTCGTAGGTCACAAACACAAATTGATCTCCAAGTCATTTGAGAACACATATAAGAATAGCTTATTTAGGAAATGAGTTCTGATGTGATTTAACATCTCATAGTAACTTCTTTCCTAAGAATTAAGCAAAAGCATAAAACTAAGGGGAAAATCCCTAACATAGTTCAGGTAACTAGAAATAAACCTTTTACTCCTGTGTTTTAGGTCAGTCTATGCTGTGTTTGGAGGTGAGATTGACCTGAAAGGAATCCCTGTGTTTAGATTTGTTCTTCCGCCCAAAGCCTTTGCATCTCCAGTGCAAAATCCAGACAACCATTGCTTCTGCACAGAAAAAATTATCTCAAAAAATTGTACATTGTATGGTATACTAGACATCAGCAAATGCAAAGAAGGTGAGTAAATATTCTCAGTATCGCAGCTTCTGACATAGTTTTCAATATTCTTTAAAAATACCTTTTCCCAGGATTCCTTTTAAAAAAAAAAAATAAAAGGAAGACACAAAGTGAAGACAGTATTGTTTGAATTCCAAATGTGTATCAGTTTTGTAAAATTTGGTTACTAAGTAAAAGCACACATATTTTTTGCTATTTTGGAAAATGTCAATTTGAGGGTGTTTTTTTTGCCCATTTTTTAAGTTTTTGCTTATTTCTGTCAATTCTTTGTGTATGACTTTCTTGTATAATTTGGACATTAGACATGAGGCTTGCAAATATTTCCCTGTATTCCACATGTAGACTTTACATTTTGTCGATGGTTTTCACTATGTAGAATCCCTGTATAGCTTTTAGAGTGGGGCAAAATAAAAATAACCAGAGTAACTTGAATATCGAACTATCCATCGGCAATTTTCTAGCTTTTATATTGAAAAAAAGAGAAATATTTCAGTAAAATAATTGATAAATGTGAAATTTTAGTCTTGTTTTGCTCATTCCTTTCATTTTGATTTGGATGGGAATAAAGCAAAAGCTCTCAAGATAGTCTTAGTCCATTGACAGATTAGTATATGGTAGAAACTTTGTGTTCATAGCCAAAATTCACATATTGAAAATTAACATCTAAGAAATCAATTTCGATTCCTACTTTATGATTGTTTGTTTGTTTGTTTTTACAATGCTATGTAAGGTTCAGAAGTGTGGGCCTTCACATCTCTCATGAATGTTGCCATACCTACCAATCCAGAATTTTCCACCATAGACACTAAGTTCTCTCTCGTTTTTATTTTAAAGGAATCTACTTAGTGAGGAAATGACCTATCCCAATTGTCTCTTAAAATTGTTTTCAGGAAAACCTGTGTACATTTCACTTCCTCATTTTCTACATGCGAGTCCTGAAATTTCAATCCCTATTGAAGGCTTACATCCAAATGAAGAAGAACATAAAACATACTTAGATGTTGAACCTGTAAGTAAATGTAGTATTGCCCTGAGTTTTTTTTTTTTTTTTTTAATCAAAATTGAAAAAGTAATTTTAGTGGTTATCCACATTTATTGAATCACAACTTGATATATTGCTTATTTTCATTTCAGTAATATTGCATTGATTTCTTCCTATTGCTACTTACTGTTTATAAACTTTTTTAATAGTTCAGAGCTCAGAACTACTGATAATAGAAATGCTTGTAACTGACTACAAACATTGATGTAAATTTGTTATGGTTATCTTACTTAATTGAAAATACTGTTGTATATTACTAGGGACTCAAATTTTTAATATACATGTATAAATCTGGGGCAAGATCTATTAGGGTCAAGAAAATCTATAGAATTCGTATAGCAAAGCAATTATCAAAATGTAAATGAAATGTTTAAATTGTACATTCTAACATCTTTTTGTTTAAATAATGATAGAAGTAAACTGGTGATACATGGATTCTGAATGAATAGGTATACTTAACCATTGTATGTATTTCAAGAATATAACTTTGTAAATTCTTCTGTTTCATTTTTGTTGATTTCCCCATAATCTTTTCAGGTAAAATCTCTAACACCTTGACATTAGGTTAGGCAAAGAAATTATGTGGTGTGTATGCTGCCTTTAGAAAATCTAAAAGGGCCTCACTGTTGGTGCAGGGGTTAAAGTCTCAGTGCTATCAAGTTATTGCCAGCCACTGCAGCTCAATTTCAGTCCCTGGCCAAGCTGCTGATCCACATAGTGCACAGACCTCTCCTGTCTCACCCACTGCTCCCTTCAGCAGGGTGTTTCAGTAGATCACCTGTTCTGCCCCTTACGTTGTCTTTGGTGAATCCTTTCATCCCCTTATTTCTGGCCTATACCCCATTCTTATATGTATAAGTAAAATCTTAATTTTTTTTTTTTAGATAACTGGATTCACTTTACAATTTGCAAAACGGCTGCAAGTCAACTTATTGGTCAAACCAGCAAAAAAAATTGAGTGAGTCTCTTAAATGTTGTCACATGAATCCATATTTTACTTTCCTGAGTAGAATTTGTTGAAAGGGAAAATCTGCACGCATGGAAAACCATCCAAAGAGATTTGTTTTAAAAAATTTCTAAGTGAAAATATGTCTGAAACAGCTCATGAAAAATTACAATTATGGAAAATAAAAATCAAGAAATTCAAGTTTTAAGTATAATTAATTCCTGAATATTTACACTAGTAATGACTAAAATTTCTATTATTTATGTATATTATTAGTATATATTTTCATTATTATTTTCAATGTATATTGCAGGGCACTAAAGAATCTGAAGCATGAATATATTGTGCCTATTCTGTGGCTTAACGAGGTTAGTATTTCCATCAGTCATTAAACAGACAACTTCCATGTATGTCATTCTGGGTAGGGGTGTGGTGTGGTCATGTGCATCTGAGGAGGTGTGACCCTATGCCTGTGAGTCACATACAGGCTTCTAAACCAATGCTAACCTCAATAAATAAACTACTTCAAAATTGACTAAGTATATATAGCATTTGAAGTCACAGATGTTTCCATTGCCCAGAGAAATGAGTTTATATAGTATTAATTAATCTATTGAGAGAAACTATTCAGCAGTATGAAGTCTGATAGTTTTCAATGTTTTTCTTTTAGCACGATTGTTTTCTTTTACAAAGAAAAAGCATCTATTAAATACCTTTTTTTGTAGTGCTTATCTGAGGAAAGACTCATGTGTACACGTAACTATTAAAAAAAAAAAAAAAGTTTCTGCTATTACAGTGTTAATACAGCCAGGCCGGGTCAGAGTAGGCACTAGCAGGGTCACCTACTGCTTGGTAAGAGGTCTTTAGAAGGTTCGAAGCTTTTGACCCTTGCAATCCCCACTCTGTCACTAGGAAACATGCTTCAGAAAGTCAAACTATTTCATGAACTATGTCACTAGTTTTGAAAACCAAATGACTCCTAGTGTATTGAGGAGTGCTATATAATGTGTTTAAAAGGATGAAATTTTATTTCATTCTGAATATTCCACTTTGGAATTTCTTGCCTTCCTTGACATGCAAAGTGATTTCACTAGCTTGTCTTTTATGTACAGCTAAAGCCCATATGCGTGTTTGGAGGAAAGGGATACTAAATGGAAACTTAGGAATATTGTTACTTCACTAACCCACACAATTCACTCTAATATTAATAACTTGATTACAGACTGCTACCATTGGTGATGAGAAGGCAGAAATGTTCAGAAATAAAGTGACTGGAAAAGTACACCTTCTGCGCCTGGTAGAAATGATCTTACTCAGTGTTGGTGTGGTGATGTTTGTTGCATTTATGATTTCATACTGTGCCTGCCGATCAAAGAAAGTAAAATAAGTAAGTATATAAGTTTATATCATAAAAAATGTGTTTTGTTAGTGACTACTTGTTGCATTTTATCAAAGAGTGGTTATAAGTAGGCTGCAAATATTTCTGGAAATGTCTGTCAAACTAATGTTTCCAATATATCTTCCAAAAATTCAAGTTGCTTAATTATAAATTATGTTACATTTTAAATTTTGGTGGGAACAGGAAAAAAGATGAAATTTTCACCTTTGAAGAACTATAGAGATTTTGTACAAAAATTTGACTCCATTTTTTGATTATTTAAGTCTTTTTACTCCTTCTAGATAGTTGATTCAAGCTATCTTACATACGTTATATCTTCTACTACTATTTTTTACCTCTTATTTGTGCCAACATAATGCTAAAAATTATATATGATTATCATATTAAAACCTGATATAAGTTCACTGTTTCCAACAGCCAGAGAATCATCAGCATTTAATCTCCTAGAAATGGTGTATAAGTTGCAACAGTTCAGAATTGTGTGTTTTCAAACTGAAGGTTAGAAACAATCAGGTAGAATTTGGGGGCCAGTATTTTCTCTGAGACTGGGCTGTTTCCCTAGAAATTGCCTTTCAATATTTTGTGATCATTTCTGTTACTATGTGTGCATTGAAAAGTAAGCAATTCTGCTTATAATCTTTTTGGACAAAATTATGGAAAATGCTAACTTGTTATGCTATCTATTCTATTCTAATGTGAACATATCAACTTTAAAACCTGTCATTAACCCAGTAATAAAGAAGGCCAATTAAACAAATATCTTTAACCAATTTATGTAATTAATAGAGAAAATAATCTGTAATGCTAAAATAAACCATAGTAGAAAGACAAATACCTCTGGGATTTGTTCATCTCTGGGATGTAGACAAACAAAATGGAACCAGACAAAACCAAACTAAAGACAAACCCTGGAAATCTGACTGTAAAACTGGGGATGCCAGCTGAAGAGAGGGAGGGTAAATGCAGAATGCATTTAGGGGAAGGTATAAGGGTGCTTTGGTTGTGATGTGGAAATTCCATCTGAATAGATGGGATACTGTATTTTTGAATTATATGCAGTGCTTATACAAACTAGAAAAAGAGCTTCCATTAAACAACAACAAATATTATAAGCAAGCTTTTCAAATGGAAATGTACTATTTATGAAATTTATCTGTATTCTCTATTAAAATTAAGTGATAAATATTATCACTGTTCAATGAACCGTAGCACAGTACCTAGATTTATACATGGCTAAATTAAGACGAGGCATTGAAATATTTTCAGTGATTTTGTCCACAAATATAAGTATTGCTTACACATTTTGCTGTTATAAGGAAAAATTATACTAAATAATAAATTAAGTATGCCTTTGGATAGATTCATCAATTATTAGAAATATAAAGATGGAGGAGCTGTGTGGTTTTTTTTTTAAAGCTTTATTTATTTGTGCATACAGAACTGGGTACAGGCCAGAGGCTCAGGGGCAGTGAGAGGCTTCATCAGAGACAGAGTGGGGAACAGAACAGGCAGATCGACAAAGTACATTGCTGAGGGGAGCAGCGGCCGGTCAGGAGAGGTCTGCCACACCATGTGGTCACCTCCGGGGCAGGCGGGAATTGAACTCATGGGGAAGCGGCTTTAGATTCTCAGTGCTGTGCTTTAACCCGCTGCGCCACCAAGGAGGGCCTTTTTTTTTTTTATTATAATGTATTTTTATTGCTATTATTTTAATGACTTTAAAAAATTATAGTAGTTTTATTACTTTTGTGCCTTTTTTCATCTCTCTTAAGTAAGGGCTCTCCCTGATGGCTCAGCACTGCAAGCAGGCAGCAGCTGCTTCAGTGTGAGTTCAATTTCTGGCCCCACAGGTGATCCACGTGGCATGGCAGACTTATCCTGACCTGCCCACTCCTCCCCTCAGTAGTGTACTTCAGTCAATCTGCCTGTTCAGCTCCACACTCTGTCTCTGGTGAATCCTCTTGTCTCTGGTGAATCCTCTCATCCACCACACCTCTGGCCTGTACCCCAGTTCTATATGCATAAAAAAAAAAGAAAAAAATTAAGTCAATACTATCTTCCAAAGTGGTCATGTATTCACGACCAAGGAGGACATCCCAGGGCACATGCTCCTCCAGGGCAGATTGAGCTGGCCACCTATTCTACTGCAACTCTGGAGTGCTGGGAGTAGCCTTCCTCACATCCTTCTTGAAAAGAAAATGACTGTCTTACCCAAAGTCACTAAGAGAAGTTTTCTCAGCAACTTCAGAAATTCAGAAATAGGAAATGATGAAGAATGTGTGTATTGTCCACTCTTTCTGACAAGTTGCAATCTTTCTTCTATTTTTCAGATTGCAAATGAATCTACAATTATATACCAGTTACATCAGGACATTGCCAATGTTGATATACAAAAATGAAGATTTGATGTGGCTTTTTACCAAACACAGGTTTATCTTTTAGCTGAAGAAATTGGTAGCATTCTATTTCTAAGCAACATGAGTAAGAGGTCATTACTTTGAGTTAAAAAAAAAAAAGCACCATTTAAAAGGTATCCTTTACACAAATGAAATGAGTTTAGTTTCTATAATGAAGCAATTATTTTTATCTGGTACTGATTCACTAATTGGCTCCCTGGTGGCAAATTCTGCAGAGGAGTGGATGTTCTAGAAAATCCTGAATCCTGAATTCTGATCTCCTTATCGAAGGGGAACACACCATCACCCTTGGTAGCTCCCTATTGAGTTGAACAGTGACAACAGGACTGTCAGTTTTTCACATTTCACAAGCACTATTTTGAAAGACATTTGAGAATTGAAAAAATATAGTTATGAGCCATTTATTATATATTACTTAAATTTCTTTCTCTAGGAATTCTTTGTACAACAAGAGCAAGCAATATAACCAATTTCTTTACAACCCCATGGGCTTATATTTTTGTGTCATTAAGTATACCCATGGTATTTCTCTTAGCATATTCAGGCTCTTTGTGTTTAAAGACCTTCATTTCCTCATTCTTCAACTATTCTGAATTCAGTGGATTTTATTTTTCTGCTGTTATAATTTAATGCTTGTCAACTTGAGAATGCTGTGCTAATAGTAAGAGATGTAAATTATAATAAAAGGATTATTGTATGGAAAATGATGGTATGTGCATTAGTAATCATGTGCTGTAATAGTCTTGCTTTTATGGTCACCTCAGAAAGACTGGTTTCAAGCATTAAAAGATGTTCTGCCTTCAATTTCTGTGTTTTGTCTAGTTTCTGTTATATCGCAAAAATCTCTAAAGTGTTCTACATTGTAAGTTCAGTCCTAAAGAATTTCAATGAAAAGGGAAAAAATAGGGATTTGCTTTCTTCCTTTATTACAGCAGGACTTAAATATTAGACTATAAAGGCTTTTTTCCTTCACTTTAGGAGACATATTCCATGTAATCCTGCTTCATTGGGGTTCATTTGTTTCAGAAAACTTTTGCTAGAACACCTTTTTAGAAAGGGAAGATGGTCCATATTCTGTGTTGTTTTTTAAACACATGTTTGTAGGACAAAGTGTTAGTTTTATCATCTAATCAAACCAGTTACTAAGAGTAAATAGGAGCAGGGAGAAGGTTCAGGACATGAGTGGGAAGAACACCAAGGGCTAAGGCAATGGTGCATGGTGGTGGGAATTTCACAGGGAAATAATATATTGTGCAAAAATGAAGGATGCTGCAATGAATATATTTTAAGAAATTAAAGAGCAAGTAGGGTTCCAGTGAAACTACCAGTTTTGAAAACTCAAAATAGACTGATTTAATATCTTTCTATTCAATTGAATATCCTTCTATAATATTGAGGTGTAAATGAAATTCTAGACATTCTCATGAAAATTAAGAACTGTACACATGTTGCATTAGGATATTTCTGACATGAACTTAAAATTTTAAATAGACATTTCTTTAATTTTTAAGCTAATTAGGGCTGAATTCTAGATACTATATTTTCTCATCTAATTATTTAGAACATGTCAAACTCCTGTCAGTGTTATGTTTCTAGATAACAGCTTAGATTTGAAATTTTCATACAGAAATGCATCTCAGAGTGTCAGGGAAAAGCTCTTTTTAGTATTTTTTAATGCATATAATTCTAATCTTTATTCTACATTTTCTTCCTCTGAATTCTATAAAATATCTAAAAAATGTGTAGGCACAAAGAAAAGTGATTATAATTTTAAATACCCAGTAGGAAAAATAAATTCTTTAAAGCATGGTAGATTTTACTAAGAAGATTGGGTTTGGATGGTGTAAGTGCACACACATGGCTGGCGATGTTAGATGCACCTTTGGGAATCTATTGCATGTGTGACTTGCTATTTAGTCCCAGAGAAATTATGTGGTAATCCTAGAGGGTCCATGTTGGAATGTATTTATTGGTACATGGGTGATTATGTATGCTTTATTCCATATAGTGCTGCAGTCTTTTGTGGAGGCACATTTTCATTCCAAAATATGTTAAACCACAAAACACTATAATAGTTGTTTCTAACCTCAGTTTCAGAACTATCACATCTAAAAGGTTAATTAGAGGATCAACAGCAATTTGAAAATAGAGTAATGTTTAATGTTGCTCATAGTGAATGCAGAAAGAACAATTTATGTAGTCTCAAGTGCTCAGAAAAAAAAAATGGTAAAGGACTATCATTTCAGGAAAATATGTGGCTGTGGGCAAACTGACAGTAAATCAGAGATAACAAAGGTGCTGATGACTTGCAAAGTGCTGGATATTAGTGTCAGTCTTTTAACCCACTGTGAAGTTGGAGTGTATAATAAGCACCTTCCTACTGTAGTAGGAGTGTTGCTTCCTGAATGTTCCCAGTGACAATCTCTGAGATCCAATGTGAAATTGGAGTTGCTCTCATTTTACTCTCCTCTGGCCTGCCATTCTAAATGAAGTTTGATCTTAAATGATCAATATTCATTTTTTTTTATAATTTGTCATATACATAGTGATTTACCTATGATTGTTTTTCCTGTGTTATTTGCAGTGACCTGTTTTAATGAATTAAAAATGAGTTTTATAATTATATCAAATATACACAGGAACACTGCCCTTCTCTTCCTTTGAGATTCAAAGTTAACTGCATTTCAAAATATTTATGAAAATAAATGCTTCCATTATTGCACAAATGACTAATTGTTGAATGTATTTGACTTCATTATTTGATGTTGCTACTTAAATTAGCTGTTAGTTTCTATTTATGACTTAGTTATTCCCATTATTTTCCCAGTTTTTCTCAGATGCTGGTAAACTTCTCATACATTTCACAAAGGTTCCGTTCTACATGTACATGAAAGAGAACTGTGACACAGCTAAGACAACAAAGATCTTAAAACCTTGTTTCTTCAGTTGTATAAAACTTGAACCAGTGGCTTCAGTGTCACCTGGGAACTTACTAAGCATGCGGAGTCGCAGTTCCTATCCCAGAGTGACTGCACCAGACTCCACAGATTGACAAGATCCCTAAGCAGTTCGGAAATACAAATTTGAAAAGTACTGGTCGTTCAAACTGGACTATAACTAACTTCCATCTGCCTACTGCTTATATTGGTTTTGTTTATTAACAGAAGAGCTTATGAAATAGAAGATATTCCAAGAATACTGAAATGAGACCCTCCAGACTTAAGAATATTACTATAAGTATCCCACCAATTTTTTTGTATTTACCTTGTCAAACTTACAAATATTATTTTCTGACATTAATAACACTAGTCTATATGTCACTATAAACTAGAGTATTAGAGCACTAGTGCTATCTTTACACCTGCTGGATATTCTGGAGTATCTAATTTTATCTGCTTGACAATATTCATGACAAATATTGATATTTATTGCATGCAAAGTAGCAGAGAGGTAAGGGAAGAGGAGATATGATGAATTAAAGATACCCCTAGAATTTATCTGAAAATGGAAATAACCCACCAAAATATAGAGATTGTTCAGACTCCAGTAGATGTAAATATAATCATATAAATTATATGATAATAATAATAGTAGCTGTAATAGTTACAGACCTTTACTCTGGGACAAAAATGATGGTAAGATTGCTTGCTTCCTGGATGGCTGAATTTTAATAGGGAGTAGGAACAGGGAAGTAATTAGAAGCATGAGACTATGAGTCTTCACAGTTGGTGAGTAAATAAAGCAAGTGTACAATTCAGAGCTGTGCCTAACTATCTAGATTCCAAACACCAGGTTGATAACCTGTCTGTGCCCACTCACATTACTGAGAACTATGGACTTCATGGAAATAAGGGGTTTCAATGATTGAAAGATGGGGAATAAATTGGTGGGCTTTTTTATAAACTATCTCCTAACTATTAGAGCATTTAGTTATTTGAGGTTTCTGAGGAACCATCTTCTAAAGTAAATAGTGAAAAAAAAACATGACTATCTTCAGCTTTTGACAAAGACTATGGAGCAGACTTCTGAAAATGTTCTATTTTCTAGAACTTGTTTGAAGTATCTTGTTTCCCCATAGAAATATGAACAAACATTTTAAAAATCCTACAAGAATTATATTTGTACTGACTACTCATTTAGTTATTTTGACCTCTGAGGTAAAGATGAAGACATTGATTAAATTTCAGAAACAAATGGATTAGAAAATTTACTGCAGGGAAGAATCTGTTATTATATGTGGTTTATCAAAATCCCACTAGATGGCAGACAAAGTCTTTAAATCCTAAATATAGGATTAATTATGGAAAACTAAATGGAAAAGTAATTATTACTTCACTGAAAGACTAGGCTTCAAATTTTGATATTTATTCAATTTATTAATACATGTACTATCACTATCATAGTATACAGATATACTTATTATGAAATTCTTCCTATACTTGAGTTAACAAGACAACCAGTGGGTAAGCAAGCAAAGGTATTTTATCTTGGGAAAAGGATAAAAAGATTTGGATCCTAGTTTAAATTTTGACCATAGAGGAATTACATTAAGTTATCTAACCTCTCTGAATCTCATAGTCTTATCCATCAATTATAGATAAAGTACTATCTAAATTGTATGTCTGTAAGGTTGAATAGAAAATTGCTCTGTAAACTGTAAACCATGATGCAAATGTTCTGTGATTACTATTATCACTACAAAATCTTTTCGCCCCTTTGACTGGCTGAGGGTGCTGGAGAACTCACAGCACCCTTATAGGCAGGCCATCCTTAACTAATCCTCTCTGCCAATCCCCTTCAGAGTCCTGAAATGCCAAGAATCATCACTTTTCAATGATACTTGCTGAAGTCCCAATTTGGCTCCTCTGAGCATGTGCAAGATGTTCTCCTTCAAATAAAATATTCAACTGAGTTTAATACTGTATGTCACAAGGTCTCTTGTTCCCTCTGAATTAAAGCTCTCACTTGGCTCTCATGAGAGAAAAATAGGAAACATTAGTCACATTTCAAATCCATATGGTAGAAGCCAGATAGTGTCACATGTGTACCTTTATACTTCCCTCCATCCTTTGAGTTGTCTGTAGATTTTTTCCAAACTTCCTAGAATTGCCACACCAGACTCAACAACACCCTAATAGACCATTTATATTCCCAACAAGGACATAGATTCATACCTGCACACTTTTCCAGTAATACAACTTAATGTAAGATTCAAATTTATTACTACAGCTAGAGAGTACATGGGATGTGACTCGACTCTCCAGCTAGAGCAAGCAGCACATGAACACAATCATGATATCCAAGTGTAAAGAAAACAGAAAGGTACTTGTCAGATCAGTAGCTGGTTGAAACAAAAGTCTGACTATTCCTCCACAAAGTATGTGATCTTGACTAATTATTGGGAAGTATGTCAAAGAGTAATGCAGCCTTCTGTGCAGAAATAGTGGTTATGTTTAACAATCTACAAAAATTCTTAAGTAATAATTCTAAACAACCAGTAACACTTTTCTGCCACTTATATGCTGCTAGAAAATCTGTCCTATCCTGAGAATGTTTCCAACATTTTTGTTAATTTTTCACTATGGAAGTTGCACTCAAATTTTTAAGGTTATTGTCAAGACTTTCCCACTGTGAGGAGGTGAAGGTGCACTCCTATGCATTCTCTCCAGCAACATCCCACTCCCAATTTCCAGTAGTGTCCCACATATTCAAGCATCTTCTTTTTCCTTTCCATCAAATCCCACTTCCATATTTGCCTTCATATTAAAAACACCTAATGGCCCACCCTGGTGGCGCAGCGGGTTAAAGCACAGCACTGAGAATCTAAAGCCACTTCCGCATGAGTTCGATTCCCGCCTGCCCCGGAGGTGACCACATGGCGTGGCAGACCTCTCCTGGCCCGCCCGCTGCTCCCCTCAGCAGTGTACTTCATCGATCTGCCTGTTCTGCTTCCCGCTCTGTCTCTGGTGAATCCTCTCACCCTCCGCATCTCTGGCCTGTACCCCAGTTCTGTATGAATAAATAAATAAATCTTTAAAAAAAAAAACACCTAATAAGTTCAGAATAAAGTAATTACTCCTTTTAAACCTAAGATTTCAAAGGAATGAAAACAGCAAAGGAGGAAGAATGATTGTAACAAACTGGAAGACTGCTTTTCAAATTAATTGAACTAGAACTAAAAGATTATGGTGTCTCTGTATAAGGCACATACACATTTTAGGACAGTTGCATCAGTAATATAAAAATTTAGGATCTACTTATTTAGATTAGGAAAAAGGTAAGTAAGATAAAGGAAAATACATTTACAGATTTGAAGCTGCTTTCAGATTTTTAGAGTATTTCTTCCTCCAGAGGTACTCATAAAAGAGCTTCCCTGGCAAAGAACAGGGTTATCCTAAGTTAGATGATCACCTAATCTAAGTGACTAGAAATGGAGCTGTATGTATCTGTTATTTTGGATCTTCCTTGCACTTTAAACAGGTACTCGCTGCCACCTAACATTGACCCAATTACCATAGAAGCACATCTCACATATAAATGCTGAGCATCTGGGGCCCAAATAAACTAGGGTACAAATAACCACCCATGTGACCTCCACCTGGACACAGAATGTCATATAAATTATGCTACCCCAAATAGAGAAAATACAAAGTGATTTTTGAAAATGGCATCATCCAAACCTGGGTACTAACATTTCTAGATAGTTTGTCACTTGAGCAACTCCAAAATGAATGGCACTAGAATAACTTACATAGGCTTTGCAACTTGAAGAAGGGAAGATAATATTTATTAGCAACCTTGTGTATTACAATGCAAATATCAAGATCAAGTCAGGAAAGGACTTTTCAAATATAAGCGTATGCAAAGAAGAGTAAAGACATGTAAAGGGGTTTCTGGTAAGTTGCCACCATTGGCTTTGCTGACAGCATCCCTAGAGGTGTTGGCTGGAGACCAAGGGACAGGGCTCAGCCTGCCAACCCTTGCTGGGGCAGCCAGCACCCTGTCACTCCTAACTTACATGTCAACCACAAGTCAAGACTTTCTCGGATTGCCTTAGTCACCCAAAATGCTTATTTTTCTGCACTTTCATTTAAATTTCTTCATTTCCATATTAGTATAGGGACTATAATTACTTAATCTAAGGCTGACTCATCCAAGCATATAATGATGCTAAATATTTATTTTTAAATAAATTGAAACAAATGTCTAAAATCCCTTTGCACTTGCAACTGCAAGTGGTCCACACAACCATAGTCCTTCTTAATTGGAAAGAATGATTTCGTTCCCACCATCTCCCCCAGCTATTCCCTACTCTATTCCCAGTTCAGTAGTTCTCTGTTAAAATGTTCATCGCTATCAGCCCTCTGCCTAAATCCTTCATTCGGAATAGAAGCCCAAGTACAGAAAAGACCTTCAAGATCCCAGTGACTGGGACACCCACCGACTGCTCTCAATCTCAACTCCATTTCCCAACATCACTCAGTTCCAGACTCACTGAGCAGCCTGCCCAGCTTGCCAAGCACACTTGACAGCACATTTTGTTACTCTTCATGGGGCAGTATATCTACAGTACCAAATACTTGCATAGCTTTTCCCCTAGCTCATTTATATCTGTTGCTTAAAAATCACATCCCCTCATAACCCTTTTTAAAGTGTAATCCAGAGGGGTCTCATCAATCACCTATGCATTAAGTCTCTGTGCTACCATCACAAAGGCTCGCCACCGAGGCCTGAGTTCAATCCCCCACCAGGGAGTTAACCCACATGGTGCAGCAGACTTCTGTTTTGCCCACTGTTCTCCTGTGCAGTGTATTTTAGTAGATCCACCTGTTCTGCTACCCACTGTTTCTGGTGACTCCTCTCAGCCCCTGCACCTCTAGCCTTTACCTCAGGCCTATGCAAAAATAAATAAAAATTTAAAAAATAAAGTATAATACAGAAATTCAAGGATGTAGGCTGTAGTGGAGACTGCCTGCTTTGCTCTTAGAAGCATGGTCTGTGGCGATCCAGAGGAACGATGGACCCAGAGAAGTCTCATGATTTGGGATGAAGCTAGAGCAACACAAACACCAGAGACATATACTGAGCAAAATGGAAGAGACTAAGGAAATTCATCTCTATACAGTAAAGTGTGGTGGGGAGAGGGTACCTAGAGTCTGAGGCAAGAGGAGAAACTCAAGGCAAATCTGTGCTCCTGCATCTGAGTAGCAGCTCTAAGGAAGGGAGACCTGACCACGGGGAGGCGCACCCTTCACTGAGGGACGATGGTAGCAAAACAAGGCAGCAGTGTGCCAAGTGAAGGGGTGGGCAGTGGACTGCAGCCCGGCCAAGAACTGACCTTGTGAGCTAGTACCAAAAGCTCCACCCACACTGAGGAGGGCGAGAAGCCCAGAGGAGGGCTATCAGCAGCAATAAGATACCAACTTCCCTGGCACACCACTTTCACTGGTGACTGGAACCCCAAAGTCCCTCGTTCATCCCTGACTAAGCATTTACAGCAGCTCTCCAAGATACAACTTCATTCAGCATCCTCAAAGTCCACTGCAGGAAAAGCTGAAGAGCCAGAACCCACAGCACCATCTGCTGTAAAAATGGAAGTTTTGCGCCCTTAAAATAGTAAGATGGGCAGACTAAAAATGCAGCACATTGCACCTTCTACCCTCAAGGAATCTTTCACTACACCAAGAAAACAAATCCCTAGATCCAAAACAGAAAAAGATATGGAAGAGCTATACTTTCTAGCAGATGAAAAATTCACAGGTGTCATAATAAAAGCGGGGAAAAAGAGCCACAGAAAAGCACTTTAAAGGCATTCAAGAAAATGCAAAAACAAATGAATGTACTAAAAATTAAATTAGTATGAACAAAAGATAGAATTGAAGCTTTAAATAAAAAACAGCTGAAACTTGTAAAAAGAAAGTGCTAAAAAGAATTTGGGGAAAGCTATGGTAATAGATTATAGAAATCAGAAATACAAAAGAAGAATAACATGGAACACTCAGTTATTTTGAAGATAATAAAGGAGAAAGAAAATATAGGTAAAAGGAGAAAAATACAAAGAAAAGACACCAAGAAAATTTCACCTTGAAAAGGGGAAACATACTAATAATGGGTATTTCAGATAGGGAAAGAGAAAGATGAGAACACACAATATATTCAAGATACAACAGAATTTCATATTCCTGGAGAAGGAACCAATGAAATAAATCCTTAGGATGAAAAAAGCAGTATCTGATTACCTAAAGGTAATGATACCTACAACAAGACATATAATGAAACTTCGAAGAGTTCAAGAAGAAGAACACTAAAGCTTCCTAGGAAAGAGAAGCAGGAATTTTGATCAAGCTTATTATCTGACTTCTCTTAGGAAAACCAGTAGATAAGGGATGATATCAATATATTTAAAGATAAAAATACTCAGCTTACAATCTTCTGTCTGGTAGTATTCTCCTTCAGAAATGTTGGCGAAATAAAGGTCTTTTTAAACAGAAGCCAAAGGAGTTTGTTAGCACAAGACCTCCCTTAAAAGAAAAAGTGGAAGACATTCTAATGTTGACATCAAAGAGAAAAACATCCAGAGAAAATTGATCAAGGAACTAGGCAAAATCTAGCTAGATTCATAAGGGAGAAAAATGCAGAAATCTCATATAATCAGAATAAAGAGAAGTTCCAACAGACACCTTGGAAGTACAGTGGATCAGAAGACATTACTATGAACAGTTGTATGCTAGTAAGTTAAATAACCTGGAGAGATGGACACATTCCTAGAAATTTACAATGATCTGAGATTGCATCATGAAGAAATGGAAAACCTGAACATAATAATTACTGGCAAAAAAAAAAAAAAAATTGAAACAATACCAAAAAAGTTCAGGACCAGAAGCTTTCACTGAGTTCTATCAACCTTTTAAGTATCAATACTTATCTTTCTCAAACTCTTAAAAAATATTGAGGAAAATACCCCATGACACTTCATGAGGCCAGCATTTATGATACCAAGAAAAGGCAAATATGCCCCCCCCAACAGAAAACTATAGACCAATTTTACTAATGAGCATAGCAAAAAAAAAAAAAAAAAAAAAAAAAAATCCTCAAAAACCTTAGCAAACATAATTAGCAACACATTAAACGAATCATATACCATGATTAAGTGTGATTTATTCCAAGGATATAATGATGGCTCAACTCTGGGGAAAAAAAAAATCTATGCAGGGCCTCCCTGGTGGCAGAGGGGTTAAAAAACCTCAGCTCTCTCAAGCTATCAGAAGCCACAAGCCACTGTAACCTGAGCTGGATCCCAGCCAGGGAGGTGACCCACATGGGACAGCAGGCCTTTCCTGTCTTGCTGCTGTTCCCCTCTACAGTGTATTTCATTAGATCTGTCTGTTCTGCTTCCCACTCTATCTCTGGTGAATCCTCTCAGCCCTGCACCTCTGGCCTGTACCCCAGTTCTTATATTCATTAATAAGTAAATCTTAAAAAAAAAAAAAAACAACTTAATACACCACCAACAAAAGGAAAGAAAAACATGATTATATCAATGGATGCTGAGATACCATTTGAAAAGATTTGAAATCTATTTATAATACAGTCCTTCAAAATATGGGAATAGATGCAACACACTTCAACATAACTAAGCCATGTATGACAAACCCACAGCAAACATTTTTCTCAATGGTGAAAAACTGAAAACTTAAATTTTCTTACACAAGACAAACATGTCAATTTTCACTACTACTATTCAACATAGCATAGGAAATTATAGCTAGACCAATTAGACAAGAGAAGCATATAAAAGAAATGCAAATTGAAAAGGAGGAACACTCATTTCATTCAGTTAGCATGATAAATACACAGAAAATCCTAAAGATTCTACTAAAAGAGCTGAAATAAGTCAATTCAACAAAATGGTAGATTAGAAAATCACTGTACAAAATTCAGTTGTACTCCTACTTGCCAATGAAGAAGAAATCAAGTAAAATCCTATTCAAGACATGAAACGAGCTAAATACCTTCATCAAGGAGGTGGTGGACCTATAAAAAGAAAACTATATGAAAATATTAAAAGAAATAGAGGACACTAAGAAATGGAAAGGTAGTCTGTTCTCATGGATTGGAAGAATTACTATTCTTTAAATATTTTATGCAATTTCTATCAAAGTTTCAATGACATTCCTCAAAGAAATAGAAAAACATTGCTGATATTCATTGGAACCACAATAAACAATCCTGACAAAGTAGGAAAATTGGTGGCATCATAGTCCTAGAATGAAATTCTACAAAGCAATAGTAATCAAACTAGTATTGGACAGGAGCAAAAACACACATACTTAGAGACCAATGGCACAGAATTCAAAGCAAGAAGTAAACTCATCTGGAGGGACAATTCTCTGGCAAAAGAGCCAATAGTACAAAGAAGAAAGGAAAATCTTATCAATAAGTGATATTGGGGCACTGGACAGCCATTTGCAAGAGAATGAAATAGGACTCACACCACACACAAAATAACACAAGGTGAAAATAGATGTAAAAACAGAAAGCATAAAATACATAGATAAAAACAGTCACAGCTCCCTATTAGAAAGGCTTCAGAGATGTCTGTCTGCATATATCTCCAACAGCAAGAAAAATCAAGAGAATATAAACAATAGAATACATTAAATAATTCTGCATGGTGAAAGCAACTATCACTAAAACACAGTACTACACTGGAGGAGATATCTGCATACCATACTTCTGACAAGGGGCTAGTATCCAAGATCTACAAAGAACAAATGCAATTTAACAAAATGAAAACAAAGAATCCAACCAAAATGTGAACAAAAGAACTCAATATACAATTTTCTAAAGAAGATGTATAGATGGGCAGCAAACACATGAGAAGACACTCATCATCTTTTACCATCAGAGAGATGCGAATGTAAACTACAACGAGGTACTACTCACGTTGAGAGAATGCTTCGTACCAGCAATACCAAAATAACAGGTGTTGGTGAGGGTGTGGAGAATAATGAACTTTCTCACACTGTTTGAGTGGGAAGGGAAAGAGAAATTAAGATTTTTCTCCTCACTATAGATCAAAGAGAAAAGGGGATTTTTCTCAACTTTTTATACAACCCACTCTCCCATTCTTATAGTAGTGTCAGGTATATGGTAAACTCTCAGACATATATGTTGAGCAAAAGCAATGGCCATAATGGCCTGGGCTGAGAATCAGAGTTTTGGAAGGGTCCATAGAGTCCTATTAACATGATCTGGAAGACCAAAAAGAGGCTGTTCCACAGCAGAAATATGAGTTAAACAGATTATCGTTCTCAACAATATTAGGAATAGCAATATACAATGTAGAAAACCAGAACACTGGATCACTTTCATGTATCTTTCATGCTTCTACCAGTTCTTTATTCGGAGAAGAAATTTCTGTACAATACTATTTCCTCCACCAAGGTATAATGTGCTGTTCTTCCTTACTGCTTCCCATACTCCTTTATTTAACCTCAGTGTAGATAAGGACAACTGACTGTGTCCCCTATTGAAAGTGTATGGAGGGAGATAGTATAGACATGATAAAATGTTGAAAAGATTAATACTTGAAACACATACACGAACTCGCTGAGAAATGTACTTGTGGGTAGAAAAGAATTTAAAACAGCACTTAATGGGGAAGGCGAAATATTTTCCCTAAAGAAAACATCAACTTTATCCTCTGCATTCAATAATCGTGTGTTTGCACATATACATATGCATATACAATGACGTCTTTCCCAAGCTGACCTAGAAGTCTGGATGGATTTGAAGGAGACACAGACTCAGTATCATATGAGGCAGCAGGCTTTCTTCTGATATAATTATATGCTGAAGATTAGTGAGAGTGAAAGGTAGTGATTAACATTGCAAATATTAGACAGGAGAAATATCCAAATGTACTCACTTAATGAAAGGCTATTATTGAATATCTGCTATGTGTCTGGAACTATCTTATTTGCTATGAGAAAATTAGATAATTATAAGAAGCCTTCAAGGAAGTAATTATGTAATTAGTGAGCTAACAAAACATTTAGTAGTAGAGGAGAAAAATGACTTATTCAGGCATATTGAGACATAAAACAACCCAGAAGGAAAAAATATATATAATCTATGTATGTAAGAGACCAGTGCTATGCTTAAAGCTGTGTATTTTTTTTAATACGGAACTTTAAATATTTAGAAATATAACCTATACCAATCTGAAACACAGGAGAAACTGCTTACATTTAAACTTTTTATTAATAACACAATTAAAATCAAAGCCATTCCAAATTAAGAAAATGAATGAATTTAGGTAAGGAAAGCAGAAGTTATTTCCTATGGGATCTAACGGCATGCATACTTTCTCATTAACTTTTCTCTTTCAACTTTATACTAACACTTATTTATAGCTTTCGTCTTGGTGTTTTAAAGGTCTTATCACTTCCAATTTTTCTTCTTTTGACCCAAGGAAAAACTGTCACATTTCATCAAGCCCTCAAGTAATATCTGACCACTTATTACTATTCTTCTCCCTAACATTCTTAATTCCCATCCTAAACAATTATTACACATCTTCCTATAGATTTTAAAGACCATCTTGATCACTTTTCTTAACCAAACTGTACTGTGTTTAGTTTTATACATAATGACAACTTTTTATAAAAGTAAGGTCATAAAATAAATACACTAAATTCATGAAAAATTGGGGAAATCAGAGAAATGTGTGGCTTACTTTCCCCTATCAAGTCCTTTCCCTGTGTTCTCTCTAGTCATGAGTGGTCCCTCATTTTACCCAGATATAAAAAGATCAACTCGGCCCTCCCTGGTGGCGCAGCGGGTTAAAGCACTGCACTAAAAAGCTAAAGCCACTTCCGCATGAGTTCGATCCCCACCGGCCCCGGAGGAGATCCACAGGGCGTGGCAGACCTCTCCTGACCTGCCCGCTGCTCCCCTCAGCAGTGTACTTCCTCGATCTGCCTGTTCTGCTCCCCATTCTGTCTCTGGTGAAGCCTCTCACCCTTCGCATCTCTGGCCTGTACCCCAGTTCTGTACAAATAAATAAATCTTTTTTTAAAAAAAAAAAAGATCAACTCAAGTAGTGTTCACTTTAGCAGGGAATACAAATAGGAAATCACAATACATTGTTATCTGCTACAATCACATCAGCAGAGGTTAGAGGACAATCAGAAAGAAGGACCAGGAAAAAATGCTAATGAAATAAAAATAGGTAACACTTGTGGGTGGAGAGGAATGTTAGGCAGAGTTAATGTCACTTGAAAACCTGACTAGAAGAGTGATCAAATATAGACACAGAAAGATTTCCCAGTTACTGTCTAGGTGCAAGTTGGGATTGGCTAGAGTGAGACTGAGATGAACAAGGGAAGAAACTGAAACAGGCAAAGGCATGCTGGGATTACTGAGGGCAAGATGGGGATGTTGAGTGTGCCAGTTAAGAGAGGGACATGACTAGATAAAGTGTTAGGAAGATTATTCTACTGTCATAGAACATTATAATCAGTTGTACAGCAGGTATTAACATTCTTAGCTGCAGTGACTGTGTGTGAATATTCAAGAAACAATATAACTACACTTGTTCATTAATTTGATCTAATTTGATTTATTTTTATTTAGGTGGTTGGGCAAATTGATGGATGGATATATCAATCCCCAATAGAGGCAATATAAAAAGATAGGATTTTTATTTGCATTGTAAGATGGGCTTAATTTTAGAATGTTTTTATTTTTTCAAGGGCAGATATATTTTTTTTTATGTGGAATTCAAGAAAAGGAGCTGGTAGATCTATAAATGAAGTATGAATTAAACCTGAGGAAGTATATCAAGTACAAGACTGTCCTAAAAATTATAAGAAGCATTACTAAGAAACACATGTCTTTTGCAGCAACTTGGGTGGAGCTGGAAAAGATCATGCTTAGTGAGATAAGTCAGAAAGAGAAAGAAAAATACCGGATGGTTTTGCTCATAGAAGGAGTATAATGGACCAGGCAAGAAAATAGTAAGAATAATGAACATCCATATACCAGAAACATTTTGTGGGAGTGGAGTGGGGAATGGGATCAAAAATGGGGTGGGGGGGGAAGTGCAGGGGACTATGGTGATGGCACACGGGTGACTCGGTGATAGGAAACCCATGGGGATGACAATCGAGATAAAAAAAAATGTACAAAATTATGTAAAAATAAACTTATGTTATTTTTTAAAAAATTAAAAAATCATCATCTGAAAGAGATCATTTTCAAAGGAAACTAGCAGGAATGCCAGATATAGCAAGATAAGGAAAATCTTGCGAGCCAAGGGAAGGGAGTGTTTTACGAAGCACTGGTGACCAGTAGCCCCAATTCCTGATACTGTACCTTGCCTTGCAGGGGATCAGCACTGGAATAGTGCTGGTAGAATACACATTGCATAGGAGAGAGTGGAATGTTAGAAAATGCTAAAGCAAAAAAAAAAAAAAAAAGTTATGTAACTCAAGATTTCTAGCTTAGTAAAAAGAGGTCATCGAACTCATTATAGAAAAAAAAAAAAAAAAAAAAAAAAAAAAAAAAAAGTTATGTAACTCAAGATTTCTAGCTTAGTAAAAAGAGGTCATCGAACTCATTATAGACATCAAAAAAACTGAAAAAAAAAATTCTAGGTTGGAAAGTCTCTTAACTATTCCAGGTTTACTGCAACTTGAATAAGAAGTGGATAATCTTGATGAGGTTTAAAAGACCTATAAAAGCCCTCCTTGGTGGCTCAACAGGTTAAAGCACTATGAAGCTAGAAGTAGCCACTTTAGCACAAATTTGATCTCTGGCCAGGGAGGTGACCCACATGGCCTGGCAGACCTCTCCTGACCCATCTGCTGGTTAGGAGATTGTACCTCATCAATCTGCCTGTTCTGCTCCCCATTCTGTCTGGTGGATCATCTCACCGCCCCTGCATCTCTGGCCTGTACCCAGTTCTGTATGTATAAGTAAGTAAATCTTTAAAAAAACAAAACAAACAAACAAACAAAATCCTTGTGGGGCCCTCCCTTGTGGCATAGTGTGTTGAAGTGCAGCACTGTGAAGATAGTGGCAGCTTCATGCAAGTTCAATCCGGTCCCGGAAGTGATCCACATGGAGTGGCAGACCTCTCCTGTCTCACACACTGCTCCCCTCAGCAGTGCTTCCAGGGTCTGCCTATTCTGCTCCCCACTCTGTCTCTGGTGAATCCTCTCACTGCCCCTGCACTCTAGCCTGTGTCCCAGTTCTGTATGCATAAGTAAATAAATCTTAAAAAACAAACAAACAAATAAGAAATAAACCTTCAAGTATTTAAAAAAAAAAACTGTAAAAATCCAACTTTGTACTTATGTTAAGTTCCCTAAACATACTGTTTCTGTATGTTCCCCTTGTACCCTCAACCAAATACCACTTTCTAACATCTTTGACTTTATCCTTCCACCCATAATCAAATATTGGCTTCTCTAGTGTGACTACTATGGGGTGGTATGGGGACGTCACTCAAGCTGGGGATTAATGACATCTTCTCCTGTGGCACCATTTAGCACTGGGACTATGAAGATCTTCACCTCATTCCACAGTTTCAACAGAAATAGACTTTAACTTAGACCTTAACTTTGGCAGCATTTCAGTTACATTAAAGCTGGAGTCTAGACCTGAGAGATCCTTTTCTCCCTTCATATTCCTGTCATGAAATATAACATATAGCATGCAGCCTCTTTTTTCTTTTATGCATACAAAGCGGGGCTACAGGCCAGAGTGAGGGGCAGTGAGAGGATTCACCAGAGACAGAGTGGGGAGCAGAACAGGCAGATCAACAAGTACACTGCTGAGGGGAGCAGCGGGTGAGACAGTAGAGGTCTGCTGTCTCATTTGTGTCACTTCCAGGGCCAGGAGTCAAACTTGTGAAGCTAGCCTCAGTCACTTCAGCACAGGGCTGCACTTTAACCCTCTGCACCACCAGGGAGGGCCCAATATGCAGCCTCTTTATAAAATCTCACACAGATGAACACAGCTATGTTCATGCCAAAAACGTCAGTTGCATGTCCTATTAACTTTTTCTGGATGTGGAAAGGGAAAACTCAATGGCAACCATAATGTATTCTAACACTGTAATCACAGGGGCTAACTGATCACCAAGAGAAACATGACCATAAAGTCTCTTTAGTGGATTTGTTCAACATAACTGTTTTGATGGAAATGGCAGCTGATAGTGTATAAGAAAAAGCCGCTTCATTCAAATGATTAATCTACTTGCAGTTAGGAAAAAGCTTTTGATACTTTATGGAAACAGAAAATCAGTCTAAAATTTGAATTGCAGATTTTCAATTTTTTTTCTAAAAACCAGCCAAGTTTCCAGTATTTTTGGTGGTCACTTTGGGTAATCACATATCCAGTTATGTTTTTCCTCAGTTAAACACTTTTGTGAACTAGCATAAGTCACTAAAATATAGGGATTCACAAGAATTGACTTACATTTTGTTTGTTTAGAGAAGTAACCCTGATTTAGAGCAGAATTCTGAACCAGAAAGCCTGGGTTCCAATCCATTTCCATCTCTTAAAAGGACAGTGGGCAAATTAGTTTCCTTTATATCCCTTAGTTTCCTAACCTTTAATTTCAAATGAGAGTAAAAATCTTACTCATTGATTCATTATGAAGATTAAATAAGTTGATTTGAAACAACTTAGTGGTGCATCGTACATAGCGCTCTGCTTAGTGTGCAAATGATAAATACCTGTTAAGCAGTGTCACACCTGGCAGAATCTTAGTAGACTTTGTAGGCATCTAAATTGAAGTTTGGTGAGGATAAACTTGAGAAATGAGTTCTGTTGACATTGCTCATGTTGTCTGAGTGTTTATTTGAATATAGTGCTTTCTTGCTAAGAGTTCACTGAATTTAATTAGTTTTGTAAGAACAGAAGCTTCAATAACTATGAAAAAATAAAACCAGGAAGTTTCAACTGCATGCCAAAGAAGACAATAAAATGGGACATGTTTTGAAAATGTTTGTACAAATGCAAAGAGTGATAATTTCTGGTAAGAGTTATAATTTTCATATTAAGAGCAAGCATTCCCAAGTGGTGAACTTGTGTAAATATGCCTGCCTTATCTGTTATAAATTTATAGCTATAACCAAGCAGCTCCAGCTTACAAGAGAATGCTCCCTGGGACCTAATTGTCTTCTATGCACAGAACTGACTCAGCTTGGCTCCTCAGAGTCCCGAGGGCAGCCTTTGGCTATCTGCTTAAATATAGTCCCTCCGTGTCATATTCAGCAAATTTCATATCTCATTGTCAGGCACACCCACCTGGACCCTCTCTCCTTGTGACTTACATATGTAATACTGCCAACCTCTTAATCATCTTCTTGAGTCACATCTCCCCAGTGATCTTACATCTGGCTTAGGGACTTAGGGAATCAGGAGTCAGGCCCAGAATTCCTGGATATCTTCCTGCCAATTCGGACCAGAATTTGGGTTAGACTAGACATGCTTTCAGTTTTTATGAACTATGTGCAGTGGAGCTAAGTGCATCCAGAATGACAACTGACAAAGCTTTAAATCCCCAAGTGAAGGTTACGCCTTCTTTAGTAAACAACCAGAATTCAAAAATTTTAATTTGCATTCCTCATTCCATTACAATAGAGGACACTCCTTTTTTCCCCCTTTCCTTTAACTGTTGCACAATAGAAATAATATTTATGTAACCTTAAAAACTCTTTGCTGTCAGAAGATTAAAAATGCAAATCAAAATAATTTTAAAGCAATATAGAAGTTTTCTAACTTGGTAATGCTTAGTTTATTCTGAACTCAAGTATCTTTTAAACAGTCAAGTGCACTTTTATCTAAAACATGATCTTAGACTACCCTTTCCAAAGAATGTCAGTGCTATTTACTCAAAGAAAAAGAGGACCAGGCTATGAGAATAACTGAGCAGAACTGGATGGAGAACATACAATTAGGCAAATTGCTTTATTGTATAATTATTCATCTGCTAGTAAGTAAGATTACCAAATGAGTACTTAAGAAGCAAGAATAATATTTCTTTGTTCAAGTTCTTGGGAATTACTGTTCCAAAGCATATGGTTATAAAAAGATACAACTTTAAGGGCATTGTTATTAACAGGTTAATGAAGATCATGCAGATATAAAGTTTTTTTAAATTGTTGATCATTTTGAATTTTTTACCACCAAGATTTAACAAATGGACAACCGGTATCAACAGACAATGCACTATAGAGGATATCCAGAATGCCAAAGGCATATTAAAAATGTGACTCAGTGTCTAATATGAAAGGTGAAATGAGTTATCACCTCACACTCATGAGGAGGACACATATCAAGAAGACCCTCAACAAAAAGTGCTGGAGAAAAAGAAGCCTGTTACACTTTGGTGGAAATATGAACTGGTGAAACAATTATAGAAAGCAGTTTGTATATATCTTAAAAAAAAAAAAAAAAAAAAAAAAAAAACCAACACCAGAAAACACTGCCTGACTCAGCCATTCCACTCTTATACATTCACAAAATATGAACCCATCCATAAGAAATCCCTTAAGTTCAATGATATTTACAGTAGTGTCATTTATAATTGCTAAGTCATAGAAGCAGCCTTCTATGGAAAAATGGATCAAAAAGTTGTGGTACATATATGCTGTGGGATATTAGCCAAAAGGAATATGAAATACATGTATTTTCCACAAAATATAAGGAATCTAGAAAAAAAAACATAAGCAGCAAGCAAATCAGAACAAAAACAAGTATTGGGTATCTGTATAACAGACAATTTGACAATGCAAAATGCTTTCAGAAACTGCTGAACATCAACAAACACCCTGATGGCTCTGATAAAGAATGAGGAGGTGAAGGGGCAAGGGGACATGAGGAACATGGTGGAGTAAAATTAAATTTTAAAAAGGTAACCCTGAAGTGAATAACTCCAACAACCACAACAACAACAACAACAACAACAACAACAAAAAAAAAAGGGCAGAAAAGCTAAAAAGACACTTCTCCAAAAAGGAAACACAGACGGTTTATGAAAAAAAATATTCAATATCACTTGTAATAAGGGAAATGAGACTAAAAACCACAATGAGATATTATCTCACTCCAGTGAGAATGGCACATCTTAAAACAACTAGCAACAACAAATATTGGTGAGGATGTGGAGAAAAAGGAACTCTTTTACATTGCTGGTAAGAATGTAAACTGGTCCAACCACTGCTTGGAGGTTTCTCAAACTGCTAAGAAATGAGCCCTCCCGAGTGGCACAATGGGTTAAAGCACAGCACTGCAAGCAAAAGATAGCCCCTTCAATAAAAGTTCAATCCCCAGCCCTGAAGGTGATCTACATGGCGCAGGAGACCTCTCCTGACCCGCCTGCTGTTCCTCTCAGCTGTGTACTTCATCAGTCTGCCTGTTCTGCAACACACTCTGTCTCTGGTGAATCTTCTCACTGCACCTACACCTCTGGCTAGTACCTCAGTTCTGTATCCATAAATAAATAAATCTTAAAATCTGCAAAATATGGAGCTTCCATATGATCCAGCAACCCCAGTCCTAGGCATCTACCTACACGACACAAAAACATTACTTCCAAAGGACACCTGCACCCCTATGTTTATTGCTGCTTTATTTACAATAGGGAAAATGTGGAATCAACCAAAATGCCCAAAAATAGATGACCAGATCAAGAAGATGTGTTCATATACACAATGGAATATTACTCAAAAGTAAAAAAAAAAAAAAGATAAACTCATGCCTTTTGCAGCAACATGGATGGAGTTAGAAGGATCATGTTTAATGAAATAAGCCCAGAAAGAAAAAGAAAAATACCAATGGTTTTACTCATAGCAGAAGCATATGGGATAGAAAAACCAAAGTAACTATAATAAATTAAAAACAAATATCAAGGAACAACTACCAACCAGAGACATTCTTTGGGGGTGGAGAGGGGAGTAAGATCAAAACTGGGGCAAGAAGAGAGACCGGAGCTATGGAGGTGGCAAAGGGGTGAATTGGTAGAAGTCGACGGGGATTACAACTGAGATGAAAAAATCTGCAAAATGAAGAATGCTTTAAAAAACAAGTATATTAAAAATAAGTAACCTTCAAGAAAAAATTTACAAAGTACTAAAATGCATAATATTCTTAAGATAAATTATCAGAGTACACTATCAAATGATTAGACTTAAATTTAGGAAATCAAGATCGTACAAGATCAGGATCCCAACAACATGGAGAACTTAATAAAATAGTGAATTCTTTGAAAAGATAGATTGTCAAAACTTTAGCTACACTATTGTTTCATCAAGATTATGAGGACCTGAACCTACAAGATTATAAATGAGAAAGGATACATTGTAACTGATACTAAGAAGCAACTTTACTATACCTTAATAAACTGACAACCAGAAGAAATGAAATTCTTAGAAATATACAACTTACCAAGATTTAATCAGGATAATATATAAAATTTGAATGGAACACTTACTATTAAGCACATTGATCAGTAATCAAAATTTTCCAGATATTAAGTATAGTGCCAGAGGCCTTCACTGGTAAAAGTTATCAGACACTTAAATAATCAACAGAAATACTTATCAAAATCACCCAAAATTCATCAGGAGACATTTTATAGTTCCTTTTATGAGATCAGAATTAGCTTCATACCAAAACCAGAAATAGATATTACAGGAAAAGAAAACTACAGGAAAAGAAAACTACAGGTCAGAATCACTGGTGAACATAGCTACAAATATTCTCAAATTCTACTAAAGTAAATGCATCATGACACTAAATTATCATTTACCATGACAGATGTCATTTATTCCTGGGACACAAGGATGGTTCAACATAGTCAAATTACTTGATATAGCTAATAATAAAAGAAATATATGATCAGCTTAATAACCACTAAAAAGTATCTTAGAAAAGTTACTCTTGTCTATGATTAAAAACTAAAAATATGGTCCTCCCTAGTGGCACAATGGGTTAACACACAGCACTTCCAGCTGGCCGCAGCCACTTCAGTCTGAGTTTCATGCCCGCCCCGGAGGTGACCCACATGGTACGGTAGACCTCTCTTGATCCACCCTCTGCTCCCCTCAGCAGTGTGCTTCGACGATTTGCCTGTTCTGGTCCCTACTCCGTGGTGAAGCCTCTCACCACCCCTACAACTCTGGCTTGTACCCCAGTTCTGTATGCATAAATCTAAAAAAAAAAACCAAACAACTAACTAAAAATATGAAAGGGACATAGATAAATATAAAAATGCCATATGTGACAAGCCTTCAGCTAATACCATATTCAATAGTAAAAGTTTGAAAGACTTTCTCCCAAATAGACAAAGGTGTCTATTTTCACTACAGTCCTACTATAAAAAACCTGGAAGTTCTATTCAGAGCAATCGGGCTATAAAAGGCATACGAGTAAGAAATGAAGGAGTTAACTTGTTTTATTGACAGAAGATATTAATTTCACATGTAGAAAATTCTCAACATTGGAACAAAAATTATTGTAACTAATTAACTCAGTAAAGTTAGAAGTAAAAAATTAACACCCAAATTTCAGTACACGAAAAGAGGTTCCACAATGAAGACATTATCTCATTTGCAATGGCATGAAATCCATTCAGATATTTAGGAAAGTATTAAACCAAGTTGGTAAAAGATATCTATATTGAAAATTTCAATAAATTGACAAAAGAAAATGAAAACACAAATAAACTGAAAATTATTCCATCTTCATGGATTGTAAGAATGTTAAAACATTCATACTACCAAAACATTTATACAGTCAATGAATCCCTATCAAGATTCTAATTATATTATTTAAAGATGTTGAAAAAATGCTAAAATTTATAGGGAACCACAAAGACCTTAACAAGCAAAAACAATCCTGAGAATAGAACAAAATAGGAGTACCACATTTCCTTATTTCAAATTAATTTTAAAATTACCTCAAAACAGTGAGGTGTTGGCACAAAAGGAGACAAACATAAACCAGAGGGACAGCATGTAGATCCCAGAAATAAGCCCATCCATTTATGGGCAACTACTCTTTGACAAGAGGACCAGGACCAAACTTTTTTTCAGTAAGTGGTTCTAGACTTAGGAGGATTTGATGACTGGAGTGTTGTGGTAACACACATCTGAGTACACTGTCATGTAAAAAATTGTAAGTCCATGTATTTCTATAAAGAAAAAGATGGTCTAAGGAAATTGGATAGTCACATGTAAAAGAATGAACTCAGATCTCTATATTACAAAAATTAACTTGAAATGGCTTAGCGTTAAACATAAGGCCAGAAGCCATAAGCATACTAGAAGAAAGTATGCAGTAAAAACTCCTTAACATAAATTCTGATAATTTTTTGGATATGACATTTGAAAAACAAAGAACAAAATCAAGTAAGTGGGAATACATAAATTGAACATGCTTTGGCACAACAATAGAAATCATGACAAAATTAAAAGACAACTAAAGAATGGAAAAAAAAATATTTGTTGACTACCTGATAAGGCACTAATATCCTGAATATAACAAGAAATATAACTCAATAGCAAATCAAATTAAATGGTAAAAAAATACACAAATAATCTAATTTTTAAAATGAGCAAAATATGTAAATGGTCAATAAATTCATAAAAAGTTCCTAATCATCAGGAAAAAACAAATCAAATCCACAGAGATATCACCTCATACCTATCAGGTGACTACTTTAAAAGAAAAGAGATAACATGCTGGGGAGAATTTGTAAAAAAGAGAACACTTAGTATGAGATTATAAATTAGTGCAGATAGTATGGAGGTTCCTTGAAAATTTATGAAGCAACTCCACATCTAGGAATATAGCCAAAGAAAACAAAAACATAAACAAACTTTAAAAGATGTCTTCCCCTCAATGTTCACAGTAATGTTTATTTGTAATAGATAAAACATGGAAATAACCTACAATAGACGTATATGTGGCATATGTTTACCTATTGCTATAAAAAATTTTCCATCTATATAATGGAATACTACTTAGTCATAAACAATAACAAGGAGATCAGAGCATGTTATAATAACATGACCTTGACGGCATTATGCTAAGTGAAATAAGTAACACAGAGAAATACTGTGTGATCTCCATTAGATGTGGAATATAATAACAAAACCACGGTGAGGTTCTGACTATGTCTTGAACGGGCCTGAAGACTGCTTTGTTTATAAGAAGGAATGTGATGCTGCCACTGGTCCAGGGATCAGAGTTGGAGTACCATTAGCCTAAGTGCACAAACTTTGGAAATGGGAATTTAGTGATTTATTTTTTGCTGGACTAACTTTTCTTATTTTTTTTTCATTAATTTAGATGTATGGAGTTTTTTTTTTTGTTTTAGTTTTGTGCCTGTTCAGTGCAACTACAATAAAATGGGAAAAGGTTTACTCAACTATGATATGCTTACATTTTATTAAGACATGAGAAGTAAATAGCTTCAAGAATTTATTTAAAATACTCTATTTTCTAATTATCTTTTCAAAAAGTAAATTAAGAGAACCATGCTTTAGAATGACATATATATATATATATATATACATATATATGTATATATATATACACATATATACATATATACAATGACAAAATATACAAAATCTGATGTTTCACTAGTGTTCATGATTTTTCACTAGAGTTCATGAGAAAGCTTGTCATGATCATTACAGTGGTATATCTGACTCATGTTCACATCTGAAATGAGTCTGCAACTTATACCAAAACCTAGTACCTGGGACTGGTTGGCTAACTCATAACAGTTTAGAATCATGCACATCTTATCCATATCCACTTTTTAATATGATATAATAGTACGTTCAATTCTCTATAACACTGGGTGAGTTTACAAAAAACCTTTTACTTTCAGCAAAATACCAAGAAACATTTGATTTAAGCTTAATATGCTTTTCAAATACACACAAATAATTTCAAGTCACAGATCTTTTCTTAGTGTGCTGGTTAATCCCATTAATTTAGGCCAGAATTTATATATATATATATATATATATATATAATAACTTTCATCCTTTAAAAAAAAGTAAATCCCACAATGTCAAGTACTTGATACTACATTTTTGCTTAGCACATTAACAATTCTCATGCTAACTGGTAAATAAAATCTTATGAGTAGAAAGGAATTTTAATACTGAATTAAGTTATAAAAAAATACATGCTTTGAAATTAGTTCAACAGGTTTTGCACATACACACATTTTATTGTACCAGATTCAGAAATCTATTCAAAGTTCAAAAAACAATATAAACCATTATTAATCACCACAGGTTATGAATATAAACTTAAAACCATCAAAATAAATAAGGACAATTTGATGTTAAAGAACAAGCTTCAAATGGAAATGTTCAGCTCTTTGATGAATCCTGAATGCAGTCCTGGGCAAAAAGATTTGGGTTTACTGGATTATAACAAGAGCTTTGCCTTTCCCTTGCCATTAACTCAGACCCATTTACAAACTGGAATATTTCAGAAATAAGGTGGTTATAGTAGCTTTAGAGAACATCATAAACACTGACAGGAAAAGCCCACAAACCAATACTATTTAGGCACTTAGTCAGATCATGTCAAACTTCTTGAGAACTTTTACTCTGTTTGAATGGTTGCTAGATTTAACTGTTACCCATGTATTTCTGATACAATTCTTCAAAAAGAACTCTCTGTACCCACTCAAATTTCATTGCAGAAGGAATAAAATTTCACAGTTGTCATTTACAGGTCCTTAAGAACTTTTAATTTATCCAATATATGTTTAGCATTTCAGTGCACTGAAAAGAATTTTAAGAAACATTAAAATTATAATAAAAAATGAAGCACCTCCAATCCCATGGAAACCTTTCCTATTGATTTTTCAGGTCATGTGAAAGGTATTTTTCCAAATCATTTATGTCAGAAGTAATTTGTGAAGTAGCTAATCACCATATGCCAGGACATTTACTAAACACTAATGTAACACATGGTTCTAGGGGCTTCTCATCATGGATTTATATTCACTCTAAGTGTATGCATTATTTGTAGTTATTTACATGCTAAAACACATTTTAACTTAATAGCAACAAAAACATCTGAAAGTTAAAACACATTTACAATTAATAGAGTATGAATATAGAACATAATATTTGCTAAATTACTGTTTTGGCTAATAAGGATGAAAAAATTGAAGTATTTGTCTCCAGTCAATATAGTAGATAACTCAAGCAAGAGGCATTTATGACCTTGGCAGCGCCTACAATCACAAGCTGATAAAAACACACTTTTATAACAGTATTTTAGAACAAAAGGAGGAAGTAGGGGTAATCTATTTCCATGCCTTACTCATGAACAAGCAGGCCACCAGCTGACGCCAAGACTCTCCCAGGGCATGTTCCCTTCTTTGCCTATGGAAAAGGCACATCTGAGTGCATCTGGGGAAGGGACGGTGATATTTAGGGAAAAGGTGTTTGTGGTTCTCAAACTAGTGCTTGCTCAACATGTCCTGAGCACAGAAACCCAAGTAAGCATGAGTGAGGCCCAGGTAGTTACAATTTCAAGACACTCGGTAATTGTAATGCAAATCAGCCTTGGTTAACACTGGAAAACACAAACTGTAGAATGTAACTGTTTTTAAAAAGCGTCTTACGCTAAATGAGCACACTTGTCCACATAAGACAATTTCATTATACCAGCATCCTTTTCCCTTCCTTTGCAACAACCAGGAGAAGGAGTGCTTGTTTTTGAATTACAATAGAGGGATTTATATAACAAACCGGGTCCAGGAGGTGGGTGGGGAGGAGTTACTGAGACCAATGATGACCCTTTGCTTTACCCAAAGTCACTACAGTACTGTCCAGTCCTACACAAAGACCTTTATAATGATGGTGTTTTCCTGCCACTGAGGAAGGACAGCGCCTCTCCTCAAATAACAGGCCACGCGTCTAACATGCCTTCTTCCTACCACTGTGGACACACGACAGCTAAACTATAGGCCAGGAACCAGTTCACAAACACAACTAACAACAGGAGATCCTCCTTGGGCTGCCAAAATGCCCCTGCACAGCACCAAACAAGCGATACTCCAGACAAGGGAATGTTGTTTAAACCAGAAACTAGAACACCACAGAGCAGGACTTGACCAATTCGCACTCTGCCCAGCAATCAGAATCACCAGAGCGTGGGGTGAGCACAGACGCATAGGCCCTTTTCATTGAGAATCTTATTTTTTGGGGGTCCCTGGTAAGACCCAGGAATCTGTTTTTCAGAATCATTTTGGTAATTCTGATAACCAACCCATTTTGAAAATTCGACCTTTTCTGTTGCAGTCAAACCGACTTCAGCATTTCTCAACTTGGTCCACAGCAATTCCCTCCTTATCAACGTTTTACTTTCCAAGGTTCCTGGGATACACAGTTAACCGAGGCCCAAGAATATTACTTACAGTCATATTTAGAGAGCAGGAGACCACATTCACCTAATGTTACAGTATATTGCTCTAATTGTTGTTTTATTAGTGTTAATCTCTGTGCTTACTTTATAAACTTTATCTCTGGCATGTTTGTATAGAAAAAGGCATTAATGACAGGAATTGACACTATCAGAGATTTCAGGTATCCTCTTGGGGGGCCTTGGAATGTGTCCCTCGTAAATAAGGAGGAAACTACTGGTTAGAATCAACAAGAGGTCCCAGGGAAACTCTTACCTGAAACTTCTGAATGTGAAAATCAGGAGTAGGTCCAAGAATGTGCATTTTTTCACGTTCCCATAGGGAGCTGATGATGTTTTGTAACCCACTGGACTAGATTAGATTAGACTGTGCAAACTGAGGCAGCCGATTCACAGGGAAATGCCCCAAGGTTCTGGCAATGTCCCTGCACAAAGCCACTCGTCTAACCAGGAGAACAACCAAACAGCTTCAGCTTTTTATGTGTAGTCCAAACCTCCCCCAGGTGCTCCTCGTTAGGGGAACCTACATTAGAACCTCCTGGCAGGTATTTTGTCAAAGGTCTAGTCCAGGCCTCTTGCTGTTGCAAGGGTTGTATGTGGCCAGAGAAGAGGGTGCAAAGATGGTAGATGGGTGCAGGGTGCAGGGAAACTAGGGGTCGGGGCGTGGAGTAACTTTGGGAGGGGAAACTGTGTTCAGTTGGCAATGCAAAACACAGACATGCAGATGTGTTAGAATAATAATGTAACACAGACATGCAGATGTGTTAGAATAATGATTTGTTTTAAACTATGAAGTCAGTCAATCTCTGATCACATTCAAAACATAACCCAAAAGTTTTCTCATTATTCTTGTAAATACAACGAATGCTATAGGATAAGTGAATTAAAGAACTGCTTTTTGCCTGTTGCCTCAACACCTACAAGAGCGGCACTTGCGATCTTGCACAAGCACCTGTAATTCCAGCCACCTGGACCCAGAGCGAGCTGCTGACTGCGACTGTAAATAGGGCCTCCTGCGGGAGCTGAGGGGGTAGGGGGGTGGGTGAATAAGGGCAGCCCCTCCCTGGGGTGCTACACCATTATGACCACCCAGATGACAGTGAGGAGACAGCCAGAAAAATTCTGAGAAAGTTGGTTCTCCCCAGCAAGTCGGCACATTCCAAGCTAAGTTGGGCTGGAATAACATAAAGAGAAGAAAGGAACATATTAAGCACTTAAGTAGATTTACAAAGCACCTGCATCTCATTTTGAGCTCACGCTGATCTCAAGCACAGGGAACAGCGGTTACCTTGTTATAAGTGAGAATAGCTTTTAGTCTCAGTGGGCTCTTGGTAATCTTGGAGTTAAGGTACAACAGCAGATACTCTTCTTATCTGGTCCCACTGTTGTATAGATTTTACCAAACTAAGAATTAGAGCTCTTGGACTTTCCTCTTGTTCTAAATAAAGTGAGAGTCTGGTCTTCAGCTTTTTTTTTTTTTTTCCTCTGGCTGCAGGTGGTCACATTTTCATAAAAATGTCAGAGATTCTGACTCTCACATTTTGCCATCAATTAATGACTGTCCCCTTCATACCATATTTATCTTTCTTCAGTAATGATCTGCAATGGTCATTCAATTGAAGAATGTATTTTACTTCATTCCTTTCAAGAGCCAGAGACATCCCACCCATTAGAATATCTCTTCCCACTGGCATCTCATCCCAGTTTAGCAGCAGTGAAAGTTTTACTATTTGCACTATCACAGCATGCCAGACATTAGACATACTGCAATTACAGATGATCACAAAGGTAAAGCTCTTGTTTCTCAGGGGTCCCTTAAATCTCCCCAATCCACTGAGAAGCTAGGAGGTAGAGAGTTGTTTGGAAAGCAAAACAATGTCAGTTTTGAATAAGAGCCAGGAATTTTGGTGAGTATGTTCATTTCACCAACTTTAAACTAGAAGCCCTGTGGTGTTTTCAGAACTTGATAGGAGATGTAACCATGGAAATAAAGCTCTCTGACAGAAGTTAGGATATTAAAAAGAAAAAAAAAAAAAAACACTGCAGACATAGTCAGAAATTATCCCAGAAAGGAAGCCATCATGGGAAATAAATGCTCCGGACTTTGTCTTCTCCCTTCCTCTCATCTCTTGCCAGTGCATTTTTGGGACCAGATCTAACCATAAGCCAGAGAGTAGGTGAACCCAGGAGCTATAATCCACTTAAACTTTCAAACAGAACCTAAAACAACAATTAATGGAAAATGGCACATTAAACCATGCTTAAGGGCTAGTTTGCCAACATCTTGTTTTAATGCATATAATATAGTGTTTAGTTCGTTATTAATTTATAATTAATTTATAATTAAGGGGCAACTACTTATGTTAGTCAAAACTAATGTGCCTGTTAGTACAGCGTATTCTATATCCACCATTTTTTCCTCAGATAAATATTATTTACTAATTTATCATTAGAATATATTGCCTATAGCATATTTTACATGTAAAGCCATGATTTTTACATGTATATCCTTTGTTAACACATCCATTTTAATCAGTTATATACATAAACATGCAGCTTTTATCTATTTTAGTGTTTCTTCTGAAAAGCTTTACATATATTACAAGTTCACCAATAATTTAAAAACCATAGAGGAACACATAACTGCTGAACAAGCAGTGATGCAAAGGCTGTCATAGAAATAAGTTAAAAATAATGTGATTAACAGTGTCTGAGAGGTTTATAGAGCTCTTAGAACATGTGTGATCTGAATTTTGTTTATGAACTAAACAGGCTTCTCAGAAACATGTTTTTATATGAGTTGTTGGTAGACTGGAGTGAAGATAAGAGAGGGGAACCATTTCATTGTTTTTTTTTTTTTTAAGATTTATTTATTTATATATACAGAGATGGGGTATAGGCCAGAGGTGCAGGGACAATGAAAGGATTCACCAGAGACAGAGTGGGGAGCAGAACAGGCAGATCGACAAATACACTGCTGAGGGGAGCAGCGGGTGGGTCAGGAAAGGTCTCCCACACCATGTGGGTCACCTCCCCAGCAAGTTTCGAACTCATGCTGAAGTGACTTTAGCTTCCTAGTGCTGTGCTTTAACCTGCTGCACCACCAAGGAGGGCCCTCATTGGGCATTTCTTTTAAGGCGGCATATATATGTTAAGGACTATCACTTATTGTTGAATGTGATAATTTTTAATTATCACATTCAAAGATCCATTAATAATTTCAAATCCAAATATTAGAATCAATCATATAATGGTGACAATCAATCATATAATGTTGGCAAGACCTAATAACATAAAAGTAATCATAATAAAACATTATATTACATAAAAGATAATAATATATGAATTTATATTTTTTTAGTCCTTAATTAGGTATACAAAATGCTTTTTTATGTCAATTTTATTTATTTATACACCCTCTCTGGATTTGAGTTGATATTCCCAGTTTATCAATAAAGCAGAAAATACAGAGAAGTAATACATACACAGAAATTAAATGAAACAAAATTATCAGGATTAGGACTGAAAACCAAAATAAGCTACCAGATAAAGTGTAGGCTTCAAGCCATTGAGAAGACTGGATAAGGAATGCGGATAAAGGGAAGGAAAAGACTAGATACAGATACATACAGAGCCTGTCTGTGAGGAGACTGGGCTACATGATTCATAAGGAAGAAAAATAGTTATCATTTTCCCCATTATTCAGAAGAACAGACCTTCGAAAAAATGCAGATATCATGTAAAGAAGCGATCACTATTAATTTACATGGAAAAACATTTTGAGCATAAAAAGATTAAGAGAAAAAAACTATCAAACCATGCCAAATAACACATAAAACCTATGTAATACTAATATATAGAATAAGCAAATAACACATAAAACCCAAGTAATCCTAATATGTAGAAAAAGCAAGAATGATATAATAAACACACAGACTGTATAAAGTAGTTCCCAAAGCAGTTACATGCTCACTCCTTTGAGTCTTTGTTGCCACTATATAAGGACGGGAACAAAACAACATTATGTTAGGTTTGCCTTTTATCTTTTATTATAAAAGCAAAAAAATTCTCTTCAAATTTCCCTTAGAAACCACCTGTATTGAGCCTTCCCCGGTGGCATAGTGGGTAGGGGTTCTGCACTGTGAAGCTAAGCCAAGCTGTAGTCACTTCGGTGAGAGTTCAATTCCCTGGGCACCCGGAGGGAGGTGACCCACCTGGCTCGGCAGACCTCTCCTGTCTTGCCCGCTACTTCCCTCAGCAGTGTACTTTGTCCAACTGCCTGTTCTGCTCCCCACTCTGTCTCTGGCGAATTCTCTCGCAGCCCCTGCACTTCTGGCCTATACCCCAGTTCTGTATGCGTAAATAAATAAATCTTTTAAAAAAAGAAATCAACTGTATTGACCAGTACTAATTATGTAATTCATATAAGCAAAAACGGATGATGTGAATTTTGAAAACTGACTTTTTAAATGATGTTTGTGCCCTATAGTTATTTTGTGTAGTTGAGTTAATCTTTCTGTTAGTTTCAAAATGACTTCATATTTGCTTCTGGTACTTTTATAGTTTCTCATCCTATAGTTAACATCTTTGATCTGTTTAGCATTTAAAAGTAACAAAGAAAGGGGTTATCTTTAGTTTATCAACATTATTTATTAAAATATCCATTTTCCCCAATTACAAGAAAAGACTTCATCCAATAGCACAATCCTGTGTCATCACCATTAATGATTATTTAGCATTTTGTACCCCTGACATTTATCAATCATTCCAGCAGCATGAGCACAGTACCTGTGTCAGTGAATTCTGTGCCCTCTTCCCACTTTTCTCAGTGACAATCTCTTCCAGGCCATCATACTTTCTATTAATCAAACTTCCACTCCATATGAAACATTTCCTCATCTGCGTCTTACTGTGAACATTTGCTACCACTCTTACACAAGATTTTTCATCATCTCAGGTGACTCTCATTTCCTTAATTTATGAATTCCTTTAGGATAATAATTAGGATAACAAAACATTTTTGTATTCTAGCATGATATTTTTAGCATTCATTTTGTTGTAGCTACAACACAAATTCTGAACATATATAACTGAAGATTAAGTAGCAGAACTTTTATGATTAAAATTAACTTACTTCTTGTATATTTTGTACTCCAGCTGTACTGGCTTAGTGTATATGTGTGTATGTGTGTGTGACTGTATTTGTGTGTGTGGGTGTGAAATGGAAGAAAATATTTAGTTAATGATTTGAGATAATATCTCAAGTGGGCAGGGAAGTTAAATCACTTATGCATTAGAAAGCCTGTGCTAAATACCAGGATTAGTTCATCTTACTATGATGTGGGCCATTCAAGTCTCAGCCCTGTCTGGGTGCATGGAAATCTGTGTTTTCAAAGTGAATTTCTCTTTAAACTTGTTGTGAGCAGACATCTTATTGATTAAAACACATTTTAAAAATCAAAGGCAGGCACTGATCTGAAAGATGCAGATAGAAAACCAACCTGTTGAAATTTTCTGACAGCTTATCATTGATGTAGTTACTGTGAAGAACTCCAAATGATGTGAGATCTTTGCTTCTGCATAATACAACATAAAAAGTAAAATTAAATATATAACAGTGAAATCCCAAACAATATAAAGTAGGGCAATTTTCAGATAAATGTTGTGGACAATAATCGCTCTTAGTCAAAATAAGAAAAATCAGAAGTCATGTTGAGTATTTGTTTCAGTAGACTATTCTCTTAGTGCTATAATTAAATTTTAGGACTAAAATTAGGAAATATATTTACAATAAGATAATAGGAGTAAATGTCCAGCTAAACAAAGCAACATGAAAAGAAGAAAATTACACATTAAAGTTAGAGAGAATTTGTCACAGAGCAAAGCCCTGCTGCTCAGTGGTGCTCACCCATCAGAAGTCAGGGTGCCCGCTGGCAGCGGGGGAATGTGTAGGCTAGGATAGAAATCCAGTTATAAAAGTGGGTCATGGGTCATTTTACTTACCTTACTTCCATTTTTTAATTTGTGAAGAACAGTTTGACCACAATGATCCTTTTTTTTTTTTTTTTGCTTTAAAACATGAGCATTCTATGAAAGATCAGACTTTCAGTAAGGTGGCAGCAAGGTGATTCTGACATGTATTTACATTCCAAACATATTCTAAAAGCCCCCTGTAGAGTTTGAAAATGGTCCTGAATTTGTCCATAAAAATGCTTAAGTGTGACCTGCTCTTTGGAGTTCTTTTCTTCTTTTATAAGAAACTTCTGTCTGGGAAATATTTGCCTCAAATTTTCTGTAGGGTGGAAGCACTTCTGCATGCTAAATGCTGAGAATGAGTATTAATCTACCCAATGGTCACTTACTGCCATCAAACCTTAAATCACCTTCAGCTTGGAGGAGACATGTGTTGGGATGGGTCCCATTCAATTAGTCTGTTGCAGTTGAACTCTAGAGTGAATTAGGGCTTAAGCCAATTTTTCATAAATACACCAGATTTTAGCATCTGGAAGGAAACTGATCCAAAACAAATTATATGATCTATATAGTATGTAGCTCTGGTGTGGTCATTTGATTCCTGAGTAGTGACCATATTCTGAATGACTAGGACGAACTTTTAACCCGACAAATGACAATTTAGCAAACAACAGCTGCACAGTCTTTTCTCCAATGGAACCATAAAAACTCAATAAAATGAATTATGTTTACAGTGGATTAGCACTTCAAAAATGGCAGTTTCTTTTAGTCTGGAAAAAATAAGAAAGCCTGCAGCAATTGCAGAATTCAAGTCTTCTTTAGGAAATAAATCATGCCTTAGCATGATTAGATAGAGAAGATTAATGTCTTTGCTTCTGCTCAACTTTTTTTTTTTATCTTTAACTCTATTTGAAATCTTTCTAAGGGAAGGCAGAATCTGTCTTGGATTGTTTCATTAGCAATGTGGCTTATGCTATATTTTATGACTAATTAAAATGGAACTGAATACTGTATGGTGGTGTCACTAACATGCTTTCATTTGGATCCCTCGGGCTTGATTTAGCAGGTTATGTTCCAATCCTTTCACTCTTGCAGCCTTAGACACTTTTAGGTGGCTGGTTGAATCCATGGATTCTGTTAGAGCAAATGGCACTATGTAGTGTCTCTTAATTATTTAATGCAGTCTCTGTGGGTCATGACAATAAGCACATTAAACAGATAGTGTAAATTTAGTTGGAATAAGCCTGACTGAGGATAATTTTAAGAGCTGCTCTGCCCTAATAGTCGGTATCTCAATTTCAGTTAGGTAAATTATTTCAGTAAAAATGGTTTATTATCCTAAAAGCCATTTGTGTGATGTTACCTTCTATGAATAAAATAACCAAAGGCAAAAATAAATTGATAAATAAACCATAAACGTCTGCATGTTGGTGTCTAGATAAGAACAGATTTTACCTTGCAGCAAGCTCCTATTGAAACTAGGGTAAGTGAGGGAAGATGCTGAAAACTAATTACTACACAGAATTCAGTAGGTTTTTACTAAAGACTCTAGTTTTACCTTATATGTCTCTGGGCCACACATTTAAATGGTAGATACAGATGTCGAGTAATACATAAGGTAGGGAACCATTTTAAAGACATCATCTGTCATATATATATATATATATATATATATATATATATATA
>NW_004567106.1:39891072-39914444 GCF_000260355.1 Condylura cristata | reverse complement strand
CGCCATGTGGTCTCCTCCGGGGCAGGCGGAATTTGAACTCATGCGGAAGTGGCTTTAGCTTCTCAGTGCAGTTCTTTAACCCGCTGCGCCACCAGGGAGGGCCTCCATTCCTAGTTTTTATATAAAAATTTACTAATGAAACTACAAAAAAAATTCAGATAATTTTATCAAAGGTTAATGATTCCAGACTATGTTATAACTGCTTTTGTACTCTTATTAGTCTAATACTTAGAAAATAATATTCCTTATTCCTAGTCATAAGTCATATTAACACTGTGGGCAATTCTGTCAATGTGTATGAGGGAATTAAATGAAAGCACTGTTTCCATAAGGTGACTAAGGTAATTACTCTTATTAAACAATTTTGTTAGTAATGCAGAAAAATGTCTGAGTTTCTGATCAGGAATTTATCCACAGTTAAAGACATAGTGTACTATTGTGAAAGAGAAATTATGTAATATCTAGTCTGTTGCTAAATTGTAACAGCTATGCTTTTTGTTTTTTTTTTTTTTTCTCAGTTACTCATCAGCCTCATTCTTAGATCACGGGACAGTAGCAATTCTTCAAAAATAGGGGAAGTCAATTCTCTTGTGTCACATGCCAACCACAGCTGTCAGTTGAACTATACTGTTGAATCGCTTCATCTCTAGTAGCAGTGATGGACAAGTTCCTCTTCTCTGACTTCACTGCCATCCGTCTTCCCAGATTCCACCTATATTGCATTGTATGAGCTACACTGAACAGGTTATACCCTGGTCAAGGTCACTGCCCAGCCAATCGGAATTGACAGGGTCACTGCAAACATCCAAATTACTTCCAAATGGAGGTGCTGACAGACACAGTTAATGAAGACTGTTTTTGCAAGGCTTGTGATGACCTTTGTCAACATCGTTCTTCCAGACTGGCAAGATCAGTCTAATTTTTCTCCCTGTGACATTTAGGTGGTATCTGTTACTTAAATGCACATTTGGAGGTAATCTGAATACGGTGTCCGAAGATGAATTTGCAGAAGTGATGCAACTGATAGCATCATTATCTGTCCATTAGTTAAGAAAATATTTTTGTTGCTTATCTAAAGGAAGATCTAGCCTCAACCTTTGGGTAACTGTTATTAGAGAAGCAGTGTTGGTCATATGAATCTATATTTTTGTGAGTATGGTGTGGTGGTGTGGTCCATTGATGATAGCAGTGTAAATAATCATACTTGTAAACAACACAATGTATTATTTTTTTTACTGATGTGCTCTGATGGTCAATATTATGCAGAATATGAAAGTAAAAATTTCATTTGAAACTATAATTAATCGTTCTAAAGTGTCATCTGCTTATGTTGGTGCTTAGGTGTTGTGAAAAAACTATCATTTATATTGTCATGTAGACTTTTTAGACCATAGCTTTGCCTTTTACATGTAATTGTAAATTATATTCTGTCAATATAAATCAAATTTCAACATTCTCCAGAAGCCCCTTGAAATGGTGCATGTTGGGGTGTGTATACATGCAGCAGTTTGAAAACCTGAGGAGAGACTGATCATTGACAAGCCGTAATAGAATGAAACTTCCAGCTTAGGAAATTGTCATGTATAATTTTGTCCTTCTATTCACTGCTTTCTATTTATACTTACATTTTCAGGTATGAATGTGCGATTTAGATTTGAACACCACTTTGTTCAATATTTCTTGATAGCCAATAGATTCCTTGTCTATGAAATTACGTGAAGAGAAATCTTTACACAGGTATAACAGCTTTGCTCCTAATACAAGTTGCAGGTATCGCTGTTTTCTGCTTCTAGATTTAATCTCCATTTATGAGCAGATCCTTATGACAGAATCTTGTCTCTCTCAGAATTCTATTATTCACCTTTCTTTCAACTTAAATTTGGATGGCTGCTTCACAAATATTTTGCAACTTTAGAGAAATTGCAGTACCCTCTCTATATTTATGATGTGTTAGCTCAAGGACACACACCCTCTGATTATATAAAGCTTCCTGGGACATTCATACACTCTCTCTCTCTCTCTCTCTCTCTCTTTCTATATATATATATATATATATATATATAATATATATATACTATATTATATATATAATATATATATGGTATATATAGTATATGTATAATATATGCCTAATTATTTGTACAAAATTTATGTACATTGTTTCCATGTATTTTAACTTATTTCTCTATTACTTATGATGTCTAGTATCATATGAATGATATCAAAATGGCTGTTATACTGTACTACTTACAGAATAACAAGGAAGAAGTCTATACATGTTCCATATAGACACAACTACACAACATAGTACATATCTTTTATACATGGATGGTTGAATATGAAGATGCCTAACTCCCAGGTCCCAAGTTCATAGATATTTTAGTGTCATAAATAAAAAAAAAAAAACCTTGCTTACAATATTCATAAATTAGAAAGTATTGCCAATTCTCCTTCAAAATGATAGATCATGACTTAGGTATCTTGAGACCAGTGCCAACATGATGGTGTGTGCGCTTCCCTATACCAATAAGCACTTCTCTGATAACAGTAGTATCCAAGAACTCAAACTTAGTTAATTTGGACTCTGACACTATTTGCCCAGAGATTGTATTAGACTCCACAGATCAAGGACTCAGTCTCCCAAGAAATCCGCCCCCACCCCATTCAGATGCCGGCAAGAAGCCCAGGTATACTTAACACATCCTCCTTAGGTAAAAGATTAACTTGTTAGGGATCTCAGGAAACCCATGAACTTGCTAGATGGTCAAGTTATTACAAATGATTTCACTCAGAAAGAGCCATATGGAAGAGATAAGTAGGATAAGGCATGAATAAAGGGTGCAGAGTACCCAGGCCCTCTCTAGATATGCTGTTATTCCTAAATGCCCTCATATCTATCAGCTCTTTATTAACTACGTGTGACTGATTCAATCACTGAACATTGACAATTAAATCTTCAGCCCCTGTTACTGTCCAAGAGGTCTGATGCTGGACTGTAAATTTCAATTCTCTAATGCTTTCCAAAAAGTCACCTCAATAATATAAGAAAAAGCACCTTTATCACCCATAACTCTTAGAAAATTCTAAGGCTTTGGGGAGCTGGGAATCAGTATCTGTGGATGAAAATCAAAATATATATGAGGAATATATTTGGTCATTTAGGTGGCCAAATACACACACACACACACACACATACACACAAAACAAAATATCACAATTTTGGGCCCTCCCTGGTAACACAGTGGCTTAAAGCACAGCATTGTGGAGATAGCTTCAGCACAAGTTTGATCCCCAGCCAGGGAGGTGCAGCAGTTTGATCCACATGGCGCAGCAGACCATTCCTGTCCAGCCCACTGCTCCCCTTAGCACTTCCTCAATCTGCCTATTCTTATCCCCCTTTGTCTCTGGTAAATCCTCTCAATGCCCCTGCATCTCTGTCCTGTACCCCAGTTCTTGAATGCATAAATAAATCTTTAAAAAATAATTTAACACAATTGCCATAGCTATTATCTCTATCAGTCTTCTTCTTTTAGTTTATTTATTCATTTATTTATGCATACAGAACTGGAGTACAGGCAGAGGTTCAGGGGCAGTGAGAGACAGTGGGAGCAGAATTGGCCGACTGATGACTGCTGAGGGGAGCAGCGGGCGGGTCAGGAGAGGTCGGCTGCACCATGTGGGTTATCTCCCTGGTGGGAGATGGAGCTTGTGCTACAGGATCTGTGGACAGCTTCATAGTGCTGTGCTTTAACCCATTGCACCACCAGGGAGGGACCAGTCTTCTTCTTTTTTTTTTTTTTTAATTTATTCTTTGCATAGGACAAGTAGGGTGTAAGCCAGAGGTGCGGGGTGAGTGAGGAGGGGTGAGAAGATTCATCAGAGACAGTGTGGGGAGCAGAACAGGAGGATATTTACTTAAATACACTGCTATGAAGAGCAGCAAGTGAGACAGGAGAGGTTTTCTGCACCCTGGTGGGGATCTAACTCAGGCCAGAGCAGTGATAGTATTGAGACGTAACTGCTAGGCCACCAGACAGGTCTATGTCTTCTTAATTCTTAAGAGTTATAAATGTAATTTATGTTTTATTCTTTAAAAATAATTTTAATGTATTCAGTGCTTACTCTTCCTTTTGCAGTTCAACATCTATTTTAAAAATTTTCCTATAAATATGAAGGACATTATTTAGGACATTGATTAATGGCTTAATATCTACTGAACAAATCCAAATTAATATGAGACAAAAATAAAACTATCAGAAGACTTATAGATGCATATGTATAATAAAGTTCTGCAGAGTATGATAGGACTTTGGGTGCCTTATGGTGGGGGGTGGAGGGGGGTATTAGGACATGTGTCTGAGGAGGTGTGATCCTGTGTCTCTGAGTCACACACAATGCTGTCAACTTGTATTTTTCAATTTAAAAAAAATCATAAAAAGGTGATAGGATTGTCAATTTCTTTCTTCTTTTAAGTTCTTCAGTTTTACTATTCTTCCTTGTAATTTCTTTGTGGAGAGTCTCTCAGTATTTCTTAAATCATTCTGAGAGCCATTGTGCAAATCCCTCCTTAGTTCTGTGTTCAGTACCTAACATTAGGAGCCATGGTGATAGAATCCAGGTCTTGGAAATGGAAAGGTTGCACATAAACTTTTTTTCCCCTTCTGAAGACAGTGAAAGTTTTAAGCTGTGTGTCACAGGTCTTCATCCTAGTTTAATTTATGTTAATTCTTTGTGAAATACTTTTATCTTTTATAAAAAATAAACATATAAAATTTATTGAGTTAATGCATGAAAATAATAAAAAATATTTTAAAGAAGTATTCATCTAATATTCCAATGGTCAGACAATTATATGTAAAGATAAACTGTATTCTTTGAGTCTTCTTCAACCTTTGCAATTAAATACCCTTCCTAAGGAACACTGGTTTTACTATGAGGGATGACAAAAATAAGAGGAGAAAAATTAATTTTATCTGCTTCCAAAGTCCACCTTTATTATTTCAGCCACCATCGATCGGAGAAAACTAGTCTCAAAATTCAGTATAATCTGCAAACTGGCACATAGACATCTCCCAGAAACTTGCTAAATTTAGACCCTGTAGAGCTATCCTAGATTTTTGAATGAAAAATCTATTTTGTAACAAGGTTTGGAAGTGATCCATATATACATTAGAGTTTGAGAAGTACTGCAACTCAGAAGATAGAGGCATAGGGGAGGTAGGCAAAGGAAGGGACTTGGGAGGAAGTTATGATGTAGAGTCAGGCTAGAGGATCACCCACTCAGCTATCAGACCCTGGGAATGCTGACTCCAGGGTAAAGGAAAGGCACACCAGACTTCAAAGGACCTTTGTTCAGATGACCTTTCTATGTTGTACCCTGTTGTGGAACACTGTGGGTGCTTGGCAGTGGGTGTGGTGACATGCATCTCGGGAAGCATGGTCTTATGTTTCTGAATCACTTACAGTGTTGTAAACCAATGTATTCTCAATTAAAAAGCAACAATGTTAAAAAGAGACAATGGTGCTGACAAGATATTTCTCAACTACTGCTGAGAAAATTGGAGAAAGTTTTTCTTTGTGATCTGATGGTTAACTGCTTCATTTTTTTCACCAAGTACATACTGTGGTGTAAAGAAAAATATATGTTCCTTCATTTTGGCTCTGTTTTACACTGAGGCCATGTATAGCTCAGCAAAGCCAAATGAGTCTGACCAAAAATATCTGGTCTACTTAGACAAGCAGCCAGGCCATAAAATGGTATCACAGAAATGTAACTTCTTACTTATTTCATGCTAACAGCTGAAAAGAATAATTTCTTGGTCTTGTGTACACTTTTCTGCACTAATAACTATCTCTGAGGTGACTTATATATATAGAAAAATTAGTGTGTTGACATAGAGGAGACTGGTTTACTTAAAAAATGTGTGACCTCTTTATGGGTCTCAATTTGTATCATCTGTAAAATGGTGTGTGTGACAATTCTTGGGACCACCCTGGTCTTCCCATCTGCCCTCACATTTTTTTTTTTTAAATAACAGTTTATTTTTACATCATTTTGTAACATTTTTTTTTTAACCTCAAAATATCCTGATCTGAAAGAGACTAGAATGTAACTAAAAACACTTTGTTCTCTGGGGCCAGCTGTTTCAGTGTTCCTTGACAATATGTTCCCTCCACCTTAGATTTTTTGATTCCTCAACCCTACATTTACTAAGTTTGTTAAAAAGAGTTTCCCAATCAAATTGCATACTGTGAATATTTCTCCAAATGGGAAGTCTTTTATCCAATCTTAATTCTGTTTTTTTTTCTTTTTCTGTGATAAAAGTGGTGCCCTGTGACATTACAATTACTGTTGGTTCAATTGGTAGTATTAGAAATTCTATTATGATATGTGAATTCATGCCTGCAAAGATAAACACATACAAATAAGAAGGGCATTTGGAAGTCCTCATTCATGGATAATACTTCAATATTTCTAACAAAAAGTGATTTTAAAGATCACGGAGTCTCTTAGAAACTTTGGGTGACGCATTATAATAACAGAGCGTCATAGCTTAGAACATTGTACTTACTATCTCCATTATCAAGGTTGACTTTCTTAACATTATGATGTGTTGGTGTTATCATCTTAAAAAAGTTAATAATCATACCTAGATTCTAGGTTTGAAGATGAGAATTAAACAAGATAATGGATATAAGCAACAATGCCTGGCAATTAGTATGCATCCTATTAAAGTTAACTGTATTATGTTAATATTATTATGTTACTGTCACTACTTACTTTTTTTTTTTTATGAAAACCTAAAGCATTAGATTGGCAATATTACAATCATTCTGTAATTACCCAATGAAATAAAATTTAAAATCAAAAGTCTTTTGTCTTTTGAGATACAAACATATATATTTGACACATGCATAGCTTCATTGAGGCCACTGAGTTATTACGAAAAGATAAGTGTTCATTATTCTTCTGCCACTTTACTCTTATTGACTCATAATGGAATCTTTGAATTCCTTTGAGAAGCAACCAGTGCATTTGTCAAAGTAAATGTTTAGCTTTCATCTCTCCTTTCTTAAATACACCCTTCTAAAAACCACATAGCAGGCAACATTTATTATATTACTTACACACTTGATTTCTGCTACTCTATAACTTTGATTATCAGAATCTAACAGTGGATTTTTTCACATGTCTACTGTTTCCTGTCTCTAAACTTACAAAAATATTCTACCTCCACACTAACCTCCCTGAATTTCATACATCTCTGTCCATTCTGAGGTTCCTGCAGCATGTAATCTTCCCTCACTACTCCTTTTAAGTCTTCATTCTTTCAACTCTTACTTCTTGGGAGGTATAAGTCAAAAATAGGATATAGTTTTCAACCTTAACCTAGCAATTTACTAGCTCTAAGTTTATGGACCAGCTATAAAGTCTATATAACAAAGCCTATCAAATAACTCTTGCTGTGGTAGTTAGATGAACTACTGGACAAATAGGATTCACATAAATGAAAGAACACTAATAGAACAAAGTGGATATTTTAATCATATTTTCTCATTGTCCTTGTAATATACAGTGAATTACTTGACTCTTGTTTTAATGTCCTATTCATTACAAATGAGACATTTATTTATTAGTTGTTAGTTTGTAAGTTTTAATGAACTACTTATCATAAGCATACATTTTTGAAATTAGAATTTAAAATGATTTATTCTAAACTATCAAAAAGAAAAGAAATCACATTTTTATGAAGCATCTGTTATATTGCCATCGATATTATTCAATTACTAGGAATAAAAAGTGATTGAAATTAGAACGTCATACTATAGCTGACAAGTGACGAAAACCACAGAATAAAAGAATAAGGGTGAATTCTATATGGACAAACCATATGGGAATAAGGAGGGATAAGTCCTTCAAGGAACCCAGAAAAAAAATATTTTCATGATTTCTGACGAATTAAAATAAGGAAAAAGAAGTCTAAACAATTTCAGAACATGTTAAGGACGCCCCCTGCTGTTCCCTAGAATAAAATGTTTTATTCTTGTGGTACGCTGTGAGTGGTGGGAGGTACTGGGTAATGTTCTGTTGGAAGAGGTAAAGAAATAAGTCAGTTTATTCCTTCTTTTTCTTCTTCAAACTTATCTTCCATAAAAACTTTAACCATAAGTAACTATAATTATTCTGTTGCTGAGAAGGAACCTGATTTACCTCCATGACTGATGGAGTCATCTTAAGGAGTTAATCTAGAGACTATCTTTCTAGAAACATTTCGTTTTTTCTGTGTCACCCGCAGAGGAAATCAGTCATCTAGTACAATGACTGGAAGTTCATTGTGAGCATTCATAACAAAGTTCAGAATCATTGCTTCACTGCTGACCTCAGTGCCCTAATTAAAGATCCGAGTTCCTACACTGCAATTTCACTCTTCTGAAAAAAGATATTTCACCATACACTTCATTCTTTAAGTTGTTCTCATTCACACAGGCAGCTTGTTTCTAAATGCAGGATAAAGTGCATCATGTACCCAGTAAATAAAATCAGGATTAAGTAACAGGGCCATTAGGCAGCTGGTCTTTGCAAACAGTTGGTCTCTTAATCATGTCACATTGAATCTGCAGTAAGTTTATTTATCACGGATTCTCATCCATAAAGTCTGTGTGCTTCCTTGGTTATTTACAGCCATTGTCCAAGTGACCCCAGCCTGTCTTAAAGCATCCTAGCAATATTGTCTTTAACGGTTCCTGAACTTTTGTAGGTCTCTTGGTTTTCAATGTCGAAAACCAAGCCACTTTCTCCTGCGGTAATAGTAATAAATATAATTTTGAAATTTTCTGCATATTCTAGCTTCAGGGGAGAAGAAGGGATTTATAACAGCATGTAATAATAAATAGCATGAGATCTTAATATCTTAACCATGTGGGAAGATTTTTATATAAGCTTTATATAAAAATATGATACTAATGATTCCAGGAGCCATATGAGAAATAATATATCATTATCACCAGTTTTCAGGTAAGAAACCCAAAAAGAACAGGGTGGTTTAGTTACTTCTCGCTGTCTCTCCGTAAGTGGTTGCTGGGTGTCTATTACAGTTACCATGGACAACGATGGGTGTGGACTCAATGAATCAGTAAATACATCAAATGTATGGTTAGAAGTATGGGCACAAGAATTGAGAAGATAATGATTCCCTAACGTTTACATTAGTGAAACTATTAAAAAAATTGTCAGCTTAATAATTACACAAAAATTTAACAATACTGTTGTGAGCCATATTCTTCAAAAGATATTTAAATATTTGGGCAGCAACAATACAGTGAAAATAATTCCTACTTATACAATTATGTAAACACTTTGCTCTTGCATTCATATTTAAAATGAAAAATTACAAGTAGTAATTTTTAACCTTATTTCAGTCTCTCAAATAAGATTCATTCAGATAATTTAATAGAAGGAAAAGAAACTATAGATCTCATTATATATGCATTTTCAGTATTTCCTTATTAAATATGCATTTTCATTATTTCCCTTATTTTGTTTAAATTTTTTTTTAATTTTAGGATATATTCATCATCTCTATTCAAACATGATAATTTATGATTTTAGTTTAATCTAAATATATTCTTGTTTTGAATAAAAGTTAATACATATTTTTGTTGCAGAATTGTGAGAGGATAACCCAAAACTTTAAAATATAAAATTTAACATAATATAATCACATTTGTGGAACTAGTAGGCTAGAAATATGAGTAAGGACAAATAGGAACAATATAAAATTTCCCTTAAAATTTGTTTTATTATTTAAAAATAAGGGAAGTAATCCTATATTTAGATTCTACTGCTGTCATTTTAGAAAATAGTTGTTTCATTGAAAGATGTCAAACTTTGTATCATGCTGCAAATTATATCCTATGCAACTACTAAAACTTTGAATAAAAATTTGGATGTTAACTAATGTATGTGTTTGGTCCTACAGAGCTTTTCAAAATTCTCTTGGGGATACTGGACTGCTAAAGAATGGAATCTATTACTCAAGCTCACAAGGGATATTTAATGACAACCCTTACTGTCAGGCCACAGCGATTAAGAGTGAATTGGGAGAAGAGGCGGTGGCATGCAAGGCCTGTGGATCCTATATTTCTACCTCATTTTCAGTTCTGTATCTTGAGAAAGTCCAAGGTCCTGAAAGGGCAAAGCACACATGTGTGTGTGCGCACGCACACACACACATTGTTCTGGGTGGGACTGACTTGCTTGTCTTCCAGATCATGCAAGAATAGCAAAAAAATTCCTATTCCCTTAAGTGTGTTTGGACAGAGAGGAAACCTCATTTGCTCTGGAAGGCTTCTGCATCTGTGACAAGAACAACTGAGAGAACATCTGTGAATTGATGGAAACGTTTAAAAAGAAAGAAAAATAGTTGCTTTATATGCCAAAACAGATAAACAACATAAAATACCAGTTGGCCCACTTACATAAAATTTAAATTTAAGGTAGAAAAGGGACAAATAATTAAATACTTAAAAAAAATGATTTTGTTTTCCTAATGAACGAATAATAGCATACATTACTGAGCTTTTACTATGTATCAGGTACTCTAGGATTGCACACATGTATTAACTCAGTGAATTCTCACAACTACTACATGTAATAGATATTGTATTATTCCAATATTAGAGAAAGCAATAATTCATCAAGAAACATGTAACTATTTTGCGCTATGCTATTTGAAATAATAATAATACATTTCTTCTATTTTTCACCGTAAGCCCATTTATATTAATTTTGCCATGCAGAAATCATTGTTTTTCATTGTAAAGCATGCCTGGATGACATTTTTGTACAAATAATTCGGAAAAAACAAAACATGGCCCTCCCTGATGGCACAACAGTTTAGGACGCAGCACTGCAAACTGGCTGCAACCGCTTCAGTGTGTTTGATGCCAGGGCACGGAGGTGACCACATGGCATGGCAGACCTTTCCTGATCCGCCCACTGCTCCCCTCAGCTATGTACTTTGTAGGTTTGCCTGTTATGCTCCCTGCTCTGTTTCTGGTGAATCCTCTCACTGCCCCTGTTCCTCTGGCCTGTACCCCAGTTCTGTATGCATAAATAAATAAATCTTAAAAACAAACAAACAAACAGGAGTACAATTCACCCTGCTTCTGTGCTCAGGATTTGAGTGGTAATCTTATATAAAATGAACAGTTTTAATGTATGTGTTATAATGCCATTTTTTAATAGCACTTATGTAAGAAACACTCAAGCATGGCAACATAATAGCCATGAGAAATACACAATTCAAACTCTGTGGGAAGTAGTATTTTATGAGGTGAACATACAAATACATTAGTCACTAGAGAGAAGATGGCTTTTTCTTTGAGCTAATTCTATAAATTCTTATTACCTGTGGATGATGAAAGTAATATTGAAGCCATTAAAATTGAAAGATATTAGCAGAGTTCCGTTACGAAAAACAATGTATTGTTAATGAAATTCACTCGATATATACCTATAACTTATAATTAATTTTGATTGAGCAAGGGGAATTGTATTCTTTCTGAAAACATAATTGGATAAAAAAAAAAAGTGGGCTAAATTCTTAAGGAAAAAAAAAATCTCCATAATGGTTTTCTACAGATTAGTCATCACAAAAAAAAAATCAACAAAATTCTCAATTCTCTGGCTAAGTAAACACTATTGCTCAGTATGATTATTTCCTTGTTTGGACCTAAGTTCTGTACAAGCTTAACTATGCTGCTAAGTAAAGCTTCAAGGTCTCTTTTGACTTTAGTTGGAAGAATAGATATAAGAATCTACCATCTTTTTATTGTTTCACTTTGGTAGGCAGCATAAAGCATTAAAATGAATTTAAATTATAAGAAAATAACTCAATTTTTTTAAAAATTAAAATTAAATAGGACTTTAAATGAGAGAGATACTAACAAATAATAAGGTAATTAATCAGTAGTAAAGAATCATATGATGGGAAGATTTGTCAAGGTACTTTCATATTCTTGTTGTTTCTTTTTTCTCTCCCATCACACTACATTAAAAGACCACAAGTAAACAGAAGAAATTTTTAATACTTTTGTCACTCAATTTGTTAGCATAATTATTTAAACCTGTGGCTTTCTTCCCCTTATTTATTTATTTATTTATTTATTTATTTTTACCTGTAAAGAAAGGTTTTACCTGATCCACTGACTGCTGTTTCCTCAACTTGAAAAACTTGCATTTAACTTGACCAAAGAACACAACTGGGAGTTCTTCTTGTTCTAACAAGGTGTCACTTTCTAAATAAATAAAGCAGTAAGACATTTATTGGTTACTAACTTTATCATATTTTTGTCCTCATATTTTACCGGAATAAAGTTGGACAAAGTATTCAGGCCGGAAGAGATTCAATTACTTTCCAAAGATAAGAGCTTGTATTCAAACCCAGGCATTCTCAGCCCACACATTCTTATACTTTTTTTTTTTTTTTGCCACTGTAGACACAACATAGTCTAAATAATGCTCTACTGATAACTGCCTCTAAGGAGAAAACAGTTGAATTTGCAAACAAGTGTACAAAATATGGAAATATACATAGAAGCTAACAACATTGGATGTTTCTGGGATTTGGACTTGCATAAACAAGGATAAAGGTATAAAGAGAGCTTTCCATGTATAACTTTCTGAAAGTTTTTAGTTTTGAGATGTTCAGATGTATTATTTTCACAAAAATGAATAGGCAAATAAACAAACTTAAGAGAAAAAAATTATAAAATTAAGTAGGTTCTATCATGTCCAAAAGTATTTACAAATCCATAATTAACAAAAAAGTTAGAGGCATTCATGAGGAATTCAACATGTTTTATTTTACCAGGCAATTGATTCTTCAAAATCCAATTAAATATTAACTAACTACATTTGTTTTCTTACAGAGTGAACATTCACTGTTAAGGACAGTTTCATCATGCTAAAACCTATTCACAAACCTACACTTTGAAAAAAAGTGCATTTCTAGGAAATTTTATGTACAATACAAATGGAAAAACATAGTAAGTCATAGAATAGTCAAACTACACAAAAGAAAACCAACCACCAACAATCATATGTTAAATCTGAGAAACAAAATTTTCTTTACACATGGCAGTGATGTTCAAGAAGGATTTCAGTGATTTTAAAACCAATGAAAGTATATACAATTTAATAATATCCAAAGTAGACGGTATTAAATAGCACAAATAATATTTCACAACTAAACATTCTTATAGTCTCTCAGATTGGGTTGACACAAGGCAGGGGAACTGTGTGGTACCCCATTCTTAGACTCCAAAACAATTTAACTGTTAACTCTGTTCATTGAATAGCTTGGCCATAAATATTGACGGTGATCTTGGCTTATTATTGTAACATTTCTATTTGTGCATATAGAGGAGTAAAAATCTAATTGTAACCTTAAAGCAGGTAAACCATTTGTACAATAAACTGCTTTAGTCATTACTTTATAATTATACATATTTTGAACAATAGCTTTTTAAAATAATTTTTTAAAAATTCATTTATGTTGTGTATTTTAAGGCTATTTTTGACCATGGAACTCTCCTCTTATGTATCACAAGTTTACTATCCCTTAAATAATACATCCTATTCTTATATTCTAATTCATAATTATTACATTCATTTTGATAATAATCTTAGTTCTTGAGTGTAGTGTTTTAAAAAATGATCTCTACTTTGATTACCTTCTTCTTGGTTTATTAATATATGTTGCAATTTGTTTGCACTTAGAATCATGAAAATGTCTTTAAAATTCAATAACATGAAAGAACAAATTGTGATTTTTGAGAAGAGAATATAAAGAAACTTCGTATTTTCTCATTTAATTGTTATTTGATACAAAGCACTTACTATCAAATTATTAACAAAAAAAGATCCAAACATAAAATTTGAAGATAATTATCTTATTTATCACAAAATTTACCATTTGTATTTAAATGCCAATGAACATAATAGACCAATAGTTTTCTTAAAGAACATATGCCTATTTGTATTTAAGTTTATTTTTTCATCTCTCAATATATTGAGAACCTCTTTAAAACAAACAAAAGATTATAAAAACTGAATTGGTGACATTTAAAAATGAGTATGCTTTGTGAGGTTGAAAAAAAGATGAAAATTAATAAGTGGAATTAATTACTGAAATTAAAAAAAACATAAATTTTATAAACTTCTCTTAATAAAATTGCATTTTCTATATTTTTTCCAATTTATTTTACCCCTCATATACAACTTTGAAACTTCAGAAAAATTTGCTTCATATGTTGTTTAATTTGCCACACAAAGCAAGAAGTAGGAACAAACACAGTAATCAAACAGTTTAAGATTATATTCTCTGAGTCAAAAATAACTTAAATAACTTCCAATAAAAGAAAGCACTTTTGTTTGGAAGGTGATAACGTAAGAATATAAACTTAAAAGCTTCACTGATATAGTTCCAATCAAGGTATTTATAGTGAGGGCCATTCATTTTATTTCTGAAACAAGGGGACAAAAAACAATACTAGATATCAGCAACTGATGATGTCTAAAATCTTAAAAAATAATTATATATTTCACTGGAAACAAACTTATTTTCTCTTTGTGAATTACCTAGGTTTTGTAAAACTTTCGATGCCTTTTTCCCTCTATTCTACATTCCTTCTTACAGCTACTGTATCACATGCACTTACAAAACTCTTACTATGTAAAAGTTGTAAACCTGGCATCTGTTTTCACATATAAAATTGCTGATAATAAGAAATCAAAACCCCTAAAACAAAGAAGGGAGATCCAGGGTTATGGCCCTTGCTCAATTAAGGAATATAAAAAAATTCTACTTTATAGCCACTGTATTGACTTTGAAGAAGTGGTAAAGAAAGATATAAATAAAATCTGGATTAAGTTAAATATTTAGATGCACCATGAGGACAATGACATGTCTAGTGCTAGTCAATATCATACAAAAAATGCATGCTTATTTCAGGTCATGAATATTCACTTTAAGAGTGAGTGACCACTATTCTCAGGATGTTTCCATGGGTAAAACCTAAGATTCTAAATTTGATAATTAAAGAGGACTATTTGTCACAGTAAGCCTAAGCCGTGGGTGAGAAAACATTATGACTCTGGCAACTGATTTCTTCTGTTTCGACTTTTCCGGCTATTGATGAGTGCTTTTAACTTGCCATAGTCCCCTCGCATCTTTTGGGAGTCTTCTCCCTGTTGATGTTGCTGTCTTGTGTCTTTGCAATACTGATTGATCATCTGCATTTCAGAGTGGCTGAATGCTCCCATGATGTCCTTCGGGTGGAAGGGTAGAGCCCTCACTGAGCTGGCCCAAGTCCATGGGGACCATTTATCTGTCACGACTGCTACCATCTCTGAATCTAAAATTTTGAAGTTGATCTTGGCTATGGTTTGCTTGAAGCTGTTTTCTGTTGCAATGCAGTGATATAGTCCTTGGTCAGAATCCTGAACGGAGCGAATCAGGAGTCCTTGTGAAGTGGCTATGATCCGTTCATTCAGCTTGACCTATGAAACACATCAAAGTTCTAAAACCCAGTTCCACAGGTTCCAACAAATTATGACCATATACATGGAGCATTGTTGATTTTCACAAATTCAGCAAAAGCAAAAAAGTACTAATTTGTTTCTTTTGTACAAGGGACACACTTTTTTTTTTTTTTTGCTCAGGAAATCAGTGGTACCAAATCTATTAAATAAAGGGTAAGTTATTACTCATATTGCTAAAAATAGTTGAAAGTGCGTTCCCTTTGAATAGAAGAAATTACTCTACATATAAACATAGAGTTTTGGTTGCTTTTGGAATGTGACTCACACACAATCAGTACAAAAATTGAAATTCATAGATAATTATCTAAACCAGGAACTCTCGACTTTTATTATATGAGGATTTACTCAATTGTTTGTATAATATTAAAACTAAAATTAGAGGGTTGAGTTTTTCCCTTTTTCAATGAATAAATGAATATCAGCCTATCTAAAAATTATGTGAGGCAGAGTCTTAAGCCTTGTCAAAGGGTTTTCCCAATTATCTTATAGTAAAGACTGAATAAAAATAAACTGGAAAGTCATTGTCTTGTGTTTCTGGAATTGTTTGTTTTACTTTCCAAATACAGATAGTAGAGAGCTATGAGATTACTATCTTCTTTGCAGATTTATACTAGAAAACTTTCATTTGCTGGGTATCAGCTAACCTCCTTAAATAGATCTTTACAATTCCAAATATATAGGCTTGTCAATACACAAATAAAAGCCTAAGTGGTAAGGGTTTTTCTTGACTTGTATATTCTGGAATGCTCTTTCACTGAAAACAAGTCTTTTTTTTTTTTTTTTTTTTTTTTACTTAAGTCAAAATAAAGGAAATGTTGTGAAATGTTGTTCTAAATGCTAAATTTCTGTGTAAATGTAAACGCATTATTTACTATTAATTAAATCTAAGTCAGAGACATTGTTTTAAATTAAAAAAAACTAGCACGCATAAAAAGGCAAAGTATAGTATTGAAATACAGACAATAGAAGGGAACTGAGGAAGTAGGACTGATTACCTATCTCTCTATAAAGTGATGTTTTGATGTTAATTTAATTTTTAAAGTTTCAATGTGTCTCAGAGAGTTTTAGTAATATAGAAATACCATCCAAAATGAATGAAGAGAAAATCCTTCCCATTGCAGAAAATTTTGAAAACATTTTAGATGCCATGTTATTATCCATTTAATGCATGTATAGTATTTGGTAAAATTATATTTCCATGAATTTATATGGATAATATTCCCTCAAAAATATCCCTGTACTCATTTGCATCATGTTTTATATAAGAAGGGATAAAAGAGATTCCTAGGAGATAACTTAAAAAAAAATTAAGGTAAGGAATTGTCTCAAAAATGTTAAAATGAATCTACCGATGACCCAGATATTACATTCATAGTATCAACCCTAAGAATATAGAAGCACAAATTTAAGGGATATATGCAATCCTATATTCATTGCAGCACTATTTATAAGTAACTAAGTTATCGAGACAACCTACATGCCCAAGAATAGGGAAACAAATCAGAAAAATAGAGCATACGTGTGTGTGTATAATTGAATACTGCTCTGCTATTAAAAAGGATAAACTCCTGTTATTTGCAGCAACATGAATGGAACTACAAAAGATAATGCTAACATAAACATCAGCTGGTATGACTTATATTTGGAATATGGAAAAAATGACAAAAGGATCACTCAATACCAAGACAAAAATAACTCAGCATTTGATTGCAAAATTGATGCAACCAGAGGAGAGGGTGGGATGAGAGTGGGTGAGGGAAGGACCCCAATAGAATGTAGTAAACTTTGCTGGGGCTTGGCTGTTGTGCGAGGTGTAAAGAGTATGTATCAATAGCGGTTTGAAATTATAACTTCTGGAACAAAGACAAAGTTGTAAATCTACTGTACCTCAATAAATGTAATTTGGAAAAACAACAAAAAATCAGCAACAAAATCCTTAAGCTGTGTTTATACAATGAAATCCTATGCATTCAATAAAAATGAAGTAGTTTGAAAGTTACTGCTATGAAAGTATGTGTGTGTGCGTGCGTGCATGTGTGTGTGTGTGTGTGTGTGACAGAGAGAGGCACAGAGAGTGAGAGAGAGAAATGATAGAAGGAATACATAATTCTTGGAGCCTTATCTTTAGGGAGTGGGATTAAGTATTGAAGCAGAGAGGAAGAGTGTACTTAGTCTTTACTTTGTACTAGAGTATATTATTAGCATTTTCTCCATGAGATTTTAGCATTTGTCTTAATTTTTTAAAATCACATTTAGCAGAAAGGATTTTTATAATTATACTAGAGTTAATATTGTCTTAAAGTTTAAAACTTTTCTTAGGTTTTTATTATTAAATTAAAACATTCTTATGCTTTTGAGATTGGGAGAAAAATCAAGAAACTAATGATTGTGTCTCCACATTTTTTGAAATAAAACATTGAAATATCACAACAGAGATGAATGAAATCTTTAATTTTAATACTAAAGTAATAATGACATTTTTAAATTCCACATATTAATTTCTATGGCATATATTCAAGTCAGCATATACTCATTTAGTCAAATTTAAACAGTAGTAATTATATTCACTTATTTTATTAAACTTTCCACTGAATAAAAGGCAAACATTTTATCCACCTTAGGGTAATCCCTGTTTGAGTTTTAGATTTTCAATTTACATGCAAATATACAGACTTTTCCAAGAAGGATTGTTCATATTTGTGTGGCATGATACATATTAATAAATTAATTTCAGTATAATCATCACATATTATGATTTCTTCCTAAGTTTACTTTACAATGAAGTTACTATCCAAAGTAATTCAAAAGAATTTAAAACTAATTAAACTGGAGAAATTTCAAAACTTCATGACAGATTTTTTAGCAAAAAAAAAACACTTCAAAATATAAACATTTTTATTAATGAAAAATTTTATTATAGAATTCTGGGATAAGAAGTCACCTTGAAGTTCAGGTCATCTTTGCTCCAGATAGTTAAATCTCTTGTTAAGCAAGTATTCATCAGTCTATAATTTAATATTCCTGTGACAAGGGGACACAAAATTGCCTAAACAGCTTTTAACACCTTTGGATAGGCATGTCTGAAAGTTGGAAAGTATTTTCTCACATGGATTCAATATCTATTCCAGTAACTCTAATGTAACATCTGAACTCTATAGCTTGTGATTGTATCCACTTTGCAGAAACCTTTTTAACTTAACTTGCAGCATCACAACTGCCCATAACAGAAGAACACACAGAAATGTGGGAGGCTAATTTTCCCCTTTTGCAACAGATTTTATGATGTACTGCTAATAGCATCACATTTTAAACTACCCTAAGGCTTTATATATAGCACATATATTTATTCTCTTCATTTTCCAGGACAATGTACCATCAAAATTTATGGAATTCATCATTTATAACACTTAGTCTATGCTTTTTATAATTTTCCTCTTTTAAAACAGCTCTTTCCAATATGTGAAAACTTAAAATAAGTGCTATTTTATTTGAAAATCTCATTTTTTAAAAATTTCTATCACTAACTGAAAACAATGGTTCCATAAATAATTATTCTATATAGCTCTTAAACAAAACCTGAGATTATGAGTAATAAAGCAATGGAAACATTACCACATAGCAGAAAAATGCTTTTTTACCACATAGGTTATAGAGCAATTTCTTGCTAAAGAAAATTGAGCTTTTTTTCCCAAGTCCCCTTTTATTTTGCGAATCAGACAAAGGTGCTGTTGTGTGAGAACTTGGCTTCTGGATTTGCACACATCTTGTTTCCTTTACAAATGCTTCCTCACATCAATACCCGTCTGCGTGCCTAAGCTCTTGTTCCAATCCCCATGTTATGGAGGTGAGAGGCAGAGAGGATTTCTAATGAATCCATCAAATGGGCGGACAAAGCATTTTAAAGAAGGTGGCACTTGTCATCCCAAAGGCATAAAAGGATGTTCATTTGCCTTTTCTTTTTTGTTTGATCTGAACCTCACTGAAGGATGTTGATTTAGTGTTCTTTCCAAAGCCCTGATTGATGGTTGCTGTGCGTTATTACTCACCTCTTTCCTCCTGTCTTTGTCTTTCTGTAGCAGCCACTTGATAGATGCCTGTGGAGACTTGGGGGAACACTCAAGGAAAGTGGTGTTATTTTTTACTCCATACTGAACAATTTCAGCTGCATTTCTATATGCTGGAAAGCAAAAAAGGAAGAGGGAGAGGAGAGAGAGTAGCAGTTATGTTTAGAGTAAATTCTTCTACACGTACATTTATTTTTCTGTAAATTTGTGATCAACTCTTGCAACTTCCCCCCAAAAGAAGTCTTAATCACTCAACAAGTGGAATATTATATATTATTTAATATATAGTCTAAAGGGAATAAGAGGAAAACAAAGGAGATTCCTATTTCTTCAAGAATTGTTCTTTTCTCAGGGAGTGAGAGGGGAATAGGATAAAAACAGAAGTGGGAAGAACACATGAGACTACGGTGACGGTGCACAGGTAAATCCGTGTTGGAAATTTTATAGGGACTATAATGGGATGAGAAAGCACACACTGTGCAAAAGTGAAAAATGATGCAAAAAATATACAAAATAAAAAAAAATTTAAAAAGAATTGTTCTTTTCCAAGGAATCCAATCAATACCACATTGAACATTTAATTCTTAGAAATCCTTATAAAATTAGGCATCCTCAGTGGAGTAAGTGTTATGAGGAAACATACCTTAGTTAAAGGGTTCCTAAGCCTCAGACAACATTATCCCACCCCTACACTCCATACCCTGTGGTATAATCGAGATTCAGAAGCTGTGGAAGGAAGTGGAAAGCAAAATGTGGTCAAAGTGGAATGTAGTTGTTGAGAACAGCGCTTGGAATCAGAGGTACCTGATTCTTGACTTTACCAATCCTGCTTGCACAACTTTAGGCAAATTACCTGACCTCTCTGTGCCTCAGTTTTATTTGACGTTAAAAAAAAAAAAAAAAACGGTTTAGGATGTTTTTACATAAGTTCTGATAGAACCATCTGGTAGTTTAGACTTGGACAAAATACTCATTCATGAAGTCAGGATAATAGTTGCTTTGAGCATTAAAAGTGAGGCTATCCATAAAGCGAGGTTATCCATAAAAGACAGGTTTAGTTCAGGTTCTGACACAAAGTCATGATTATTTTCAATGCCAGTACCCTAGAGCTTTGAACACTATTGCTATGAATGGAAACTGACACACACATATATGATATATTCAGTTAATGGTGATCTGGATTTATTCCCTCCCTTGGGTGGAACAGGAAACCTGGAACCTCCCCTTTTCCTGGAGACCACCCTGTTACACTTGTAGTTAGTAACAAGAATGTTATTCTTTACTAAAGAAAAGTTTAGATTCAAGGAAGTTAGAAATAAAAGTGTCAGTACTAATTGTTAACAACAGTATATCTATAGCATCCCAGGGATCCAAGAAAAAGATGTGTCTGTAGATATTTCTAGTTGGCAAAGGGTTGGAGTGTATGGGGACCGCTGGTGGGAAAAGTACAGTAACATAGTACTTCCATGTATGGATAGGAAGGAGGATTAGATTAACTGTAAGACACAAAGCAATACTGTGAAATGTATATAGAGTTTTTTTTTGTTGTTGTTGCAAAACCACAGCAATCTTAGAGCAAGATTATTCACAATAATGGAGACAGTGGAAACAAGAGTCTAGTGATGGATGAGTGGATAAACAAAATGTGGCATATACCTACAATGAAATATTAAGCAACTTTAGACAAGAAGGGAATTCTGACATGTTATATGAGTGATCCCTAAAGAAGACATTATGGTAAGTGCAGTAAGCCAGTTCTGACTGGACAAATATCACATGATTCCACTGAGGCACTTGGATAGCTGGTAACAGAGACAAAAAGTAGAATGGTGGTTGCCAGGAGCTGGGAGAAATAGGGAGTTGTTATTAATGAGCATGAAATTTCACTTTGTGTAGATGAAACACTTCTGGAGATGGATATTGGTAACTATACAACAATGTTAATGCACTTAATACCAGAGAAATGGACACTTTAAAACAAAAAAGGTGATATTTCAATTGTCTTCTTAGTAGGCCCGGTGGACTATGGTAGAGGATTAAAGGTGTTTTGGTAGTGGGTGTGGTGTGATAATATACATCTGAAGAGGTATGAACTTAAAGCTCTGAATCATAATCAAAGTGACCTAAAAAAAAGAATATAGGAGAAGTATAAAAATATAAAATGCCTTTTGATTCAAAAGGAAAATAATAGGTAAGAGTATCTGTAATTACCATTAAAATGAAAGACCTACTAACAAACATTCCCAAGGCATCTGTGTTCTCATATATTTGATTTACATACTTTCAGTAAACATAAAAATAACATTTAATTTTAACTGTCATATATGAACACTAATAATTTTTACAGTGACTCTTTCTATAAAAATTTAAGACCTAATAAATTACAATGGATCCCTGAACTTAAATGTGATGTGAAGCATGGCTACTTTTGCCAAATTTGATCATTCTTCCAGTTTCATACCTTTTAGGTTAAATCCTCTGCATTGAGTCAATGGGTTTCCATGTCTCACATCTTGTCTTCGGCTTCTCCTATAAGGGCAGAAATTTAAAAAATTGACTTAGAATTAACATTATTCATTACCACATTTAAAAGATCACATTTTTAACTTCACAGTGTGATTGCCTGAGGCATTATAAAGTAAAAAGGTCCCTTTCTCAAACACTGTTATCTGACATAGGTCAGTGCTTCCGTGATAAGGTGTGTATATAGCATTGTTTTTCACTGTGAATACATTCAGTCTCTCTCCAAGAACCACTTATGATAGAATGACTATGGATCTCCTATTATGTGAATTTCCTGGTAGTTTCCCTACTTAATACTTTACAATTTGAGACATTTAACTGATCTTTTCTAAAACGATAACCTGCGTAGTATATGCTCTCCACTGACATCTTCCTTTTAATATACTTTTGTTGAAAAAAAAAAAAAACATTCTTGTAAGTCAGTATTTTACAATACATTCCAAATATATTAATACTTTACAAAATAAGTGAAAGAGAATAGAGACATTTAATGTAAAAAAAGTGTTCATTTACTAGAATAAGCATTTTCCTCAATCTTGTTATTTTGAAAAATGTTAAGTCTTCAGAAAAGTGATATATGAGTAGAATGAATATTAGCATTTCTAGATTGATAATTCTATTATGCAGTATTTTTTTCACTCATACACAATGCTATGTATATTTAGAATGTAGGTTACCTTCAGAAAAAAGTTTGACATAATAAATTATAATTTGAATTTACAATATAATTTGAATTCACCCTTAAATAATTCACCATACTTTTTTTAAGAATAAGTAATTTCCCTGTGGGAGAACAATATTATTGCCATACTAAAGATGATAAAATTTACTTAGTACTATCACATATATTTACTTTGAAAGTTCCCTAATTGTCTCTTACAATATTTTTTAAAAGAATCAATCAGAACTGAATCAAGTTTTACTCATTATATAAAGCTGTCACATATTACCAATATAAGGATTTAAAAACTTACTTAAGCTGATCATTATTTAAATGTGTTTTAAATTATTTGTATAGTGATAATTTTCTGAGTCTGAGATTTACTCTCTTTCTCTCTGTATATATATATATACATATATACATATATATATATATATATGTTGTTTTTCAGTTTTTATTTCTAATTCTAAGCATTTATTTTCCACATCTGATTTATTGTTCATTCTTTTTTTTGTTA
>NW_004567106.1:39824494-39890972 GCF_000260355.1 Condylura cristata | reverse complement strand
ATTACGTTAGTTAACTGTCTTTTAATATTTTATACCTTTAAATGTAAATTGAAATATCCAGTCAAAAAATTAAAATCACACAGGTATTATCAAATTTGTATATCAAAGTAATCTCAAACTCATTAATAATGTAAAAATTAAATTTTAGCAAATAGTTTCCAATTAACAGTTAATGTATTTAATGGGTTATATACTTTTATAGAAATATCAGTATAAATTTTGTATTGTTTTCTTAAAAATATCATTTTATACACACATATACAAGCACATACATACCAGTTAGTCATTCCTGCTCCAGTATGAGAAATTGACACGTACTCTAAAATAGTTCCTATGTGAGAACTGCATTAACTACATGCATTTTTTTATACTTTGAAGTCACAGCTTTATTTACTACAGTTCTAGCTATGAGTGCATATCATATGAGCACTATGTGTGAGTTCTAATGGCTGGAATGGTCAATTTCAGCCAACTACAGTAGATAAAGAATATCACTCAAAATGGTTAAATTTATTGTCCTTAACCCAGTACCATGCTAGAGTTTATTCATGCACATGAACCCTCAAGCTGGGTGATATGAATTTACAGTATCACATAGATTACCCAACAGTCACAGAAAAACATTAGTATAGTTTAACTTGGACAATGATATCAGCAGGGCAGTCAACTGAACCTTTTGTGTGAAGATTTCTTTAGGCATTTGTATAGCATTAGGAAAGTATTACAGGTTATTCATTCAGCTAAACGTCAAATGATTTTCTTCTTGTATAGAAAACCAATATTTAGATTGAACTGATTAACTTGTCTTTTAAGTTTTTAACTACATGCCCTAATCTAGACTAAACAATATTTGAGATTAAATTATAATATTTTACACAAATGCACAAATATTTATATATCTGAAGGCAAAGTAGAAAATAATATTTATATTTATACTGTTTATAGGAACAATCTTTTTTTTTAAAAAAGAGAAACTACAGAGTAATGATATTTAACAACTTTATTGCATCAAATAATTGGTTTTCAAATGTAACTCTACTTCTCTGTTTTACACAAAGGGTAAGTTTCTGTATGCCTATGATTTTCTTTAAGTCTTCTTGATGTTCCAGTTAGGTAAGCAGAATAAAACCAGATAATGAACTGTTAGATGAAATGAATGTGGAAAACACTCCAAGGATTATTTTCATCATTACTACTTATTCTCTAAAGATAAAATATGGTGCATAAGGAAATATAGAAAAAAAGCTAATTCATTGAGGAAAAATGTTTTGCAGTCACTACAAATCTATGTTTAATTAAGTTTGGACATAATTTTGAGAATTACATAGGGTAGTCAAAGATAAGTAAGATGAATTGGGTAAGACCAATGTTTATTTAAATTATTTATTTTGCTCTTTTGGTGGAATTAAGATGCTGACAGATATTGTTAAGATCACTTTTTAATTAGTTGCTGCTTAATTTCTTGAGTTATGATACATTATTTAATACATGGAATAAGATTGTAACAGTAAAGAATTAAAAGTTTCCGGGCCCTCCCTGCCGGCGCAACAGGGACTGCAGAGGCACACAGCCATTGCAACAGGCCAGGGATGTGACCCTGACCCGCCCGCTGCTCCCCTCAGCAAGGTGCTTCGTCAGTCTGCCTGTTTTGCTCCCCACTCTCTCTAGTGAATCCTTTCAACCCCCCATGCCTCTGGCCTGTGCCCCAGTTCCTGTATGCATAAATAAATAAATCTTTTAAGAAAGAGTTAAAAGTTCTTTGTTATAAAACAAGACTAAGATCATGAATGTGGTGTTGGGAACAAGATAGACTGTTTTTAAGTATACATTTTAGTAAGGATAGGGGATTATAATCTTAGTCGGAGAACAGGAGAACAAATCAATTGATTTCAGCATATATTTGTAATGTTTTTCCTTCATATTTTTTTTGTCCATGTTCCGACCTCCAGTCCAGTGCAAAGACAGAAACTTAAAGAGTAATGAGGTCTGGAAAAAATGTATAAACCAAAAAAAGTAAAGACCAGAGACCTGACTAAATCTTAAAAATACATGGGAGGAACAAAGTTTTTAAACATATACAAAAGCCTCCTGGTTTAAAACATGGGAAACTTCTTCATATCTCAAGCTTTCAAATACAGAAGACTTTTATATTATCCAGTCTAGATACCCCTCTTTACTCCACATTCTTATTTCTAACTACTTGTGCAATATCTCCATTTGACTAGAGTCCTTCAATGACTTATACTGTCCTACCTTCTCTCTACCCTTTCATTATCTCATTCCAGTATAGTGCCATTACTTTTGATATTATTTCTTAAACAATCCCATTCTATTACAAGGATTTCTGGTCCCTCTCTTTGGGTTGCAATTCTCCCCAGTAAGGCCTTAGTACCTCTCTTCATCACATTCAAGTTCCTTTTCAAATATTACATCCTCCAGAAGACCTCTTATGACATCCATTTAACAGTACACCCCCTCCTTCTACAACCCCTAACTCCCTTCTTTGCATTTTAAAATTCACTGACATTATTATTTGATATACTAGAGGGTTTCCTCATTTATAATGTGCTTCTGCCTTCTAGAATTTATTATTGCTAAAGGTAGGAAGTTCTGTCTTTTGGGTGTTATTGACTTTCATGTTATGTACCTAGAACATTCCCTGATAAATAATTTTCTTATGGTACATATATGATGAACTAATAGATAAGAGAATCAGAAAAATGTTGATATGCACAAATATTAGGGTTATTTAATCTGCCCATATATTTAAAGCTTATATCTATACCAGAGAGTAAATGAACTATAAAATACCTCCCCCCCCCCATGGTTTTACTTGCAAGATCATTGGTGCTCATGGTTGAACCTATTTGGTTTCTCCAGTTAAACCAATTATTTTAGGGGTTTTGACCCTGTGGTCCATCATGATTCATATCTAGGTATAAATGAAAATTGCTGTGACCTTGGTTGTCTCTGAATTCTGCATTTTTTTTTGGGGGGGGGTTCTACAATTTCACTACTGATGGTTTATCCAATTTGGTTCAAAGTAGTTTTCTCAGTCTTTGCTGTGATAAAAGGCACTCTAGCTCAGGCTGTGCCTATCTCTCTTACTCTAATCAGCAATCATTCACCTACCATTTCAAAGGGTAAATCATGGCTATAAAGGTTTTGTCCAGTTGAGTATCTGGACCAACACTTCTGTTACTTGAACTAGGACAAGTATTAGATTACAGGATAATTGAGCTGCACATAGAAGTCCTAAGAAGGTGGAATTTCAGCATACATTGTATCATATAAAATAAAACATAAAAGTTAGGTAAATAGTTAAAATGCTATTTGAAATATGTCATACATTGCAAGGGTGCTACATGTTGCCTAAAACCTATAGAGTGAGAAAGGGCTTTTTGCAAAGAAATGTGCTCTAACATAACTTATGAATCTTAATTTATAAAGCAGGGCCACTTTCTTCAGTCAAATTTTACATGCTACTAAGTGTTAGGTGAAGCACCTATGACCTTTAGCACCACCTTTTCTATTACCATAACAGAAATGATTCTGAAGGTAGGGTGGCAGCAATTTTGATTTTCAGCAGAGAGTTCAGTACTCACCGCTTTCCCGTTGGGTAGAACCTGGAACAAGAATGGCCATCCCAGGCGCAGTAAGGGTCCCTGGCCAGGCAGCAGTCAGCGCAGGCTGTGCCATAGATGTGGCAGCGGTGTAGTGACACTTGGGAAACCCCTTCATTAGAGCTCACATACAACTGTTGCTGTTAGAGGAATCATAATGATTTATTTCAGATGTGGAAGCTAAAAGAAGACTTTCAGCAGGAACCCATTATATACATGCCTACAAACCCTTGGACTCATTCTGAAATAGACTAAAAATGAGAGTAAAGTACTGAAGGGGATAAAGCCAAAATAAATAGAATTTTCCTACATTAATATGCCTATAACATTACCACTTTCCTGTTTGAAAAAAAAACTCAAAGTTCTATGTAGAATGGTAGTGTGTTTTAGACATTGGGATTCATTGTTCTCTCAGATTTGAGCTAATATATTGCAGATTTAAATTATAATGTTTTCTTTCTTTCTTTGAATGCTGTCTCTTAGTAAAGCACAAGACAACTTTCTTATTCTTCAAGCCTGGCAACCCAATACCTTGTAAATTTGAAAATATCAAATATCAAATTTAAAATAATGGGTAATTTTTAGTTAGAAAAAAGTAGACAGCAAGTATTAGGTATTTTTTTTTTAATTCCATGTCTCCTGGGAGTAATATATTATTCATTAAAACACCAAAAAATTTATTTAAAGAATATTATTATTTATATTTAGATGTCTAAAGTTCCTGTATGACTTGCCACTGTTCATTACTCTAAGTAGGATGTAAATTAAGATTTCACCCTCCTTTATTACTGGGTGTCAAGAGTCTTAGACTACTTCTCCAGTTCCTTTAATTGTACATAAAATTGTTCTCAGGAGCTAAAAGGATCCATTTTTAATCGATACTCCTCGTTTTACAAAATACTGCTACTATGTAATTCCAGTTAATTTATAGTCTCTAAACTGGACTTTATATTCATGCACATGCACCCATGCATGTACATATTTATACTATTCATATCCACATACCGCTTAAACATTAAGTCAATGGGGCATCATCAGCCTATCATGGTCTAGGGGAAGACTGCTTGGAGACTCCATGCCAAGCCCTTTATGTCTTTTCATAACCCTGGTTTCCTCTTGATAAAGTTGAGATAATATAACACACCTAACTTATTGAATTTTTGTAAGAAACTAAATGCAATAAGAGCTAATTCCACATATACTACTTAGAATACCTTCAGGCTAATCATCACTGAATGAACGTTTATAGTAGCAGTAACTGTCAGTTAACAAACTACTGACTACTAAGTTCTGAATACTAATCAGTCATTTGAATCACATCTCACTGTATTATGTCAATGTAAAAACAATTATTTGATTCAAATTATTTTTCAGAAATTGTGATGAAAATGATTGCTCATAAATTGAGATATTAAAACTATTATAAACCACTCTTCTTGCTTTCACAATAATAATTTCTGTAGGTAGATTTGGGATAAGGTTTCATTGAAAACATCAATAAATGACACAGTGAATGGAACAGCTTTATTAAAATATTTTAGAAAACAATTTACTTGAGAAAATGATAAAAGTAGTCTCATTTTAGAAATTATTTTTTAATTAATTCAACTATTTTCTGCTACATGGAATACATAAATAAATTAGAGAATGAAAGACTACATCTGGGGTAATAAAATCAAACACTAACATAGGCACTAAAAACAAGGTATTTAAATATATATAAATAACACTGGCAATTTCACACAGGGAGAAAAAATTCAGTATGCCACTGCATAAACACATTTCAAAAGAAATCAAACTAGTCTGCTCTAAATCTAATTGGCTTAAACACTTTAGAATATATATTTTATATTGAAAAAATACTTAATACTCAAGTTTTTTCCTGGATGTAGGTTCATGTTTACATTATAATTTTATGGACTGGGTTGTGAGCCAGAAGTTCACAAGCTGAATTACAAGCTGAAACTTGTCATTGTGTGTAAAACTATTAGTCAAACAAATGTCTTTGAGTCCATTTTGAATTTTGATTGGAAACTTTTTCTTTCTATTTAGCTACTGTAAACAAAGGACTTCCCTGCTGATTTCAAAGACAATTCTAACTTGGGATCAGCTCTCTAGGACATTGGGGAAAATGACAAATAGCTTCTTGTAACTTGGGAAAATGTTCGTTATGTACCATCTAAACATTTTTACAGATGAGATCTTTAGTTCCATTATGCCCTATTTATTTTTCTTCATAAAATTTAGTCAAGTGAAAAGAGTACAAGACTGACTTTGGAATACTTCTTCATCTGTAACAGACCAAATATGGTAAAGAACACTCAAGTTATGTCATCTGTTGTGCTAACACATAAAACCTTTAATTCATATTCCAAGAAAAATAAGTCTTAGGCTCTTACAAATAGCATTTCCCAAGGACCTACTTTATTGTAGGCAACTTATATACATTAACTCATTTGTGAGAAAGTAATTACCTTGCAGAGACAAAAATTTAGGTCACTGAAGTTTAAATGATTTGTTCATAATTCTGATCTTCAGAAGTTTTGTTTTAGAGGGAAAGAATTTGCGGGCTGGAGAGGTACACATTTTGTAACTTTAGAAATTAGAATTTGGCTTTTCCTATCTCAATCATTGTTTATTTGTATATGAAGGCACTGATTACAAGATTAAACATGTCTGATAATCAAAATCAAGTATGTCTTCCCCAAATTCTGATTTCTGTTACGGTTTACTTTTGAGATAGTCAGATGTTTTATTAAAAACATGCATAAGCTCAAAATATAGCACTTCTTTAGAAATAAGTATAAAAGAATGCACTGTACATTTCAAACATTTGACAAGAACAAGATTTCAAAGATTTCAAAAGAGAAATTTTTTTTCATTCTTGAGAATGTCTGTGATGTTATAGTAGCCCAAAAATTACACTAAATTCTTCCTTCAGAAAGATTATTTTTATTTTGGTTGGTTTTACATACTGTAATATTTGAAAATATAGGATACACAAAATGTTGGGACTATCTTGCTATAATATGCTCTGCTCTGACAGCCTATGCAAAAATTACCTATTTTGTTTTCCACTAGTAGCTAATAAATGCTACATTAAAATTAAACATAATTGAGTATAAACATTATTATTATGCAAATACTAAGATTATTTTTTCAGGAATTATAAATTATATAGTTTTCATATAACATAGTTATTTATATTCAAAGGCAATAAAATGGGGCTCTTTTACCTTTTTGGATGAAATTTTCATTGTTGTTATAGGAGCATGATTCTGAAAGATTAGAAAAGCATGTTAACTAAACATATTCCTTAAAAATTTAGCACATAAAATATTTTCTCTTTTAAAATCATAAAATCAACACTTTTCACTATATGAATTCACACTTTGAAAATTTTATATTTGTCTAAAAAAGTTACTTTACTCTGTAGGTGAAAGAAGGATTTGTTACATAAAAATAGGTCTGAACTAAACAGTTGGGATTATAACACATCTGTTAACACAGACAGTAAAAATGAAAAAAAAAAAAAAAAAACAATTCAAGAGAATTGAAAGAGTATTGTTTAAAGTTCCTCTTTTAAAATGTGACTTAGTGACTCTAAGAGTTTTCCAAAAGAGCGAAGTAATAGATATTGAGGTAGGGAGGCTGTGAAATGCTACCCCATTTCATTTTTCCACAACATAGTGCTCTGTTTAAGACACTATTATTCATCTGCCAAATGTGGCTTCAGAAAGATGTGTCATTAATTCTCTTTGTTGCAAACAAAGAGTATTGTTTAAAGTTCCTCTTTTAGGAATGTGACTTAGTGACTCTAAGAGTTTTCCAAAATAGTAATTCTTTTTGAAAGTCATTCTATTCACAACTTTACTTCTTAAACATATTAGTTTCTTTTAAAGATTAAAAATTAGATGAGATAATCTGAAAAAATTCCTGGAGCTTTATTAAATATTTAAGTGGAAGCAAATTCTCAAAAACAACTGTGCCCACAATTATTTTACATTCTAGTGTTGTTTTGTATTTATAAACACTTAGAAAGAAGATGGTAATATCAATTGCAGTAAGTTTTGAGCATCACTCAGAAACACACACACACTATTTTAACTTAGATCCTCTTAGGCAACTATTAATAGCTGGACCTTCAAGTTAGGTTTAGGAAAACTAAAAATATTTTCAGAAACTGTTTTTCACAGAGGATTAAAATAAGAGATTATGGTTCTGTGGTCTGCACTCTAAAAACAAAGAGCCTGTTTTTTAAAAATAATATTTTATACAGAATATCAGTGTGTGACACTTACCTACAGATTATGTTTTCAATTTAAATGTGTTATTTCCTATGTTCCATGGTAGTATATCATACACACCAAATTATTTTTACCTCATCTCAGAAAATGTGACACAAACACTGTGTTGAAGATAGTAACTGTAATTGGTAACTGCATCTCTCCATTTAGCTATTATCAATCACTGGCACATAAATCCATAAGCAACATTTTTATTGTCTTTTTTGGGATAATGTCCCCACATGCATTTTGACTGACTCTATTTTTCCACTGGGAGTTTATTCTTCATGATGAAAACATAAGCATAACTGACATAACAGACCATAAGTATCTAACACATGAGCAAAATAACAAATAACACATTTTTTAAAGTAGTTTTTATAACATATATGTTTGGATTTGTGTCAAACTTAATGCTTTCTAATTATCAAAAAAGACTACATATGAAAATTAAAGGTGAAGTGCTTCAACATGACAATTTTTCTATCTTGAAGGAAACTCCAGAGTAAGATAATCTATCTTCTTTTAGTGAGTCAAGATGTTCATATTGAATTGAATGAGAAAAAAATATTTTGTATATAACACAATTTTGGTTTCTAGTGAAACATTCAATTTATTTGAAAAGCAAGTCACAGACACTTGAAAATACACAGTTAACATGCTATGCCTATAATAGTAATCTAATAAAGAAGCTTATGTCAAAGCAAGTGAGTCTAGTATTGAATATTATAAATTTGTTATTGTAAATATATAAATATTGGAAATTTACAAGAGTTCCTCAGATTTTCTATTTATTTTTTTATATTTCTTCATATTTGAAATTTATTAATATAGTCTAACACCACTGCATTTTGAATACTTTTTATAAATTCAAGTCACTATTTTTGATGACCATGGGAAAGTATATTAATAAAATAAGTATATTCTTGTGTCCACTAAACAAAGCAGCTTACTGACCTATGAAAGTCTGTTTGTGGGGTTCAAAAGTGCTACTTTTACTCTGTTATAGACTGACTCTGCCTTTTGTTATCTGTGGGCCATTGTTTCTTAAGTGGTTGAGTTAGAAATAGGAGTCTGCAATAGGATTGATTCCATGCCAAAGTTTCTTTGCAATGTTAGCTGCTCTCTGGCTATGCTGAACCATCTTTCCAAATGCTGATAATAGGCACCACTTGAATTACAATGACCTACCTCTTAAGGAGAGAAGGGTGTGCAGGCTAGACAAAACTGCTACCCAAGCTCATAGATAAATAAAGAATAAGCACACTTCCCTCAGCAGATGAGATCATTTAGGATTGAACTGCCTCTTTTTTTCCTTGTACTTGTTTTTCTTTTTTAAATATCAAAAAACAAGGACAAAAAGATAATACAAAGAAATTTCAAGTTCAGACAGAGCATGAAGTCTCAGCGTGGTAAGAGACAGTATTTGTTTAATTTAATTAGAGGAACAATTGAATTTCAAGCTATAAAACAAGAGAAAACAAAGCAGCTTTTCTTGAATTCACCGGCTCAAAAAATATGAGTTTATCTAGCTATCAATAATAGGTAAGCATTTGGGTTTCAGTGACTTGTGAAACAAGTGATAAAGCCCTTTCATGACAAATCTAGACCTTGACCACAGGAGCCCATTTTAAAAAAAAAGAACGTAAGTTTTCAAGTTGTGATGATAGCTGAAAAAAAAAAAAGCCTCATCCTTTTATGTTAAGATAACTTGAAATGTAAAAATAAAAAAATAACTTCAGAAAAAAATGTGCTCTATATTTCTCATTTTATCTGATGTTTTCTATCCTTAAAATTTATAACATACATTTATTTGATCTTTTATAAAATATCTTTTCCTCCCAAGTGGTTGAAAGATTAAAGAATTCCACTCGTCATACATGCTCTGAGACTAATTGAAGAGATATTCAAACCTTAAAAACTTCCAACTCCTCCAGAATGAGCTCACCACTAGAAGAGCTGTTAGCAGGAAGAACAACGACCTTCTGCACAGTACCATGGTCTAAATCAAAGAAAGAAACAAAATGTTACCATACTTTTTTCTAAAGGAAAGATAGGTACAGGACTGCTGGCTCAAATGTTAGAAAATTATTTTGTGATTACCTAGTCAAAAGGGGGCTATTACTAGTTACATTGTGCTGCTTTATTCTAATCTCATAAGTTTGTTGATTTCATCTTTAATTCAAAAGAAACTAACATGAACACCTTGTATTTTACACATATTTGGGGTAGTCATAATGTCACAGGCTCCAAACTGAATGTATCCTTTACTCTCTAGGGAAAGAATTCACCTGAATGCTAGGAATAGTGCTAAGAATTTCCTGAGTGCAAGCAAAGCATTTTTATAGTAGAGAGATTCATGCATGAATCTTGCACCAGTGCTGGAAAGGAAAAATTATCCTGGTTTCTGGAAGGGAGTTAAGAGAAAGACAGATCTATGAGGCAGGGGACAGAAAAGCAGTGTGGTAGCTTGTTTTGCATGGGGTTACGCTCAGGCATGAGCAGACAGATTGCATTCCAGAAGAGCATGCTGGCTCTCAGTCTTCTCCCTCCAGGAAACTGTGAGATAGTTATTAGTCAGGATCTAATGCTTTTTGTCTGTTGTGGCACTTTGTGGTCAGTGTGGTGGTGGTCAAAGCACTTGGACAGGGCTCTTTAGTCTATGATTCAGTCCACCTGTTCAAACAGGACTTGGGGCAACTCATCCTATTGGCTAGAAATCTTTTACTTAGGTTGTTTCAATAATGATGTGACGGGAAAAATTTCCCAATATCTTAGGAAGGAAAAAACTGTTTGAACCACGTAAATATTCTTGAAATATTAAAACACAACTGTAACTGGCCCTTAAGAATATTACTTACTTTTCCAAACCAATATTATAATGTGGCACTATCATATTTTTGTAAACATTGGCATATAATGACTTATCTGAGGCAAAAAGTACTATGAATATTAATTTGTATAATATTATAACATAATTTTTAAACATACATTTATTGCTTTATAAACCACTCAAACTAGAAATTGACATTTGATCTGTATCTGTAAGGGAGCATAACAGAAAAATGTTTCATTTATGATTCAATAGATTTTCAAAGCAGTAGCAAACAGTGGTTTTATTTCAGGGGTAGAGACTTATTAATAGAATAATTGTATTTTCACAACTTTCTTCATAATGTTGGATATTATTAAATTTAGAGGAAAACTTGAAATTAGATAAGTCCAATGAACTGAAGTAAATATTTTTTTTCTATTTCTCAATTAGAGATTGCCAAAAATAGAATTGTCCAAATAATTATAATGCACACAAAATATTATTTTATGTTGACACTTTAAAAACATTTTTATATGTCACATAAGTATTTCCAAGCATAGAACTATGTCACTTTACCAATCACAGTCATTTAGGTTTTAAAAGAAACTAGCTGATATTCTGCAATGCAGATTTGACAAATAATAGCTCATGCTCTTAGAAATTTCAAACTATTACTCTGTAGTTCTTAATTCACTACTTATGCCATACTCAAACAATTCCTAAGCTTTACAGGCTCCAGCTGTAATTAAAAAACTTCAAAATTTCTCTATTTCACTGATCAACCTCTTTAAATCATTCCTGTAACAACTGAACTATTGTCTTGGAAGACAGTATTCCAGGCATAAACTGGAAGTGAAAAAACATTGGGATGTTATGCATATCCATGCCTCTATTGAAAAGACAATAATGAGTTTAGAGGAGTTTTCCAACTTCTATTAGCAATTCATTACATGAACAGTGAAAATTTCTAGGGTAATTGATACACCAAAAAAAAAAAAAAAACTAATATGAAAGTTTTGAAATAACAGCCGGGGTATATGTATGTGTGTGTATGAGAGAGAGAAAGAGAAAGAGAGAGAGAAGAGAGAGAAAGTGGGACTATAAAACCATCTTTGTTTTGAGATTATGCTGCCATAAATGTCGTGTGTGTGTGTGTGTGTGTGTGTGTGTGAGTGTATATTTCCTTTAAAAGAAATCCTAACAGTGTTTATGGTTCTCTACTACAATTTGTAAGGATCATTGACATTTCAGGTTCTCAGGAGATAAATTTAATTTAGTCCAATGTAATCACTTCTAAAGCACACCATAAACTAGTATTTAGTGGAAAATCAATTATCAAATGTTTAAGTATTGTTGCAAACATTTGTGTTGTATAGACAAAGTCAGTATGTGTGGAGCTGTTCATGGTTAATCCCTAAACAAGGATATGCATATGTGATAGCTTTTCTCAAAATGCAATTAGGGTAAACAGCAGAAGTCATAGTGTTCTTTCAACACATTCACAAATCTTTCAGTTCCATAACAGGAAATTCTTATGAGGTATACTCAGACTATATCACTCACTACTCAGTACATAAGTAGACTTGAGTTGTCTTTTATTCATTTCACTCATTGTTCAACATGAAGTTATTGAGTACCTTCATTGAATCAGGCACTATAACCAGTCTGGATGCAAAAATAAAGAGTGAGGGAATTCAGTCTAGAATTTATGTTTTTTTTTGAGTAGTGTATTCCCATTAAAATGTTAGTCCTTGAGAGATATGCATTCCAGAACGTCCATAAAACACCCAATTATGTATGTCTATATAAAGCTATCTCTGTACCCTTTAGTTTGAAGATGATAACATAGCTATCAAATGTCTTCTTTCTAAGGGTGGAGGGAATGGCATTCCTTGAATGTATTCACAACTATAAATCATTTTTTATTGTTCTGCACAATTAAGATACTGCTTTTTATTTCCTTGGGAAAAACACCATGTCTAAATAGATTTACAACAAAGCAGAATATCGTCCTTCTTTCCTTAGGCCTGTTTACTTGTGCATACAATATAAATAATAACTATGCCTTTTGGCATAGATACCTGTTACCACTTAAGCCCATCTAGAATCACTTTCTTTTCTTTTTTAAAAACAACATTAGACAGCTTTTGAAGACAACTCCTATCTCCTTCCCAGTCTACATGGTAAAGATTGGGGTATCTCTCTTCCAGCTCCAGGGAGAGGCAGGTGACTTTGACCAAGTGATTCAGGCAGAAGTGGGCACAAAAGTTAAAACCCGCCCTCCCTGAAGAATTCGAGAGATGGTACTTGCAGTTGTCAAAGAGTTTACTGAATTAGTTTTTTATATATCCTTTTGATTTTCAAATTTTCTTTCTACCTATATTCAGCTAAAATAACATATTTCCTACTAAACATATGAAATTGATGGACTTTATAATATATTAAAACACTCTGAAAGAATACTAAAGAATATTACAAAAATGTTAGATATTTTAAAAATTGGTGGATTTATTTACATGTATACATACATAAACATATATGCATGTTTGTGTGTGATTCATAAAATGACCAAAAAGTCCACTTAATCTACCAACAGTAAAAGAATGATAAAACATGGAGATGCAATGGATAAAAGCAAATAGCGGTTCTTATATGCCAACACTTTACTTTCATTTATAATTTCCAAACAAATGAAATACCTCACACATTACCAAAAGATTCAGTTCATGATTTTTCATTGAAGTTTTTTATCTCTTTATTTTTCTGACATAGTATGTATACAAATTTAAGTAATACTGTAAATTAACTATGCATATATCTTTCATAAGGATATAAAACTTATGAAAGGAGGGATATTTGTGTGTTTTGTTCACTCCTTAGGTCTGGTAAAGAGACTATCAGGACTCATGATTGAAATTTTTAAATATTAATAAATTCACATATATATTTACATATTTATAATCATAAACATCTGATTGATTTTAATAAATTGTCCCAACACATATATAGCTATTATATAGAAACCTATGAACTGCTGAATGCTTAATAATTTATTGGCAGCAATCTGAATGTTTTGCATGCATTATCTCATTTCATATTTAAAATAAAACCACTAAGTAGGATAAGAATGAAGAAAAGAATATTTAGAGATGTCATATAATGTGTACAATATCTGTATTTGATAAATGATAGAGGGAATATAGAATCATTTTATAGGAAAACTTATTCCCTGGGTCTCACATGAGAATTCATCAAAAATAAAAAACCTTATAAAATTACAATTTTTCCTGTAATTAATAAGGTTTTCAAGAAACACTGAATCAAAATTAGAATTAGCTGTCCTGAAGAAAATTTTTGGAAATTTTAATTTGTCATACCACATTGCCATATACTGATTTATAATTTTACAAGTAACACAGATATGTCTCTTTCTATATATGTGTATAGATTGGTGCTATACATTTATTAAACAATAAATTTCTGGCACAGTGTTGAAAGAAAAATCTTAAGACTAATGACTGCCAAATTGCTGGTTACATATGAAATTTTGATTTAGTGGAGGTTTGTCAAAAAAATCAGCAAACAGCAAAACGTGACTTGATTATTCAGCTAATGTATTTACATATCTTAAATATGTTTATTCTTGCTCTATAGGTCAATTCTGTCTGTGAGGTTAAAAAATGAGTGTGTGGGCTCTCCCTGGTGGCGCAGCGGGTTAAAGCACAGCACCAAGAAGCTAAAGCCACTTCTGCATGAGTTCGATTCCTGCCGGCTCCGGAAGTGACCACATGGCGCGGCAGACCTCTCCTGACCCGTCGCTGCTCCCCTCAGTACTTCATTGATCTGCCTGTTCTACTCCCCACTCTGTCTCTGGCGAAGCCTCTCGCCACCCCTGAGCCTCTGGCCTGTACTCCAGTTCTATATGCACAAATAAATCTTAAAAAAAAAAAATGAGTGTGTATATATATATCCAGACAAAGTGATAATCCATTAATATGTGGATTATTATAGTTATTTCTTGGACTACAATTTAAGAATACTCAATGTTTCAGTAGTTAAAATTAATGTTTCAGTATTTTGAAAATTACTAGAATTTATAAATATTATTCCTTAGTGTTTTATAGATCTTATTGAAACTTTAAAACAAGTGGACTTACTTTGAATAATGAAGGTGCATGTCCTCATAAGGTCTTTCTGACCTTACACAGGTGGTAACAACTAAGTTTCCAAAAATGCAAAATTGGGACTAATTCTTTCTATGGAATCCTTCATTGTTTGCAGAATGGCTAATCTGGTATTAAAGAATTTTATGGTGACTAACCCATTTTCCTGAACCATTTTTAACAGAGGTTAAGCATTCTGCCATTTGTTTTCATAGTTTTACCATGTGGAAGCAGTCTGTAATATCTCCTTTGGTTCCAGGTTTAGATAAACGGAGCAGCTTTTGCTCCTCTTCATTTGGTCATTTCTTAATCCACTATTTACTTACTCATGTTTCTTTGCTCATATCTTTCTTTCCACTTAAATGACTACTCCTCTAGGCCCTCCCTAGTGGCACAGCGGGTTAAAGCACTGCACTGAGAAACTAAAGCCACTTCTGCATGAGTTCGATCCCTGCCTGCCCCGGAGGTGACCACATGGCGCAGCAGACCTCTCCTGACCTGCCCGCTGCTCCCCTCAGCAGTGTACTTCGTCGATCTGCCTGTTCTGCTCCCCACTCTGTCTCTGGTGAAGCCTCTCACAGCCCCTGAGCCTCTGGCCTGTACCCCAGTTCTGTATGTACAAATAAAATAAAATCTTAAAAAAAAAAAAAAAAAGACTACTCCTCTAAACTCTATGGGTCTGTACAGAAAGGATAATAAGGATAACAGCATATGCTATGACCAAGGCACTGAGACAAAACCATGCCACCCTCCATGTCCTTGACCATTGCTCTTTCCTGCCTGCTTCCATCTTTTCTAGAAGGCAGCATGATAATACTCTATTCTTCTGTTACTTTTATGATCACTCCTTCCAGGTAAATATTCTTTATTTTCCTACTGAGCTTCCCAGTATTGACTTCATATCTGCAGTCTCTTAGAGTGACCTTAAGGATGTCATGAATTTAGTTAACACCTACAATGTTAAGGACTTCCCTATCTACATTTCTAGCATAACCCTCTTTGCTGAAGTGTATCTTCTATAACACCCTCTTTGACTTTCCCTCTTTTATGGTACACCAAATCTTTCATTCGATACTGGGTTTGAATTTAATTACTCTTCCAATTGCTTCACAGCTTTAAGCAAGTTACCTAATCTCTCAAAGTCTCAGTTTACACCATTGGAAGGGGGTCATGATTCTGTCTCATGGGCTGTTGTGAGGTTTTTAACAAGATAATGTACTTTGGTGATAAGTTCAATGTCTGATGCATAATATGTGACTGGAAAGGACTGATGTGCCATGTTAAAAGTCCTTTTCTTCTTACTAATTATCTCCTGGACCTCTTTATCTGGACCTAATTATCTGAATTATCTGGGCCTAATTATCTGAATCTCTCCACTTCCAACTTGTAACCCACACTTAATTTAGCTTCTCATCATTTCTTGTGAATAGCATATACAAAGTCTTCTAAGTGATCTTTTCTGTGTTTCTAGCCATATCATTGCCAAAATCATCTATAGAATGTATAAGAGAAGTGGCTTACCCAGTCTAAGTTAATGTGGTATATGTCATACCTTTGTGTAACTAGGTAGAATGTATGACTCACTTTAACCAACCCAGTATGAAAGGGGAAGGTAAGTCAGCAATTATTATTTGCTACCTTATATGAGATCCCATTTAAACAGATTTAAGGGAAGGACTCTTGCTAGCCTTAAAGAAGCAAACAGCTGTGCTTTAAATGGCTGATGTGAGATCCATGTGGTAAGAACTAAGATGGAGACAATGAACTAGGAGATCAAGTAAGTGAAACCTGTGACTTATCACAGACCCACCTCAAAAATCCCATTTCCAAAGCTTTTTCCAATTTATGCTACCTTTTATATTCTAAAATGAAATATTCCTTTCACATTGTTTACAATTTGAACTTTTTCTTTCAATAGGCTGTTTTAAAAGTTGATTTTCCACAAAATCCTGACAGCTGAATGCAGACTTTCTTTGCATGTTTGCAGAGAAGGCTTGGCCTGGCTGAGTAGCAGTCTGTGAATTCTCCTGCTACAAAGGCTGCCAAGCTGGCCTCAGGGAAACTTGGCAGCACATCAAGAACAAGAACATAGACTGGTTATTTCTTCTCAATATACAGATAAAACATTTTATAAATTAATGTCTTTAGGCTAGATATTTTTCATACATTCATATGAGTGAAGAATTAAAGGAAGGCAATGTACAGAGATGAGGTTTGGCTGTAGACTTTTTTTCAAGTCATTTAGGAAAATGTCAGTATTTAAAAGAGCTAGTGCTACAGAGCAAATTAGTCCCATCTCTCTGCTGAGAGGCATTATCTCCCTGCATGGCATTCTGAAATACCCCAAATTCTACACTGAATATGCAGAATCCATTTTTAAAAAGTAAATAGAGGTATGCATTAAGTGTATATGGATATATATGCATTATGTATTATGACCTATGTATATATGTACATAAAATATATACAATCAAGCTTCCAAGACCATTTGAACACAGATATAAGTTCCATTTTAAAACAAATTCTGAAATACTCAAAGATTTAGTGATACATGAAAAATCAAGGTGAAGTCCTACTCCATTTCTGCATCCTATACTTTCCCCTGAAAATATTATTTCTTTCATTCATAAATACATAACAACTGACTGACATAATAAAATATTTATAGATTAAATCTATCAATACTAATTACTCACAAATCCAGTCTGCTCAGAGACTTCTGTCACCTTGTAAGATGTGTCTTGTTTACATGAAGACTTGACGGAGGGTGTGTGGATGTGAATGTGAGTCATCGCATCACAGCAGTACTGATGCTAATGCTGGATGCTGACATATCAGCAGTGCCATCCTGAACTATGTGAATTTAGCTCATAGGAATAAAATATGAAATTAACTTACTCAGAGGGAAAAATCATAAAATGGTGATGATAAATGATGCAATGATGTGAAGAAGATAAATGCTCAGGATGGAAATCAGGTAAGAGTTTGTATTTTGTTTATATCACATACTAAATATTTATGTGATTTTGATTTATATGACTTTCAGATAAAACATATGGAGGATAAGTGGAAATCATTTGTTTATTCATTCAAATATCTACTGAGTGATAATTTTGAGTGATGAAGTGTTATTCTAAGTATTACTCATAGCAATGAGTATATCAGAAAAATATCTTGAACCCCCATGGAGTCTATATCCTCACAAATCCTCTTAAAGTAGTTGTAGGGTTGGCAGAGATTCAATAACGTACCTTTCAAAGTGTAAGCACTATAAATAAACTTAACTAGCATCATTATAATGGCAATTAAGTATTTGAGAAACGAACAAGTTTCTATTTTGAGAAGAATATTAAGTAATAAATAGATAATTTGGTAAACTAATATCATTAAAATTTATTTTAGGGGGATTTCAATCAGAAAGACTCAGGCTCCCTAACAGTGACTCAAGAGTGGATCTTTCAAACCCCAAATTTCTCATGTCACATACTATTAAAATTTATGTAATTGTTACGTGAGATTTTATGCTGTCTTTAAAAGAATGTATCTCTGTAAATTAAAGGAAAATAATTCTACTTTATAAAATAATGTTTTTCAGCAATTATCCACACATTTATTTTTAGTAAAATGCCATTGTAAGGTAAAATTTAAACAAGAATATTTGTCTCTGGATTAACAATCATTGTATGGATGCTCTTCCAATTTTCCCATTCATATATTCCTCTTTCCTATTCTTCTATAGCATTAAGCAGTCATCATACCATGATTTATCACCTTTCTCTTGTCAATTTACTTATCTGTGTGCTATTCTATAGTATTTCCTACTGTGAAAATGCCTGCAAAATCCTTATTTATTCTCAAAAGTTTCCAGTTTCTGTTCCAGAAAACAGTGAACCATAGAATTATTAAAAATGAGTGATTTATAAAGGAATTTGTTTCCTACTTCTACATGAAAAAGTCTAGATCTTATCACTAAACTGACATTCATGCACAGTATCCAATTGATAGTCTTTTCTGAACTCAAAAACACTTCTGTAGCTGTCAAACTTTACATGGAGTATCTTAGAGAATTCCTTAAACATCAAAATGCCTGGCTCTGCCGTTCACTAAGTGTGCCATTCCAAGAGATGCAGCTGCCAGAACTGGCTGGTTACTATGAAGGCATCTATCCTTTAACTCGATGATAAACATATTAAGGCCTTAGCCACATATGTGGCAGATACTTCCCAACTCCACATTTTCAAAAACTTACTGGAGCCAACTTTATAATTCAGTACTCATCCAGTTAAACAGAAGCTAAAAAGAAGCATGAACCAGTACATAGTATATGGAAATATTTGGCAGAACACTACATGTATCAGCCTTACATTAAAAAGTCATAATGATATTAAATCATCCTAAACTTCTAACATTCATTCACAAGAATATTCTCACTCTTTCATCAGAAACCACATGTCATTCTGAATCATGTAAAGTGCTAAAATAGAAATTTGACAGAATATGTTGAAACCTGACCCAGACACCTAAATATTTTCATAACTCTAGAAACAAAAGTAAAACAGGCAAAAATCCCTTCACTGTGCAATACATTTGGGTTAGAACAAGTGCCTGGATATAAACAATAGTTAAAATGTTAATCCTATGACAGCACTTGCTATTGTTTTACAGCCCTTCATAAAATATATATAAAAAATAAACAAAAATACAACTCTAATAGTGAGAATGAAAACGACAAAAAACCCATAAATATATCATCAAATATCTATAAATACACAGAATAAAACAAATTGTTGATTTTAAAATATATCTTTTCCAAGTTTATCTTTTTTTGGAATAACAGGAAAATAAATGAGTAAACTTGGCTGTTGGTTTAAGTTTTAGTAGAATAAATAACCATATAATTTATTTTCAGCAACATTATAAATTGTCTTATACTTACATACTAGAAATTAGCTTCCTTAAAAAAGTATTAATTTTTGTAAAATTATGCATAAAATAAGTGACAAAACATGGATCAGCAAATTTCCAGTAAAAGGCCAAATAATAATTATTTTAGGTTTTGTGGGGCAAAAGGTCTCTGTGGCAATTAGTCAACTCTGCCATGCAGCACAGAATCAGCACAGACAAAATATTAATAATAGATGTATTTGTAGACTAATGAAACTTTATTTATGGACACTGGAATCTGAAAATTTTATATTTTTACTGTTCATGCAGTAGCACTTTTATTATTGTTTTCAATATTTAATAATGTTAAATAACATTCTGAGCTTATGGACCCTACATGCAGTGGGCTTGAATTGGTCCAGGTTGTAGTTTGTCGATCCCTTCACTATACTACAATATAGGGTTAGAAAGAGAAGATCAGATGACAAAGCACATTTGTCTCTTTATTTCTTTTTTCCTTTCCCTTCCCTCCTCTCCTTTATTTTCTTTACATGTATTGATCCACCCATCCACCCATCCACATACCTACCCACCTATCCTCTTACTTGGCATCTGGTAGCACAAAAAATACAATGAGGCAGATCCACAGACTGCCAGCCTCTGGCTGCCAGATTATCAACCTCTCAAGCTTAGCGAGAGTAGTGTTTTGTAATGGGCCAACTGTAAAAGAAATGGGGACTTGTTTATTGCTGTATTATTTAAAATTGGAAAGACATGGAAACAACCCAAATGCCCAAAAGTGGATGACTGGATTAAAAAGATGTGGTACGTATACACAATGGAATATAACTCAGCAACCAAAATAAATAAATAAATAAATAAATAAACATATGCCTTTTGCAGCAACATGGATAGAGCTGGAAAAGATCATGTATAGTGAAATAAGCCAGAAAGAAAAGAAAAAATACCGAATGGTTTTACTCATAGCAGGAGTATAACGGACGAGGTGAGAAAATAATAATAATAATAATAATAATCATCATCATCATCATCATAATAATAATAATGATCAACAGTTATATTCCAGAGACATTTTATGGAGGTGGAGTGGGGAATGAGATAAAAAAGACTGGACTTTGGTGATGGTGCATGGATGATTTGGTGATGGGAAGCCCCAGGGGATCACAACTGAGGTGGAAACATGCACAAAATGATGGAAAAATAAACTATTGAAAAAAAATTAAACAAACATTTGGAAATAAAAAAATGGATTTCTACAATTAAAAAAAAAAATGAAGACTAAGCCCACACAACCACAATAGAGCTAATGAGAACTACAAAAATCTTCCACAATATTCAAAGCAAATACAACTACATGACATTCTACCTGCATTCCAAAAAAATGTCACAGTAGATTTTTTCTGTGATATCTTTCTTTACAATTAATATCTTCATTTGAATTTCCCATAATGGTACAGAGAAAAAGGAAACCATGATACAAAGTTGCCTCACTGTTGGAACAATTGGAACTTCATTATTTATTTATAACTGTGAAGGGCTTGCTGATTCTTGTGTATTCGGCAATACCAAAACACAGCCTTCCTAAGATTTAGATACACAAAGTAAAAAATTCTGAGAACAGTATATCCATGTTCTCACAAGTTCAATTTAGAAACAATTATTTACCTTTAGCATTAAGCAAACACAGAGTATTCTATTTTGAAGAAATTCCACCAGCAATCCAAGAACTACTATGTCATCAAATATTTTATACCAACATGTTGGTTATTGGAGTGTCAGGTAAGTGGAAATCATTGTTTTTAAATTATAACATGGTCTGATATAATCATAGGGACTTCTAGATTCAATGGTTAAGTTGGTTATCATCTCCTCAAGAGATATATCGTCATAGCTGCACTATCTTATATAGTCTACAAGCGACTCAGGTGTTTGGTAGCAGTCATTAGTGAAGCTTTCCACTACAATTTGAAACATATGTCTAAATACTGTTTTTGAAAACTATAAAAGTGTTAAAGTACCAACATACAAAGTCTATGTAAAGGTACCAGATACTCATGTGGTAAGAAAAGTCAAAAAAAATGTGCAAAACTTATTTCATATTGTCTTCTATTTGAGTAAACACTGTTGCAGCTTATAAAATTTGGAAAATTCCCTCAATTAAATATAAATATTTTATAGACGTTCATGAAAAAAAAATAAAATTTAACATCAAAATCTACCTTTAGGGCATTAATTCCAAAGGAAACAGTTATTTATTTTCTGAGACATTAGGGAGACATGACTCTAAATGTTTTTTAAAAGATTTATTTTTTATTTATGCATATAGAACTGGGGTACAGGCCAGAGGTGCCGGGATGGTGAGAGGATTCACCAGAGACAGAGTGGGGAGCAGAACAGGCAGATGAAGGAAGTACACTGCTGAGGGGAGCAGTGGGCAGGTCAGGAGAGGTCTGCCTCGACATGTAGATCACCTCCAGGGTGGGGATCGAACTCATGCTAAAGTGGCTTTAGCTTCTGAGTGCTGTGCTTTAACCCACTTGCCATTAATGGGGGCCTCTAAATGGTTTTCACTTGAGGAAAATATTTTGTTTCCAAATTCAAACTACACTTTGGATGATCAGAGAGCAACACCTAAAAGCAATTCTTGGTAGTCATTTATATGGAGGTTATATCTTTGGAGAATAATGTTTGCATGCACTTGACACTTAGCTTTTGTTTTCATGAGGTTATTTCATTAAATAAAATCAAAATCAAAGGGCAGAGTTATGATGATTTTCAATTCATTTTGACAATTTTTTTTTTTTTTTTTTTTGCAGTTCCAGGTACTGTGATATGCTTTCAGGGTAGTTATATAATAAGGAGAAATGGAAACTTGAGAGAAATGTGCAGTTTAAGAATACATATATAGGAGACTGAATTAAGCACTGAGTAAAGTCCTAGAAGTGAGTAAATTAAATTTGAAGCATGAGGTTTGAAATATTAATGCTACAAACAATTCAACTGCAGTAAATGCAAATATTGAGCTCAGGAAATAGCAATGACTATTTATATACTATTTATATACATTTGGGATTCACTTGCACAAAAAAGGTAGATAAAACCAAATGTATGAATGAAGTGATAAAAGAATCGGTTAAAAAAAAAAAGATCATAGATAAAGGAACCTCAGGTGAATAGCCACATTCATGGACAGGAAAATGTCAGAGTAATGACTGGGAGAAGGGGGACTTATGTAACTCCTCACGGAAGCAACAGGTAAAGAGAGAGTCTACAGTGGCAAGATGCAAAGAGCAGAGAAAGGTATTTCACTGGTTATGGCAACTGGATTTTCTTGTCATGAGATCACTAAAGACATCTGCAAAGTCAGCAGTATAACAGAGGTGGTAACTCACCAGTTAGGGTGAGGTCTGCCTCCAACTCTTGCATAAGGCTTCTAAGCAGAAGATTCAATGGAGGATGAAAGAGAAGAATGAAGGGAGTGGGAATATAATTGACAAGGAAAGCTTCTGGAAATGCAGGATGTGATAAAGTTGAAGATAGAGTGGGTAACGGTTAGTCTGGACAGAAAGAATGATACCTCATGTATGGGGCAAAGGGAAGACCACTGAAAACATACTAGACATATCCACTAGTAGGGAAGGGTGCCAAATAGTATCTGACAGAAGTTTCTCAATCTCAGCCCTGTACAAACTGAAATTATGTGAAAGTGAAGTATTCAGATCTGGGTTTTAAGTATAAGAATGAATAAACAAGGATATAATAAGAATTTTGAAAGAAAATCATACTTGGCAATTTCATTTAGCTAGTGAAAATATCTCTATCAAATTGAATGAAAATTGAAAGCAATTCATTCTTTAGCTCAAAATACAAATTTTACTGCTGCCTACAACTGAATGGGTTTTACAGACGCATTTTTGGCATCTATTTATTAAACTAGCAGAGAAACTACCAAGTTTCATGGAGCAGTACCGATAAAACAATAGGAGTTCCATTAGTGCCTATAAAGTTTACAGAGATATTGAAAAGTATTAATTACTGCCTGACCAGCAAGCTAGAACTCTGTTTGCTTGAGCAGTAAATCTCAACATTTATTATGTATCAGAATTGCCTGGAGGATTTGTTAAAACACAGATGTCTGGGAACCTTCTCCAAAGTTGAAGCCCCCAAATTTTCATTCTAATAAGTTGTTGGGTGATATTTATTTTGTTGGTCAAGAGACCACACATTGAGACCCACTGTACAAGGCTAGTCATTTCATTTCATAGAAGATATGTGTATGATTAACAGTATTTTCACCCACAATGTCTATTAAAGAAAGACAACTAACTAAAAATTGGTAATGTATTTAAAATTGTAACACTAAAACTTTCAAAGAACTCATTTGTATTCTAGTTATTCATATCCAAATATTATTTTAAATATACAGATGAATCATTATCATTATCACTAAGAGAAGAAATTTATGAAAAAGACACAGACTTTCATTTCACTTGAAATAATTGTTTATGTTTAAAATTTCCCATCCTGGGCCATCCCTGGTGGCACAGCGGGTTAAAACACAGCACTGAGAAGCCAAAGCCACTTCCGCATGAGTTCGATTCCCGCCTGCCCTGGAGGTGACCACATGGTGTGGCAGACCTCTCCTGATCCACCCGCTGCTCCCCTCAGCAGTGTACTTCTTAGATTTGCCTGTTCTGTTCCCCACTCTGTCTCTGGTGAGGCCTCTCACCACCCCTGAGCCTCTGGCCTATACTCCAGTTCTGTATGCACAAATAAATAAATCTTAAAAAAAAAAAATTCCCATTCTGCATAAGAGATGATGGTGGTGGACTGCAGGTGCTTTGATGGTGCGTGCTTTTCAGCATAATGCAAACAATGTAGACCAATGTTAATGAAAATGTTATTTTAAAAAAGTAAGGACCCTCCCTGGTGGCACAGGGGGTTGAGGCAGCACTGCAAGCTAGCTTCAGGCACTTCAATGCAAGTTTGATCCCCTGCCTCAGAGGTGACCAACATGGCCCAGCAAACCTCTCCTGTTTGCCCACTGTTCCCCTCAGCAGTGCACTTCATTGATTTGCCTGTTTTGCTCTCCACTCTGTCTCTGGTGAATCCTCTCACTGCCCCTGCACCTCTGACCTGTACCCCAGTTCTGTACGCATAAATAAAATAAATCTTTAAAAAATAAAAAAGAAGAAAGGTAAATAAAATTTCCCCTACCTTTCTTGAACTCATGATTATTATATTTCACTATAGTAGGTGGCGGGAACTGTTCTAGGGTCACTTTTATATAAATAAACCTATTTATTCATTAAAACAACCCTATCAAGTAACTTATTTAAACTTAATCTACAGATGTGGAAATTAAGACATGGAATTCCTCATTGAGAGTATCAAGTAGAAGCAAATTGAAATGTTTCTGACTCCAATTCCAAGGCCCTTATTACCAAACACTTTTTACTGCACACAAAATTTGAACTCAAATACTTACCTGTTCCAAGAAAAAGAACATGGTATCTACCATCTGCAGCATTCACTCTATCCACAGCTATCTTTGTGTACTTATAATCAGTGCCTATACGAACAATTAGAGGTCTTCTGTGGATTGGGTAGATAGAATTGTACATGAGAGGATGGTTCCGAATAAAAGTGACAACATCATCTGGGAACTCCTTGGTGGTTCGTAAATTAGGTGTAAATGCTCCTCCTGGACACTAAAACAAACAAGCAAACATATATTATATGTGTGTGTATATATATATATATATATATATGTAATATTTGTTAGTTTTTAAATTTGTGACCTAATGTGGAGAAACCAACAGGACTATATATATACTATTTGTGGAAAATATTTATACAAGATGTATAATTTGAATGAGGCTAACTGCACTTACCTTACCTAAACGTTTTTGGACAGAAGATGATACCATTTTCACTATTCTCATTCATTTTATTTTCTTACCTGTGCCAGATATGGCATTATTAAAAAAAAAGTATATATATATATATATTGCTACAACTGGCAAAATAAATTCAACAAATTCAACCACATAACAACAGACCAGGCCCATACACGGGCCTGTAGGCCGTGCTAAACTGTTGTGATTTTATTCTAGGAGTAGCTGAAGTCTTTTCTAGTGGGAAAACATTAAGTCATATTTACCACATCCAGAAAGCTTCAGCTTAGAAGGGTTCTCTTTTCACAGGCGGGCATCATAAAGAATAAATCTTCAGTGCATAAGAGATGTGGATGAATTTGTTGAATCTGCATAGTAGTTTCTGCAGGTTCTAAGCCTTAAATATACTCCCCTTCCAGGACTCGTTGCTTGCTATTCCCCACCTAGAATACTCTTCTTCAGACATTATGGCATGCTCTGTTGCTTTATTCAGCTCTCAGCTCAAAAGATACTTCCTGAGAGGTGATGACACATTAAAATTGGCTCCATGTACATACTCTCTTCTTAGCTTGCTTTATTTTTCTTCACAAACTCATTTTTATAACTATATATTCCATTAGTTGTGTCTTTTTGTGTGTATGCAACACACAAATTAAATTGTGTGTTGACCATAACTGGGTATATTTTGTTCATTGTTTCACCCTCGGAACTTTAACAAAGTTGAAAAACAAGATATTTGATAATGTCTACTATTTGTAATTTAATGAGGGAGTCTACTATATCTGATATTCAATTCTGGTGTATGGGTTATGTGAAACACGGCTCTCAATTCTGGCCAGAAAAGAAAGGATACAGAGCATCAAGTTTAAAGGGGCAGACAGAAAGTAATTATGTGATCTGAGAAAGGACTGCTGGACAGCTACCGTGGTTCTGGAAAGGGAACATGGCAAGGGCTTCTGAGGAGAAGATTCCATTTATAGGGCATTTGAGGCCAAACTCAAGAGTAGTCTGGTAGCTGCTTAAACTTGGAATACAAACTCACTCATTAATAGGATACAGTGCTTAAGTTATAGGCACAAACTTTATACTCACATAGCTGGTGTAATCTTTGAACACAGACATATCAGTCCAACCTTATTAGACACCCATCCATTACTTTCCTTTCAGTAAATTCTTTGTCTTATTTTTCTTGAAACAATATAATGCTTGCTTTAATTTTTACCTATGCTCTTTACAGACGTATAAGGTAAAAGGAAAGCAATGAAGCAGGCTTCCTGACCAATAGCAGTGGGTACAGCATCCATGGTAAACAGTAGGATATATGTGGACAAAAGACTGGAAAATTAGGCTTCATTCATAGGGGGCAATGAAAAATTATTTCTAGGCAGTATCCCCTCTGCAGGAATATAAACCTAGTATGGCTGATTTCAACAGAAGACGAGAATGTGGAATTTCATGAGCAATCTGCCAAATTTTTAATGTTCACCACTGAAAACAAGAAAAAACTTTAGAAATCAAACAAAACATGGCAACCTCTGGGTTAAATCCTTGCAATAGTTAGCTAAGAATGTTCCTTCCTCGGTCACGATGCCAGGCAGACCCACATTTGCAAACAAGCCAACAGATGACTAATGCAGCCACACTCATAAAGACTGTATCATCCTTTTACATATTTAGGTTGTAAGCAGTTAACATTATTAAAAATTTTACAGGACCAGAAAATATAGTATTCTTTTTATAGAAGGTACAAAGAGCAATAACTGTCTTCACTAAGGAGAGAAAACAAGATGATAAAACTAAACTTCTTATTCATTATCCCATTGACTAGACTTTCATCTGGGGCTCCTATGCTTTTCTTAAGGGAAGAGGTATTTTATATAAATATACATGTTTATAAATTACACAGTGAAGACCAAATGAGGACAAAGAATTTCATTTGAGGGTGTTTTAAGCTGATGGATGTGTTCCATGCTTCAAAAAAGCATAGAATTATAGGTATTTTCTACCCTCATCATTCACACAAAGTGGAAAAAGGGAACTACTCTGCTCACAGAGTGAAACATGGAAAGAACAAATGAATGAGCAATTTAAATAGTTCCAGCCCTTCTTCAAAGACCACTAATTATGGTTTGCCAAACTGAGATATCTCCCTAAATATTTGCAAGCACTCATTTGTAAGCTCTAGAAAGTTCCAAAGTTAGCAAGCATTACTAGGCCAATTGTATGATTTCTAGTTAGCACATATTTTCATATGTGATAAGCTTATTAAATATGTTAGTTTCTAGTTTCTGGGTTTTATTTAATGATAATTGAAATTAATATACAATTATGTTTTAGTATTCCAAAGTTATAGTTATTGAATAAGTAACCCAAACAAAACAAAAATCAGTTATTTTTTATTGATCCTAGATATCCACCCTTTGGTACCTTTCTTTATATTCACAATAAACTTCCTGCTTAGAAAGAAGCATTTCGTAGTATGAGTTTATTTTCTAAATTATAGTTCTTTTGACAATTAACTTCATTAATTCATGGCATAAATTTTGATTATCCTTTACAGATTCTCTTTCTGGGCTTCTGAGTTTGTTTAGCATAATACTGCCAGGTGTAATTAAGATAGGATTTGTCCTTCACCTTGCAATGCAATGTATGAAGAAAGCATATATACTGAAATCTCAACAGAACAGATCCATGTGCTAACATAAAATAATGCCTTTGACCACTAATTAGGCTTATGTATTAGTACTTCAGAGGGAAAATTTAACTCTACGTAGAGTCATTAAGTAATTTTGGTTAAACTTTTCTTTTTTTAAGTATTTATTCTTCCCCAGGTCTGGATTTTAGTTTATCTAGCAGTGATAAGCACTCCTTTCTTGGGTAAAGGCTTTTGAAATGTTTTGATTACTAAAACAGGTGAACTGCTAGGAATAATAAGAATACTATGTTATAGCATATCAGCAACTGTTGCCCTTACATTATTTTCCTCCTGTTCTTTGGTATTCCTAAGCCTCTGCCATTCTCCAATGTACCTAAATATTCTCCTAATCCTTACCATTATATAAGCTTTCAGTATTAAATTATTTACATATTAATTCACACATCTATTATTTAGACAGTTTCTATTCACAAAGTATTTTGATATAAGAAAATGGACACACTCAAAGCAAAATAACTAGCTATATAATAATAATTTAAGACAAATATAAATAAATATTAGCTTGATTTATTATCAACTGCTGTATATGTTTAAAAATCAAACATTTTTGAACAATTAGAATAGTGGATCACTTAACGGCTGCTAAGTCAGTGAAGCAGTTTAAAGACATGTAAGCAAAGTTTGAGGTATTTAGAAAATTGCAATTCCTGGGACATTATTGGACTATAAGATATAAAGGGGGAGAAAACAGGTAGTAATTGAGGCCAAAAAAGCAGAGAATAAATGTAAAACTAGAGGAGAGATTGGCATGGTTAGTGGGGGGCTTGAACTGATACTTGAAATGTGAGTAGTACATGGATAAACAGATGGATTTGGTGGCATCTCAGACGCTAGACTAGTTTCTAACATTGGTATGTGGAACTTGTGTCTAAGAGAAACTGATCTTATATTTAAACCCTTGGCGGTCTAGGCCCTTTATTTAAAGTCCAAAGATTCACACAGTTGATGACTTGTATTCAGGCTTTAGAAGCCATCCTTTCCCTTACATTTGTATTTTACTATTTACAAGAGCCCTCTGTTCTAGTTCCACTAGCCCATGCAGAGATCCTAGGACTCATTTATTTCCATCTTTGCCTTGTGACGTATGCTGCAAACTTTTCCTGAAAAACCTTTTCTTACTTATCAACAGCCAACAGCTCAGTCTCATGCTTGTTTTACATCTTCCCAACAAGACTGACCCAGAACTGTCCTCTAAACTGCAATAAAACTGCTGTCTGTTTTATTCACACATAGTGAATAATGATGTAAAACAATAAGTAATTGACTTTCCATGTCTATTTGCCTTCTGTTTTCAATATTTACTGACTTAATGCTTTTAAACAGTGAAAAGAAATAGAAATACTTCTACTGTAAGAACGAAGAGAAGATGCATATAAACAGTGTGCCTTGGTGGTGGGAGTGCTTTGGTAACAGAAAGCTGAAGAGATGTGGACCTATCCTTTTGAATCACATACAGTCTTGTCAATCAGTTTTGCTGCAATCAAAATATATACAAAATATATCTTAAAAAAACTAACTGAAAAAAATACAAGCTAAAAACAAATAATAATGAATTAACAAAAACAAAATTAAAGGAGATATATCTATTTAATCAGCAAAAAGTGCTAACAAAGTATTTTTTTTTTTTTTTTTGGCCACTGTGGACTCTGGATTATGATTCTGTGACATTTTATTGAACTTGGGACAAGGTATGTTCAAAGCATGATGACGAAATTGAATGGTTCTACTTCAATGATAAATAGATGTGAAAACTAAACATTTTTAATAGGTTCTACTTTAACAAGATTGTATATACAAACACATACTTCTAGTAAAGCTTATACATGTTGCAAGAGAATAATGTAATATGTTAGCTCAGCCACAGAGAGAAGCTGCAGTTTTTGGCTGCCCTTTGCAACATACCAAAGGTGTCTTGTTTCTTCCACAAACTTGAATTACTTATGGAAAAACATTATGACACAATTGGCAGGCTTATTCCTACTGAGTTTCTGGTTGGGCAGCTTGCTAACACAGCTATCAACCCTGCTTTAAAAGAAGCACCTACAGGGAACGAAAGAATGAGAGTATAAAATTTCTACCAGTGTCACTTCCGTAAGACTCCAGTCATATATTTGTGAAGTTGACCTGGCAACTGAACTACTGTGTAGGGAAATAAAGTTGATCTATCTTTGGGAGGACTTCAGAGGCAACATTCTTAACCCGAGACAAGAGGGAATGCTTTAGGTCACTTGGCTGTAGGTCTTCTGGCTACATGAGCAGGATATTAAGCCCTGAGTGCCAAGGGAAGACAGAATAGAAATACACTGTCCATTCTAAGTCAGAGAGCTGACTTCATGCTGTATTGCTCAGTGAAGGGTGGAGAGACCAAATCTCAAGAAGGTATGCTTTTCCAGGAGGATTTCCAGAGGTCATTCCTCCACCCTGCTGATTTTATTCCCTAAGGATCACTCATCTGACAATTTTTTTAATTTAAAGGAGCTGTTCTGGTCTCAGCACCAGATGTACAAAACCACATTATAGAAGTATGTTTCAAGTACTGACTACTCCCTTTTTTATGGCGTTTGTTCCAGATGTGTGTCACTAAGTCCTTCCTGGCCTATTCCATGCAACAATCAAGAAAGGGGAAAAAACAATGCTTTTCCTCAAGAGCTCAGAAATAGAGAAAAGTAGAACTTTTGGAGAATTTTCTACTGTAGCACCGACTTATTTTGTTTTAGTAAAAATGGTCTCTCTGTTGGCATATTTTATGTGGAATAATAACTATTCAACATAGGTAGTTTTCTGTGACCCTTATCGTCCTTTAGAGTTGCCATTTGGGTGAAGAGTCTGATGAGGGATGTTGGGGAGTTTCTTCAAAAAAAATCCTCAATTTGTAATACTGACCATTTTCTGTGCTGCAAATATTCCCATCATGACTCATATTACTACTCTGATGTTACTATTCTGATGGCCTTAACTGAGACAAGGCACATGCAATCTGAACTTATGAGCTGTATATAAGCTAACTCCAGCACACACTTGTTAATACTCTCAGGCCTAGAACCCTGATCAATTAGCAAGACTCTCTTTCATTTGTCTTATTTGTTTATTTGAGTTTTTCTTTCAAGGTTTCATTGGGGGCAATGAAGATTTGTTGAGTACTAGCCCCATCTCTACATATTTCAAAGAATTATGTAATGAAGAAAGCATATGCAATTACAATCACTTTCTGAATGGTCTATAGTAGAAGTAAACAACTACTTGGTCAGCATCAATTAGTAAGTAATTCTCTAAAATATGATTGATCTTTGGATAAAATGTCAGCAAATCATTTGGAAATGCATGAAATGCATGGAATGTATTAATGAGGGCCTTCAGTTACAATAGATTTTTAAAAGATTAATAGATTTTAATAATTTACTAGCTTTTAAAAATTGTCCAGCTTTATCTTTCCCTTCTCTACTGTAATAGTGCTTCTCATCAGACACACTCCAAATTGAGCCACCCTAAGAGGGGCTTTTATGTAAAATACTTTTGTGCATTCTTTAAAGAACTCTGAACATCATAGAGATCATTTATAAAGAGATCGCGACTCCTAAGGTAGAACTTGATTACCAGTCGTCATTAATATAGCCTTTAATAATGGATTTAATTACTTCATGGACAAGTAGCAATAGTAATAACTCTCCAAAGTTAATTAGAAGTTAACCGTCCTATATAAATACACATCAATAATTAATTTTTGTGCTTCCTGGCCAGGAAACCAAGAGAACTATAGCTTTCTTATAATTTGCTCTAATTCAGCCAATTTTTAATTGCTCAAGCTGCATACAGTTAAGTAAACTTAATCTGTACATTACTTCATGAAATTTTTATTTGCTTTGTAACAATACTTTTATAGTAATTATTTGCATACATGTTCCATTGCCTTTTTTTGATAAATATATAATATATATTCTTAAACTAAATCTATCTCTTAAATTAAAATATATCCCATGAGTGCTCTCTAAATTAATTTTACGTGGTTATTCCTTCATTAAAATAGATGAGGTTCCTTATTATAAGGAAGAGCTGTGAAACAGAACTAGCATCTAAATTCTTAGGCTGCCACTGAAATGCTAACACTTTCAAAGCTATAGTTTTTATGCCAATAAACTTAAGTCAAATATCTCTACTTTAATATACCCAGTTGTCTTGAAATTTAAATAAAACTGATTTAGTAACAGAACTTAGGAAAATTTGTAGAGAGTGCTACAATCTGTATAGCATATTAGTAAAAATCCCAATTATGGAACTATGAGTTGAAAATTATAATGGATATTTTAATAGAGCCTATCATTTCATTTAATAAACTTCAATACTGTATTTTGTTGTAATCAAATTACATTGTTTTTAATAAACAAAATAATAAGGAAAATTTCCTGCATACTTACAGTTCCAGGACGAGGATAAGGAATTCTACCCTGATAGGAAATCAGCTGATGATTGGGTCCTTCTTTGTGAGCAAAAGGTCCATTAAATACAGTCTGGATATCAGATAAATGATAAACACACACTGCTGATCCTTTAAAAACTGAGCTAAAAAAAAAAAGGAAGTCAGTTGTCTTACTTCTTAATTTAAATATAATTTAAAAAATACATAACAAAGTTTTTCATAAAAGCTTGATATAATTCATCAAGAAAAAATTGAATGTAATGATATATTTTGAAATGATCTGAAATGTTATTGATCAGTACACAAAGTATGAAAACAATCTATGGAGGCAGTAGAGATTAATAAACTACAGGGAAAAAAAATCAGTGTATACAGGAATGTGTACAGAAAGGGTAAGAACATAGAACACCTCCTGAAATAAATAATACTTGTGATTGGGTACCTTGGGAAATAGCAAATTATTCCAAAAAATTAAAAATAAAACATGAAATACCATCATATAGGATATAAGTACTAGTTCAGTGTTTGTGTATTTCTAAAGAATTATCACTCAAATTGTTCCAGAAGGAAAACAATTTTAAAGAAATATACAATTTATTTGAATCACAGTTCTTCAAGTGATTTCCCTAAAATACTGTATACATTTTCTTCCTGAATTATAATTGTTTTCCCTGAGGAAATAAAAAGTAACCATAAGTACTTTGTACAAACTATTTTGAAAGCATTAGTTTAGCTCAAATATACTTTGGTAATCAGGCAAAAGCAATAAAATGGGAGTTTACATCCTAATGCTATGTAAAATACAAAGTTGAAGCTAAAAATCTTTTTATGATAACTGCTTATATAAATATTACTTAATGCATAAAATCAATAACTTTAATAATTACCTCGACGTTGTAAAAATGCCATATATTAGTGTTGTCCTTGGGTTATCCGTTTCCAGCAGAAACACATCCTCTATAAAAGGGAAATAGTATTCTTTCTAAGTTCCCAAATTATAAACAATTTTTAAATTATTCTAAGGAAATAATTTTAACTAAGAAAAGCATCATTTAGAAAGATATTTTTGCAACATATTATGATTTGGAAGCAACTACATGGCAGGTACATCGTAAAGACCATAAAAATACTTAAAAGACTTATTAAGACTTTGCAACCTTATGGAAACCATACATACTAATGACATAATATTAAGTAGAAAAGACATAATATGGGCTAGAGCAAAAAAGGCATAATATGTACTAGAGCCAAAAAAAAAAAAACTTGAAATTATATACAAGAATACAAAAAAAAAAAAAGAATACCTCAGGTTATTAGAAATTTTCCTGTTTCATATTTTATAATTTCTAAATAGCCTTTAATAATAACATTACATTCTTCAATAAAAAAAAAGTTACAGATTTTAATTTATTTTGACCTAGGGTGAGAAAGAGACAAACATTGCAGTGACTTTTGCTTTATGTAAATTAAAATGTTTTTTGTACATATGGTTTACTTGTTAGTGGTATTTTTCTTTAACCAAAAATTATTTCAACAGAAAGTTAAAAGTATATGAAGGCAAAGTTGAAGGATAGATAGCTAAGCACAGTAATATATGACAGAACCTAGAAGTAGATTTTTGATTAAAAAAAAGAGAGAGAGATAAAAAAGTTGGCATGATTACAGGAAGGGCTAGAATTTAGTGATAATTTGCATTAAAATGTTGCTGAGATCAAAATAGGAAGAAATTTACTTGAGTTTAGGACCCTAAGTAATAAATTAATAACCACAAAGGTTGACAATGTTTAGCTCTCCCTAAAAAAGAAAGATGGAACATCCAAAGTTACTAAAACATAAACATACTTGCAAAGAATGTGTGGGTCATGGAGGAGGGAAAGGGCAGCATAATGATGAACAGATTAATCGCAAGTGATACAGAAACTTTTGTTTTTATGATCAACATTAACGGCTTCTGAAGAACCACTTCTATTTTCCATTTTTTAAAATGGTTAGTACCAATACCTTTTTCCATATTTCAATACATCTTTATTTTTAATCTCATCTCAAAATATGAGAATAACTGGCATTATTGACTGTAATAGATTAGTGCAAAGGAAATCATTTCTAAACAGTTGTATACTAAGCAATCCTGACTAAACTGAGAGCTGTGCCTTGGTATGAAAAAATAAAACGGGTCGCTAGTCCTTTTTTGACCTAGATATAAGCCTCTTCATGTCACACGAGCTGAAAATGCTTAGTGACAGGTCACCAAGAACTTTCACTGAAGAACAAGGCTGATTACCACTCTGACATTTTTCTATGACCTCTATTCTCCCATTAGCTGTAATAGTAAAGATAAGTCCTGTATTTCTTATATAAACTAATTTCAAATCAGAGTATTAGAACTTTAATATAAAATACACATTTACTTAGAAAAATACAAACACATTATTACCTATATAAATATTTTACACACATTTCTCCCTCACACACATGCATTCATATATCATGGTGAATTTATGAACTACATGTTTCAATGATGCACTTGGGTAAAACAGATTAAAAAATAAATTTGTGAATGATATACAGATCATTAATTCACATTGACACATTACATTTATTGAAAACATCCTTGGAAAATACACTTTCTTCCAAGAACTTATTAAGCTGTATAAATCTACAAACTCTTTTACAAAACAGTTTTAACTTTAAATTTTGTACCTAGTTCATCAAAGTATGTTTCTGGTCCATCTTCATCAGTTACCGAGCACACCAGCCTTGCTTTTAAGAAGGTAGTCCATTTGTTGACAAGGCTACGCAGCCCACCAGTGTCATTCTGAAACCAGTTTATAAACACATTTCAGAGTGTTCAAAAATATTGCAATGTATTAAAATTTTAATCTGAATTCTTTCAACATGAAAATTTGCAATAAACTGCAACACAGCAATATCTATCAAGTTAAAAAAGAATACACTCAATAGAAGTTATAAGATACACTGTATTTTATAAAAGTCATGTTATAGTGTGTATCAGCTGACAATGTTTTAATAAATAGATTTAATAAATATATGTTCTATAGTTTCCTAAATATAAGAATATATGACAGAAATATTCCTAAGATGTTATGGAGAATGCATTATTTACTTGCCTTTCCCTGATAATTTACTGTTCCTAAAATGAACATAATTTACAGTACACAAATAAGCATGAAGATTCTCCTGCAGTCAGGAGCATGGGTTTCTATTTATACCAAATGGTCCCAAATAGGTCTATTTCTCAGCATTTTCTTTATGTCTCAGCATTATCATTTAATCTTCACTATATTGCAATGTACATATTTTTCTAACAAGACAGGGAGAATGGTATTTGGGTCATTTACAAGGAGAATGCAATATTATATTTTTTTCTTGCATGCCCAGAAGCATTTCACCCCTTCTGCTGGCTTTCCTACCTTGCTCCAAATGATTAAGAAACAGAAAAGTTCCACAATCAGTAGAATAATGCAGTATTTAAAGACAAACCACTTTTTAAAATTGTCTGCTTAAAGAAAATGATAAAGGATATAAATATGTCATGAAAAACCTATGAAACTCCTGTTGGGATACCATGAGTTTTCTTTTATGTTACTACTTGTACTTACTATGTATACCTAAGAGTCTTTTACTGTTTCTAAATAGAATTTATTTTACTAAAGCATTTTATTCATTCTTACTGTAATTTACACTGGTATAGACAATTTCTTAATAATTGACTTTTACTGATCTTGCTATAGTTTATTAATAAGAATTTTTGTTTCTATAATAATGTTACTCATTTTAATACTATTGCATTAAATGGAAAAGCAAAAATTACTCAAAACTGTAAAACCACAACCAAAATATTCCTTTGAGTTAAAATTTGTGCTGAAATAGGTTATATTTAATCTCATTAATATATTGTGAATAAACATGAAATTAACATCCCTTTCAATATTTCATTATTTTCTTACAGTACACAATAAAAGTAGAAAGGTAAACTATTGGAAAATATATTCATGTAATTTGAATTTCTTAGTCTTCACAATAGACCAACACTGATACTCACAGGGCATATTCTAGCAATCATGGAATGAATCTGTTTTGTGCTCCTGTTATTGTCAGTCAGTTTCTCTTTGAAGAAGAAATATACCTTAGCATCATTTGGATCAGTGCCATCTGGTATGACATGTGCATCCACAAACATAGGTTCTGGAATAACATAAAAAGGATTTATATACTCATGATGAAAGTCTACCTATTGTCCTTTCAAGCAGACCACAGGCACACATTTTTTCCATCTTTCATGGAGAAGAACCATTTAATGTTCATAGACAAAAAGTCAAAAAACTGCAATTGTTCACTCACCATAACACATTTGAATTGTCAAGTGCCACAAAGTATAGCTATAATATGTGAGCTAAAACTGTTTTTCTGTCTGTATGATATTCTGGAAGTACAGTAAATGCAAAAATTCTTTGTGAACTGATGACTTTTATAAAATGAAAAAGCTTTACTACCAGTTATTTTCCCTGGAACCTGAAGCTGTTTTAAGAGGAAACTGTTTATTTTTCAGATTGTGGTTTTCAATCTAGTGCATATAAACTCAAATTCATTGAAGCAGAATGAGGATCTGGAGTCCAAGATCTGAAAAACACATTTTTCTTAAAATACAGCATATGAAATGAAGGGGAAACACTTCAAGGAAAAATGCAGTCAGTTGAAAACATAGAGGGATTCCTTATTTCAGGAACAAAACAACTTTTAGAATATTCTGTTCCCAGATGTACTGGGGGAATAATTTGAAGAAGTAAATGGACAATCAATGCTTTCTTCTTTTGGTCTATAAGTGAAATAAGAAGCTTTCCTGTGGTGACTCATACTTAACTGTTCAACATTAAGTGAACTGTCAAAATTAGGGTCAGCTAGAAACTTTCCCCAGGGTGAAATGACAAAGATCTCAGTGGTTTCTTCATTTGATAAACCATAGCAACTTATTATAATTGTACATTAAAATCATATAAGCACCTTTCACAATATGAATTCCATCTGACCTCAATAAATTGGAAACAGTTGAATACTAATCACAAATTTATCTATGACTTATATAAAGTATGAGTCAAATTATAAAAAAGTAAATGCACCAGTTTTATAATTTTAGAATCTAAGTATAAAATAAAAAGGAGCAGTTCCTGAATACATCTTCTTTATTATGAGTGTCATAAGTTTAGGAAAGATTTTAGAGATGAAATTACTAAAATATACATTATGCATAATAAATTACATCAATAGCATATATAATTACAACACTGTTATCACTAAACAACTAAAGACAATTCCTGGGTATTGACATGATTGATGTGTAGCATTGTAAATTTTATTTATTCACAAACATTATAAATATATTGGTTAATGAAGAGAATTATAGACTATTTCAATTATGTATTTACATACATATTTAAAAACATGTGATACAGAATTATCATTAAGGCATGGTCTGACATTTTCATTTTTAACCATTTTAACTAATTATCATTATGGAATTCAACAACTTAATTTAAAGCATTATTCTCAAAAAATGCATGAAATATCTTTTTGTTACCACTTAGCCATTTGGAATTGTGTTGATCGGTTCGGACTGCATTCCTCTTGGTTAAACTTCGGAAAATAGCAGCATCTGTCCCCATGAAATCAATATACATTCCAGAGAAAAGCTCCTCATCTATGAAAAATAAGAAAATGTCAACACAATTTTAACATTTTTGAAAATTAAGGAAACTTGTTTATTAAAACATTTCAAACATTATAGAATAATTAATATTGGTAGTGGTATTTCATTGCCCACCAAATTAAAAAGGGTGGCGTTTAATTTGATTTTATTATTGACTAATCTGGTGTTATTAATGCCTTCATGATTACTATTATTTTAAATCAAATCCCAAACTTCATTTTACATAGAAATAAAAATTCCTGTCTGTACTTAATTGTGTTAAATACTTCTGTTAATACAGTGTCCTGAGAAATGCAAAATAGTACATATATGGAGGACAAGCAAATAGCTTAGTTACTTCCATTAACAAAAAGAAGTTCTGTAACAGAAAACTTAGTTTTTAACATTGAACATTATTAATGAACTCGCAGTTAGAGGCATACCACTTAGCACCCTGAATGTTCTCAATGTTCTCATCCTGTAAAATATGGGAAATAGATTATGATCTCAAAAATTCTTAATATGCATTTAAAGTTCAATGTATTGAAAATAATAGTATCATTATTGTATTATGTTACAACATGGAGGTCATGTTAAAATTATCAAAATACTATTAATGATACAATTATTTAATCTTTAAAGTATGTTTTGAATTTTAGTACTACAAGTTTTTATATGGCAAAGTGCTACTTTTTTAATTGCATCCCATAATGTATTAACATATTAATAAGTCATATGAAAATAGATTGAGCCTTAAGAATAGAACATAGAAATTAGAATAAATACATAAAAATTTAATACAATTGCTATTAAAATGTAAATATAGGTTCAATTAAACATTTAGTTGTTGTGATAAGATTCATATCAATTTTTTCCTAGTAAGGAAAGTAAATATTAAATTGGTGTATGTATCTCTTGAATATAAAAATAGATTTTCAAAGGAGGATGAAATTTATCATATCTATCTCATTGAACAACCATGTAGGTATGTTCTTTGATTGACTTTGTAGAATAATTCCCTTTGTTACTTCCAGATCATGGGTATTTTGGTAGGCCGGGAACATTTGAAGCACTCTTCAGCAATAAGCAAAACCAGTTCTCAGAATTGAATGTTTTATGGATTGTATATATGAACACCAGGTTATAAACTGAACTCCTAATAATGAGCAAACAGGTAGGAATTGTGTCACCCATCTCTAGATCCAAGATAGGGTCCTGAGGATATAGAAACTGATAATAGGCAAATAACAAAGATGTGAATGAACAGATGTTGCATAAGTCAGCATTAAAATTCTGTGGACAATGGTGAAGCAGCTAGATAAATCTGATCTAGATCCAATAGCTATTAAATTAAGATAATGTTAAAATTAAGAGTTGCACATTTTGTTATACTGAAGCAACCTCAAAAACAATGAGCTATACATTTTTGGTATTAAATAGATCAATTAATATAGTTATTAGTTACCATTTCTATTTATTTAATTAATATAGCTAATTAATGATCAAATATCAATTCTGTTTCCAGGAAAGAAAAACAAAAAGGACACTTAGAAGATAATATATGGTGGAGAAGACTGATTATAATCTTCCTTCACACTGCCTTATGATTGCATCTTGAAAGCTTTGTCCAAAACTTGCATGTCTAATGGCTTCATTTCCTGCTTTAAATTCTAAGTCATTTTAGTTGCAAGTTAGGAATAATAAAGTTGCTGCTTTACTTTGTGTCAAAAATATTTAATTATGTTACTTTGGAAAAATTTTGTTTGAAGGTAGCGTACTTTTCAGAATGTCTTTGTAGGGTCTATGCAAAGATAATGTATGCCTTTTAACCTTAATGTAAAAATATTTTTTTTTTCTAATTGAGCTTTCATTGACTAGAAAACTCTCATTGGGTTTTGATAGGTCCTTCAAGAGGTTTCATCTGAATTTATTGTGCTAAAGTGATGACTGAAAATAGCAAAATAACACTAGATTTGCACAACTATATTGTAAAATTTTGAATTCTTCTACATGTCCATGTATTATGCAGTTTAATAGGTAGAAGTATTTTTAGCAATCTGTTTTACTTAGTGTACTACAAATTAACAGAAGTGATAAAGTATAATATGACAAAATTAGATGATTATACAAATAACTATGCAATTCAGGAGATAATTTTAGAAAGATAATAAAACAAAGAAATAATTAAAAACTTCCTGCTCTTTTTAGTTTAATTTTAAGTAAATTGTTTAATGACTTTCTCTGACTATATAATTTATACTATTAATCAAAATATTAAAATGTAGTATAGGAATATAAGCAAAGGAATTGAAATTTCAGATTTTGAAAAATAAAGGCCATTATCAAACTTTTATTTTGAACATATTTTCAGTTCCCTAAGGACAAAATTATTAAAAATATTGAGAAAAAAATGTATAATGTCTTATTTGAATACTTCTTATTCTCCATAATGTATGCAGAGAGAAAATTCCAGTATGAGTGTTTACAAATCATTGAAGTTTCTTTTTATAACATTTATTGTGAAATATGTGGAAATTCCATATATTAATTCGCACCAAATATATTATAGTTTCTAAAAGTGAATTAAACTCCTATCTAATGAAGAAAAGATGACACTACTTCTGTTAAATAATATTTGAAACTTGAAAAGCTCTCACATTATACATAACTGGATATGTTGTAGCTTCAGTTTTCTCATTTCCTTTGTCCTGTTATACTCTCATCTCCTTCCTGCCTGATGTGAATAACCACACAAAAATGACTCATGGGATAATCTCCAAGTTAATGGAAATGTTAGATGTACCTATTTTAATGTATTCTCCAGATATGTGAAAGAGAGATGATTTGTTTCTTTAGATGAAATCAAAGGAAAGTATTTTGAGCACAATAATTATTTTTCCACTTGTATGGTTAAATGAATCAGTTTTATCACAGGTAATACATAAGAAAGCATAGCAGGAAAAACATCTACTATATATAGTCAGCATACTGAAATTCAAGATCTGTCACCACAGTCAAGTATCTGAAGTCAGATATATTCTAAAGTGTCTTAATTAATCAGAATAGAATGTCTGTTGAGTTACAGAAAGTCATCACTGATTGTGAATCAAAGACATTGATATGCCAATGGTTATAATAGCAAATAGCTGGATTTGCTTCACAATTAATGTATTTTATGGAAAATGAGAAAGTAAAAATATGGTTTTACCACCACTTCTTAAGTATAACAACTTCTAGATAGTTCAGAAAATGCACATAGCCAACACGTGCATTTGTTATTGTTTTATTTGAAATAAATTCCATTTGTAGTAAATTGCAAAGGATTACTAAAATATGAAGAAAATGGGTATACTTAATACTAGAAAAACACCTACAGAAAATATTGATTTTTCTAAAAATATACGTAATTATAGGTGTTTCTGTAAATGACACCACTGTCATATTAGATTTATAAAAATATGCTTATGATTAACCATGAATATTTTTGGAAATGAGAAGTGAACATATCTATTTCTCAAGTCAAAAATTTTGTTGTATTAGCATATAGACTCAAACTGCCATTATCCAAAATTGGCATGTCATGTCTTGTCATGTCACAAATTTATTTATTTTTTAATTTTGTATTTTTCCTTCTCTCTTTTATTTTCCACTTACTGATCATAACAGACACTGTGTTCACATTGGGGTTGAAAGAGCAGCGTCCTTTTCCAGATTCACACTTGGAGTCAATCATGAAAACTTGATCCTTTATTATAAAAGGAAAATGTAATAACAATAAAACTCACTTTATTGTTAACCAATTGTTTTATAGTGAAATACAGCATCATTATAAACTAAACATTTTACTCAATTTCTTTTGTCTTTCCAATTCAATGTATTAAGACTTTCTTGGCCTATATAAAGAACACACCTGTAAATTAATAGTTAACCTCAGCAAGTCAAGTTCTCATTCTACTACATTTTCTATAAAGTACATTCACCTAGGAGTTCTCCTCAAATTATCACCAGCTAACCAGCTGGATATCAGCTAGTTTTGTGGGACACTGACTCAAAGTTCACAGAGGAACAATGTATATAAATTTCACCATCTTTCAAAATTAATGAAGACCTTATTTAAAATAAAATTTTATATCACCAATTAATTTTGTTATATGTAGCATACCAGAATGAACAAAATAATTTATAATTCAAATTAAAAAGTTTAACTAGTTTAATAAGTATTTGTTGATTATCTGCATGCCAAGCACTGAAAGAACACTGAAAATACTGGGGCTATGATACAGAAAACAAAACAGACAAAAGTCTTTAAAGTAATTTATAACCTAGTGGTAGAAAATACAAATGTATATAGGGGCATCCTGGTGGTATAGGGGTTAAGTCTCAGCACTACCACCACTATGACATCAGTTCAATTCCTGTCCAGGGAGCTAATCCACATATGGCATAGCAATCCTCTCTGGTCACACTCACTGTTTCCCTCAGCAGTATATTTCAGTAGATCCACCTGTCCTGCTTCCCATCTTGTTTCTGGTGAATCCTCTTTCCCCCTACACCTCTGCTTTACACCCTAGTTCTTCTATACAAAAATAAATAAATATATATACACATATATATTATTTTATAAGATATATAATATTGTATACTATATAATTAATATATGATATATGGTAAATAATTATATGAGAAATATAATTTATATGATATATTCTATATACCTATAGAATATAAGGGGATAAATCTATAAAACTTAGGCGAGTATGTAAGATGGCATTCAGTGCTTAGGGAAAAATTAAACAGACCGAGACTAGGGAATTTCCTGAATTGGTGACAATGAGTTAATTTTGAAACATCATGGACAGTGTAGCATCTCTAAGAGGAGACATTTTATCATATATATATATATATATACTATATTTTACTTCATAAAGTTAGCAACATCTATTACTAAAATTCAAAGAGACAAGTTACCACTTTTCTAAGTTGCATTAGGTGAAGGAGTACCTTCATTATTAAACTAAAGTTTTTCAAAACTATCCTAAAGGAAACACAAATTCAATATTTTCGATTATGGAAATGAAAGGATTATATAACACTGCTTTGAGAACATTGGGCCTTACCTTGTCCTTGTGTTCAATGAAGACTAAGAATGATAGCTAAAAATGGCCACTGGGGGCCCTCTCTGGTGGCACAGCGGGTTAAAGCACAGCACTAAGACGCTAAAGCCACTTCTTTATGAGTTCAATCCCTGCCCTGGAGGTGATCGACATAGTGTGTCAGACCTCTCCTGGCCCACCCTCTGCTACCTTCAGTAGTGTATATTGTCGATCTGCCTGTTCTGCTCCCCATTCTTTCTCTGGTGAATCTTCTCACTACCTGTGCATGTCTGGCCTGTACCCCAATTCTGTATGCATAAATAAATAAATACTTTTTTAAAAAGTCCACTGGATTCAAATATTGTCTATTTTAATAGTCCAGTATTTAAGTAATAGTAATTTGACATGCCAGGATCTCAGTGGTTACAACAGTATAAAGATGCACTTTACAAGAGGACTTGTAAAGTGAAAATCAACAGAGCTTAACAATTACAACTTGGAAACAGTTTGGGAAGTAAAGAAGACAAAGATGGTTCTAAAGTTTGACTACTTAGAAAAAATACAACTAGTTTATTTCTATTACATTAAGCTTAATGCATTGGCAGGACATCCCTGAAGTAAAAGGGACTACAGTTTTTAAAGAAAGAAACAACAGTTTTCAATCCTGGAGAAGTCCTAAAAATAGTATTCTTCAATTAATTAACTCTACAGATGGAAAAAAAAAAAGTATGGTTTTCTTGACTTTGCTAACAACTTCAGATCCTATTCTTTTTAATTCCAATATGTTTCCCTCCAAATATTGCTTCCTTATATTCTCAATCTTTTCATTGTAGTCATAATCTAGAGAATACTTATATTCTCTATGGCTGGTTCTCAAAAATTAAACATTTTGCATGAGGTAATCCAATATTGTATAGATTTCATGATCACCAACACTTCCTCGCTAGTAGCCAAATTTTCAAGTACATTCTTGTCAACTGGTGACTGTTGTCACTATAATCAAATATAACTTCTTAGCTCAGTTGCTAGATACCTACTTTGCTGTGAAAGTGAAGATGTACATACATGAATCATCTTCAACTTCTCAATGCCAAAGATAAATATTGTATATTCATCCAGTTAAAGGGTAGTGGAATAGTGTCTCAGAAATAAAATGGCTCATTTCCAAACTGGTTAAACACATGAAAAATTCTCTCTCAGCACAAATACAAGGATTGAGCAGTAAATATTACCTATGGTCATTACAAAATACTGTATTAGTAATGAATAAGAAAGACAAGTATCTCAAAATTTAGCTGTCTTCATCATGTGGTCAAGTGTGTTGGCTGACTTTTATCTTAAATTAAGAAAAACAAATGCATTACATAACAATGCTCAGCATTCTACCTTTATTTTATGACTTATAAAAGCTATAGCTACATTGAAAGACTACTATTGTGAAACCATTTGACTTAAGTTTACTATCAAGGAAATTATTTAAAGCTTAAAATTCATAACCCTTTCATTACTTATTTAAAGAGATTAACTAATAGAAATGCCTCTTCTTTGAAACATATTTTTTGAAGTGAGACTAAAGTAGTTCATATTTAACAAGTGATTGAAAAATAATCCATGCTGGTTTTCCAAAGATTATATTTTGGACAGACTTTCCAATTAAGCCTTGAAGTGCATAGTGGGCAGTTTGCACATGGGAAAAAGACTTTACTTGAATTCTGTGCTCTGAAAAATTCTATGCTATTGTTGGCCAGCACAGTGACTGCTTAGTCTTCAGTGGAGTGTCTGACAGATTACAGACGTCTGGGGCAGTAGTTTATTTAATCAATTGATCGCAGGCATGTGGTTGTAATGACAAGCTCAATGCAGCCAACTGTACTTTTTCAAAAAGCATAGATTTACACTTTCCTGAAGACTTTATATATTTCATATCATCTTGAAACACTTGGAAATGTTTCAATTCAGGGCTAAGCTTTAATTACTCTTTTATAGTGATTTTTAATTCCCCAAACAAATATCTATGTGCAAATCATATGTCTGAAAAATATTAACGATAGATAAGATAATAAGTATTGTTAAATTATATTAGTACTATAGTAGAGTGATCCTCATTAAAGAAAAATAAAGTTAATAAGATATATCAGTAGCAATATTCTTTTAAAATAAGCTTAATGTATAAAAATTGAATTAAGACTTCATTTAAAGAGTGGATTTTTAGACTAAGTTTTCAAAATACAGTTTTTAAAATACTTACTAATATAATTATTTCTTAACTTAATAGTAAAGAAACTCATTTGACTAACAGAATGAGGCAAAACTCTGATTTAATGTATAGTTTTCTTTTTAATGATTGTGAACTAGATCAATAAAACTTAATATCATAGGTGAAGTTCAGTTGGCCTTATATTTGACTCTTCATTTGCTATATATTTGACTTTCACAAAAGACTTTATTTACAGAACCCCAAGTCATTTTAACCAACATAAGAATAGAGATGAAATAGTCCAGTATACACCAATGTTGTTTTATAAAAAAAAAATATACCATTTTATAAATTTCATTCTCACAACAGCACCTATCATTCTATTTTGTACATTTAATACAAGTGTGTATCTCATAAGGTTTACCAAATTTTGAAAGATAAATTTAAAGCAGATTTAAGAAGACAATTTTATACTATAATATTTCTATAACTTAGAGCAAATATCACAAATGCCTGAAATTCTAAGTAACTATGAAATTACATTTACATTCCTTTTATCTTATGCAACTTTCCATTCATAAATATAATTACTTATATATAATATAAATATAAGTTAATAAATGTGTAAACACATAGAAATGATTATATACAATAACTATGTTAATTATGCTTATCCATGTAAATACTGATGCTGTTTCTAAGTTTTTAATCTAAAATCGAGTTTTAAGAAATCTTTGTATTGACACCAAATCTAAGAATGAAAGACTGTGGCACTTACCTCTGATCTCCTGCCTCTGTTCAAGTAAGTACATACGGGGCTGAAAGCACCACTCCCACAGACATACAGATGAGTGCGGTTGAAAGCCTGGATTACACGAACAAAGTTCCCACAGCCATGCTAAAAGAATAGGTAAATAAGTAGTTAGCAACCTACTGACATCAAGTGATATTTTTCAGTGTGACTGATTCTTTTTCCTGTCTGATCATTTTTCCTTTTAAGATACAGTAAGAGAACAATATGATTTACTCCATTATTTCAGGAAGAAGGTAGTTTTAGATAATGAGTAAAATATGTCTCTCCTTATTTCAATGTTTAATATGCTGCAAGGCTTATATCCTAAAGCTTACCATTTACCTGACTAACTTAAGAAATTGAAAAGTATGACAATTTCCTCAAGCTTCCTTCAAAACACTATCTAAGTAGACATGTATTATAAAAACTTGTATTGAACGAAATTTTGCTCTTACACAATCTGTATTATCATTAGCACTCAATCACACACTACTGTCTTCATAATTGCTGAGAAAATCAAACCTTAAACAAAATTAACAAACTCTAAACAAAATGTGCACATTCTCTGTGGGAAATGATGCAGCCATTATCTCTTTTCCCTTTATCCTTAAAGTCTTTTCTACCTGCTCTGAGTTCAAATACTGAAAAGGGCATTTATTCACTCAGTGAAATACAATAATTGCAACTGTAAGTTGACTATGACCTTGCAGAATTACTTGAGCATGGTTAGCACCAAATGCAGAACTCTGTAACTCAGTTTATCAAAGCACAGTCCACATTTGCTAGACTCACTGTCCTTTGCTGACAAAAAATTAATTAATGCCCAGATTGAAATTTGCTTCCTTCACAATGTTCCTTGCAAGGAACATTATTATAATTGACTTCATAATCAGACACTATTTTTTAAATTAAGAATCGGAAACTGTGGTTTTACCATGGGAGCTCTGAAAACATTTTTTGCTCCCAGATACTATGTATTTTATTAATTTGTACAATGCATACTTATTATTTGTAGTATTAGAAAAGTTTCAAAACAAACTTTGCTAAAGTAGAAGTTAAGTTTAGCTTAAAGTCAATATTATTTCATATTTTCTAGTTTTATGACCATTATTAGTTGTCAGCTAGTATATACTTTTCATATGTAGTAATTTTATACAGATGTTTCTATTATGGATTTTCATTATCAAGTAATCAATCATTACCTCTTCTGTCAAATAAATTAATCTTCAAAGAATCAGACTATACACTTTATTTTTATTTTAGAATATTGAGGATTTTTGTTAAATATAAAGTATCACTTTATCCTGACACCTACTTATAGAAGTTAGTGAAAACTGATTAGACACCTATTTATAGAAGTTAGTGGAAACTGGTTATGTAACTGCAAAGGACAACATGGTTTACTGGAGAAAAAGCATAGATGTGTATGTAATATGGCTGCATTAAAGGGATCTTTGATCAATGAAACCTGTTTTTCACATAAATTTAATCATTTTGTGATTGTGCATGTAATATTTTTCCATAACACCTGAATTCAACCCAACCCCATGTCCTGAATTTTGTAGAAGGTTTTACCATAATGCATTGATATTCATAAAGAAAAAATCATTAATATCTCTTTTACATTTTAAATACAACTTATACTTGTTACATGTGAATGTTTATATGTCCACACATACTAAATATGTGCAAATTCTGGTGAATATTTGTTTAGTATTTATTACATGCCAGATATTGGAATAATCATTTTATAATATATAAGTGCAATTTGTTGTCAGAAGGCTTCATTTTTCACCTTTCTAACTCACACTTATTGAGCATAACTTAGGCCATTTAGGCATTTTGAATGGATTTCAATATTTATCTTAACCCCTTTTAGTAAAATGAGGTTTATAACTTTCAGTTAACTTCCTTGAGATTACATAGGCAGAAAAAGACAATGCAAATTTTCAAATGTGTTAAATCAGATGTGTCTAATACACTGAATCTCATACATTTAACTATAGATAGTTGTCAGAGGGGAATTTTTACAGTAGCTATTAATGTTTAAAGAGGCTTTAATCCTTTGGTGTTGTCTTTAATCTCCCTAGCATGGTTTTAATTAAAGTACTAGTTCTATTTTAGTGAGGAGCAAATTGAGTCTCAAAGACGTAAATGAAGTATTATAGGTTTAATAAGTAACTGAACTGAGACTTTAACCAAGCTTCCCTCCATTATCCAGCTTTTCTATAAGAATGGGGTTGATTATCAATGACACATTTTTTTTTTTTACTCTCTATCCACATATAAGAACACAAAGGGAAAAACAAACCAGTTAATTATTGAAAATCATTTTCTAGTTCTTTGCCATTTCCATTGTGGTACTTTAGTTCTGTCCACATCATTTCTCAGCTAGACCACTGCAATCCTGTCAGTTCTATCCACCAAATATTTACTGAGCTCACTCTATGCAAACATTATACAAGGTGCTTACAATGCTGCAATGAATAGCTTCAATTTCTGCTTTCAGAGAAAGGAAGGCATAGTACATCAGGCACTGGTAGATACTACAAAAGGGTTATATTTTTCAAAATGTGCTTATGAAAGAACAGAGGAGAGAAAGAATAGTGTTGTCTTGGGTATATAGGACTGAAAGGGAGCATCATTTGAACAGGTTCTTTGAGATTAAAGTAGAGAAGTTGACAGGCAAAAACATAAGGAAACAACTCCAAAAGAAAAGATTACAAATTCAAAAATGGAGGCATGGCAGTGCAGGATTTACTTGAGGAAAAATGCCTGCAGGGGATAGAGAATCATTGTGTGGTGAAACTAGTGAAGCAGTTAAAGTTTGTCTGTCATTCTGCCACAGTTTTCAGATGAGCAGCAGTCAGTGATTGTAAGTATGTAACTCATAGAGCCAGATGACCTGAGTTCAAACTCTGGATTTACTTTTTACTTGCTGCTTGAATATGAGATATTCACCTAGCCTTCCTTTGCTTCTATCCTTTTATCTGTGACCAGTGATAATGGCATTTGTTGTGAGCAATATACTAATAAAGCTCTTGGAGTAGTGTCTGGCACATAATAAACCACAAAAGTTGGATTCCTTCATATGCATTTTCTTTTTCTTTTTTTTTTCTTTTTCTTTTTTTAAGATTTATTTATTTGTGCCTACAGAACTGGGATACAGGCCGGAGGTCAGGGGCGGAGAGAGGCTTCACCATAGACAGAGTGGGGAACAGAACAGGCAGATCTACGAAGTACACTGCTGAGGGGAGCAGCAGGCAGGTCAGGAGAGGTCTGCCGCACCATGTGGTGCCTGTGGGGGCAGGCAGGAATCGAACTCATGCGAAAGTGACTTTAGCTTGTCAGTGCTATGCTTTAGCCCGCTGCGCCACCAGGGAGGGCCCTCATATGAATTTTCTATTGCAATTGTCAACTCAATCCTCATAGAATGTAGTCCTAGTCCTGACCATAGCAAATAACCATGAAAGGTTTGGAGAATGAGATTACAGTGAAGTTCAGTATCACAAATGTTTCAACAGTTTAATTCTCTTTCAAAATCATTTCTTGGCAGAATTCTAAATAAAAAATTAGGCTGCTAACATAGGCATGATAAGGTATCATTTTATTTACATACATACATATGTCAAATAATAAAATATAAAAAGACTATACCATAAAATTTTAAGCTAATATGTTAGGTAATACAATTTTATTTAATTAACTGTAATATACAACTTGTTGTGTGTTCACTATATATTGTGTGTTTACTGTTGTCTAAAAATATTAGTTCATTAATCTTAAAAACCCAGTAAAATACTTAGTATATATAGGACCATTGCAAGGATAAATTGTGAAGCACAGCAAGGTTAAGGCTCCAGTATCAAAGAATTAGTAATACATTATATTTTGTTGTTTTCTATATATTTTTGTAGTCCTTCAATGATTTCTGTATTGGACATGTATTAGTTATATAATTTAAAGCTACATGTGTTACAAAATATATTCTGCCTTGCAGGTGAATAAGTGAAATGCAACAGAAAATTCAACAGCTCTTATATTTTTTTCTACTTTGCCAATTTCTCTTTGGTTTGTGAAATAAATTAAGGTATTTTGATGAATTTATTCCTAAAGAAAATAGGGAAATAGGGAAACTAGTATATATTACAATTAATAAATCAGGTTTGACACTGTGTCCATATAACACATAAATGTTTAAATATATGTGTATAATTCCACTTGCCTTTTCAGTGATCTCTTATGGTCTTACTTCACTGAGTATGTTTGACAATATTTGATAGTGTTATTGTTTAAGTTAAACTTATTTAGAGTACAAATAAAATATTCAATTGGATATAAATGGGGCATGAGTAATGAGAATACATAGAGGGAAATTGCAGTAGGTTTTTGCTTAATAGATTATTAATATAATATTTAAAAGCAGAACAATTTAACTAAAATATACTTCTAAATATATGCATAATGAATACAGTACAAAAAAATTAATCCAGAAACATCACCGATTTTATTCATCTGCCATGCCTTACCCAAAGGGACAAAAATATAAAATAATTTGGCTGAGATTCTTTAGAAAATCAACAGCAATTTTTTGAAAGAAAAATATGCAAAGGTATTTAAATGCTACATATTCTGCCCACAGTAGGCAGTATGTATGAATGGAAATGAAAATCCTTTTGAACAAAGAACAATTAAATCAGCAATTATACAGCCATGGAATATTACCTTAGCAAAAGTCAAAACATGATTGGATACATGTGAATAAGAAAAATCTCTGCACTAGTGAATGGAAAAAAAAAAACAGTTTAATTCATGCACAATTACTGAAATAACAGTTTAGAAGGAAACAAAAGCTCCCCCATTAACTTCATTCAACAGCTGTTTCCCTAGTAGTAACTGTACTGTATCTTTTTGTATGTTTCTTCACAATTCTCAGTCTAGACTATGGCCCGACAGATCCCGTAGATAGTAAATAAGCTCCTTTTAGCTCCTATTGCTAGTTTTAAAATTCCTCTCATAAGGTGAATTATGAAACTGATTCATAATTGAATTATTCTGTTGAGCTCTTGTGCCAAGAACACCCTCTAATGAGACACAGAGCTCCTGCTCTATAGAGTCTTTCATGACCTTGCCTTGAGCCAGACCTTTTCAGACCTTGAATGTGATATTGTTAAAAAAAAAGGGAGAGATAAAAATAAAAATTTCATTTGCACAATTTCTCATTTCACAAACTGTTTTTGTTGTCTGAACTAATCTGATGTCTTTGAAATTCTCACTGCCAAACCTCTGTACACAACAGCTAGCTGAGTCTGATGACAGCCACAGAACTGTGCCCTTTTTGCTACAAATTACATCTTTAGCAATTAACACAATGCAAGATAATCAGTAGTCTATCACATTTGTTGATTGAATAACTGAAAGAAAAAATAAACTTCTTTCTCAAATTATTCAGGCAAGAGCAGTGATTTAGATACTTGCCTCCATTATATTGTCAAGATTTGAAACAAAATTTGAAATAATATTTTGCTTCATTATAAATATTAAATGACCGTGTACATTAGTGACTTAGTCCATTTTAAAAAAGAATGGTGTTTAAGTTTTAGCAAGTCATTTGTAGGAATCAATAGAATTGAATTCCTTGCCTGTTCATATAGAATATAACACCTAAAAGAATACAACCTGTATAGGTGTTGTTCACTGAACATTTATTGACATTTCTATCTGCATTGACTTTGTTTCTATGGTTATTTTTAATTAACAAAGATACCAGTCATCATTGGTGATTTATGCCTCTGGAATGTGCCGACTAACCACTACCCATTAGCCAACAGTCTTTGGAAAAGCCCACATGTTATCTGGGAGCTGCTCCAGAAACTAGCATTATCATTATTTCAGCAGCCTGCTGAGAATTCTGCAGGTTGAATCCACTTGGAACAGGGATTATTACTGAAATCCATCATGAGAAGTGTCAGAGTGCAATAATGAATACAAGGCAAGACATTTTTACCCAGTCAGGAATTCCTAAGTTACAGTGGTTGAGAGCTCCAATCTCTTTACATTTACATTTTTACCATGTGTCCAGCAGAGGATTTGTAATGCCAACATCCTTTATTTCACATTTGGCTGCATTCAAGGTACATGAATTCAAAGATCAAATATTTAAGTTTGGAGATTTTTAGGTACTCACTGTGGGATCCTTGCCAGCCATTTTGCATTCATCGACTTTGTTTGCAGATGCTGGCCAGAAAACCTGCTCAGAGAAGAAAATAAAGGTTGCATAATCTCACTTTTGTATGTGGCAGTTCAATGCTCTTCATTTACTTTATGCGAACTGATTGACTTAAGGTATTTCTATAGTTCTATTTCAAATTGCTTCTTCTTTCATTTCATGAAATAAACAATGCTTTTAATTTATTCTAACAATTACATTATTTCTTCCATCACTTTTTCTTTTTAATCAATGTCTTTCAATAATGTGTCAATTTAATAATGGTGTAATATTAAAATAAGCTCATTATTAATGTGCACAATACAATGTATATTATCCTTCATTAGATTTATGACAGTTTTTATAACTGCTTATATCACAATCAATTTACATTTATATATTTATTTCAATTTAATATTATTTCTGGTAATCTACATAACTGGGCTGGTAAATTTAATTAAAACAAGCACTCCTAAGAACTTCAAAACCTGAAATAACATAAATGAAATCCAAGAGATTCCTTCCCTGATGTAATGTGCTAGCATTCTAAGTCATCCCATCGCTGATAATGATGAACTTTTTTAAATTGTCAGCCTGTTGTGCATATGTAAAATGATAAATTATTTTCACTGCAATACCTTAATAATTAATCTATATTATTTTATTACAGTGAAATCAATTTATTTCCTTCTTGTGAAATAAAAAGATAAAATTAGTCCATAATCTTCAAATAAGAATATACCTAGTAGCTTTTCCTTTCAAGACCTTCTTGGATTATATACAAATGAGAACATAGTTCATTCTTCAACCTGATAATGTTTTCATGTCACCCATGGGTTCTCTTTTTCTCACATATATACAGGATTGTGTATACATTTGTATAGATAAGTTTTCATTTAGTTTCAAAGATCCCCATAAGAATCCCTGGGCTATTAAAAACTATATAACTAAATGGGGAGAGTGCAGTTATTATATTTTCAGTTCATGAAATAACTACTAATGTCCAGCTATTTTCTATTGTGATGAAATACATAAGTTTTTCATTTTACTAATATTTGCAATTTTTAAGGACATGGCATCTAGGTAAACACTGCCCTTGTGCTCTCATAAAAATGATAAACTTACACTCAAAGGTTCCTGACTTATATTGTTAATATTCAAGGAAAGAATGTGATCTTTGCTGCCCACATATATCCGGTCCTGATCTTCATCCATCAATAATATCCTGTAGTCCAAAGGATGGTGGGTTAGGCTGAAGTACTCAGAAGTCTTCGTTTCTCGAAGTTCTGAAATAATAAGCAGCACAAATGAAACTATAGTAACTTGGTTCTATGATTTAATTATTTTAATGAATTTTAATAGAAATATTAACCAAAACAATCAAGATACATTTTCCTCTTACAATAATAAATCAATTTTAATTTAGATATAAGTTAGTGGACATTTTTATTTATTGTCTCTGTGCTGAAGCAAAATATATATAAATCAATAAATGCAATGTCAAAGTTTGATAATACTACAGTATAGCAAATTGACATTTGTGATGACTCATTTTTGTTACTGTCTGCCATTAGGTCAAAACTAGCCAAAAGAGATCAATCAAAAAATATAGTAAATGAGCATACTGAACAAAAACCAAAACCAACTACATGTATATGTCTTCCTAGCCTCTTCTAATATATTGTTATTGGACAAACTGCCTTCATCATTTAGGATTATAATTTTTAACTCAAAATATTGATTATACTTCTCAGTATGATTATAGCTAGTTTAATATATTTTCTACACAGTATTTCCAAGTAAGCCTACTCATTACACCTCACTAGAAATGCAGTGTCACTTAAATGTCATTATAGGCAGGTATGTATAAAAAAAGAAAAAAAATGAATTATCAGATGTTCTGAATTTTTACATTGTCAGTATAAGAGGTATGATGGGGAAAAAGCTGCCCACAGGCAGGTCTGGCACACCACCAGGGCCACTGCATATCTATCTCTACTAACAGAGACTCAGTTCTCTGTGGGCCAGAGTGTGACCAATGTCATCTGCAATGGTATCATCGGCTTGTAGAAGCACCTGAGGGAGTGGTCATGTAGAAGCGAAGTCAGATGGTACCAGGACACATGACAACCCATGCTAAATAGATATGGGAAGACACCCCAAGTCCCAGACTTATCAGAGTTATCAGTGGAGACCTGATTTATGGAAAATTCCAAGTTTGATGCTGTTTAAAATGAGGTCCAATGAAAGATGATGAAATATGTGTTAACGAGTATTTATGAAGGTTTATGAATATTTATTACCCAGTTAGGTAATGCCTATGTGGTTAAGATAGATAAGGTAGAAGCAGAGTATAAAAACCTTTGCGTTCTGCTCAGTCTTGCTTTGTAGTGCCCAAAGGTGCCTATGAGCCCAGACAAAGCCCTCAAGCAATGCCACTTTGCCTCCGGGCAAGCCTCTGCTTCCAAGCCTATATACTGCCTTTGGTGGGAGATTCTGTCTTCAAGGCCATAAAGCCTGGAGTTGAGACTCTGCCTTCAGAGCTGGCTAGTGTGGCACAGGTAAGACTGTCTTCAAAGCCCTGGAGCCTGGACAAGAGATTTTGCCTTCTACACCTGCTTAGCGTGGCACGGCTCTTGGAACCCGAGATCTCTGTGGACTGAACTTTCCCAGAGCGCCTGAACCGAATCTGCAGAGAACCCTCATCCTCCGAGGAGGTATGAGGAGGCACCGGAGCATCGCCATCGCAATCTAAAGTCAGGGCGATTCCTGTGACTGCTCACTCAGAGTGGACAAGTCGCAGTAAGCTATAGCAAGGAAATTAGCGATAGAGTAGTTAGAATTGAGTGTTGAGTGCTGTGATTATTGTAACCATCCTCATCTTTTCCAACATCTACCTTTGTGTAGGCTCAGAGGAGAGAAGAAAAAGAACGAAGGTGCTTATACCTGTCTGCAAGATTTTCTCCCAAAATATTACTGTGTGAAATAAAGTGTGCAGTGACAGCATCTAAGTAAACATCGACTCAACTGCAATTTATTCGGGGAAACTACTCTGAGAATACCTACTAGCAGCAGACAGTATCTTAACGATCAGTGAATTTCGTTATTTAACTCCTTTATTTTAAGTACGTAACTGTATAGTTAAACTTTGAAGACACACATACATTATGATGATAAAAAAATCAATAATCTTTATGAGAAATTTTCAAAGTGCTCTTTTGAATGATTTAAGACTTTTCTGTGGAGTGGTTCAGAATTTCTTTATTCTTTTGATTATGAACTTAAGTGAGTGACAAACAACAAAAGGTCTACTTTTGGTAATTACTGTTCAATAATGAACTATTTCTAATATTTAGTCACTCAACCATAAATATATTTCTAGAAGTTTTGATATTGCTATAGTTCACTGTAAACCAAAATTGGAAACTATAACGATTTCTATGAAACTGTATATATTCTGTGAGCATGAGGGTTATAAGCAATATGTGAAGTCACAAATTTGATCTGTTTTCGGGGTTCACCAATACAAAATGTCTTCCATAATTTCCTTCAAATAGCATTTTATCCAGCAAAAAATCTGAAAATGATATGTAGCAGCATAGTGATTATGAAGTCAACTTGTGACTCCAAACTTCCTGCAACATTAACAAGTTATTAGACCTTAATTTCCTCAATTGTAAAAAGCAACTTAATAGTAACTTCTACAGAGATCCCAGGGAAATCAATTTAATTAATGCAGGTAAGTATTTGAAATGAATGACAAAGTATTCAATTAATTCATTAAATTCTAATTACTATAGTTAGTGTTGAAATAGTATCAGTAATAGATAGCAAAGACATGCTGTTAGATAAAATACATATTTTCCTACTTTTTCCTTTATTTAAGGAATTGAATCCCTAAAGATAGTAACCTCTGATCTTAAAGCATAATGTCTGATATTCTGTCGAGAAAATGACAGCAAAATATAGGATTTTCTTTGTGTAAAAGAAACCATTAAGTTAGAAAAATATTTCAGTAAAATATTGGGAATAAGACTTAAGCAGTGACAATGGACTAGAGGACACATATTTTGAAACAGGAGACCTGAGATGCAGCATGTTGACCCAGTTACTGAACCTCACTAGAAATCATTCATAGACAGGGAACACCGTTGGCAGTGGTGGTGCCACTGACCTAGAAACTAGAATAGCTTTCTTCATGAGCAAAGCAAGATGAGGATGGAATATCATTCAGGAAAAAAAAGTCAAACCCTGTGAGACGAGAGTACATTGCTGAAGTAGGAAAAATCAAAATCTCAAAACTTGAGAGAAAATACATATTCCAATAAAAGCTTAAGATACAGGAAGTCTTGATTTCTCCTAAAACACTGGGTGTCTTATAGTTTGCATTTCATCTTATGAAAGGCAGTTAGTTGTATGATTTCTTTCTGTAAGAATATGACTGAGATGCAATAATTAACTAATTAATTAATTGAAAAGCTATGATTGTGTTCATGATTTCTGGGACCCAAGTATTGGAGTCTGATACTGCCTCTGCCATTTCTGGACTTTCAAGTATCTTAACCTCTCTGTACTCTAGCATTTCATCTGTAAAATCAGAATAGTAATAGTGCCTCCATACAGAGGTGCTGCAAAGTTTAAATTGTTAACATATATCAAGTAATTAAAAGAGTACCTGTCCTGTAGTGAGGAGGGTTACATGAGCAATATTCTGTTATGACACAGAGCAAGACATGAAGCTTCAGACAGAAATATAAGAATCTGCAAGGTCTCATCATGCTAGTCAATGAGAAGTTTAAATCAGGCCTTGTGACTTTTTCTAATCACAAAGATCTAAAGGGAAACTTTCTTTTATGCCCTAAAAACTGGCCACAAAACAAAACCAAACAAGGAGCTGATTTCTTTCCTACCTCTAAACAATGGCATTGAGCAACTACGTTCAGTAGTTGCAACTACAAAGATTTCCAGCCAAAAGTAGTTAGAAGTAATTAAGGAGAAAAAAGACAAGTTCTATAAGAAATCACTGAATCACTGAAGTAACCTATCATAGAACTATTTCTGATATAGAAGATGAAAACTTGCATTTTTTTAGGCACCTTGATTTAAGGTTTTCATTTTTTTGTTGTAGAAAGGTAAAAAGTTGACCTATCCTTTGAGTGTTCACAAGCTCTAGCTACTATCTTTTCCTGATCACCATGGTTTTAGTTTTGATATATTTTTAAAAGGCCTCTTTTTTTCTTTTTCCCTTCTCTTTCTAATCCATACTGAAATAAAACCAAGATGTGATCTGAGCTGAGAAAAATAGTCAACTGGATTTAACTTGCAAATAACAAATAATTGTGGCTCTCTTCTTTACCCATTTCATTATTTTTTTTTCTTGCATTAATTCAAATACCAAAGGAAAAAATAACTACATTAACTTAAGACCTTTCTGGTCCAAGGATTTTTGTCTATTTTTCTGAGCCATAAAGCTATCTTCAAAGTAATTACCTGCAGTTCATCGACAGTTGACAGCTGTTAAACAAGGAAGATTTACTCTAAAAGTACCCTTTTAGAAGCCTAGAAGTCAAGGCTATTTTGTTTTAAGTACTTTCAATTTGCTATTAGTAGACATAACTGAACTGTGGGTCTTGAGAAAAACATAACAAAACAAAACAAAACCCAAAACTTTCTTTAGAATAAAGAGATGAGTTCAAAGCACTGAGCATTTTTTTTTTTATCTATGGAAAAAAATGACTGAAGAATGCTCTCTTTGGTTTACTGTAGATCCAACATAAGTTAGAAAATGATTCAGTGAGTTGGCTATGGTTGGAGCAAAGATTGATTTAACAGTTTGGCTACAAGGATGAAAGGAAATCACAGTTACTAGTCTCATCTAAATGAGTCAGTGAGTAGCACTGTCCTACATTTCTTTAAATCTTAATGATGTCATTATTTTTACAGCATTGGAGGTACAGCTAGTGTCCTTGTTTCTCTGGATATGCTCAACTGATTGAGAAGGAACTCTGGCTTAAGTGTATGTGCTTATAGAAAATGCACTGGCCCCACAAGGGCAATGTAGGTCTCCCAAGTACCTGGGAAAATCTGGGACACAATCTGAAAAAAAAAAAAAAAAAAAAATACTGTATTCTCTATCCTGAAATCTGCATTATTATAATTTCTCGAATGGAAAAATTACTGTAATACCTTCCATGCCAATGTTCTTGGAGGGATTATTTGCAGCACAATATATTTACCTGCAATGCATGCATTGGCATGGACTTTTCTTTCTAATGGAAAGTACTGTTAAGTCTTGAGAATTTAACCAAGGCTGGGAGAACAATAGGTTTCCCTAAAATATAAATGCTGGTAATATAAGCTTCTTGGTCTACCTGAATATAGTCAGTAAATTGCTGTAGCATTCACAACATAGTGTAATATACAGAAATATATCTTGCCTGTATCTTAACACTATGCTAGTGTTAAGAACTAACCTTTCTTTTCTGCTAAGCCATTTAGTTATCTTCAATATTCTGAAGTGACTAAGTCAGTAACAAATGTGATCCTGGTATAAAAGTATAGAGATTTAGGGCTCTCTTTTATGAATCATAGATCTCTGCTAAACTATTACAAGGGAATTCATTTGTTGAGGAAACTAAGTTATCTTTGACTTCCTATAAATATATACACTATATACAAAAAAAGATTGTTAGATAGAAAATCAATTCCCAGGAGTATCTCCATTAGGAGTATATAAATATTTACTTCTTAGTTATAGCTAAATTTCATGTGCTGTTGAGCTATTTATACAATGCTTATTTATTGAACTGTTATCTTAACAGGCTAAGATACCTTACCCAAATAAGAGCACACAAATAAAAATATATCATACCCTTAGTACAATTCTAACTCTTACTTACATTCTAATATACTGTTAGGGGAACTCACCAGGGCACCTGCCTTGACTTAACTTCAACAATACCTCAGGCAAAATGCACATCTATGTGTTTCAAAGTAAATCCTTAGGATATCTTTTACTTCAGAGATATTGCTATTGACAGGATAATTTCCTTTCCTGGACGTCTTATCTCTGAAGAATTTTAAGTAGAAAAGGTTTAAATGACCCATTCTCTCTTTGAGGCTCACTATTTTGAAACTGGGTCAAAAACTTCACCTGCCCCTTTAGGAAAAACAGGCAGATAAAGATAAGAGCAATGAAACCAGCAAACTAAAACTACATAATTTTATTTCTAAGACTTATTATTAAAACTACATTTGCTTGGGCCCTCCCTGGTGACCCATCAATTAAAGCACAGCACTAAGAAGCTAAAGCCACTGCAGCATGAGTTCGATCCCTGCTGGCCCCTGAAGTCCTTCACATGGCTTGGCAGACCTCTCCTGACCTGCCCTCTGTTCAGCAATGTATTTCTTCAATCTGCCTGTTCTACTCCCCACACTGTCTCTGGTGAAGCTCAGCAATGTACTTCTTCAATCTGCCTGTTCTGCTCCCCACACTGTCTCTAGTGAAGCTTCTCACCGCACCCACACCTCTGGCCTGTTCCCTAGTTCTGTATGAATAAATAAATAAATCTTTAAAAAAAAAAATTTTTCTTAAAAAAAAAAAAAAGTCCCAAACAACTATCACTTGTGGTTTTATCAGGAAGTGCTTTACAAATTTATTTCTTAATTTGCTCTCAAAGTCTCTGTGTTAGGCCTTAGATTGTTAATCCTCTTCCACAAATAAGCTATAAGTCAATAAATTTAAGTGACGTAATTAAGGTCACACAAAAATGAATGAAGAGTTGAGATCCAGTATTCAAAGCAGAGGAGAGAAGTTATAATGCTTGACCTGATGCTTTTCAAATAAAGTAGACAACTCAACAATTTTTCTTGGGTTTCTTGCCCAGCACATATTTGAGTCTGTGAAGTAATAAGTGTAGAGTAATAACCTCAACTCTCAAATTTTCTTTACCAAACTGTTAGAGTGGAGTTGGAGGGGAAGCACTCTCCAAACACGGTAGTAACCACATTTTCAAGGAAGGTTGGATCAAAAAGGGATCTAAGAGTCAGATGTAGATGTACATGGGGAGGAAAAAAGGTTTTGATAGCTGGACATGAAGGGCTAAGTGTCGGGGTGTAATTTAATATATTTAAAAAATAAACTTCCATTCTAGCCAGCAGGCACATTGAGGAGGCTTGAATAAATCTGGGAATTGAAAAGATTGTTTTGGGGACAAACGTAAGACTGATAACCATGACCAGAAAAACCAATTGAGCCCAGGAATGCAGAAGTAGAGGCCAGACCATGTTTCTGTGTCTAAGCCAGCATTGGAGAGCAGACATCCCAAGAGATAACTGGTGCAAACTGTGAACCCAGTTAGAAAGTCCACAAAGGCAGAGTACAAAAGAGCCTCAAATCTCCTTTCAGGTGCAGACCTCTCCTCTCTTACCTGTGAGTCTCTCAGCAGTGTAGTTCAATAAATTGCCTTTTCTATGCTCCACTCTGTCCCTAGTGAATTCTTTCACCTGCATACCTCCAACCTCACCATGCTTTTTCTCCCCACTATAATAAATGGAAGCAAACACCTACTGGATGAAAGAAACAATGAGGAAAAATAATTCTATTCAATGAGCTTGGTCAGGGAAGGACAACAGTTAATGGTGAATACAACTCCCAGGAGTTGCATCTGAGGAAGTATTATTCCACAAACAGGAGAAGGGGGATTCTCAACCTGGTTTGCCTCAGAGAGCAAAATTTGCGTTGCTTTTCCAGGTAAAATTTGTCAATAGGACTCCCTTTTCCTTCTCAAAAGATTCATGGTTTGGATGTTAATTTATATGGTCATTCTACTCTGAAGTTTCCTCTTCTTAATGGTGTAAAATGGCTTCCCCTTACTTTAAGTATAAAATCCAAAATTCTTAGCATAGTCTTTGAGACCTGCCATCACCTGATTCAGGGTTACCTTACTTGAGAAAATCTCAACAATTGTTATTTGTCTATTTTCTTTGTGTTCTCACTTGTCTGGCCTTTGGCATTTTCAGACTTGCATTCATTCCTGGGTTCTACTTCAGAAGTCTTGGTACATGTTATCCTCCAGCTGCCAGGATTCCTTCTGGCTTTTTCTAACTCCAACTCATAACTCAAGCAGTGGTGTCAATGTAATTTAAGTTGGAATGCTTCATAAAGGCTTCCTTGACCCTCTAGGTGAGGTCAGGTCTTAAGTCTTCTAATATTTGTTCACCACCCTTTGTGTTTTTCTCTTTTCTTAAAAACTACCTGGAAGATCATGGTCTAAACGCCATGGTTTGAGAAGTGAAGGCTGCAATGTATGACTTTTTTAGATCTACCTTCTCTTCCCTATGTCTTTGCAGCTGAAACTATGTCTAAATAATGAGACAGCTTTTGTTATTCACGATCTCTCTTTTGCCTGCTATATTGAGTTTTATGATCTTTTATCTTGGTGATTAAATATCATAAATATAAACTAATACAATTAAAAATGCTATCAAATCTCAAAAATCAGGATTTATGATAATAGGTTTTTATAATTAAAAGGTAATATATATTTAGGGAGTTGGACTAGTGTTGGAATTAGTGAATTAGTGTTGAATGAAATTATAGCTTCACAGTTGGCTGACACAGGCTTGGTTTGCATTCCCATCTCCACCCACTCCTATCTTCAACTCTGCAACTACAAAATACAAGGAAGAATGAGATTACATATTAACCAGAATGACCTCTAATGTGTCCTAAAGCACAAAAAATGTCCATGAAAATAATTCTTTTCACTGTTTACACATGTTATCTACTGCTGAAGAATATCTGTAAAACTAGTCCTTCATATTATTCTGTATTTGGCAGGAAACAAAAGACTTTTAAAAAACCTATCTTAGAAATATAATACAGTATTAAATTGTATCTTTTCTGGGAAAATTAAGTTAAGTCAGAAACCAAGGCCTTTATTCCCTCCTACCAAAGGTACATTCCATTTACGTTATATGATTCAATAAACTGAAAAATAATAAATTCTGTCTCTCTTTTATATAATCTGACTAGGAAGACATGAAAGCAAGCTGGAAAGACATTAAATGCCACTGTGGTTCCTTATTTGGGAACCTATGCAATAAACTTAAGCATGAGTCAAAAAGCAGCCTCCACACTATTAGATTTAACATGAATATGGAGAATATACAATTAGGTACTATCTCAAATATTCTGAATGTTTCCTAGCTAGAAGGAAGTAATTTCTGAGAAAACGAAGCAGATTTGAACCTATCGCCACACTATGGAGGCAATAGATGCATAGATGATCTGCAACAGCATTACCAATGACAGTTTCACTGTCAGAGAACCCTCAGTTTTACAGTGTCCACTAGGGAGGTAAACAAAGAGATAAACTATGGCAGAGGCAATGTTTCATATGATACTGCTTTTCTAGGTTTTTGACGCTCTAGGAAAGCTCTTTTGGGACAAGGTACTAAAATAAATCCAAGATGAGAGCAGTATCTCTTTGTAGTTAGCAATACCACAGTAGAAACATAATAGAAAGGCAATAAATATATGCATGCATACATTATACATAAATAAATAAATGGAGGAGAATATAATAACAATGGCAGAATGGTCTAAATTAGTATACGTGTACTAAGTATAAAATTATATTGTTATTATAATTATTTTTGTAGAGATTTAAAGGTTTGGAAAACCACTATTTTTTAATTATTTAAAAAAAATTTTGAAGATTTATTTATTTATACATACAGAACTGGGGTACAGGCCAGAGATGCAAAGTGGTAAGAAAATTCACCAGAGACCAAATAAAGAGTGGAACAGGAAGACTAACTAAGTACATGCTAAGGGCAGCTGCAGGTGAGACAGGAGAGGTCGGCGGTGCCATGTGGGTCACCTCCTTAGCCTGGGATCGAACTCAAGGCAAAGTGGCTATTGATAGCTTTGTAGTGCTATTCTCCATTGCGCCACCAGGAAGGGCCCAACGGCCCACCTGTTTTTAAGTTTTAAAAGCACATTATATTCAATAGTAAATAATTATTAAAAATTATAAATAGAGGGCAGTGGGTTAAAGCACATCACTAAAAAGCTAAAGTCACTTTAGCATACATTAGATACCTGCCCTGAGGAGATCCACATGGTGCGGCAGACCTCTCCTGGCCTGCCCACGGCTCCCCTCAGCAGTGTACTTCCTCTATCTGCCTGTTCTGCTGCCCACTCTGTCCCTGGTGAATCCTCTCACCCTCCGCATCTCTGGCCTGTACCCCAGTTCTGTATGAATAAATAAATCTTTAAAAAAAATTATACACAAAAAATAAGACTAAGAGGAAATATTCTAAAACACTAATACTAAAAAATCCTTAGTTGGTAAGACTAGAAATGTAAAAACAGATACAATACTCCAGACTAATTGCGTACAGTGGGCAGAGGTAAATGTGTTACAATGGCATTATGCCAGCAAAATACAATGTACCCCACTACTCCTTTCTAGCCCCCAAACAAACACATTAGAACCATCATATAAGGATTTTCACAGTATTTTAACACTATCTACTGTGACACTTAATATTATTTATTGGATTTCTGTATTTTCAATAAAACTTCCTTTGTTTACATTGTGGCCTTCCTGTGAGAAATCCTAGTCAGTGCACTTGATTATGTATAGTAAAAGTAGCAAGATTCCATTCCCTGAACTAGTTATTTCACCCCATCTCACCCCCATAGAAAACACTGATACTCCAGTTTTCTACATCATAAAGCTTATGTTTTATATGGTAGCAGGCCCTACACATTTTTTTTTTGGGGGGGGTACATATTTATTCAATCATTCAGCAAAGTGTATGAGCTGGGGTTAGGTATAAAAAGAAAATCTTAATATGTCCTCTCAAAGTAGATGTAGATACACACATAATTACAGGATAAGAAGATTCAGGAAATGGGGGGAAAATCAGAGAAGAATGATTATGTATTACTGGAAATACTGACAAATCTTTACAAAAGGAAGTGCTTATTCCTGTTTCTTCATTAAGCCAATATTAGTTGTGTCACTATATTTAGGCACAGTATAGTAAAAGGCAGGGTAAATGTTTAAGGCAAGGATATCTGCTTTACATCAGAGGTTAGAAAAACCTTGTGTATGGGTGTGACATATAAGCTGTGACCTGAATGATAAATTTGAGTTGATACATAAACAAGCATTTATCAGGCAGTAACAAGAGCTTGTGTAGATATACTCAGATGGGAGACAGAAGAATGATTAGAAATCTTGAGAGTTGGTAAAGAACAGAATATGGGTGGACTTTTGTAAGTAGAAACAATCAATTTACAAGAAATTAAAAACTTCTTGAATATCACACAGGAGCGACATGCAAAAGTATAAACTCCTTGTATATCATACTAAGATGGCTGGATTTTCCCTAAATTGCGTGAGGTTCCAATGGAAAAAAATCTCAAAAAGTTCATGACATGATCACTTACATGCTAATGAAGTGATCTCAAGAATGAGATTATTTTGTGATACAATATGAAGTGAATAACGTAGAATAAAATATTTGGTATTATACAACTAAACTATAGTTAACTAAATATTATTAAATACATACAGACTAAAATTTGAGAAAAAATTCAACTATTATTCTTCCTGCTGCATTTAGTTAGAAATTATCTGATAACACTGATAGCTCAATTCAATCTTCTGCAGTTTAAACACATGTAATTACTCTTTAGTCAAAAATCAGGCAGAGTAAACTTTCTGCACACTTTTGTGATTTAAATATATTCTCATACAGGGGTCTGGCTTTACTGCACTAACAAAATGTTGAACTAAACAAGGAAAGAAACACCAATAATTACTGACTGGAAAACAGATAGGAAATGCCAATTTTTTTGATCTCCAGATTCTTTCAGAATGATGAAAGGCCACCCACAATTTTCAGTAAGACAGAATTTGGACTTTAACAACCCAATTCCCTCCACCAACCAAAATTCTTGAATTCTGCTATCTTGTGATGAATTTTTAAATCTATTTTATTTGAGCACAGGAAAGATATAATAAACTGTATACCATAAAAATTCTTAAATCTTAAGAACCAGACATTAAGAACAAAGAAATAGTGTGTTTTCCTAAAGAGACAGCTATTTTATCTAAACATTATTTAATTCAATGTGACTCATTGTTTAGTCAAGTTACTGCAGTTGGCTTAAAAACAAAGAAACAAGTTTGGAAAATGTAGAGGACAGTGGAGACATGTTCATTTCACTTTAAACACATTCGTCCATCATTCAGTGAAGTCCCCTTTTCTCCTTTCTTCTTGTATAGCTCTCCCCTGACACTGTCTAAAATTCAAGGTCAGTGACTCAGCTGCTGAAGAGGAGATTTAAACAAGAGTCACTGGGAGTGTGCCTTTACATAGTAATACAGCTACCCTTTGATTCTTTTCAAGAGAAGCACAAAGGAGCCAACCATGTTTCCTGCAGTTTTGAAAGCACAAGACTCGTCATGTACACAATAGCTTTTCAATGTATATTCAAGACATTTCTCTTTCCTTCATGCTCGACTTGGAAACCATTTCATTCCAAATTTCACGTGATGGTATTTTGAGATGGAATGGATACAGTATCATTTAATCTTTCAGAGAAAATCACTATTATCCTTTTTTCTTATATATATATATAT
>NW_004567106.1:39776922-39823920 GCF_000260355.1 Condylura cristata | reverse complement strand
TCACCTAAGAGACATACAGAAGGTTCTCCCTTAATTTTAAAACTTTGCAAGCAGGCTTATTGTTCATAAATAATAAATATTATCTTTTAATGTCCAAGTGAAAAATTAATTCAAGTTAGTACAAATTAAATCCAAAAATCTTTCTAATCTAGAGCATAGAGATAATTGGAACACTTGTGTTTTTGCTGCATTGTTATTGTTGTTGTTGTTAACTGAAAGGCATTTTCCTGGAGTAAAATCTGGATTTTGACGACAGACAGAGTTCTACGCTTAACTCTTGGCAGTGTATCTGACTGTGTCACTCTTGGTAAGTTACTTAAATTATTAGTGTCTCCACCTAAATGATGGAAAAATAATACCTATCACATGTCATGATGGTGCTAATTGAAAGAGATAATAAGTGTGAAGCCCCTGGAGCATAGTAACTATCACTCATAACTGTTATTCTCCATACCAAGATGAGAGTTTTAATTTTAAACAGGATATAAGTACACTGTTAGAGCTTTAGGGCATTACTACGCAATTGCTTTCTGAGATAATCTTGCCAAATAAAGTCTGTTAAATTAAAGTCTGCAGTGAAGCACAAACTGTGTACCAATAAAAATAGCTATGATGTTTCAAAATTCTAGAAAAGTATTTCTCAAATTCCAACACAAAAGTAAATGACTAGAGCACACACACACTCAACTTTCCTTAATCTTCAGTCAGCTACTAGTAAGTAAGCACTCATATTACTTAGTGAGGAAATGCAAAGTACCTATCAATTTACTAAGCAAAGTTGACACTGTCTTACTTAATTTTCACAACAATCTTATCAAATAGGGCCCAGTGTTTTCTGCATTAAATATTAAATATATAGAAAATTGCAGATAAATCATGGACAACTTTCACAAGTTTTTAATGTAGTCTATATGATCCAAAGCCCATTTTTTTCTGTCCTTCAAAAGGATGAGAAGACACTTCACATTTAGCTGTAGAACTTGGTCTCCTTGTCTTTGGCAAAAGCAGTGATTTTCAATTTTTAATACACATATATGATATGCTTATTGTTCATTAAAATAGAAATTCCTAAGAATAAATACAGATGCTTCCAGAAACACTTCTTTAGATGGTCTTCTCAAGTACATCTGCTGATCTGAGTGCCAGGGCAGTTGCTAGGAAGCTAGGAAATTAATCTAGATCTTCCCAAGGATACCTCTGTCTAATGTCTCAGATCTCACCTGGCATCTCATCCAAGCGGATATCCCTTTACATCTTAGCTAATGAAACCTCTATCAAATTAAGTCATGTTCCTATTTTGTTTTCTTTAAGTCTTATTATTATTTCTGTGCTTGCAGTTTACATTTATTTTATTTTTAAAATATTTAGTTATTTATTTACATGTAGAAGAACTGAGGTATAGGTCAGAAATGGAGAGGTGACAGGATTTGCCAGAGAAAGAGTAGGGATCAGAATAGGCAGATCTACAAAGTACACTGCTAAGGGAAGCAGCGGGTGAGAAAGGAGAGGTCTGCTGCACCTTGTGGGTCACCTCCCTGAAGGGGGGGATTGAAGTTAGGCCATGGTGGTGACAGCACTGAGCCTTAACTCCTAGGCCACCAGGTAGGCCCTCAAATTTATTTTAAATATTATACTATTTGAAGTAGAAGTCAGGTCAGTGTACAATTGTGAGACATTTTTAGGATTATATGTATATATGTGCTAAATTTTAACAATGTTTTTTATTTAAAACTATCTGACAAAGTATACAAGATCTTCCAAAAAATGAATTTATTATTTTCCACAAAGTTTTGTGTATATCAGAAATAATTTAGTGTTTTCCCCAATTCATATCTTTATGCAAAAATATTTGGGAAAGCTTAAAAATGTGTGAGATGGAAATAAGGGAGAGTGACTGTGGTACCATTACAGCTATATCTGGAAAGAAAACTTTCTCCCTGATTTTTAACATAGGGGATTCACAGCTTTCATAAAAATATGACAAGAATTTATGAGAATGGGCCCTCCCTGGTGGCGCAGCAGGTTAAAGCTTAGCATTAAGAAGCTAAAGCCACTTCAACATGAGTTTGATCCCCTCCCCAGAGGTGACCCACATGGTGTGGCAGACTTCTCTCTACCTGCCCGCTGCTCCCCTCAGCAGTGTACTTCGTCAGTGGGTCTGTTCTGCTCCCCACTTTGTCTCTGGTGAATCCTCTCACCCCTAACCCCCTGCACCTCTGGCCTGTACTCCAGTTCTGTATGCATAAATAAATAAATATTTACAAAAAATGGCCTATGGGCAAGAACTGAAATTAAATCTCTCTGACTCCAGGAGCACTTTCTTTATCACACCATCTTCTTAAACTGTCAGGGTACCACCCTTTGAACTCTACTTGACCATCCACAAACCTTGTCTACATGAGGATATAAATGTACTGTGCAAGTAGCTGTAGTAATTTTCAATAAATGTAACAGTCACCACAAAAAGCCCCAAAAATGTCTGAATCTCTTTTGTGAAAACTTTTATGATTTATTTTATCAGTGAGTTACATTCCTGGCCTAGATGAGGAGTGAACTTTACAGATAAAATCAGAAATTCAAAATAGATCAAGAAGAAATTGCTTTTGCTGCATTTCCAGTCCCAAACCCAAATTCTGTCCAACTGTTTACAAAAGCAGCCAGACCACGCCACTGTTTACTGGCCCTCTATGAGAGGTTCTTGGATTCCTAATACTCTTTCCCTTAAAATAAAAACTGTTGTGAGGAAAAAATTGTCCAAAAGTTTAAAAGTAAGAGACAAAACTAACCATTCATTTAGGTAATGGTCATTTCACTATGAACTCTGTGATATCTTTAAATTTTTAAAAAGCATGTATTTTCTGAGTACTTCTCAGCTAAATATCACTAAACTACAAGCTGCTGAGAATACCATAAAAACTTAAGAACTAAAAATGTCTCCAAGAAACTGACATCCTCGAGGAAAGATCTCATACATTTATGATAAGATAATACAAGAGTGTAAGCAATCCACCTTTAAAGAAAGACATAGGATGACGCCAGCATCCATCTTCCAGCCTATAAATCAGCAAACTGTTCTCCATTCCTTCCTCACAGCCAATCAATCAGTTGCTGAGTCTTGCTGATTTACCTCTTAAAGCTGTCATCTCCTCTTCATCCCAGTTATCACTCTAATTCTATACACTCATCATGCTATCTCTGACTTGTCTTTCTGCTTCTAGTCTTATTCTTTGTTCAAACAGTTAATGAATGTTGGGGAAGCACGGGCACCGCAGCTCAGTCCATAGGCTGAGAATGAGGGGCAAACTCAGAAGCCCGACTCCACAGATCAAGGGGGAATTTTCACATTCTCCTAGCTGAGTTAACTACCATCCCAAAGTCAATCACATCATGTCTTCTACACATAGTATTACTGTCCCACTTTAAATATACTCAGTGACTGTGTATTTCCTAAACAAGTGCATCAGTGCTTGGTAGAAGCTATGGGGTACTTCAAGAATCTACCGAATGTGAAGAACTGACTTTTTCTAAAAATATGGATACGTGATCATATTCTAAAATGCTGCATGCAACTTCTAGGTTGATACTCTAGAATCCATGCAAATGTTAGATGAAAGGGGTTAAGGACTCAGGTTATAAATGTCCCACCTAAGGGGAATATTTCATGCCTACTAGCATGTTAAGCAAAGTCATTCATAACCTGTCCCTTGTTTACCTTCCCAGCCCAACCACTAGTATTTCTTCCTCCATCTTTATGCTATTGAGGGTGACTGACTGCAATGTTTAAGAAAAATCTTGCCACCTCATGTTTCTCAGCTATGTTCTTACTAGTCTCCTTTTCCCTATTTTCCTTGTTAACTTTTCCATGTTTTTAAAGTATAAATAATACTAAAAATTTTATAAAGTCTTTCCCAAGTATCATTTTCTCCTGTGAGAAAGGTAATGAGTTACCTTTCTTAATGACATACTATTTTACTGGTATTGAGTTAAGTATTTTAATTACATGTTTAATCTTTACACTATGATACATATATATAGTACATTATATCTTATATACATGAAGAAACTATGCATAGAATTAAATGTAGATGGTAGATTATAGCTAGGGTGTGGTAGAGTCCGGATTAGTATGTCAAGAAAGCTTCACTGGATCTAGTTTTTTATTTAGTATCTAGTAGTTTTATTTACTTATTTTTTTGTAAAACATATATTAAATTCAATAAAATTCACTAATCCCACAAGTCCCTACACATTTATTATCCAGTCATCCAGAATTCTTTAAAATGACTGGAAAACTATAGCTGATCAGTGAAAACATTTTTAACTTCTCTGAAAAGACCCTCAGTTTCAACTCTATTTGGGTCAAGGATTGCAGAATAGAATAATTTGTCCCAGCAGATTGTGTTGCTTGTCATTCACGAGAAAGGGAATGTGAGGAGAAATGGCATGATTTATCTTTTTCGAAAGATCAAGTGTAAAAGACAGATGTTTTGTAATATATAACAAAATTGAATTTCTAGATAAATGAAAATTAAACAGAAACTCAGCCTGATTTAACAAGATTAGATTCAACAGACATTGAAGTCCTCTTAACAGCTGCACTCTGGTTTTCAGTATTAACTGCATTGTGAATCAGTAACAACTGTTAGCACTGTCTGCCAAACAGAGGACCACACTTGAATGGTCCTGGTACTGACACTCATGTACACCTTTTCCAAAATGAATAAGGACAAATTCGCTTGGCATATTGCTTGTGAAGCATTTAGGATAAAAAAAGAATCAACAAAGCAGTTAGTCCACATGGTTTCCAACACTGAGCTCTCTACAGAGGGCTTACTGAGGCCAGAGGCTTGAAAGTCACTATGGCTACAAGCAGACAACAGGACATTTTGGAGAGCTATGTGCTAGGAGAGAGTTGGTAGCAGACAAACAACAATAATCCTGATCTTAGAATTGACTTTCAGGCATATCAAAACTACCATTCACCCTTACCCCAAAACACTTTGAATTATTCTACTTTTAATCTATAACTTATCTTTCTTCTTTTCTGGTATTATTCCAGTGCTGTGCATGCACATATTCCTAGGGTCTAAGAAGTAATTATGTAATTTTTAAACAATTCTTAAGCATATATATTTACTAAATTTCTATTTATATAACTCTAGCTTGTTCTAATTTGATACTCTGTATAAAATGAATACAAGTAATTAAAGTTCAGAAAAATAAAAAGGAAACTATTTCAAACCATATATTATTTTTGGATTTTGACTACAATGGTGCCAGCCTCATAACTGAACGTGAAGCCCTAATTTTATATTTTAAGAAAGTCTCTTGACAAAACCCTCCATCTATCAAGAGTAAGTACTGGCAAATAATCTCCTTTCCTATATGAGAATGGATAGACACTTCATATTTTCCGATAATGGCTACTACTGAGTGACAGACAAGCAAAACCCTTCTACCCCTCTACTTGTAACAATATGCACTGGTCTCTGGTACATCAGAATGAAGAATTTTATATAATTCCACTTACATAAGATTCAAATTTACACAAAATTAAGCATTGGTGTTAGAAGTCAAACAGTAACATTCAGAGAGAAGGGAGAGAGGATAGTTATTGAGAGGGACATAAGGGACAATGTACAATTTTCAAACTGGTTGGTAGTTACACAAGTGTGATCTTGTACCAGCAGGTGGGATAACTCATTTATATTGAAGATTCTTGTATCTTTCTGAATCTGTATTGGATTTCTTGATTTTTTTTTTAAGAGAAAAGGTATTAAATCTAAACATGTACAGTTTCTGAGTCAAGGTGTATTAGTTTCCTTGTTCTGTAAAAAATTATTACAAAATTTGTGACTTAAAACAGCAGAATTTAATTTCTTACACTTTGGGAGGCCAGAAATCCAAAAGCAGTATCTATCACAAGGCTTAAATTGAGGTGTTGACAGAACTATGCTTGCTCTGGAAACTGAAGTGAATAACATGTTCCTGCATCTTCCAGTTCTGGAGACTACTGACATTACTTGGCTTGAAACCACCTCATCTACTCCAATCTTTCCTTTTGTGGTTACACTGCCACTTTTTTCTGGGACAAATCTCTCTGGTTCTCAAAAGAAAATTTGTGACTGTATTTGTGCCTCACCTAGATAATCCAGGATAATCTAGTCACCTTAATCCCCAGTCATTGGGCCATAAAAGTGCCATTCACAGGTTCTCAAGATTAGGATGCACTATCTTTCAGGGAGCATTTATGCGGTTACCATACACAGTGCCAATGAAATAATCACTGAGTCCAAAGAGTAAGAGAATGGAAGGAGAAGCAGGTCTTCATGGAGCAGGCGAGGTAAAAATGTATATTTTTATGGGTAATGGTATCAGAATGCATTGAGGACCTTCCTGGTGGTGCAGAGGTTACAGACACAGCACTATCAAGCTATTGCCAGCCACTGCAGAACAGAGTTCGATCCCCAGATGGCCAGGGAGCTGTCCCACATGGCACAGCAGCCCTCTCCTGTCTCCTGTCTCCCCGCTGCTCCTCTCAGCAGGTGTATTTCATTAGATCTGCCTGTTCTGTTCCCTACTCTGTCTCTGGTGAATCTTCTCACATAGAATCTGCACCTCTGGCCTATACCCCCATCCTTGTATGCATAAATAAATTAATATTAAAAAAAAACATGTTGTGAAGAACAGGATAGTCCACAGGCCACAAAGGATGTCAAATGTAAAGAAAAACAATGTAATTTAATTAAAACTACTGAGATCCTGTCTTTTCCAAATGCCTGTGCTTTCTGCCCTCATACATAGTCATTCAGGCTGCTAACACAAACACACTGACAATGTTCCAAGATGAACATTCATCATCAGTCAGCACTACCAGACTCGAACACAATGTGTTGGAGGAAGAATTCCTTTATTACATTGCCCAGTTGGGTTTCTGAGAGCACTCCCTGTGGAGAGTCAAGATTCTCTCATATGTCTGTCCTCATATTGTTATTGTTACCTGTGCATTTCAATCCTTGACTTTATTGATATTGCTGGTGTGAAATGTATGTTTATCCCTTTGGAACAGTAGCTGATGTCCATATATTATTCACAGATCTGTTCAAAAATAAAGGACTCTTTTCTAACATCTTTTTAGAGTAAACAAAATAATTTCATTGTCATACAATAATTTAAACTCAAAGTTACTGTGCAATGAAAAAAATGACTGCTCAAGTTAACATATTATTATTATAAATTTGACACCAAAATGACGTTGGAAATAGGTTATGTGTTTCAAGTGGTATTGATAAAAAATAACCTTATAACCCTAGAAAATCATATACTCTCTCACCCATCCCCCTCAAAGGCTAGCAAAGAAAATGACAGCTTCTCCAAGTAGTCCCATATGTCCTTCTTTGCTGGCTGCATACAAACTTGCACAAGAAGGCAGCTTATGAATTTACATGTAAGGGGGAGATCTAATACTCCTTTATCCGAGCATGCTTTGGAAAAATTTTGCCATGCGATCACTTAGCAGAGGCTCTTAAAGGATTGGTACAGTTAACTCCCATTAGGAAGGGTCATGATCTTAACTTGGAGTCAGGTTCTGGGCATGCATCACTGAGTCTTAATTGTTGGAGTGTGAGTGAAACTAAGATTCTTGGGTAGGACTGAGGTGACCAAGCTCCAAAAGGTTACCTTGGGCTTTTCAATATTTTAATATCAGTACAGTGATACTAATATTTTCCAGCTGAATTTCAAGCCAATAGTCATTGCACAACTGGATGGTATTCTATATTGTTTTTTATCTTTATGAAGAGGATGTTTACCCAACAATTTTACTCCAGTAATATTTTTACTAATATATAACCAATTATTTGCCTAAAATGTCTGCTTGAAAGACCAAGACAAATATCCAATAACATTACTTTGTTTTCTACCAGTAACATTATTTTCTAGTTTTCTATCTTATTGCTCTAGCTTGAAATTTTTGGACTATGGACGACTGACAGAACATTGTTTCTGTGTTTAGATTTAAGAGAAGGTACAAGCAGATTTTTTTTTGTAAACATTTTGAGGGTATTTAGAAAGCTCACGCTACCCCACTACACTATTGCATAAGGATATGGCATGTACAACTCTTTCAGATTTTTCCTGTAAAGCCTGTTACATTAAATAGAAATTATAATGGACAATAAATATAAATTTATATTTATAAGTAACAATTCTCTCTAAGTCCTTTACATTATGTGGATCAGTTTATTTACTGTTCAGGTTACTCATATAATAGACTATAACTGATCACTTTAAAATGCAACATTTTTTTTTATTGTGTCTTTTTGTCTTACTGCAAAAAATGCAACTTTTTTGAGTGTGAAAGATGGAAGAAGTAGCAATTATTTCATGAACACTGGCATAAATGGGGACTGTCCTTGACACACTAAAATGGAGGGCTAGCATGCATGCATAAATATTTTTATTCTTAAATAGTTGAGGTAACTATGTATGACACAGATGTTTGAATAATGTGCCCATTTCCACATCATTGACTGAGAATCAGGCCTGACTCCCTTGATTTTAATCACAAGCCTAGACAACTGCAGTAGAACCAACATGACTTAAACTCAAGGGAACTGAGAGCAATAAAAGGAGATTATAAAGTTAACAGTTTTGCCTTCTTTGAAATATCAGTTGTAATACAGTGTAAGCTGGGGAAATTTTGCTTCTGTTTAGACTTTACTTCAGCATGAAGTTCTTAAAAAAATAAACTTTTCTCAATCACTCATGCAATGTTTTAACAAGACTTTCATTTATTAGACAGTTTCACTATCATGTATTTATATAAAAAGATAAACTTTCATGAATCTATTTCTTCTTTAAAAAATGCACAGTGTTGGGCCCTCCCTGGTGGCGCAGAGGGTTAAAGCACAGCACTAAGAAGCTAAAGCCACTTCCACATGAGTTTGATCCCCGCCTGCCCCGGAGGTGACCAAATGGCATGGCAGACCTCTCCTGGCCCGCCCGCTGCTCCCCTCAGCTGTGTACTTTGTTGATCTGCCTGTTCTGCTCCCCACTCTGTCCCTGGTGAATCCTCTCACCCTCTGCATTTCTGGCCTGTACCTCAGTTCTATATGAATAAATAAATAAATATTAAAAAAATGCATGGTGATGTCTGAATTAAGTATATTCAGATAACAGTCTTTCACAAAATGGAAAAAAAAAACTTTTAATTAAGTATATTGTTAACAGATTTTCGAGCTTTAAAATCATTATTTGTTAAGGAGTATACTATGATACACAAGTCAATATTCACTGTTCATCCAGTTTCATAAAGATGCCTAGCAATGAATTTGCTAGACAATCTGAACTTAAAAACTCCTTGAGGCTGATTTTAGAATATTGCTATGCTCTGTCCATTCTCTCCAAGTAGAGTAGAAAAAGCATTCTATTTATGATAAAACATTCACAGCCAGATGAGAAAGGGACATGAATGTAAATTAATCCTGAACTAACAAAATGATAACCTGGAGGGTGCAAGGATTAGGATCCTAAAGAAGGCTGTCATGCTGCCCAATATTCAAAATACCTTTGCCACACCACCCAGCAACTTTCAAAGGACACAGAAAAATTGCACTGGCTTGTAAAAGTAGGTCAGAAAAGGAATTTGCCAGTAAAAACTGAGCTCTTTAGGCTTAGAGTTTGAGTATTAGTAAACAAAGGAACATTGTGGATATAAATTCTTTTTTGGAAATAAAGTTACACACTGTATCTTTTTTTACTTAACATTTCTGTTACTGGATAAAACACATGTCTATACTACTGTAAGAGATAGACATGAAAAGAAAATTGGGCCTGATTCTCCCACTGGGCAGAAATTTCCAGGGGATCCCACTTTGCTATACCACAAAGTACAGCAGAAATTCAAGGTGCTATCAACTTAAATGGTCATTCCATTTACCTCCTCTATGCTTAGGAATGAAAATTACAGTCCTCGGGTTGAGCATTTCAAGTAAAATCAACACTAGGCCCATCCTCCCTTTCCACTCCTTTCCTGCCTCTTATTTCATTCTAACAACCACATGCCACTGAATAATGGATGGGGAGGAGCAGTCACTGAGGCCCTTGCCTCACAAATCTCACCAAGTATATGTTAAAGAAAAAGGAAGTCATTCTTCATCTCTACCTAAAACTTAGTTCAAAATTCAATTCAATTTTATTTATTTTTGTCTTCATATGTAAGTGTAGGTATGTGTATGTCTGTGTTCCTTAAATGTGAGTCAAATCCTAACTTCCAAGAAGAGGGCATCAAAGCTTCAAGTGATACAGGGTTGATGTCTGTGTCATGAGATCCTTTATAGAGGGAATATGAATGTTTAGGGAATGTTCATGTGCCTCATATGCTTAAACCAAACAAATTACTTGACAGGACAATAGTTTCATAAATTTCCAGAGGTTATAATAAAGGGAAAAGGAATAAAATACCAAAAAAGAAGAAAAATCCAATATTGCATGATTCATTGTTAGTTAGCTAGACTACCCCAGAATTGCTTGTCATTAAGTATTTGCTTATTGTAGATTAATTTTTGGCACTGTCAGAGTTCAAATTTTAAAAATGGTATTCATGGGGACCCTCCCTGGGGGCGCAGAGGGTTAAAGCACAGCACTAAGAAGCTTAAGCCACTTCAGCATGAGTTCCATTCCTGCCTGCCCCGGAGAAGAAGATCCACATGGCGAGGCAGACCTCTCCTGACCCACCCGCTGCTCCCCTTAGCAGTGTACTTCGTCGATCTGCCTGTTCTGCTCCCTGCTCTGTTTCTGGTGAATCCTCTCACCCTCCACATCTTCGGCCTGTACCCCAGTTCTGTATGAATAAATAAATAAATCTTTGAAAAAAAAATGGTATTCATGGGCTCTCCCTGGTGGTACAACAGGTTAAAGTACATTATGAAGCTCTCTGAAGCCACTGCAACACGAGTTCAGTCCCTGGCCAGGGAGGTGACCCACATGACATGGAAGATCTCTACTGACCTGCCCGCTGCTCCCCTTAGAAGCAGACTTCATCGATCTGACTGTTCTACTCTCCACTCTGTGTCCGGTGAATCTTCTCACCCACCACTCCTCTGGCCTGTACCCCGGTTTTGTATGCATATATAAATAAATCTTAAAAAATATAAAAAGGGGCCCTCCCTGGTGGCGCAGCGGGTTAAAGCACTGCACTGAGAAGCTAAAGCCACTTCCGCATGAGTTCGATCCCCGCCTGCCCCGGGAGGAAACCACATGGTGTGGCAGACCTCTCCTGACCCGCCCACTGCTCCCCTCAGCAGTGTACTTCGTTGATCTGCCTGTTCTGCTCCCCACTCTGTCTCTGGTGAAGTCTCTCACTGCCCCTGAGTCTCTGGCCTGTACCCCAGTTCTGTATGTACAAATAAATAAATCTTTAAAAAAAAAATATAAAAAGGTATTCATAACTTGATACAAAGGTATCAAGTTTCTCTATAACCTGATACAAAGGTATCAAATTTCTCTATATCCAAGTATGCATGTTTGCATGTTTGTGTGTGTGTGTGTATATATATATATATATATACATATATTCGTACTTACTTATAAATCTATTTATAATAAAAAATATGTATATGTTCAGGATAGTATGATCTACTCTTCCCTTTCCTTTTCTGTAGAAACCCTGACCACTTGCTAACTAAGCAAACTAGTAATTTTTACCACCTCAAATATTTACCAAGGTCTTAGTTGTATGACATATTTGTTAATACCACATTACTCACAATGGTATTTCTAAATATGACCAAGCATATTATGTTTACACAGTAGAAAACTGAATAAAGCAGCTTGATACATTTTTTTTTCTTTTTCTATAAAACTTCACAATTTTCAGATATTGGACTCTGATATTGGGGAGTTTTGTTCTGTTATCTAAGATAGTGCTTTAATTTCACCTTTTTTTCATGTCTTAAGGACACAACTTACAAAACTAATATATAGAAAATACCATTTGGCATTTTCTATACTAGCTTGTCTAGACACCTAAATCTCTCTGTATATAAGATAGTCTTCCAGGGAATATGTGTCATGCAGCTCACTGTAAACCCACTGGATCACAATTTCTTTGGGTAGTGTGCAAGAATGTGTGCTTTAAATAAATCTCCTCAGTGACACTGAGGTTCAAGCAGGTTAGAGAATCACTGAACTGCATCATGACAGAACAACGATTAGGGCTTTGTTCTGGCTTAGTTGATGACCAGATACTAGTCCCTAGAGGAAATATTCAGTTATATAGATGTCCAGATATACTTAAAACTGAAAAATCTGTTTCTGAAGCACAACAGACCAGAATACTAATACTAAGATCATTTGATATTAGAGTTTTATATTGTAAATTCATGAAAACCACAGAAATTTTGAGGAGGAATTTCAATACCTATTTTCATTGTTGAAAAACCCATACAGTACATCAAATATTGGTACCTACAAATCATACATACACTACATACAGTACCACTACATACAATAAATCACATACAGTACCATTACATACATACAGTACAATTACATACAGTAAATCAAACATTGGTGCTTAAAAATCATACATGCTCAAATGAGAGTGCACTAAACCAAAAAGGAAAATTTTAAATAACTAAAATAAAATGAAAACAAGCTTGAATTATAGCACGTTGAGTTATCAACGTTCATGACACTGCATTGTAGATCAGTGACCATCCTTTTCCTTACTCTCACATGGTTGAATTATGTAAAATGCATTTTAGCCTAGGCCAGATCCAGTTTTGCTTACAATAAACATGAATTAGAGGTTACTCGCCAGTCTTCCTATTCTATTTATTTTAGAAATTTTGGTTTAAGAAGGAAACAATCTTTCCATTCAATTTAAATTTGAACATATCTGAGCCATAGTTCAAAAGCATATAGACATATAGAAGTGGATAGTACTGAAAGAAAGTAAAGTTTTAGCTTATTAAGAATTATACTATTGGATTCCTTCTGAAACTTTATAAAAGCTTTACATTTTTCAGCTTTTCTCTTTCATATTTTTTTCAGCATTTAAAACTTTTGTCTAAAACTTCCTGAAATAGATATCCGTCAAATTTTAGCTACTAGACCATAAATCCAAGAGAAATAATTATCAGTGAAAACTCAAGATGATACCCTCTCTCCTCCTTTTTTTTCTATTTGTGAAAAGAAATGTATTTTGACTATATGAGGTATAATGGCGTATCTCAATCAGACCCATAGATATACATACTTAGTTTTTTCCTCAATTGTCTGTGGGTCTAGAAATCACTTCTTTTGCTGCTTATAACAAGCATCTCGCTAAGTGTTGGTATGCCTCTCTAAAACTTTTTGGTTGATTTTGAAAAACACCCAACAGACTCCCCAGGATGTCACCTGATCATCTGCTCTATTATTTTTAATTTCATTCTAAAGATTTATAACAAGCTTCACGTGGATCCTGTAAGTTCACAAGTGCTTAGAAGAGCCTCTAATTAGGAAAGAAGTAGTCTAATATCATACAGCTGCATGAATAGAACTCCTTATGTTGAAAAAAAATCAAAGGGAGATTTAAATAAAATACAAAGTCTATTTGAGCTTATGTTTTGTGTGACTGTTTTCTATGTTAACAACTGTTTGGGGATATAGACTCGAACTTTGTACTCTGCCTTTGTCAAGTATGTTGACAGCCTTCATTTGGATGTCTCTGCAGCCTACTGCATGGTAAGCTCCTGCTGAGACAAAGCACAAAGCCTTATTTGGTGATGATAGCTCAACTTCCAGCTCAACGGCTGGCACAGAAAATGTTGCAGAGCTGAACTGAAATTCAGAAATCTGCAACACCTTTCAAATATGTTTTGGTTTAGCAGTCCTTCTGTATGACTGCCAAATACAATTTATTTTTTAAACAGTTGTTTTTTGAGAATGTCCCATCTATTTGGGCTACAAACGCATATTTAAACTTGGTAATGAATATTTTAATTAAAGGTATCAATTATAAAGGGCTCTTTATATAACACATACTTAGTTTTTATTCAAGTAAGTCTAATTCTTCTGAAATAATCCTTGAGGTCAAATGTATCCTGAACAAACACATACAGACTAACATTTTTATCCCACTTACCATTCAGTAATAATACTATTTCCTGGGAGAAATCAATTCTTCTAGAGTCATTATCAAATCAACTGTAATTATGGTGCAGTAGCACACATTTATGCTCATAGAAATATGTTTTAAAAGATTCAGAATTTTCATTGAAGACCAACTATATTTTCCAGTTTCTTCATTAATATTTTGGGGCTTGGGTCCCTCCCTGGTGAAGCTAAGCCAAGCTATGGCTACTTCAGTGTGAGTTCGATCCCCACCTGGAGGTGACCCGCATGGCACAGCAGACCTCTCCTGTCTTGCCTGCTGCTCCCCTCAGCAGTGTACTTTGTAGAATCTGCCTGCACTGCTCTCCACTGTCTCTGGTGAATCCTCACTGTCCCTGCACCTCTGGCCTGTACCTCATTTTTGTATGATTTTGGGGCTTTAGGAAAGTGTTTATGTTATAGGGAACCTGGAACTTCCCCTTTTCCTAGGGACCACCCTGTTACAGTTAGTACTTCTTAAAGATTTGTAACCATCCCTATTATAGCTATTTTTCAGAGTTGAATATCATGGTGCCTCTGCTAATATGAGGGTGTGGACATAAGATAGGACAACATGGCAGAGAAAACTGACAAAACGTGGTTCTGTCCAACCTGAGTGTTCTGCAGGCCTGTTTCCATTTCATAATGGTAGTATCCTATTTCTATTTAATAATGCTAAGATAATCTAATCAGGGAGAAAGTTCTAAACTTAATTGGCAAAAAATCAGATTGGAGTGAGATCCAAAACTGCAGAGGTCAAGGGCCTATAACCATTATTCTTCTAGCAGAAACAGAAACAGAACCAGCCAGTACATGCAAACAAAAGAGATGAACAGTGAATAGAAGGCCACCCACACAAACCTTTCTTTGCTTGCCTTGTTCTGTTATGGACTACCATGAACACAGGTACTATGGGGCTTGCAATAATTTGAATTGAGAGACCAACTGGTGACTTTATTGTCTATAGTTACCCGTTTTTGGAACAATTTTTCTTTATTTTTGACACTTCTTCTTTAATTGATGCTTGTTTACTTAGTGTTAGCAATGTTAACACAGTTTTATATCAGTGTGACTTTAAGTTAAAGACACTATTCATCCATCCATTATTACTAAACAATAGGAACGTTATCTTTAAAAAGAAAAAAAGAAGTATTTGCAAAGTATTTTTGAGGGGCATTGCTTTCAAACTAGTTGGTTTTGAAAGCTTTTACAAATACATTAGAAATAATTTTCATTTGTGACAATGTACTTTTCAGTTATAGTTGTCAATAGCATGATGCCACATGCTATTGTGATGTTACTTGCACTGTTTTTCACTATTCTGGATCTGCTTTAAATATTCATTAAAATATTCAAATTATGTAAGATTCTTCATTTTATATCTACATAACACTCTTACAGGATATTTATGGCACACTATCAAGTCCAACATATGTCAAGCTAGAATCCAGCATTTGTTAAAACAAATAAAATAGCTATACATTTAAATGGTTAAAGCCTTTACAAAGATGGAGGATTATGGATGCTTCGTGGTAAGGGTAGCATGAAAACATACCTCTGAGGAGGTGTGAACTTGTACCTCTATGTCATACATACAATGTTGTAGGTCAGTATTACTGATATAAAAAATAATACAATAAAGTGGGATAAAAAGTGGGGGAGGATGCACTGGACTGTAGTGTTGGCACATGGGTGATTTCGTGATGGGAAGTCCATGGGGATTATAACTGAGATGGAAAAAAGGCACAGAATGAAGTAAAACTAAACTACTATATTAAAATAATATATAATACAATAAAAAAGATCTCAAAGTTCAAAAATTAAAAAAAAACACTATTACTGAAATAGCAACAGCTACTCTTGTAAGGAATATTTTGTCCACATATCACTGTCAATCACTAGATTCTAGGGACATATTGTTGAATTAAGTACCCTTTCTTTTAGGATTTTCCCTGTATTTCTCCTTGTAGGATTTTGATTTAAAGTTTAATTTAATACTGCAAGGGTTACTATGTTGCTATTAATTTTCAACTATTTATTGATTGGGGGGTATAAGAAAAAAAAATCTGATACAATGGATGATGTTAAACGATATTAAAACAACCCCCTATACTCTTAGGGTCTTCAAAACATTATAATCAGATGAAATAGTTTTAATTCCCATAGATCCACATAGATATAAATGGTTTTCAAATCAATTTAGATTGTACTTCTCTTCTGAGCTACAAAAACCTCATTTTTCCAAATGCCTACGAAATATCTCTTGTTTTTTCTAAGGGTAACTCAGATCAGTATATATTATGTTGACCAGAACTCTTTATCTTACTTTCAGATCAGCTCTTTGCCTTCTCTACTTTGTGCTGTTAAAGGAGCACAAGCTAGTATTACAGACAGCTAGTATTAACATCTGTTATTGCCCCTTACTGTCTTCCCAATTCCCAACCACATCCTTTATGTTAGATTTAGTGCCACCACCCTATACTACCTATTTATTCACATGAATACTGAAATGATCTCTTGCATGTTTTACTCATTAACTTAATTACCTTAATATGGTACTTACATATACTTTGGGATGATATTAATCTTCCTAACATAGCATTTCTTTAAATCCGTCTATAATTAGCTTTGTGATCTTAAATAGGTCATTTAAGCTCTCTGAGAAATCAAAGTGTGCAATTAAATGATATCTAAAAGTGACTGTCAGAAACACACATTTTTTTAAAAAGGCTTCATTTTCATATGATAAATATTAGGTTCTATAATACCTTATTAGCCCAACATATGATATAGAACACAGATTTAACATGCATACAAAGAAATACTCGGGCAAGTTAAATAATTTCTAAAGAATATGATGAGTTATGTATCTTTTCTGTGATATTATAGTTAAAAATCATATTAAAAGACATTTATTTGCACAATAAAATCACACTTAAACTTTCCTAGTTTAACAAAAGACTAGGAGTCACATTCTCGAACAATTATTTTCTTCTACTTATTTTTTACAGTTCTTTAAGAAGCATTCATATCACATGAGTGAAGCCTGAATTATCAGCAAATGCCACAATGATGTCAATGGGTTATTATAAGGCACTTCTGCAAGATGTCAGGGTAGCTGGAGAGGACTGTTTAGAATGAAAACTGTCTTAATATTATGAAGAAAAAAGTATTAACTTGATGCTGAAGAAGCTTATTCTTTTTTTTCTTCTTAAAGAAAATTGGGGTACAGGCTCAAGGTGTTGTGGGTGTGAGGATTCACCAGATACCGAGTAGGGAGCAGAACAAGCAGATGTGCTAAAATACACTGCTAAGGGGAGCAGCAGGCAGGACAGGAGAGGTCTGCCACTCCATATGGATCATCTCCCACATGGGGATCAAACTCATGCTACAGTGACTGTGGATAGCTTTATAATGCTGTGCTTTAACACGTTGCACCACCAGGGAGGGCCCTGAGGAAGCTTTTTCTTATAGTTTCTTAAATGAAACAGCAAGTTTAGGCTAAAAAAATAATATACAAACATCTATTGTATTTCCATATGCAGATAATGACTTAGCAGAAAGGAATAAGGAAGACAATAGCATTTTACAATTTCATCAAAAGCATTAAATACTTTCTAATAAATTTATCCAAAGAAATACTAAGACCTGTGCACTGAAAACTATGGAACATTTTTAAAAAATAAAAAAGCAATAAATGACACAGAGATGGAAAGGTATTCTGTGTTCATTGATTGGAAAAAAAAATAATATAGTTAAAAAGTCTATATTTAGGCAATATACAGATTCAATGCAATCCCTATCAAAATACTAATGGCATTCTTCACAGTGACTTAAAATATTTACTCAAAACATGAGGTATTTAAACTAATGGAATATTCATTTGTACTTACAGACACTGCATTTTTTTTAAAGATTTATTTATTTATACATACAGAACTGGGGTACAGGCCAGAGGCTCAGGGGCGGTGAGAGGTTTCACCAGAGAACAAGCAGATCGATGAAGTACACTGCTGAAGGGAGCAGCAGGTGGGCCAGGAGAGGTCTGCCACATCATGTGGTCACCTCCGGGACAGGCGGGAATCGAACTCATGCGGAAGTGGCTTTAGCTTTTCAGTGCTGTGCTTTAACCCGCTGTGCCACCTGGGAGGGCCAGACACTGCATTTTTAACTCAAAATTTCTATGGTGGAAAAATTAAAGAATATGAACTTCCCATAAAAGCAAATTCTGAAGTCTCTAGTTTAGAAGCTAATGCATCTACCAATTGGCAGTAGTTAGAGAGAAGGCTTAATGTTAAGCTGAAACTGTAGAAACTGTGGAGCTTGTGAATAAAGACAGATGAACCAGTTTTACCATAAACAGAATAAAAAGAGAGAATTCTAGGGAAAGGGCGGGGCTGGAATGTATATTGGAGGACTCCTTATTTAGAAAGCATTTATTTTTTAATATATGAAATAAAATTGTCAAGTTAATGTAACAAGCTGGAAACTCAATATTTTCTAAGTGGTAGCTGTAGGAAAATATCTGGAAATCATCAAGATATGTCTTTATAAACATAGAAAATATATCTATGTTGTATTATATATATATATTTGTATATATATATGTATGTATATATATATATATAAATAACAATTTTTTATATTGGAACCCACATTCTAATAAAAGTGTTAATATTTCAAAATAATACAGTGTAGAAAATCACCAATAAATCCTAATATTGGGAAGTTAACCCTATCCTTACTTTCATCCATAGTGTCAAACTCGTTGATGTCCTCATAATTTTCTATCTGCTTGACCCAGGTACTATTTTTAAAAACTTTGTGAATCGCTACTATAGGCAGGAGAGATATGATGCTTCTGAAATCATGGAGGAATGAGAGTGCAGAGAAGCATTATAATTCAAGGAGTACGTTAATAATTTCTTTATGTATCAAATGTATAAATACATACACAATCTACTTCTCTGAGGAAGATATCATGAGAGGGAAGTTCTCCATATTTTCAGCGATCAAGTACAAAATACACTTGAATCAAGTAGGTTGTAAGTCATTACAGACTAATGATAGTTAGGAAGCATGTTTTGGTCCCAGTATTACACTAATTGTAAGGCTTGTTGAGGGCAGCAGAAACAGGCAAGGGCATACTCTGTATGAAAGAAGGTTTTATTTTTTAACTACTGGGTAGTCTCTGCACTGCCAGATTTTTAATCTGCAAGGAAACAGAAATTTACTTCTCATTATAAAATCTTGAAATTTAAAACTGTTGACAACTAAATCATTTTCCTTACCATTTGTATAGGTCAAGCTATATATGTCTCTGGGTCATCACAGAAACTGTAACTTCTAGAAAAAGAGTATGTGGCACTATTCTCTCCAAGAGAATGCAAACAAAACAGATGGAAGACAAGAGACAGCACCAGGAACAGTAAACAATCCTCCCCACTAGCCTCTTTCTTTATAGTATAAGTAGAACGTTGATTATTAATACAGATTTTCATTAGTCATATATTCATAACCAATGGATAATCCTATAATTTCCTTTCTCGGGAAGCCAAGACAATTCTGTATATAAAATTATGTCAAAATTGTTGTTTGTGGAGGGGAAAGAGGTGATGGGAATCTGGAGAAACTCCACAGGTAGCAGACATCACAGACCCAGCTGATGTTGTATGATTTTAAGCCTACCATTGTGGCTATCCCAGGAGCTGTGAAAATACCTGGGCAAAACCAACAACATTTTGGAAAACAACTACTCTATAAATTTGGATTTAACGTATAATATATGCCAAAACTATCTATCTATCTATCTATCTATCTATCTATCTATCTATCTATCTATCTATCTATCTAATAGCAAAATGTACATTTAAAATTTGATGTATCAGGAAAGATTATTTACTGTTTTACAATCTAAATTTAAGAGCATAAAATGATTTGTGTGTATTAATGGAATAAATTATGCAAAGCTACAATTTTGACTACAAAGAGGATAGTGGAGATTTTTCAAAAGGGTAATTTTATATAAAATCATGGTGTTAAAAGCAGTGTAATTTTTAGCAACTTGGGATGAATGAGCTAGAGTATTCCCTCCCCTCTCTGGCACACAGATTTGGCAATGCCATAAGTAATCACATATGAATTTAATGTTCATAATTAACCATAATTAGCATGCAAAATGTTAATGAAAGTGGTTTTTAGAAGCAAGGAAAATCAGCATATCATTATAAAACAAGAAGAGATTGCTTGATGTATAAACCTACTTGTTCATAGATCAGTTCATAAATGTTAAACACATTTTCTGTGCTACTTTTAACATTTATGGTCTCATAAAACTCTTGCAGAAGTAAACGTGCAGTAGGTGATGTTTTTCTATGAAGCCTCAGTTCCAGTTCTTCATTACCCTTTGCCTTACCAGACTCCACACCAGAGCCCTCCATCAGGGCTGAATTCCTATCTACACATGTCCTCTATGCCAGACCCTGAGGCAGGAGGAATGTCATCTGAAGAGCCACAAGCAACTCAAATATGTTTTTGATTAATATGGCTTCCTCCTACTGGCATTTAGAATCATAATATTTATTGTTAGTCGTTTTATTTTCTTTCCCCAGAAGAGTATCTCCTGAGAGCACTATTCACTTAATAGCATTTGCCCAATATCTGGGATTCAGACCTCAGTATCTTTCTTGGCCTATCCTCCCTCATTTCTTCAAACTGAAGAATTCCAATGGATTCTAAATCTGGGACCCTTTCATTGTAAACTCTAATTTAAATTCCCTCATCTTACCAGCTGCTTTCCCAGAATCTACTTTTACCAGTTCTTCCTTTGCCTTGTTACTAGTTACTTTTCCTATAGAACACATGATAATGCTCAGAAATATTCAGAATCTCCCTTCATTGTAGGAAAAATCCAACCAAATCTTTAGAATTCAGTGATCTGCAATAATTTGTTTTTAGTATACTTCATTATTGTATATGCGCTCATTATGGAATCAGTGCCTTCTTTCCCTGGTGTTAACTTGCTCCATCAGAGTAACATGACAAATCCTTTTACTTATCTGAAAAGGTCCCTTCTCTTCTGTCTTGTCTGATGTCACTAAGAACAACTTTTCTCTTCCCTTCCATGGTTCCATAGTAGCTGTTGTCTGCATTAAAACCTCTGGTAAACTGCCTCAGACCAAGGGCAATGATAATTTTTAAAGGTCATTGTTCATTTCTTTCATTCATTCAGTTCATCCAGCATTAAATAGAATTTCTCCCTTTCAAATGAATTAAATTCAGACTTTTCTTCTCTTATTTTTAGATTAGGAAATCAAAGCTGAGAAACGCTAAGTGATTTAATCAGGGTCTTTTGGTCATTTAGTTCCAAAACTAGTCTCCTTGACACCCAATCTCCTATGCTACACACTAAGTGTGCCATAACAATGGACACTAACACAGCCGGAGGACCTTCCATGTGTCAGGAACTGTTCTAATTATTTTACATGGGTTATTTAATTCTCACAACAACTCTGCGGGAATCTCTATATCACAATGCAAAAACTGAAGCATAGAGACATTCAATTGGTTCCCAAAGATCACACAGCTAATTTAACATGGTGCCAGAATTAAACAGAGAAAGAAGTTGGTTACCAGATTCTAAATTCTTAAAGTTTTACAAATCTAAAGAAAAGATTTGTATTTTAAAAGCCTACATCAGAAAGAGACACTAAAGAATGTTTCTCTAATGGCAGAATTTAGACATTTGTGCCCTTCGGGTGGGAGGCAGAAAGACCTCCCCTTGAGCCTTCAAATCACACTACAGATGCCACACCACTTTGCTTTATATTAACAGCTTGCCTTAGAAGAGTATGTGTATTTTTGCTTGAGTGAGTTCAAACTTTAATACTTGTTCTCTGAACAAGGTTTGGCCACCTTTAATTTATGTTCCTCTATAAAAGTCAACATGAGTTTCTGGCTGTAAATTTTTCATGCCTTACTAATGAACTAAATTGTGTTTTCTGTCAGTGTTCCATTTAAATTGATGTGACCTCATTCATTAGCACATATGCATTCACAGCCATAAGAAATGTACAATGTTTCAAAAACTCTGCCTACCCAAAATGCCAAGGGGGAATAGGTGGAACAGTTGATGGAGATATATGGGAAAAGAAGAAACATTTAAAGATGATTTTATTGCAGCTAACTTTCAAAAAAAAAATCTTTCTAATATGCCACATTCATCCTACTACTTTCCTCCTCAAGTGGAGACCTTTAATTTTTCAGCACAAATAGCACTATCAGCTTTATAATCACTACCTTGTATGCAAACTGTCCCACAAGCAAGCTCAAACCTATCTTTCTAAACAGAACTCTCATTCAGACATCTCATGTTCAATTATAAGCCCTCTTACTCATATTTACTGAGTGTCTATTATGCATCAGACACTATTCTAGGTAGTGAAAGGCACTAACATGGTAAATGCAAGAAAGGCCTGTTCTCATGGTGCTTGGATCTTAGTAAAATAGACATGAAAATAAGAAAGGTCATTTTAGCAATGAATATCATTTGTAAACCAATTAATCTCAAAATTTTTATCTGAAAAAAAATAATTGAACATTTTTATCATACTCTTATTTACATAATTTAAATGTATTATGTACATTTTAAAACAATAATATATGCTAGGTTTAAATATTTTAATATGTTAAAATAACTGTGAAATCCATTAACTAGTATATAAATGAGTTGATGACAATGAACATATTGGTAATACAAACATTAGTAAGAAAATTAGTGTTTTAATTTTTTCAGAATTCTGTAATGCTTTGAAGAAAACTAAACTTTCATATCTGTTTCTGCACTCAGTCTGCTTATTATAATGATCCTGTAACAGTATTTACTGTTGTGATGATTCTAGAAAACTCTACTGTACATTCATGGAAGAATAAGAATGAAAAAGGAAAATTTCCTTCTATCACTGTAATGAAAATTTGTGAATTCTTCCAACAGAACCTGGGGGGCCTTCAGGGATTCCCCTCAAACACTGAGAGACATCAGTATAAGGTAAGGAGACACATAACAGAGGTGATGTCATTATTTCAGACAGGGGTGAAAAAATGCCACTCTGAGAAAGTGAAAGCTGAACTGAGATTTAAAAAATGAGCAGCACCCAAATCAACTGTTGGCATAGAAAGCAATTCGCATAAAATACTTAGAGTAGGGAAGAGCTAAAATAAATAAATAAATAAATAAATAAGGAGAAGAATCTGAAAGGGACCACTGTGGTGAGAATGTGGTTAACAGAGAAAAGAGTAGCATGGACTGTGGTTGTAAAGCAAGGCAGAGTCAACTGAGAAGGGCAGAGGTCATAAAATAGTGGCTTGTGATTTCTGATCTGGACATCTGTCTCACAGATGTATTGTGTCTGCACAGTACTGCTTTTTTTTTTTTATCAGTATTCTTATTGAGCCAAATAGTTTTAAATGGAGATTTTACACACAAATCTGGATTTTTGGATTCTCTTAAATAGTCCAAAACATGAGGCAATGCTCAGGCTACTTCTATGTGGGCAACTAGATGAGTAGCAACTGTTACATTAGAAGGAGCCAGAGTCTCCACCACTCCTTATTGCTTCTTCAAAGGACAAGCCCTCTCTGTTGTCATTCATCCTGGCTGGTTCATTTATTAAAGTTACCTTCTTTGGCCTACAGACCTGTTGACACTGTAACAGCTCCAAGAAGGGACTGATCTGCTTTTGTAGCATTTGACTTTTGGTTGTAAGTGAAATTCATCCTTGAATTGTGGCAGACATGGAAGTACATTCGCTGATATTTTGAAGACTTCTAATTTTTTTTTTTTGTAATACTATAGTTTATTTTTACATCATTTTGTGCCGTTTTCCATCTCAGTTATAAACCTCGTGGACTTCCCATCACCAAATCACCTGTGTTCCATTACCATAGTCCAATGCACTTCCTCTCCCTCCCCCCATTTTTTGATTCCATTCCCGACTCCACCTCTGTAAATTGTCTCTGGTATAAAGTTGTTCATTTATTATTATGATTTTCTTTCCTGGCATTTTATATTCCTGCTATGAGTGAAACCATCTGGTATTTTTCCTTTTCTTTCTGGCTTATTTCACTAAGCATGAGCTCTTCCAGCTCCGTCCATGTTGCTGCAAAAGGCATATGTTTAACTTTTTTGATTACCGAATAATATTCCATTGTGTCTATATAACACATCTTTTTAATCCAATCATCCACTTTTGGCATTTGAGTTGTTTCCATGTCTTTCCTATTGTAAATAAAGCAGAAATAAACATGGGGGTACAGAAGACACCTAATTTTTATGTGGAAAATAGATTGTAGGAGGCGAGAGTGGAAGTTGCTACTCTTAATTGTGCTCTGCCTCACTCCAACCCTTAAGTGTACTGTGAAGTTTGTTTTTGCTGCTGTCCTTCCCAATCAGAATAATCTTTCTTCCACTCACATCATATATTACCTATTCTATACCCAAGATTTACCTCACAGCCCTTTCCTCAAAGTGGTATGTAGGTAAGATAATCCTCAGGCCATAATCACTCCCTAAGACTTTGCTATACTCCTCTTTACATTAAGTATTTATAGTAGTAGATTTTTAGGGGTGAACAATGTAGTATACACAGATGTTGATTTATAATGAAGCATGCTTGAAACTTAAAATTATGCATAAGTCAACCTTACTTCAATAACAAGTGTCTGAAAAGATAAATGGATTTATTATCCATGGTTTTAGAACTTTGCACAATGAGAGTAATCTTACCAATTGGGCTGTAAATTCCTTGAGAACTTGAACATCTCTCCACTACTTTTATCAACTTAATGACTGTTGCTACCAAACCAATAAGAAAAAAATCACAGCTAACAATGGTATTATAGCATTTATAATTCCTTAGGTGCATCCTTCAAGTTGTCTAAGTTCTCACTATCTTGTTGCTTGAGTTGAATCCTTAGAGCTTTGAGAAAATACCAAACATATTGACATCAAAAGCAACTGCTTTTAAAGCAAAGGTACTATCTTGTTCTATATTACATAAAAGACTAAGTAAGTTATTTAACTTCTTTCTCATGTTGCTCATCTGCACAATGGGGTTATAATAAATAGCATAGCACCAAGTGTTGGTGGAAGATTAAATAAGACAATACAAAAATTCAGCTCTTGGTAGCTATCATCAGCAGCACGGTTTTCAGATGTTTGTCCTCACACAGAAGTATCTGCACTATTCATGAATTACAAACATTTTTTGAATTATTTTTATAATATCCACACATTAAAAATATTTTGTAACAGGCCCTCCCTGGTGGCGCAGCGGGTTAAAGCGAAGCGCAAAGAATCTTAAGCCACTTCCGCATGAGTTCGATCCCAGCCTGCCCCGGAGGAGATCCACATGGCATGGCAGACCTCTCCTGACCTGCCTGCTGCTCCCCTCAGCAATGCACTTCGTCGATCTGCCTGTTCTGCCCTCTACCCTGTTCCTGGTGAATCCTCTTACCCTCCGCATCTCTGGCCTGTACCCCAGTTCTGTACAAATAAATAATCTTTAAAAAAAAATCTTTTGTGACATTAACTTTTCAGTAATAAAAATTACTTTATCACTAAATATGTGTGTGTGTGCACATGTGCACGTGCATGAGTGTGTGTGGGGTACTCAAAGACATCTTTCTGGGGAGACCTTTATGACTTATTCATAAATATATTAAGAATTTCTCTAAAGGTGAATTTTTAAATTATTTTTTAGAATTTTATATTTACTTACAATTATCTTTTTCATTATCAAGTTTCATATGTTTTATAGATGTTACCAGGCTACAAAGGTAGGTCAATCAGGTTAAAGTCGATATAAAGCAGAAGGAAAAAGAGATATTTAGAAAGTGGATACTGGGGTTACATGGCCTGCTTTAGACCCTGGAATTTCCACTTTTTTCCATCATAACTAACCTCTTGTGACTCATTTACCACATATATAAATTGAAATTAAGGACAGTTATCTAATATATAAGATTATTTAAAACAATTTTTGGTGTCAATTTATGATTTATAACCCGAAAATTAAGACTCTTATTCAACTCATTATCAAACCAAATTGAAATGGTGTCCCTTCTTAACCATTAAACCTATTAAAAAATTGTTTTGATAATGAAATAATTCCTCTTGAAATACAAATGGAAGAATAATTTTATACATTTAAATTAGGCCATGCTGAAAGTCCCAGAATTTTGACACCTTGATCTGTCACATGCAAAATACCTATCCTTAAGCGGTGTGAAAACACTTGTCAGTAAAAGGAATATGCTGCTGATCTTAAAGCTCTCATTTCTTTGCTCTTTCCATCATTGCACTGCTCCTAGCAGTTCCCAGGGAATTGCTTTCAGGGTCATGTAGAAATGGACCCAAGAGATTGCAATAATTACATCCCAGTGGTGTTGACATTCAGCTTTGTCCCACAAGCTGCTGAGGACAGGCAGGGCGCCATCTGTCATGTTAGATGGCCACTAGCTAGCTATAAGTGGTGGAGATTGCTTTTCTGACATGATGCAGCTTGCTTATGAGCCAGCCTTGTAAACCCTTAAGCAATTAGAGTTATCTTGGAAAAAGATCATGGTAAAATTATGAGTACATATTGAGGATAGGTGGTCACAAAATCACAATATCACAGGAAACATTCATGTGTCATTCTTAATTATACTAGGTGCTTTCTTTAAAGTGGATACCATAAACTTTTAATAAGTGTACAAATTATTATGCATTCTAGTTATGATATTTGTTAGTCATGCCCTACTGAATTCTTCAAATTTGAAATGGTTTGCTTCATTCTCCTCTAGCGGCCAAGTGTTTTGTAAACTAAGGTCATTTTCTTTGGCGGAAACACTCCTATTTACTAAAAGTTTATTTTTTATATCCCTGAAATGATTAATATAAAGTGTGATTTTAATTACTATACATTATCTCACCTAATCTCTTATCAGTATCTTCATACCATTTGATAATAATGGTCACTGATGTTTAAAACAGTATTTTTTATTTCTCTCTCTCTCTCTCTCTTTTTTAAGATTCACTTACTTATGCATATAGAACTGGGATACAGGTCAGAGGTACAGGAGTGGTGAGAGGATTTACCAGAGACAGAATGGGGAGCAGAACAGGCCGGCCAACAAAGTATACTGCTGAGGAGACCAGTGGGCTGGTCAAGAGAGTTCTGCCACACCATGTGGGTCACCTCTGGGGCTGGGGATTGAACCCATGGTGAAGCTACTGCAGAGCTTCATGGTGCTGTACTTTAACCCTCTGCACCACCAGGTAGGGACCTAACTTTTCTTTTTTAATGTACTTATTAGGTAACAAATGGGACTAGAGAAAATACAGTCACCCTGTGTTGTTTCTTGCTCTGAAAATTAAATTAAATCTTTACATAGTGCCAGTGATTATAATTTAAATGTTTTTTTCACCTTCTAAGCTTTTGATGAGAAAATTGCTTATAACTAAGTATTCTGTATATATAATATTTTTACAGATTAACTCTCACTACTTTTAAAATATAAGAGAATTTATGTTGTGTGAAGTTGGATATAGTATTTTGAAAGCACTATGAATAAAAGAGGGTAAAAATCACTTCAACGGGGTAAAGCGCAGCACTGCAAGCTAGCGGCAGCCGCTTCAGTGTCGATTTGATCCCAGCCCCGGAGGTGATCCACATGGCAAGGCAGACCTCTCCTGCCATGCCTGCTGCAACCCTCAGCAGTGTGCTTCCTCTGTTGCCTGTCCTGCTTCCCACTCTGTCTCTGGTGAATCCTCTCACCACTGTTATACCTCTGGCCTGTACCCCAGTTCTTTATGCATAAATAAATAAATCTTAAAAAAAAAATCGCTTCACCAAGTCCGATGTAATGAATTCCTACTTAGGGTGAAATATTTCTTTCAATCTAAATTATACCTTGGCTTAGAACTTTTTGTATTGACAAATTTAAAAATCATATTCTTCTTTCATGTTTAATAACTCTAATAATAAAAATGAACATAATTTCACAAAAATTGACATTGGAACACAGGGTAATTTAAAAAATTTTATGCTGCAAGATATACATAACAAAGCAATTGATCACATCTGGGGTGGCTGAAAAAGGAAATAAGAATGGTACCCAAAAGGGAAAATATTCCCTGATGGATACAAGTTTGGATACATTTGTTCAAAAATTCATAGATTACACAAGAATAAGATAAGATACATATGGGAACTATATATTTTGATCATTTAAATGTATCAATGGTTCATCCATTGTACAAAGTGCACCATGGTAAAAGATACTGATAATGGAAAAAGAGAGACGGCCAAGAAAAAAATGAGTACTTTTCTCTGAATTCTGCAATGAACTTAAAAAACTATTCTGAAAAATAGAATGCTGCTCAGGTCCCTACTTTGGATATTGAGATAAAACAGGCTGCCATTTACTAGGTGGAGGGCAAGGAATTGAAAGGAGTTTGAGCTCAGTAGTAACTGGTATTCAGACTAAGACATCTTGAATCTGTGGTGGCTCTGGGAACTAGAGTACATAGTTGTATATAAGAACATTGGGTTCCGGAGAGACCATCACATACTCCAATGCTGAGTAAGAATAACAGAATGAAAACCACAAAGAGTTTAGCTGGTATTTAAAATGAGTTTGGACACATAGTCAAACCTAATTCAGGGTAACCTTGAGCCTCAGGCTCACATGATTTATCAGCTCTTGCTGATACTCAGTTTCTACAGTGCTGTCCTACTAAGATCCACACTAACCTCATTTAGTCCAACACCTTGCTGTTTTTTTTTTTTTTTTAGTTTTTTTATCTTTTTTTTTCTTTTAATTGAGTTAATATTAGTTTACATTGTTGTTTATTTTAGAGGTACTGGATTTCTCACTTCAGATGCCAATACCTTTCTGAATTTATTCCCGATTACTTTATCTCTTCATGTTTCAGTCATATTATCTTTCTTCTAAGAATATGCCAGGAATGCTCCATCACACCTTTGGGGCTTTGGTCTGGCTCTTTTCTCTCTCCAAAGTGCTCTTGCCATAAATATCCCTTTTGTTTTCCCTTATCCTCTTCAAGTCTCAGAGCCTCAAGGAGATGCTGGGTTTATCATTTTAATGCTACAAAGTGCCCTCCCTCATCCTACAGATTACCATTATCCTACTCTGCTCTTTCACTTTCCATAGTAATTATCACTGTATAAATACTGAGGATTTATTTATGTATCCTTCCACATTATATATGCATTATGGTGGAGGTGCTCTGTTCAGTTATGTGTGCTCAATGTCTGTAACCACATATGACACATAATAAATGAGAACTAATAAGTATTTGTTTGTGTTGATTTATTATGTTTAAAAATCACAGTGGTTGCTTATTTCAGAAACATGAGATATAATTTATAGAAATCATTCAAAAGAACTATGATTTGAATTCTAGGAGCATGATCTCTCCATTCTACTTCAATCTTGTTAAGATTGCTTAGGTGACCTAGGGTCCTTTGTGGCCCTATGTAAATTTCAGTAATGTTTGCTCTAATCCTTTGAATAACTCCATTGAAACTCTGATAGGGACTTGGCACTGAAGCTATGCATATTGCTTTGGGTAAGAAGGACATTTTAACAATGTTAAATTCTTCTGATCCATAGCATTTCCATTTTCTTGGATCTTCTTCCATTTTCTTTTACCAATATCTATATAGTAATCAAATAGTATTACATAAAAATAAAAATGGACATACAGACTAGTGGAATAGAACTGAAAGCCCATAAGCTTCCCTACATATTCATCATTATTAAATCCACAACAAAGGAGACAAAATTATACAGTGGAGAAAGTTACCTCAACAAACAGTGCTGGAAAAATTGGATAAATATATGTAAAAGAATGAAACTATATATAATCTCATGCCATACACAAAAAGTAAATGAAAATAGATTAAATATTTGGAGCTAAGACCCTAAGCCATATATTACACAGGAAAATATGCCTCATTTGTTTCATATCTTTGGGAACTAAAATCCAATGGCAAGGGAAGCAAAGGCAAAAAAATAAAAATGGGGTTACCTCAAACTAAAAAGTTTCTGTACAGTAAAATAAACTAGCAATAAAACAAAGAGACACCTTACTAAATGGGAGAAAATATTTGCACACTATATATATATCAGGGGTCAATAAGATCTATAAAGAACTCATACAATCAACAAAAAACAAATAATCCAATTAAAAAATGGGCAGAAGAAAGAAATAGACATTTCTCAAAAGAAGACAAACAAATGGCCAATAGCCAATGAAAAACATGTTGGGCATCACTTATAACCAGGGGTAGGCAAATATCCATCATAACTACAATGAGGTAACAGCTCATTCCCATGAGAATGGTCTACATCAAACAATTCAGAAACAAATGCTGGCAAGGGTGTGCAAAAAAGGAACTCTCCTACCCTGCCAATGGGAATTCAGACTAACTAATCTCTATGCAAAACATTATGGAGATTCTTTAAAATATTTAAAATAGGGCCTCCTGGGGTTAACCCATATGGCACAGCAGACCTCTCCTGTTCTGCTTAGTGCTCCCCTCAGCAGTGTATTTCAGTAGATCTGCTTCCCATTCTGTCTCTGGTGAATCATTTTCACCATCACACCTCTGGTCTACACCACAGTTTCTCCATGCAAAAAATAAGTAAAATCTTAAAAAAAAAAGTATTAAAAATAAAATAGATCTATCCTATGATACAGCAAAATTCACTTCTAGGTAGTTCCCCAAAGTATGAAAAACCATTTTGAAAGGATATAGACACTCATATGTCCATTGTAGCACTATTTACAAAAATGCTTATGGAAACAAATCATAGGACCAAAGACAGGTGATTGGATTAGGAAGATATGATACACACACACAGAGCAGAATACTACTGAGCTATGAAGAAAAGATGGACTTTTGCCATTTCTAACAATCTGTATGGAATTGGAGGGGACTGTGCTCCAACTCCAGATGCTTTTTACACATACACGGAATAAAATAAAAAAAGGAACTTACAAAAACAAAACAAAACAAAACAAGCCCTAGAAATCTTATTGTGGAATGGAGGCTATAAGAGGAGAGGGGGTGGAAATGGAAATAAAGCAGAGTGGGCTTGATGGGTCTCTATATAATGGGGACTGGTGTTGCATGTGGTATGGTGACATACATTTGAGAGGGTGTGAAACAATTTCCCTAAGTCATATACAGTGTTGTAAACCAATGTTACCTTTAAAACAAAACAAAACAAACCCCTTTCATTGCATTTGGTGGGTGAAGTATAACCAAACTGTTTACTTTTACTTACATTTACAAATGATAACTTTATCCAGAAATATATTAATATGATAGCAACAAACAAATCAGTATATCCTTTAAGGAACTCCACTGAATTGTAAATAGTCAATAATTATTCTTATGATATTACAATTTTGATGATACATAATGAAAATGAACTTGGTCAAAAAACTTGATGCCTGAATTATTTTCATTCCATTTGAGCACAGATTTCAGTAAGCAGCATTCTTTTTTTGAGTTTAGTGCTCTTGATTAAAACTTTATTTTTAATTTAATTCTTATATAAAATCAATCTAAAATATACACTATACAAAAAGGCTCAAATTTCTCAATCATTTTACTTAAGAAAGCAACAAGACCAATATGATTGTCCAAAGAAACTTCCAGTAACTACCTTACATATAATTTATTTATTATCATTTGAACATACTCAAAACCAACCTGTAACATATGAAGACATTTTGAAATGTACTTTATGATAAAGTCATTTTTTTCTTAACACTAACATAGCAGTCACATCCTCCAAAAATATAGATTTATACTTCCTTTGAATACACTCAGTTTTATTCACTGCTTACAGGAAGTAAAGGACAAATTTTGGCATCAGTGAAGAGTTATGCACATGCAATTGATTAGGAAACTGAATGCTACAATTGTTACATTGTCCCAGAGCTTATCTTCTATAGTATGGAAAAATCAAACCTCTCCTACATGTGGTGTTTATCTTAGTAATCATGGAAACAATTATCTGCATTTACAAATGTCTTCACAGCATCAGCAATAGCAAGTTGAAATAAGGTTAGAGAATGAGATATGTATTGCTCCTTGTGTGAATAACCAATGAGTAGGCCAAAAAACCTCCAGTCAGCCAGTGCATTATTAGAAAGTGTGAGGGGGAAATGTAAAGCTACTTTAAAAATTTTAATGACAAACATAGCTTGCTAAGAAATCACTAAAAGCTAAAAAGTCTAAGTCATTATGGATATGAATAACATAGGGTTGGGGGAATCATGAAATAACCTGCTCATGTTAGTCTGTTGATTTAATCTAATACATCTAATATCAAATATTCTGGGCTGCATGCACTATACTTAAATAAAATACAAATGTAACAGTGGTAGAAATCATAGCATAGAGAAACACAGACACACAAGAAGTGACTGTTTCTTTTAAATATCATGCATGCAGTACAATATTTACTGTAACTACGTGAAAATGAATCACAATCACAGTTGACTTTAACTGTAGCTGATAGTACAGATTATTATACCTAGTTTCATAAATACTATGAATACAATACTGTATGTATAAGACCACAAAAATGGCTCCATTCAATCTCAGACAACCTGGATTTTTTAAAATGAGAAGTGTTTAGCATGTCTAAGAACATACTGCTCATTTCCTGGGAGGTATTTATTGTTCTAAATAATGTAATGGTACATTCATTTTCTTGGAAAGTAGCAAGAACTGTGAATCACTGTAGAACATTGAGTAAAACCTCAAAATAAATTCAGGATTTTTTAGGGAAAAATTTTTATCTCTAGGGTCTTATAATGTCAACTGTGTCTTATACAATTTATATACTTGTAAAATGTAGCTATATAAAAAATAATTTAATAGAGCTCCTGAATAATTATAGGTATTCATCAAAACATTGTGTGATTTGTTAACCACCAATGTCAATGAAGCTTTTGCTCTTCAACAGACATATTAGAAGTCAGAGTAGAACTGATTTCTCCCTTAAGGAATCACAATTACCTCATGTCTCACTTCAAACAATTTATTTTTCTTGCCTGCATAACTGGGTTCAAGAGTTCCTTCCTTGTTTTAATTGGATATATTCTGTCTTGCATTTTTGGTTTAAGTCCTATAATAAAGGAGATCCAATAGAACTCTGAGTGTTTTCTGAAAAATTTAGACTTTATGTTTAATTTGGACAGTTTCCTCATAGAAAAGACATAGACATAAGACCATAAAAAAAAAAAATGGTCCTGAAAAGAAGAAAGCTTTCAATAAATGACATTAACCTAAAACCCTCTAAATTACAAGGCATAATAGTAAACATACCTAAAAAGTAAAATAATGAGGTTTGCAAGTTATGCCAGTCCAGGGCCACTAGATTCTCTAAGAAAACAAAATGTTTTCATCTATCAATTAAACTGGATAAAATGACTTCTTACAAGCTTTACTACTAAAATATTGATTTTTTTCTGTAAATTATTTGATAATATGTGACAACACTATTTCTACATTTTATATATAGCACCAACGAAAATGTACAAATTAACAAGTGTCAATTCTAGCAAATCAACAGCTACTTTCCAAAATTAAAAGAAAGGGCCCTAAAAAGTTGATACTGTCTCAGTACATAACAGCCTGCATGGGATTTATATTCTGTTCCAAACTTCAATAACTTATAGATCCCTTGATCTAAATCACAGATAACAGAACTAAATCCAGGAAGGTTTGTGTCTCACTCATCTGGGATGGTTTCAAATTGAAACAGAGGTAACATACTTGAAATACCAAATAAAATAATTATATAATCCAGTGCTTTAAGATTCTTAGAGAAAAACTTACTTTTACCCTAGCTGTACTCTCTTTTGATAATATGTTACTTGCTTCTCCAACTCTGAGTTTTTGCATACTCAGACATCAGGTCACCACTCTCTCTCTGATTGACATTCTGTGTTTTTGTCCTATGACTCATGCATGCTTCTTGATGTTCTTCCCACTTTAGACACAAATAAAAGCTCACAACTCGCACAAGACATGCTTCAGAAACAGTTTCATTGCTTTGCAGTGCATCATAATATCAAAGCACATCTTTAAATAATAAAGAAAAGGCCCACAGCATCAACAAAATTAGCTCATGCCATCAATGAACTCTTCATTTACAAGAATCATCACTCATTTTTCACTTTTCACTTTTTTTCATTTTTCACTTCCTAAATATTTCTAGAGAACATACTAAGTGTGAGTGTTTAGATTGTTATTAAATCAAGGATCATAACCTAATCTTTAGGGTTGTAGTCAATGTCCAAACAATTTTTGAACAGAAAATTCATTTTGTAAGAAATATTTGCTTTGCTATTTTAGCACTCTTTATCTGAACTTTGTTTTAAATATAATCCTAATATGTTAACAAGCTTATTTTTACTTAATAGTTATGAAAAAGTGATAAGCATATATATAAGCATATATAAAAACATTTTTTTTCTATTTACTGTCTTTCCCTAAAAATGTCTGAAATATTTTAATATAAAAATCTCTTTTGAATTTCTACATTTAATAGGTAAGAAAATAAAGACTGCCCCAAGATTATTAGACTGTAAATGAAAAGGAATCAAGATAAAGATTTGTTGTTTACTTTTCCCGAGAGAACATTTAACTCTAATGTCATTAGCCTCTATCTAAATTGTTATAATAATGTATGGGCCCCACCATGCAAAAACACTAATTTGAAAGGATATTTGCTCTACTATACTCATTGAATCACTACGTACACTAGCCAAATTATGGAAACAACCTAAGTGCATAAGCATAAAGGAGTAGACTAAGAAAAGTGGTATATTTACACAATGGAATACTATTCAATTATCAAAAAGATGAACTCTTGCCACTTGTGACAACATGAATGGAACTGGAGAGGATAATGTGAGAGTGAAATAAGACAGAGGAAAGATATAAATGTTGGATGATTTCACTCACATGTAGAATAGATTAACAAAATCAAGGAACTGATAAAACTAAAATAAAGCACTAGAACTAGGACTATAAAACTAAGAATACTAAGGGGGACATAAAAGGTTGAGGTTGGGAGAAAAAAAGGAGGGTTCAATGGTCTAGGGTAACTATGGAAAGGGCCATCAGAGTTTTGGCGGTGTTTTGTGAGGAAGAATGAATATATTTTTGAAATCATATACAATATTGTAAACCAGCATTATTTCAATTGAAAAAAATGGACTCTATGAGTTAACTTTGCAAACATGAGATATGCTCCAATATGTTAAATAAATATGTGTTTATAGACTTTGGTATAGATAATTCCATGATGAAGATGAGCAGCAAATAATTTTCAGTAATCTAAATAGAAAAGCCAGTCTTAGAAAAACTTCACCCTTGAAGGGAAAGTGTTGATGTGAGAAGATAAGCAATCTGCTCTCATATGCACAGTGGCATTGTTCTTTATCTAAGCTGGTACTAGATAATCAACATGTAATCTATAGCCACATGTTCAGCAGAAATATTGAAGTGGCTTTTTCTTTTTAGAAAAATTTATTTATCTGTTTATTACTGCCTTAAAGTATACCATAACTTTCTGCATAAGGGTCATGCTATTGCAGTGACACATCACAAACCAGGTTGAAATAAATTCTGGTTGTATGAAGAACTGAAAAGCAATAAACATTAAGGCCTGAATATGAAACAAACAAAAAAGATTAGAAAAATTTTAAAATATGTCTAAGAAAATCTTTGTTTCCCATAATGATCAGAAAATTATTTTACTATTGAATTGAAGTTATCCTTTTAGGAAAACATTTCAGTTGCAAGCTTTCCTAAGATTACAGTTTTGCGATAATATTTCACTTTAGAATGAAACAAGGAAACAAGACTATTCTTATGTTTAAATTTGTTAACTTGCTTACTGTTTCCTGATTTATTATTTCTAAGAAAAGATAGCAATCACCTGGCATCTGAACTATAAAATCTTTTTATATTTCAACATGTTGGTTGAAATATAACTCTTCATCCCATTCTTCCTTCTTTGATCCCTAGGTCAACTGTATAAAGAATATTTTGCCTTTATCAAAACTTTTACTTTGGTGAATTCATGTTAAAGTACAACTACTTAAAGTTAAAAAAAAATCTTTGATAATATGAGTTTTAAAAACATGAGTTAATTGAAAGTGATTGTTAAACCTTTGTAATTTTATGTTTCAAATCTGTTTTTGGTATTATATCCCAGCATAAGCATCTATGAAAGCTTGCCCACACTCCTGCCCTCCCCCACCTCCAAAATACAGCCTTTTACATATTTGTTTGCCTTGCTGCATCTGACCAGTGATCCTGCCTGTGCCATTCTTTAATCTAACTGTCTTGTCATTGCCTGGTGAGCCATTCATTTACACAAACCAGCAGGACTAAGCATCTATTACAACAAACCTGCTGGTGACATATTGATTTTTAGTTTCAGTTGTCCCCCCTTGAGACTTAAGAGCAGCTGTGTTTTTTGTAAGATTCTACTAAGTCTAGATTTAGTCACATTATCCGTTCACACTAATTCAAATAAAGGGGTAGTTAATCACTAATGACTACATTTCCTGTTGAAGATGCTATCAAATGATAATGATCAATCAACACATTAATTAATATTTTTTGCACATATTAAGCCTACTTTTTTTTTTACTTTTTGAAATTATTTTATTCCTAACATCTGGAAAAAGTGCTTATCAGTTGGCATTTGTTTGATACTGTTAAGCTGTATATGCTCTATATACTCATGTCTTAGGTATTTGTGAAAAAAGGTGCAGCTGAATGTGTACATATAGACAAAGATTAAACTTCTCAAAGACTGCTGGCATTCTCAAGCTTTCCCATAGGAAATAAATATTAGAAGTTCCTTGGAGTACAAGGTGTCATAATACTATGATTCAGTTAAGTGTAATATCTTAAAATTTACTATCAACCTTGTGCTAAGAAGTTTCATCATTTGGTTTAGTCCTTATCACAAGTAGCCCAACATCTAACCAAGTCCATATTTTCTTATATGAACACCAACATAAAAATTAGGATATTTCTGGGTATCAAATGTTGATCAATTTTTTCTCTCTTCCAACCAATAAAATCTTTAAATGTGTAAAAATCAGTAGATAAATAACATGGTATATATTTCCAGTTTCTCAGTGTTTGTATAAACATATCATTATTGAGTAGTTAAACTAAAATAGTCCATGAAAATAATTCTGTTTTTATGTGGTTATGGAATTTCAGAGTATACTCTAAAATTTAAGGCATGACACAGCTGTAAATTTAAATTATCTCATCTGAAATCTTTAAATGACCACAGCATTTCAAATGCATAGTTATAAAATATCTAAAAAAAATGAGCTTATCAATTTTTAGAAAGTACCCACTTATTTAATTTGTTATGACAGAAATAGACAATATGAGGAAATAAACACAGACTGCAAAGAGTAACCCACTAAAATTTTATAACATTTTTCTATGCTTCTCACTATGGTTTTATCTTCAGCAAATATACTGAATTTAGAAAAAGTAGAAAGATTAAATAAATGACTCCACTTTCTAAAACAAGATTAAATGGATGACATAAATCCACAAATCAAAGCCTTGGCAGGATGTCTAACAAATTACAGTATTAAACAATACAGTAGCCTCAAGGCAAAGGTTGAACACTATTGCTTTCAATCTGCAAAGCCAGTTATTAAGATGCTGTTTACAGATTTGACATTTCTTTGAATTAATTACAACAGACTTGTTGTATGACTCCAAAGTTCTGCCTATGCTGAGTATAAAAAGTAGTTGAAATTATATACTTGCTAGCAATTACATATTTTTGGGACAAACTCACAATGCTCCAAATATATTCATTACTCTAAAGCAACTTCATACTTTTTTTTTTTTTAGATTTATTTATTTATGCATACAGAGCTGGGGTACAGGCCAGACGTGCAAGGGTGCTAAGAGACAGAAGGGGGTGCAGAACAGGCAGATAGAAAAAGTACACTGCTGAAGGGAGCAGCAGGCAGGTCGGGAGAGGTCTGCCACGCCATGTGGGTCACCTCCAGGGCTGGGGATCGAACTCGCACTGAAGTGGCTGGAGTTACTTGCAGTGCTGTGTCCTAGCCCATTGAGCCACCAGGGAGGGCCCACTTCATACATTTAACAGTCTAGTACACAGACTTGATAAATATACTTTTTTATCTTAGACATCCTAATGATAATAATTTTTAGTTTATCAATATTACTATAAAGAATGTGGTTTCAAAATAAAGATTAACATCTATTTGAAGATGTCTCTATATGTTTTCAACATTACTGGATTTATATATTATAAATATTTCAGAAAGATGGCTACTAACTTTTTGCCTTTCAGTTATTTAATGCTGAGATGATTTTGAAATAGCCTCTAAGAAACTGATAAAGAAAAAAATTCGTGTCAACCTGAGATTAATGGCCTGAGCACTAATTTATAATACTAATTTAGTGAAGAGATATCTGAAAGGAAGGAGATAAACATTGGGCATTTATTTTTATTATAATTAACAAAGGCTGAGGGAGATTTACTATCATCCTTAAGAGCCTGACATTTTGTCTATGCTACTATTTCTATTACATGTCTAAGAAATATACAGATTCTTGAATTGGTTTTGATTATGCTTGGACATAATAAATATTTAAAATATGTACAACAATAATAAATAGAGAAGTGTATTAAGTCCAATTAAGGAGATAAAATATGCTGTGTTTTGACTCCTAGTTAAAGTTTAATGTCTATTTTAATTTGGTCTTATATTTAAAGTGTGGCTTCAATTTTACATCCCAAAAATTTATGTATTTTTGTTTTAATTCAACCTCTCAATAACCCTGTTTGAAAAGGGTAGCATTATTACTTTTATTTAGATCTGCTAAGATCCTTCCATAAACACCACACAATATTGGATCTGAAAGTTCTCTGAAAATCAGCAGAAAGGTTGAAATTAAATTTAAATGAGCTATTTAAAGGAAGAGGACACAGTAAAATTAAAACTAAAATCTAGGTCTCAGTAATCCTAATATTGTATAGCTAGTGTTATATATGACCACCTTTTTGCATTATGAATAAATATGCAAATTATTCCTTGTCACTCATGACTTATTTTTAATATGGAAAATGTGATATTTTTCTTTATTTCATCATCATACATCTCTGATAGACTTAAGACATCTGCTAATTTCTAAATTATAATTTAATATCCAAAGTATAATCTTCTTAAAGAGGTATGGTTACCCATTTATTTGTTATATATGTGTGTATATGTATATGTATATATATACATGTATGCATGTATGAATGTATACATATATATGTATATATATACATAGCTTATACATCTATGTATATATATGCACACATATACACACATAGTTTATATTATATAAATATAAATGACAGTAATAGCTTATATTTCCAATTAAGGTATAAGTATTTTTTAAGTTGTAAGATTTAAAGGCAGAGATGTAGTTTAAAGTAGAACAAAAGAAGTGATGACATACTTACTGTAAAATGAAGAAAGGACTGTCTTTGTTATCACCCTCCTGAACACTGCCCAGACATATATCTTTTACCTATGACAATTTTTAATAACACAACCACAAATAACTAAATCAGTCAACAAAACAGATGGAGTTGGGAGGGGGCAAATATTCAAATTACATCTTTGGCACTTTTAAGCAAAATTAGCATACATATTCTTCAGCTTTTAGTTGTTTGGTTTTCTTATATGTAACATATTGTTTTTGTAATTGGAAAAATTAATTAGAATGTGCAGAAGTAAATCAAATTTGATATGTGTTAAAATAAATCACTAGCTTTTTGAAGTCCAACATATTGAAGGCACTGACATGGTGGTTATAAAGTGTTGTCTTTGACAATCTAGGCACTTGTCCAATTTAATCTAGCACATTTTCAATACATAAATCTTTAACATTTGTTGTTGTCACTTGGTAAGATTGCACCATCAATAGGGCAAAAAAAAAAAGAGCTTATTTTTATTTGTATGCATTTGTTTATTGTTTATTAAAATTTTTGGCATTATAAAGCAAAACCATTTGCATTTATAACCTATCTATTTATCAAAATTCTCAGAGATGTTTTTGAGCTATTGTTTTCCATTCTGAAATTGATCTCTCCAGTGGATGCTATGGGCAAATGTTCCTGAAGGAAGCCAAGGGTCTTACAAGCAAAGATCTCTCTCACTTATTTGCAGCACCATTTTCAGCATAGATCATAAAGTTCAATAAAAAGATTAATTATGAGGTCAAAAGTGCAAGAAGAAAAATGTAAGTTAAGTACAGAAAACTTAAAATCTTGAAAGAGTACTTTGTAAAATAAACTTTAGAAACCACTTCTAAACAACCAAATCTAAAGACTCAAAGATGACCAAAGCTGCTTTTCACTTGAGGTTTGGCTGAGTGACTTTATTATATATACTTTCTACTTTTTAAATCTGTTGGTCTGAGGGCTGAAACACATACATTCAAGAGTGACTGCACTTTCCCCAATAGCTTGGCACATGTTGAACCACAAAGTTCATGGGGCTCTAAAAATACTGAAGAAGAACCTAGTGCTTACTATCAGAAAAAGTTAAGATTTTGGATTTTAAAAAATATTACCCTAGACTAATACTGTATATTACCACTTTCTCCACAATCCCAACAAGCAATAACTGTTGTATGTATTAAATGGGTACATTTCTAGGAAAAATTTATTATTTTCTGAATTTTGTGGTATTGTATTTTACTACTTTGGTTAGAGGTGTTGTGTGTGTGTGTGTGTGTGTGATCTGTATATTACAAAGGCTTACTTGTAATAACAAGATTTGAAGAATCTTGCTTCATACCATAATTTCAACAATTCTCGTAGGAATTCCACATCTAACTCCATGTGGAATTTTCTCTTTCAAACCTCATGCTCTGCCCCACTGAAATATGCCTTGAATGTTCAACCTTTATGCTGATTTTCAGGGAAATTTCAGATCCAGCATTTTGTGATGCTTATGTAATTTACAGATGAGTCCATGAGTGAAAAAGAAGGATCTTAGCAGTCATTAATAAAATGACTTCCATTTTTCCTTGTATTCTTTACTGAGCTCAAACTCCTAATAAATGTCCCTCCTCACTAGGTACAACCTATTGCACTGTAAATTCCTCTCCCTCCACATGATACCCAAGATAATGTTACTGTTTGTATTAGCATTACCACTTACAGTTGCATCAAAAGTTTTAAATACCTACAATAAACCTAACAAAGACTTTGAAGATCTATTGAATAAAAACTATAAGACATGAGAAAATGGAAAATTGTCCAATGTTTATGGATTGGAAGTATTAACATTGTTGAAATGTCCATTTTATCCAAAGTAATATAATACATAGATTAATGTGATCCTACAAAATTTCAATGTAATTCTTCAAAGAATTAGAAAAAATATAAATGAAATTTATACTGAACCACCACAACCTCCCCCCAACCAAAGAAATCATGACAAAAAAGAAAGGAATGGTGGCATCATATCCCCAGACATCAAAAACTATAGCACGGCTATAGTAATTAGAACAGTTAGGTACTGGAATAAAAATAGACACCCAGACTAATGGAAAAGAACTGAGTCTCCAGAAATAAACATAGACTGATATGGAATGTTAATCTCTGACAATAGAGCTAAGAGTATACAATGGAATGAAAGTTTCTTTAACAGATGGTGTTTGGGAAGACTGTACAGCCACAGCAGAAATATGAAATTAGACCACTCTCCCATACAAATTAACTCAAAATGGACTAAGAGCTTACATGTAAGTCCTCAAAGCAGGAAAAAAGCAGAAGAAAACATAGGCAAAACACTCTACATCACTGGCTTCAGTAATCTCTTTTGGGATACCATTCCAACACAAGGAAAAAAATAAACAAATGGGACTGCATCAAACTAAAAAAGTTTTCTACACCGCAAAAGAAAATATTGTCAAAACAAAGACACCCTACCAAATGGGAGAAAATATATGTACATCATACATACATCTGAAAAGCATCCAAGATCTATAAGGAGAGCTCTAATATTTCATAAAAAGAAAACAAACCTAATAAAAAATGGGATGACCCAAACAGACATTTGTCCAAAGAATATATACATATATATACATATACATTAAAAAAAGGTTCAACATAATTTATTATTGGGGAAAATGCAAATCAAAACCACAATGAGATACCAATTTGTCCCTATGAGAATGACCTATATTAAAAAAAAAAAAAGAAAAATAGAAACAAGTTTAGATGAGGATATGGAGAAAAGGGAAATCCTCATACACTATTTGGTACTTTGTTTTTCTAAATATTAATTCAAGCACCCAGTATTTTGATAAATAAACTAATTTTTGGTTTAAAAATAGTCATAGCTTTAAATTAACCTTTTATGATTATATCTTTTAAAAATCTACTTTGACCCATTCTTAACCTCTCTTTTATTAACCATCACACTTAATTTCTGATTTCTCTATATACCACTTATGAAGATAAAATGATAAATGCCATGGGAAAGTAACAAGTATATCCAATTACAAATTAATCTGTCTAGTAGCCAAGACATTTGTTTAATTTGGGCCTCAGCTATAATCTGTAAAATAATCAGATTAAGTGATGCCTAATTTTTCTTTCAACAATATAATTCTGATTCTAAATCAGGAAAATGATGCATAGTTTTTCTATTTACCAGGATGCCACTTAACTTTTTACCATGTTTAGATTTTTAGAAATAATACTGCAACATAAAAAATGCCTCAACCACTAATAATACCCAACCCAACCACCATGACCTGATCTCTTCCTTATTGATTTCTACAAACAGCCCCCCAACCCAGAAACACACACACACATACACACACCCTTTCCATAAATCCACATTTCCTTTTAAAGTACCATTTATTTTAGTTAAAACTTTACCTAAACTAGTTTTTACTAATGGGGTGCTTAAACTCCATGTGGCTTAAAGTAACAAACCAAGTAGTCTGTGTGTGGTGAGCATGTGGTCATGAATAAGAAGAAATCTGAATTTAAAGGGCAGAAAGCAATGGAAAATGGAAGTCAGCCGACTGACTCTGTTTTTCCAGCTGTTTCACTAGTTAAAAAAAAAAAATCCAATAAAACAGATAGTAATTTTTATAGCCTCATTAGTTTTCCCTACGTAGACTGACAATTTAGAACAGTGTTCCTTGTGTACAATGTTGAAACAGCAATCTTTTATTATTTGTATCTTTTTTATTTTTTAAAAGTATTTTGACCATATTAAAAAAATGAGAAACTTTCATAAATGTGTTAAATAAAAATCTGCTGAAATACCCTAATACTTGATAAAACTAATACAAGTTTCTAACATGTATAACTAAACATTAGCATGACATGATTGGAAAATTGCAGAAGTCATTGCACATAAACATAAAAGTGTCTCAACAACATATGCAGTTTATTAATTATCTAGACAGAAACAATGATGGACTTTAAAAAACTTACAAAGGCGATTGCCTCAAAAAAATCCTGGTTAACCACCTAGACAATTAACACATTTACTTAAATATCTCTGTCATCTCAAAAGGTCAAGGTGATGATTTTATTTAGAAAAATCTAAGGCAAAATTTTTCTGCAGTGATTTAATTATACCAATTTTCTCATTTAAATTGTTTGTACTAAAATCTAATCTACCCTTTTCATGACTGATCATTAGAAATATGATATTAGAATATGCATAAGACTGCAAAACCCTAATACTTTTCATAACATTTTCAAAAATATTATGAAATAAGTAGAAAACATAGAGATTATAGTAACGTGAAATGTAAGGTTTGTATTTTTCCTACTGGTCATATTCAATATTTCCACAATATATTTAAACAGGGACAATATCACCCATATCACAATATGATGTTTTATTTGCTTTGATTTTCAATTCACTTTAGTAGATCATTGTATTTTAGAGTGCTATGATTACAAACATTTTATTCATTTATTAGTTTATAATGATGCAGTTGTAGAGAATTTGAAACAATTTCAAACTTCAATAAAAACCAGGTTTACAATGTAACTCTCGATACCCACTGGTTTCATCATTTGCATCATATACACTCTTCTTTTCAGTTTGATCATGCCAACTATTGGTGGTCTCCTTCATTTTACTATCTAGGATACTTAACTTGTCTTTTAACTTGGTCTCAGTTATATGTCTTCTATAAAGAACAGGTATATTATAGTTTGCTTCTGTAAATGGGTTTAAGTTAAAAAATAGGATTGATAGGCAAACAGAATCATCTTTGTAGTCACCTAGAACAGCTTAATATTGAATTGGAACCTCAGTTAGAAGACACTATCAGCTTTAACAGCTGACTAGGCACTCTAAAACCCCTCATCAACCCTAGCAGTTGTTCTTCAGAAATGACTGTCAGAGGGTTGTCTATTAGGCCCAACTTAGTACTTGTCACCCTGTGATCCAGTTAGCCTACCTGTCTTAGATTTTCTTCCTCCTGTGATAACTTTTTATTTTCTACCTCTTTGTAAATCAGGTCTTTCTACTCATAGATTCTACTATCAATTGCAGGTATCTGCTTTTTTCCAGTGTCCTTCAACATCTTCATCTTCTTGAGCATCTTCATGATGCACATGTCCTGTATCCCAACCTCCTATTAATATAACCCTGATGAGACTGTATATGGCAATGTGTCAAGGCTTAGTGTGACAAAGCACCACCACCAGGGTGGGCAGGGCGCGGGGAGAAGAATGGGGATCAGGGAGAAAGAAAGGCACACACACCCCTTGGGTAGCAAGAAACTGCGGAACTGTCCAGCAGCTTGCATGGTGAAAATACACTAGCTCGTAATTCCTATAATTCTATTCAATTCTTGTTCCTTTAAATTTTCTTTTACTAATTATTGGAAAAGATAGCAATCTAAAATGAAATAGATCTAGACAAAGTATTCATTTTTTGCTTCTGGGTTGTAGAGTAGTATACAGAGTAATGAGGTAATGAATGGAAATACTAAATTTGGGAATATTTATCAAAACATAAAAGCAATTTTGAAAAACCAAGGTTCTTTGCCTTTTTCTTTTACTTGTAGATCTCCAAAAGGATTTAATGACTCTACCAGGAGACTGGGGTCTAGAGGAGACATTACTGCCTCCCAGAGATCCTTTTATTCTGCAAAGCAATAGGGAAGCTTTAGCCCACAGTCTTCAGGCTTGCCTAGTGCTTGGGTTGCCTGGACTCCTTATATGAGTATTACAGATGACAAATGAAGAAGTAAAAAGTGACATGAGGTGTTTATAACAGGACATGCACAGAAAAGAGTGCTCAGAAGTAAATAACAAAAGAAGTGGTAGTAGGGATGAGAATCGGGAAAATAGAAGAGCACAGAAATAACAACTGAGGAAAAATTCTGGTGAAAAAGCTTGAAGTTGCTTGTTTATGGCTTGATACCCGAGAAGACAAAAACAAATAGAACTATAAATTAAGAAAGTTAAGGCTGCATTGACCATTTAGATAAAACTACTACTATGTTTAGCTTTAATCATTTAAATTAAGAACACTTTTTAAATGGTATGATAAAATATGTAATAAAATAATTGGAGTCTTCACAGTGAATTTCATGTACTATATACATATGTTGATTCTCGCTAACATACATCTGAAACTTTGTGTTTTGTAATGTGAAGTGCATGTTATAACAATTAGAAACTTTTTAAAGAAAATTTTCAGTGTTCTATGTAGAACAATATTAATTGATAGCATAGTCAGGTAGTAAAGATGAGTGGGGCATAAATATGGAATGGAAACATAATGGAATGGAATCATAATGAAGTTCTTTAAGCTCTTCATGAACTCAGAAATTTTATTTCTTTGTAGTTACTGCTTGATATATCTTATAAAAATCCCTGCAAACTGCCAAAAAGAATAACAAAAGAATACAGATCCACTTTATGGTTGACCATTCCAGAAGATTTGTTTTTTTATAAATTCTCCAGATTATCAAATGAAAAAAATCATAAACCCAGGTACTCCATTTGAAATAACTCTTATTAAAGGCATGTAATGTTATACTTCAAATAAGGGTAACAGAAACAAAGATAAAGACGTGTCAAAATAATAACAGAGATAAAATAATGACTGTATGTATCAAGAAGTTTTTTCCTGGGCAATGTTTTTTTATCTGTCAATAAGTAGCTCAGAATGGGCAGAAGCAAGTCACACAAGTCCTTAGTTCACAAAATTTGGAAATCAGACATCCATAATAACATTGTTTGTACCAAGATACTTAAAAAGGCGTGCTCTTAAATATATCTGCCTGAACCTGACACTAGATTTACACTGAAATAACTAAATTAAATAAATTTATTATAATTTCAGATATAAAATAGGACATATAATCATGTCAATAGCCACAGCCTGCCCATTACTTCTTTGAGATAAAAACAAACAGAAATCTACAACTGTTAACCAGAGTAACAGCATGCTAAATTCTATCCTGAAGTTTTTCAAAATAACTTGCTATTTCATAGGTGATTTGTGCTTTGCACAAACCTGAATATAAGCACACATATGTATAAAATAAATTGATATATATTTACAAAAAGGAAGCTGGGGCCCTCCCTGGTGGCACAGCGGGTTAATGCACTGCAAAAGAAGCTTAAGCCACTTCCGCATGAGTTCAATCCCTGCCTGCCCAGGAGGAGATCCACATGGCGTGG
>NW_004567106.1:39765767-39776387 GCF_000260355.1 Condylura cristata | reverse complement strand
ACAGAACAGGCAGACTGACGAAGTACACTGCTGAGGGGAGCAGCAGGGGGGTCAGGAGTGGTCTGCCTCACCATGTGGATCTCCTCCAGGGCAGGCGGGGATCGAACTTATGAAAAAGTGGCTTAAGCTTCTTTGTGCTGTGCTTTAATCTGCTGTGCCACCAGGGAGGGCCGAGGGACAGTATTTTTACAAAATCTGTTGTTTTATATAAAAAATTATCATCATTATTATTTTTTAATCTGTCACTGTGCTCCACTCTAGGCCAAGAGTAGAAAATTTCATGCAGGTGAATAACATAACAGGTAACATGAATTAGTAAAGAAAACCAGGCTAAAAGGAAACACCCCTGCTTGGACTCCTCAAGAGAAATACAGATTAACTACAATGTCCTGATTCCTGATTCCTAGCAGTCAATTCATTTTTAAATATTGTCTGAGTGAGCATACATCAACTTTTATAGGACCCAGACTTTTCCATACCAAAATGCATCATAAGGGGATACAGCATATCATCCAATTCCCTCATTTGAACAATAATTCCTAACATTTAGTATAAATTTATTGTGTCATAAAATTAATTTTTACATGCTTTATTTAATACTCACAGTAATATTAGATAGAAATTATTATTATCCTTGCTTATAGCTAAATAAATTAACTTAGGGAAGCTGAGGGAACTATCATGAGTTAAATGGCTCATAAGCAGTGGAGCAAGATTTCAAGGCCAGGTAATCTGCTCCTGGGGGAACCTGGGCTCATACATTTTTCTTCGTTAATGCATATTCAGAAATAATTGTTTGCATTTGATTACCTACAGGCAAAGTAACAGTTAGAAGGACTCACTACTGTTCTATAAATTATCCATTAAATGTAAAGTCCTCTATATAAAAATTATAAAATATAGTTCTTTCCTGACTAGTTTATTGCACTACACTATAAATATTCCATCACCTTTTACCACCTCACTACTGAGATAACACAGAGACAAGAATGAGGTATGCAAAATGTGTAAATTGTGCTTTAGTATGTGTTCTGTGGAAAAGAAGAGGTTGGTTATGTTGCTTTACTGACTTAAAAATAAATTGGGGGAAATACTGCACTTTAACACTTCATTTTGCATTCACATTGCAATAAATGGTTTTGGTATAATTGGGTGGGGGAAATGAGTCACAGTTCTGCCTGCTAGAGAGGATGGTAAAAGGAATTACTACATTTCACTTTAGTACGTAAGCCTAAATAAATCAGGAACCTCAGTGTTACAAGAGAGTCAAACAATTCCGATTCTCAAGTTAGAATTAAATAATTATTTGTATATATAGTAATACAAACCATGTAAGTGAAATATTTCAAGAAAACACATACTCTTTGACTACTGACCCCACAATTTATTAATGTGTCTATCCTAGTATTTTGCAGAAGTAATTTCTACTGAGAAAAGCAATTCGGAGACACTCAGGGAAGTACAGTTGTGAAATTTGTATTTTGACATACGTGGAGTGATGTTAGAACAGTATACTCCTGGAAATATCATTAGCTAATGAAAGTCATAATGAAAGACTGTGGTTTTTCTGCCTTCGTGACAATAGTAGATTCACAGAACAAAGGGTAGAGACCTAACCTAAGCCAATTTGCCAAGAAAACTAAGAGAATATTAAGAAAGTCCTCTCTGCACCACTGATATCTTATAATGCTGGAATGCAGGTGATGAAACTACGTTTACCTGTGTGCATATGTGAGCTTTCTGAGCTACTTCTCTACTCCAAAAACCTGAAATTGCTAATATAAGTATAATTTATTCATTGCCTTATTTTCAGATATAAAATATATTTTATTTATCATGAAAGAGGCTAGAAATTGACATAAAAAAGGATATATGTACCATTACTATAGGGGAGAAATATTTCCTGAGTGAGAAAACAAACAAACAAACAAACAAAAAACAAAAAAAACTTCCCTACCTTATGTTAACTTTCACTGCCCCCACATTACTGACATTATACAATTATGCACACCCCTTTCACTTTCTAGAGTGTCTGATACTCCCCAAGTAGACACAAAGGGCATGTAAATGAAACTGTCTATGAGAGAGATATCCATTGTAAAAACATTTATTTAATTCTCAGAGCAGCAGGTTCCATGTGAGGATTGATGATGTAAACTAAATTAAGACTTAACTTAGGTTGTCAAGAATCTCACTGAGATGTCACTACATTTCAAAATATAAAGGAAATAGAGTATAATTTTCTAGGTCATAGCTTTGAAATGGATCTTCATATTCCACCCAGACGTGAAGGGTATTTGTTCACTTTTAATGGGTTGCCAACACTCAAGCTGCATCATGTCTACCTAATAATGATTCTCTGGCACAAAAAAAAAAAAAAAAGGCTAAATTTTAATGGTTGGCATAGACTATCCTGGAAACTATTAGACAAAAGGCATACTTCTTTCACTGTTAAAAGGAGTTACTTGCAATTTCATATCCTCTAACAAACTGAACTTAAGGGATTTGGGGGTAGTGTTTTTTAAACATGACTACAGATTGGAATCATCTGGGGTAGTTTAAAGACTCTAGTTTCCACACCCCAACCCTAGAGAAACTTACTTAATTGTTCTGGGTGTGGCTCTAACATCAGAACTTTAAAGCTCCCAGGTGACTCTAAAGTGCAGCCAATGTTGAAAATCACTATTCTGTCTTGGCTTTAACCTTATCAGAATGATAGATTTTTTTTCTCTTGATCTAATTTCTTCTGCTTTATAGCCTTATGGTTGTATGACAAGCTGCTATTGAAAATAAAAATACAGAGGAGTTTCTAAATTCTGGTAGGGAATTTATTGGGGGTCTTGAGAAATGTTTCTAAAACTTAACCTACTTTGACCTCAGATATTTAAGATAGGTACCTTCATGCACTGATCTACCCCTAAAATGCAGCCAAGATGGGGTGGGGGGTAGGTGTTACAGAAGAGAGAAACAGAGACACAGATTTTAAGAGAGAAAGAATAAGCAAATAGGAGATTCAGAAATGCAAGAATGGAGAGTTTAAAAATAGTCGCCCATGCCTTCTACAGACAGTTAAGGGTTTTAAATCTCCTGGGCATTTGGAGACCATTTGACAAACTATTGTCAAGCTATTTGTCAGCTATCAGTGATTTTGCATAGTTATAGGTGCTGCTAAGAATTTGGAAGTAAGAAACAAAACAAAAATCAGCAGAAGTGGTTGCCCCTGAGGCTTCAAGGACTTAAGTGCAGTAACTTGGCATTGCCACTGAACTCCCTTCTCAAGCCAGAAGGGAGTTATCATGATAAAACCTATAATCATTTAATAGACTGATTAGTGTTCACAGTGGATTTTTTAAACATTTTTTTAAATTTTATTTATGCATACAGAAATGGGGTGCAAGCTAGAGGTGCAAACGCGGTGAGAGGCTTCACCAGAGACAGAGTAGGGAGCAGAACAGGCAGATCAATGAAGTACACGGCTGAGAGGAGCAGCGGGCAGGTCAGGAGAGGTCTGCACCATGTGGATCAATCACCTCGCGGGTTGGGGATCGAACTTGCACTGAAGGGGCCACTGCTAGCTACTGTGCTGCGCTTTAATCCACTGTGCCACCAGGGAGGGCCCCTCACAAGAAGTTTAAAGCCAATATACTAAACCAATTTAAGATGTTCTTATTTCAAAACTGTCCTCACCTATGATTTCTATGGCTTCCTTTATATCAAACAACTGAATGTGCCTGGTAGAACCCTTAGGTATTTGCCTTATTCAGCTAACTACAGCAAGTCATCCCTGAAAACACATTTCTGCACCTAGAGGCAGCATGTGAAATTGCACAAGGGAGGCTCTCAATTTAAAATATTCCTGAAATGCAATACTGTTCTTAGTGTTGTTTTTTTTTAATTAGATAATGATTTAATAGAATCCTCCTAACTTAGGACTGATGAGTGGTGAGCAAGGGAATAAGAGAAAGATGGACACAGCGTTCTCTGTAGAAGCCTATAAGCTTTGTCTCATATTCATGCATAATTTGTTCACAATCCATTCTAACCAGATTTTCCAGTTTCTACTTATAGTGAACCTAATTTGCACCCCTGGTACTTAATATAGATACTTAAAGAACTTAAAAACTATCTACATTATTAACAGGCTCAGAAAATTTATCTTTAGTGTTAATAATAGTATAGTATTTTTTTTAACCCAGCAGCAATTTTAGAAAAGGTTTTAAAATTCTGCCTTAGCACCAAGTATTTACAGGAAAGCTTAGAAACCAAAGATGATAACTTGTTTGAAGACAGATTCATCTAAGTGCTAGGAGCACATAGCATTTCCAAAATGAAAATAAATGATGCATCTTATTTCCCCTTTAACTCCATTCCTGCTACATAGAACACTGGCACCTGGACTCTGATGCTGTCACCATCTCGTGACTAACTCTGAACTAAGCTTAATAACCTTTCTTTCTCATTTTAATTAAAAATAAGGAAAAAACAAAAAGACTATATGAGGAAAACAAATTCAAGGTGAAAAATTGCTAGGTAAGTATATCTTAGAGTTTAAATTTCTGGTGTAATATCTGAAATGTCTATACATAATTACATGTATAGAAACATGTAAAACATATTAGAAAGTCATATAATAAGAATATTTTATTATTCTACAGTAAAGTCAAATGTATTGCTCTTTCTTCCTGTTAATAAAGTATAGCCTAGTAAATATTCTTTTCCCCTTGTAACAGAAATTGCTTACAGCATTGCAGATGATACAATTAATGAATAGTCAACATAAAGATCTTTTACTTATCCTACCATAGATAGCAAAATGAAAAATAAAAATGCATCAAACATGATCATTACCAGATTCCTCTGAAAAAATATGCGTAATTATAGTTTCACACAAAAGATTCTAAACGGCAGTCATATCAGCAGGTTTAGAGTACTAATGGAAAGTAGAATTGATGTAATTACATTGAATACTGGCAGGAAGCATGGCTTTTAAGAGAACAACTTAAAAAAAAAAAAAAAAACAGTTCCATGTGTATTAAAGCTGTCAAGATGCTAAGCTTAAAGATCTGCTCTCTATGCCAGCAAAAAAAAAAAAAAAAAACCCTGTCTGTCTCCTGAAAGTAACTTTCTGAAGACATGCCAAGGCCTTTGCTTGAAAATAACATCTTAATTGGTTTCCTCTAATAAATTTCAAAATGTTCTTTTGGTGGTGGTAATACACTCATTGTTTTATTCCAGCTTAATAGTCTGGCCTTTTGAGTATTCTGGCCTGAGTATTACTCAGAACATTCTGAGTGGGGTTGTATGGGGAAGCTCATACATCTGAATTTATAGAGTGGAGGAATCACCTGGGTGGAAGAATCAACCTAAGTTATAAGCTTTTCATTCTAAAATGCTGTTTCTATATAGAATGATCCTATTTAAATCCAGATTTATATGTTGTGAAAGAAGATTTTTAGAAATCAGAACTACATGATGAAATTTGTTTTTTTTTTTGCTATATACGGGGCTCTGTTAACTTTCTGACAAGTGATACTAGTTCTAGTAATACTAGTGCTGTGGTTAGCAAGGCTTCAATGACTATGAAAGAAGAGAAGAAAATTTAGGCATTTACTTTCTTTGGCAAATCATTTGTAATATATAGTCACTTCCTTTTATGTTCCCATTATTTGTGCTAAGGATGGATGGTCTCCTTCAGGTAGCTTCTTATTCAGCAAATCGTTTTGTGCCCAATATTATTAGCTTTCAGTAATAAGAAGGAGCAAGGCTTAATGTTCTACTCTTCAGCTCATTTGCACTAGATTTACGAAATATACAAGTATATGGTAATATTTTAACTACTAGTTAGTTTTTCACACTGATTATTCATTCATTCTATAATTATAAATTTACACTTTATTCTTGCATAGAAAAAGTGGGGTATGGGGTCAGAGAAAATTTACCAGAGACAAAGTGAGAAGCAGAACAAATGGATCTACTGAAAAACACTGCTAAGAGAGCAGCAGGCAAGACAGAAGAGGTCTGCTGCGCCACGTGGGTTAGCTCCCTGGTTGGGGACAGAACTCAGGTTGTGATGGCACTGAAACTCAACCCTTAGGCTACTAAAGAGGCCCTATGTATAACTTTAGAGTAAGAAAACACAATGATACCAAGACTACAATGGCTTTTCTTCCTAAGATGTAAGATTTTTTTTACAGGAAATGAGAAACTTACACTTAGGAAAGACAAACTGCATTGAAATATAATGTATCTTTACTTGCTCTGTGTGTGTGCACGTGTGTATAGATAATGCATTTGTTTTTAATGATATATATCATCCTGTCTCTATAGCTATCTTTCAAAAGTATATTAACTTCTAAGGAAATGAAATGTTTTTCATGAAATAATTTAGAAATTTATTTTTTATCTCTATTACTCTTAGAGACTTTTTGTGATATCAACAGTCTAGCCCTCTTAAAGAAATAACAATTATCTTCTCTAAAATTACATTGTTTTGACTTCTTTAGTCTAGCAGTTTTATATAGAGATTTGACACTAGCCATTATATTATATATAAGATTAAAAATGAGCAATCTTATATTTAAAGTCTGTTCCCTACTCATTTATTATAAGTGATTTCAAGGGTGTCATAACTTGATATTAACTAGGGAGAATATTTTATAATTTCATTACTAAGAATCTTAAATGTCAGTATGTCTTAAAGTTGAGAAAGACAAGAATATTAGGTACTTTCACTTATCCTTCCAGCCACATCTTACGATTCTTTTAATGACTGTTGTTCCTCTAACTTAATACATAAATGAACGTAGCAGAATACACTGTTTTAGAAACTGACACAGGAGAAAATGGGATACAGATGTGTCTAGCATATCAACTGAAAACTCTTGATTTTAATACCTGAATATGTGAAATATAAGGAAATGAAAGCATTTTCATTGATTTATGTGAATTAGTAACAAATTTAAAATATACATTTATTATTTAAGTATTGTCTCAATTTCTTCAATGAAAATTTTGGAGCAATTTAACATATATAAACCTAGTTGAATATATCTAAAATCTGACATGTTATAATCCATAAATTATTGCTGAAATTTAGTAGTTAATACAATTTTAAGGTATGTTAAGGCTCTGGTTTTATGCGTACTTTGAGAAAATACACAATGAGGTAATTTTGTTAATATTTACATTAGTGACCGAGCATTTTTTTCAGATTTTCCTAACTCATTTGTAGTGTCTGTTTCTCTATAAGCACTGCTCATAATTATTTTTGCTCTTACATCATTTCCCTCTTCTAATCCTTCCTCTGTCTCCATCAAGCTGCAGATCCTCAGATAGCCTCTCTATGCCACCTTGTATACCAATTTCACAGGCATTCTGCAATAAATGATATAACATATGGAAATTAAAAAAAAAAAGTACTCTTCAGAATTAACATATTTCAGTGGAGTGTTCAAAAGCACTTAATTCCTACTGGGTAAGGAAGGTTGAAATGATTCTCTCTGAAGAGCATACCCCTTGGAAATGTAGGATATATTTGCCATCTTTTACAGCTCAGCACATTGTTTCATGGCTAGTGCTACCTTAAAATAGCACATGGCTTAGCACTTAGTTCTTCTTTTATGTGTCCTTCTTGCCAACTCATGCTCTATATTAGAAAACATCTAACCTTTCTGTTCCTTGCCTTTAAACTTGTTTGCACTAACAGAGGTCCTCAGTAACACTTACATGAAAATACAGAGGCAAAGGAGAGCTGAAATTTGCTCAAAACTTGCAGCTCTTTCTTTCTTAATCCTTTATTTCTTTTTTAAATAACAATGAAACTAAACCAAACTGATAAATTCTTACACATTGTTCTATAAAATATATTTAGAAATAGAAAAAATTAATTGATGTTACAATGGTATCCATACAAAAGAGTAAACAGTTGAATCTTTTTTTTTTCTTTAAGAGATACTGTAGGCTATACTGAACTTACAGAGACACATCTCATAAATTTGCATGGTAAGGGAAATGAATAAATGTTTGTATAGTTATCATTTGTCTAAGCTCAGTATTGTTGCTCTAGCCTTAACAGGAGACCTCCCTTATAGAAACAAAGTAAATATGTGTCAGAGGAGTAACTCCCTCATCTTCACCTTGGTGAATCTGAAATTGAAGGGGGAATTAGGAATGGTATCAAAATGTATATTTTTTCTTTTATTATTCAGGAAGGTTCAAGTTCTAAAAGAAAATGGAGACTCTTAACAACTTTAACATGCTAAAGTATGTCTAAAGGATGTTTTCCTTGGAAAACATTTCTTTATTAATTGTGATTTATTGACCTTAAAATTAATTCTAGCCGGGGGGACTGGGGAGGGAAATGCACGGGATTATGGTGATGGCACATGGGTGACCTGGTGATGGGAAACCCGTGGGGATTACAATAGAGATGGAAAAAAAAATGTACAAAATGATGTAAAAATAAACTTTTGTAAAACAAAAAAAATAAAAAATAAAAAAATAAGCACATTAGGAAATAAAAACAAAATTAATTCTAGCAACATCTGTAAAAATGGCTCTGGCTTTGGAGTTGGACTACTAGTGTTTTAATCTAGTCCCTTACCATCCCTGTAACCTCAAGTGAGCTATTTCTCTGCACCTCCATTTTATGAGGATAAAATATTGGAAGACCAAAGTATCATTTATGGAAGATAGAAAAATGAATATATTTAGTAATAAATATACTTTGCAAAATAAAATTAAAAAAATAGGTTATATGATATACATTTTACTGACATAAGAGAAAAATATCAACATGTTTGATCAACATGTGGATGAATTTAAAGTAAATTAACCTAGTATTACTTGATTTATCTTCATTTATTTTCAAATATATACATATATAATTATGGAATATGACACATATTTCCCAAGGAACTGACTGGATGGATGAATGAACACAGCACTTAAGCTTACTCTTCTGATTGTAGATCACTGATTTATTTCTTCTTTGTTCCCTAGTACAGGCACCTTATATCTTTAGGAATGGTTTAACATCATAACCTCGATGTTTGGCAATAGTATCCAGCTCTTTAGAAACAAAAAAACTCACCTAGAATAACAATTATATTTTTTAAAACAGGAAACTATGGGTTTCAAAATTTTACATCTAAAATCATTTTAAAAAAGACAATCAGTGTATTATCATAACATATTTCTATCCCAACATTTCTCCAGTCATTCTTTAACATACTTAAAATTTCTCCTCTTCAATCCAAGGCTATGAAATATATATATTTTATTTTGACCACTAGAGTCCTATAACAAATATACATATTACAGGGAAAAATAGACATAGAAGGCCATATTTCCTTGTAATTTCTTGCCATATTCTATTCAAATGATATTTTATAACAATTTTAACTTGCCTTTTATTTCACAAATTTAACCCTAGCTTACTTTAGATTCCTTATGATTTAAGTATCTAACCACATTTGTATTCATCAATTTCTTCCTGAATTCAATGTCACTCTCAGGAAGGATGCACAAGTTCATTCATATAGCACTTCTTGTTGAGTGTGGGTTTAATAAAACAGGAGGTGTTATTTAAGATATTTAATTGACACTTACCGGAGACCATGACAAGAGAATTTAAAAACTGTAGTAATATAGGTTTACTTAAGAACTAAATATTTCAGAGATTTGATAAAACCAGAATAAGCATTCCCAAAAATTAATGGGAAAATTTTCATCTCTAAAAGTTATAGAGAGGAAATACCTATTAGAGAACAAATTAGAATATAAAATTAGATTTGGAAATTGATTGAAAAAGATTAATATAAGAGATGAATTCCCTACTACACTGACTATTCAGGGCTTAATGTGGAAGAGTTTAATGTGGAAGAAGTTTAAAGGCAGACATTAAATATCTGAACATCTACTATACAGTAGGGGGTGGATTTGAAGCTTTCATGTTCATAAAATAGCAAAAATCTTTCTAATGCTATTTACACCCTAGTGCTATGATAAATAAATGAGTATCAGTTTCAATGTACATGGCATATCATTGTGTCAAATTAACCAAAGTTCATTGGAGGCTGGTAATAATGTACTCAAATTGTTTGGGGGAGGTACATTGATAAGAGATACAAAATCTTATGTTAATTCTACATTTTGAAGCAATAACAAATAACACTATACTGTTGCAGAGAGGGACTAATTAATGTAAAATCAAGAACATATTTCAGCTCTGTAAAATTTATAAATACTAACTCTAATGTAAGTCTCTATGCATTATAATAGTATACAAGCTATATAAACAAAACACACTTTACATATTGAATTCACTTAATTTTCAAACCACTTCAATGAATTATGTTTTATTTCCATTTTACAGAATGTAATAGTCTGAAATGGAGAGACTGAGTAACTACCCCAATGTAGTATACCTAGGAAAGTAAGACAACCCTTATTTAAAACTAGTTCTGTATGATTAAAAAAATCATGAGTTAAAGAAAAAAATTGCTTGTTTTGTTTTATTTACCTACTTGTTCAAGTCCTTTACACAAAATGTTCTTTAACACAGGAAGGGAATTATTGTGCAAAACTTTCTCAAAGAAGCGATTTTCTTTATATATATAT
>NW_004567106.1:39730798-39765667 GCF_000260355.1 Condylura cristata | reverse complement strand
TAAACTAAGCTTAAAAGTCATAAAGTACCCATAAAGAAGAGTTTCAGAGGTTAACAGTCTAAGGTCCTGTCAAAGTTTAGAGTTAATTAGTAAGGAAACAACACTAAAAAACCTGATTTCCTAGACACAATTAGAATCTTGGCAATGATTTTCCCAGTTAATTATAACTAAAATTTTGTGTGCTTTTTTAAAACAATACAAGAAAGATAAAGTTATATATAAAGACAAAATACATTTCAGAATGAGAATTATGACAATGATAAATCAAGCATATTTCATAACAGGAAAAAAAACAGTTCATCAGGAGACCTAACATTCCTAAGCTGAGGAGTACCTAACAGCAGAAATTCAAAAACATTAAGTGAAAATTGATGGAAGTAAGAATAGACAAATCCATAAGTATAATTGGAATGTTCAATTTCTTCTGTCAGTAATTGAAAGAATAAGTAGACAGAAAATCAGTAAAGATATAAAATATAAAAGCACTATCAACTGATTGACTTTAATTGGTATTACTAGAACACATTGCTTTAAAAAAAAAAGCAGAACAAAATTTTCAAAGAACTACAACCTATGATGTATATTATTTGATAATAAGAAACTAAACCAGCAATCTATAACAGGAACTTATATAAAATATACCTAAATGTTTTTAAATATTGCAATATATTTCTAAATAAGTCATGAATAACAGACAAAAAGTAGCTGTGGCAGTTATAAGAATTTTTTTTTTAACTGACTGAAAATCAAAATACACTTTATTGACAGATCTAGGGCACTGTTAGTGCAATGTTTCCAGGGAAATTTGTGACATAACTAGTTACATTTGAACAACGTTTTCATATCAGTGACAGAATTCCCTAAGAAGTTTCACAAAGAAGAGGATACTATACACAAAGCATCAACAACTGGGTTTTAAAGCATGAATCAAGGAAATGTTTAACAGAAAAATAATAGAAAAAAACAATGCCACCAAGAGCTGATTTGAAGAATTCAATGAAATGGAGAAAATGGGCGTCTAAATAGATTAATCAAAGCATAAAAGCAAATAAATGCAAATTACTGACATCAGAAATGAAACATTACTACAGATCCTACAGACATAGGCTAAGGTAATATTATGAATGACTTTATGTCACTAAATTGAATATTGCAGATTCATAATATAAATTACTGAGAAAAAAATCTTATTTTTATAGTAATCTACCTCATTTTAAATTAGAAATATTCAATAGATTAAACTCATTAATCATTTTTTCTTATTCCAATAGACAATATCAATTTTCTTAAACTCAGATACCTTTTGTTAAAATTACATCCCCTTTATCAGATTATTCCTGGTCATGTAGCATACAACAAGCTAACCTCTCTACTGAGTAGAGGAGAGCCTTTTTAACAGTGCTTTCTCTAGTATAAAAAAAAAAAACACAAGCAAGTTTTACTTATTGTAAATATGCAGTCTTGTCCTTTCCTTACGACCCTCATAGTTTTGAGGGGAAAAAAAAAATACAATGCCAATAATGCTATGAGATGTGAATCAGGCTAATGGATTTTATTTCAACAAAAGCTCAGCTTATATCAAAAGTACTTTCATGATCTTAATATTCTTTGAAAAGCATTTGGCATTAAGTGAAAGTTACAAAACTTATGAAAGTATAGAATCTAATAGAAATTGCAGTTCTTTTAACATGCAAAGTAGCTAGCACAAATATAAAAACTAATTAATAACATCTTAAGTGCATTTTCCCATAGGACTGATGACAATCTAGCTGACCTTGCACTAGATCAATAGGAAAAGCAAATCCTTAAATCACTGTTTTCCAAATGTTATCAGTTCATTAATCTATCACAAGAAGGAGGAATGAAACTTATATGGGAGAAGAGACTTCTTTTCCATATATCTTTAAATTGATTGTAATTCTTACCTGGATTGTGAATAACAAAACTGAGAGGAGTTTTCTAAAGTTCCACAGCGGAAAAGATAGACATAAGACTAATTTACAGTATAAGAGAAGATTTTGAATAAAAAATGTCAGGGGAAAAGTAATTACAAAGGAATATAATGATACAAAAACTGCCTGAAGTAACTTGAAATTATTTGAATTTCCTCAAAATATCTTCCAACTTTGATTTTTGATTGGGAAATAGTCAAAGAATTTTTTTTAATGCAAGAAAGTATATATACATTATATATACATATGTATTTAAATAAATATATATTCATATATGTCAACTTTGTAAAAAGTTCTATATTTGATTCTAAGGCTAACTTACTTTAAGGGATTTAGCAAACTATCCGGATGTGATACCAGATAAGTTATCATAAAAACAGTGAGAAACTTTAAATGACAAGAAACTGGAACAAGCATCTTAAGTACACATACTAGGAAATCTTTTTAAAAATGACTATGAACTAAAGATAACAATTTACAGATTTTAACAAAAGCTACTGTCTAATGTATCGATCCCACAACATCTTCTCTCTATATGGTTCATTTTAGGATATTTTTGCATGTGATTTAAAATTGTGGTATTTCAGTATGTTTACTCTCTCTGTAGCTATATATATATTTAAAGAGTGTCAAATTTAGTGATATTGTATCTCTTTGATTCCTACTAAAACTCAGAAAGTTTAAACTATCAGGAACTGCAAATCTTTTAGACCAATAGCTTATTTTTATCATATTGTACTACACACATTATACATATTGTATTATACATGTCATAAATTAAAGTCAATTTTATCCTCAAGAATGTATTGTAAGTTTAAGAGCACTTAAAATATTAGTCATATAGCATTTTAAAAGTTCACTGTAATTTCTAGTCACTATGTAGTAATTACTATTCTACATACTATTGAAGATTGGTTTTAAAAGGCTGTATTACCTTTCAAATATAGGTTTATGGAATATCTCTGTTGACACACTTGTTTTTAATATTTACATTCTTTAGACTATATTTGGGGGAAAAAAGAAGGTAAGTTTTCATGGAAGAGAATGAGCAGATTTAGCTGCCCAACCTGTAAGACAACTCCATCTTCCTTTATACTGAGAGGAAATATTAGAACATTAGAGGGAAATAATATTGCTCTTCATCTCTTTCTTGAAAATTTGATTTTATAATTCTCAACTTGAAAAGTAAGTATAATCAAAATGCAAGATTAAAAGAATATTTCAATGTTTTTCTTTATAATTTAATATGACAGTTAAGGTTTTAAGACAAACACCTGGCTTAAGAGCTAAGGAAGCAATTAGAAGCTCACTTACACTTATGTCCTAAATAAGGCTCCTTCAGGACTTATGATGACCTTGAGAAAAGTACTTGGTGAGTTAAGAGTCACTTGGCTGATATACCTCAGTCATATCACATTTTGAAATGCAAAATCACAGTGATTCAAAGAAAAGAGAACTATCAGGAGATCTAAGAGTCTACTGCTTCTCAGAAGAAAATGAAAATATGCTCTATGAGACACTGAGATTAATGCAGAGAGAGTATTGAAAATATAATAAAAATATGAATGACCTCGATTAGAAAGATGATCTTTCTGATCAATTCCTTATTCCATCTTTTCAATTAGTATGGGTTACCTGATTGACCTACATCATCTATCAGTAAAGTTGTTTGAAGTTCATGAAGATATTGGGAAACCATTCCCTAAGAGAATCTTAGTCATTTCATATTTGTGGAAATTTGAAATATTACTCATTTTCCTATGTTTCTGAATAAGTATAAACAATCACCATCAAAAACATACTTCCAACTATTTTTTAAGGTCCTTATTAATTAATAAAGAGACTTTGTGTCCCTCAGCAACTTCTTGTAACTATAGAAGAAATGTATGAAAGGAACAGTCTTTAGGTTAAGACCCAAAATTACATAGGAAATATTTTTTAGCAATTTAACCTGTATAGATCTTTCAGCTGATGAGGACAAGCACATAGGGATTATTTCTAAACATGACCAGATTAATATTAAGATTAAAAAATCTTATATTTTGAGGTCTTCTTAAGCTTCCCACACATAAACATGCAAACAGAAGAGTTAAAAAAGGCAGGATACATATGAAACATTTTCATAAACTAGTGCAATAGAGGCATTTGTCAATTAACCAACAATTTAAAAGAGCCAGGTCATACATAAAGCAATCTAGTAAATATTTAAGATAACATTTCACTATCTTTGATTTATTAATTGTTGAGTCTACATAAGAAAGAAATAAAAACTTCAAATAACATTTATCTAGAATGTTGATCAATTTTCTTACCATCGAATGTTAAATAAACTCTTGCTTGGGGCTGAGAAGATCCTTTTACACAGACAGAACAGACAAATATTCCAACCCACAGGCAAATTGCTGGGAATGCCATTTCTTCTGCTTTATAATTTATTATCCAAGGGGAAATTCCTTTAAAATAGAAATAATGAATGTGTTATATTGCATTTCACATTTTTAAAAGGACAAAATATAAATTCATAAAAATCAGCAATGTAAACAGAGTACCAGTACTTTAATTCACAAGACCTGACTGAACATTTACAGTCATAAAAAACTGTAGGAGGGGGCCCTCCCTGGTGGCGCAGCGGGTTAAAGCACAGCACTGAGAAGCTAAAGCCACTTCCGCATGAGATCGATTCCCGCCTGCCCCGGAGGAGCCCACATGGCGTGGCAGACCTCTCCTGACCCGCCCGCTGCTCCCCTCAGCAGTGTACTTCAGTCACTCTGCCTGTTCTGCTCCCCACTCTGTCTCTGGGGAAGCCTCTCGCCACCCCTGCACCTCTGGCCTGTACCCCTCAGTTCTGTATGCATAAATAAATAAATCTTTAAAAAAAAAAACTGTAGGAGGAGCTGTGACTTTTTCATATGTGAAAATTTGGATTTGATTCATTTGTGTCTTAGCAGAGAGAGAGAGAGAGAAACTGTTTCATCTTTCAACAAATAATGCTTATATTAACAATGAACAATGAATGCAATGAGGAAAAAGTTACTGATTCCCAAAGGAAAACACAACACTTACTTGATCTTTCTAAAGAAAATCACATTACACTGAAATGACTTGAAAATGGTAACAATAGATATTAGTGAATGAAAATCTCTTTCTATAGTACTACAGTCATAGGAACAGTCATGTATACCCATTTACCTACATACCCTTAGATGTTTTAAAGTAATTGTCTCTAGAATGGTGTTTCTATGCATACAACTTCCATGTGTTCAATCCCAGATCACTGAAATCACTCAAATCAGTTATCTGCCAATTTATACAGATGACCATGCAGCTGTTAAATGATGCAGATGAGGTAACCATGGACTGTTGCCAAATTCAAACCAATGACCTAGTAGACATGAGCAATCTAATGAACCATGTATCTGTCAATGCATATTTTACATAAATCAACCTGAAAGCAGGCTTTCAATATTTCAAAAGATAAATCAGAGAGATAGGTATTACTGCTTCAGAATGTAGCTGTAAAACTGATACATGCTTATTAGCTAAGGACTGAACAGCAAAGAAGATCAGGTAATATATAAAGACAAACCTAGGGGTGCTCTGGTGGCAACAATATGCAAAGTAACTCTAGGACCATTTAAAAAATCTCATCAATTTGAGACTAGTATAATCATACAATAAAATGATATGACAGTTTAATTTATTTTTTTCTTTTTAGAGGATACAACAAACTTTCAACAATTAAAATAGTATTGCTAATGTTTATCTGATCTTAAAAAAACACTAAAAATGGAAAAGACTGCACCTCATTAATTAAGTAAAAAGAACATTTCAACCAAATATAACATTTTAAATAAAAACTTCAAGTTGAATTCTTAGATGATAAATGGTTAATGAAAATAAAACCAAAATTGTGTTCTTTTACCACACAGAAGAAACCCTAGAGATGTTTGTCTTGCTAATTTTCAAAAGAAATAGTTTCTTCCTGCTTCCAGAACCTCTTCACCCTGTCATTCCTAAATTAACTTGAAAGAAAATTGATTTTATGGGGTGATTTGCCCTCAGTAATTTGCTCTCTGGTTTTGTTGTCCTTATAAAGATCCCACTTCCCCCCCCCAAAAAAAAATACAAATACCTACTGAAACTTTGTCTCCTAATTAAGCAGACAGATAATACTAACACAATTTTGTATATTGTCACCACTATCTTATCTTTGACATGTCTCCACTCTATTAAGATATTTTCCACAAATTGCGAAGAATAATATGGGAGACAAAATGACAGGTGAAATGAAGCGAACATATAAAGTAACATGATTTCAAGTCTACCTACAAATGAGAAGTGACTTAAAACCAGGTGTCTTACACATACTTCCCCCAACCCCATATTTTAAAACTTCTTCCCTTTAAAAACTCAGAGACATGCTTTTGTTTTCATTTCTGAGCGAATAGTGGTAACATGTAAGAAAAGAAGCCTTTCGTCCTCTGGAGTATTTTGCCTTAGAAGATAATGAAATACTCAATTTGAATATCTCCGCAGGTGTCATAACCAAAAACAACTAAAGCAGAGCTCTCCGCAAAGGAAACACTTTCCTGACAAACTACATGTGCTCTTAAGAAAATGACCAATCTTGGGCGTACCGAGGCATGAGAAGTCAACACACTGATTCAAACGTTACATTTTGCTAAATTTATAATGCGAATACTGAAAAGAATGACTTCAGCTTACCAAAGTGGGAAGAGATCAGCGCAAAAAAGTCATCAATTTGCTACGGGTTTCGATCCGCGTGTCTCCGGTTCTTTTCCCAGAAGACCAGAATTTCTAGAGCGTCCCAGCGGTGAAATTCTTTCTTCCCGGTCCTGGGAGTTTCTTTGTAAAGGAATCCTTAGCAGTGCAGTGTCGAGGCGCCCGGGCCCCTTCTCCGCGTCGCTCAATCCAGCACCTCCGAGTGAATGGAAAGTGGTCGGCGCTGGGGCGAACGCTCGGGTGTCCGATTACAGCTACGCGGCGCGCGTCTCCGGCTGGCCCGGCGCGCCGCCCAGCCGGCTCACATCACCAGCCTAGCACACCCGACCGCTGCTGCTCCGGCCGCGAGGCCCCACCCTTAGAGCGCCGGCTTGAGCGTGGCTGTAAGCCCTGAGCTCGCGGGCGGGGCCGACCCCCAGGCACGCTGCCCTGGAGAGTCTGGAACGCGCTGCAGCCGACCCGAAGACCAGCTGAACTACTCGCTTCTCTCGCAGCCGGTGGTAGGGTGAGCAACTTCCAGGGCGCGCTCCAAGGTTTTGTTTGTTACCGGCTGCTCTTGGAAGGCAACACTGGCTTTACTTGGCTGTAAATATCAAAATGCAAAGCAGCATTTTGTCAGAGAAGATCGCTACATCCTTTTAAGGCAAAGAGATGGGTTTTAAAAGGGAATTGAATCGTGTCCTTTGCATGGAGCAGATTTCCTAAAACTGGTCAAGATAAGCCAACAATCTTGTGGCAGAAGTTTATTCTTTTAATGGTTATTGTTTCCTATTGCGTTTCCTTAATGTTTCGAATGCAGTGATTCTGTTGACCTCTCAACTTGATCCACATCCAGTATCCTTCCGTCCAGGAAACTCCTAAAACATAATTACAAGAAATTATTTTACAATTTTGTGGAGGACGGCTGTTCAGAATCATGCCAACAGATAGAGGTTTACAGGTCTAGACACGAGGGGCTGGGTACACTGCCAGCTCTACTTACATCTAAGCTTGGAACTCATTTTGATTTTACGTGAAAATGATTTATCCGGGCCACAATAAACTGGATATTTGAACAGAGAAAGAAATGAGCTTTGACCGCCATAAAGTAAGTGAGGTTGCACTTGCTTAAAAATCACTGAGGGCTACTGCCCAGCAGATGTCACTATAAAGAGGAAACAGGAGGTTTTTTGTTTTGGTTTTTTTTTTTCTTTTTACCTTGTTCCTTTTAATTTTCTCTATGAAGTGAAGCAGACAGCTAAATACTTACAAACTAATCATAGAAAACACCCGTGAGGGTGCAAAATCATTGCTGGAATGGGACAGGTAAATTCTCAGGTAGAAGAAAGCAAAAAGTGTCTCAGCACCACTTCTTATGACCAGTCAACATAAACACAGTACTAACTCTCTGTATAGCTGAGATATGAAAGGATCACATCAAATAAGAATGTAAATTTCTGTTCAAAAGTAATACCTTAGGGCCCAATTACCTTCAATTTATCTGTGAAAGAAATCTGCAGTTCAATGGATGTGTTATTTTTAAAAAATAATACAGTACAGTTAAACAATCTTTGTGAAGTTTAAATATATGAGCAGCTCTTTGACCTAAGTATGTAATAATGAATTTAACACATTCTGACAGTATTAAAAGCAGATATAAACATAAATAAGCAATATGCATATAACTTAAAAAATGAAGAATTTATAAATGGAGAACAAATCATTAAAAATAGATCGCTATGAGCATTAGTAAATTGTGTAATTATTAATTTAGAAATAGAAACCCATTAGATACCGATTAATCTATCTATATATGTATATATGCATATCTATATATAGGTGTATATATAGATGCATGTATATGTCTATATGTATATACATATGTATATGTATATTCTATATATGTATATATGCATATCTATATATAGGTGTATATATAGATGCATGTATATGTCTATATATATACATATGTATATGTATATTTACATGTATGTGCACGTATATATATATATGTATATGTATACATATACATATATATATATTAAGGCAGAAGATATGTATAATTTTATTTTTTGTTTCATGGAACTAAAATAAAGAAATACAAAGTGAAATGTATGTCAAATAGTGAACAAGGGAGTTTACTACCAAACTCCTTATACAAAATGCCAATTAGTTCAGTCTCTCACACATATTCACAAGGCATTTCAAAGCTATGACAAATAGCTTAGATTTTATCACAATCTATGAAATTGTGCTATAATACCCTCTATCTTGTTTGAATAAACTTCTTTTCAATTTATTTAATTGAATAGTATTTGTTTAGTACTGAGACATTTAATGGTATTTGCTTAGTACTGAAGCATTTACCTATTGTCGGGCACACCTCAACATGAGTCATAAAAATAGTGCCTGGCATTATCCAAAAAAGATTCAAGTTCAAGGACGCAAATAGTACTCATGCTTGTCTGAAACTTGAACCATAAAGTGAAATTTTAAGCAGTGCAATACGTATCCCTAATTAGAGGCACAATACATATCACCTTTGCTCTTATTTCTTCAAACTGCTTAGGAACCTAAAACACATGTAAATCATGTGGCTTACATAAGACACACTGGTAGCCAGTGCCACTTTATTAAAATATAGTCTTTCTATATCTGTCCTTCTGGGAATGAGTAAGAGCCAATCGAGTGAGCATTTTCAAAAAGAAGGCAGCACTAAATGAATCTACAGTTTATAACTAATACCCCTAATAGGATATTTGCGTCTTCAACAACTATTACTACCAAATACAAAGTGTGTCCTCATCAATACATTTTGGGAAAACATCCGAGTTAAAATACTTAAAGCAATCTTGTTAAGATATTACAGAAATGGTACATATCTTATATGATGGTTTTCTGATGAAACATAAAGGGCTCATTTTAAAAATATTTTTAACTTTGATCCTGAACAAAAGTGCTTGGACTAATTTGAACCAATATATCTATCTCTTCTTTATGGGCTGTACAGACATACATTTTCTTATTTCAAATTGAAAGCAAATAGAATTCTTCTCATTATATGAGCTATAAGAATTATTTTTAACCAGAGGATCTCAGTTGTTCAGAGAGTTTGTAACTGTCTTCTTATCAACCAAATTAATATTTGTCAATGGAAAAGAGAAACCATGTCTTTGACCATATAGAGGTACTTTGTATCTTATGAATCACATTCTTTAATTCAGTTACTATTTTACCAGTTACAGTACTGTAGCTTTACCCAATCACATGAAAAGTAAATATAGGAACAGAAAGAGAAACTCAGGTATAACTGACTCACTGTCTAATGAGCAAGCACTGTACTTGTTTCTTCTCTCCTTTGATCCCCCTCCTTTCTATTCCTTTCTTCCTCCTCTTCTCACTTTCCATTTGCCAGTATTTTAAATTTTCTGAACTTCATTTGAAACTAAGTTTATGTCAGTCTTAGTGTGTGTGTGTGTGTGTTTTTTTTTTGGGCGGGGTGTTACCTTAGCTGCTCTGAGAACAAGGTTTAGTCTAGAAATCTGTGTATAGAATTACTATCTGCATAGTTGATAGATTCTAGCATATTCTTCATGAAGATAATTCTTAGTTGATAGGTTCTAGCATATTCTTCAAGAAGATAATTTTTAATTTTCAATAATTTTAGTATATCTCAACCTTCATTAGTAACTCACTGCTAGCCTAGATGCCTGATCCTTGATCTCTTACTCTGCTGATATGTTTTATGATTTGAGATTTCTCAAATTATAGGTTCCCTGCCATTACACAAAATAAACTGGAGATAGTGGTTTGCTCTGGAAAGGGGAACTGACCAGAACGAAAATTTTCATTGTGTGCCTTGTTTTACCATTGTCAGTATAAGCACCTAAAAAATTCAAAGTTTAAATTTTCAACATTTCTTCAACTCCTCAAACATGTCAAACACAATAAACTTCTCAACTCAAATAAAAGTATGCTGCCTCTAAAATTCCTATATTACAGCATTTCAAATACAAAAGAAAAACAGTAAATAATTTCAGTAGTAAGATTTCTGTTAATGACTTGGCTTCTTTAGTAAAAAAGCTTACTGTGCCAGTAACAAAGCTGAGCAGAGGGATCACTGGCACTTTCATCACAGGGGCAAAATGTAACTATATTTCTGTCCTTAATGGAGTATTTCATGTGAAACCTCTGTGAGGAGAGAGTACATTCTTTGATACTAACAACTCAATTCATCTAACTGTAGTTGCAAAATAACAGTTATTTAATAAATGATCTTTGTTAATCACATTCATGCACAAACACACACCCACGGTCAATCTTCTTCCAAGAAAAGCAAACTGCCCGGATGGATCTATTGTATCTAAAGCTCTCTCTCTTTACCTGGGAGTACAGAACACTTTCCCATATTTATCCTCATAAAAGAGCCAGAAGAGGCTTGCTTAAGTGCTTCTGATTGTCAGATGTGCGTAATGAGGCTCGAAAATAATAACCAAATGAAGCAATGAATTTACAGCTGTTAGTTACAGCTAATTGACTCTCATCTATAGCCTTTCAGCAAGGTCAAAGCCTTGAACATGTAATCTTCAGATTTTACAATTTTCAACTTTCATGAACTATAAATGGTTGATTGGAACGCAGAATATTAAATTACGTAAACAACAACATTCCCATCCTAGCAGGCCCATTCTCATTATGAAAATTATGTGAAAATTTGACTGTCTTTTATTCCAGTGATTCTAGGAGATAGAGTGGACTTTGCAGTGAATTTGAAAAGCACCAGCTACTTACTCTATGTTCTTTTTTTTTTTTTTGTCTAAGAGTCAATGCTTTAAAATTCCAAGTGGCATTTTAATATCTTTAAAGAAGGATATACAATTTTTATTTTTAGCAAACATAAGATATGCGATTCTCAGGGTACATTTAAATGAAATATATATTTTCCTTGGTGGATGGTGTTCTATGCTATAGGCTTACTGAACTTCAGAACAGAAGTGTACTAGAAGAAGGGTGTGATTTAAAGACCATGAATTATTTAATGATTATTTTGCAAAGTGTTTTTCTTTTAATCTCATTAACACCCCTAAAAAAGAAGACATAATCTTTCCATTATGCAGACAAGTAACCAAATCAGAAATCAGAGGCAAAAAATTTAGATCTGCCTATTCCAGAGTTCATATACTTCCTGCTTTTCTCTACCGGTGGTGCACTAATCTAAGAGTCTAGAAAACAGAAAAGAGGAGTAGAGACCTTTATATTTTCTAAAAGGCTGTTGAGATCCTGAAAAGGTATTCTGTTTTTGTGGGACATTTAACATTATCTCATGGATATGAATTATAAATGTAGACATCTTATCTTTGCCATGAAATTACAGACAGCTTAAGCAGACTCACTAAGTCTACATTTTATCTCTTAGAATAATTAGAACTGAGACGATTAATGCACAATCTTGACGTATAGGTGGAGGAGGACTTCAGGAAATAAGGGTGAAAACACAGGAGTCAACAATAAATCAACCAAGTAAAAAAAGCAAGTCAAAAAGCAAAAACTGGGCTCTTCTGGTGGTGCAACAGGTTAAAGCATCACATTATGGAGCTCTCCGAAGCCACTGCAGCATGCGTTCCATCCCCTGCCAGAGAGCTGACCCACATGGCGCTGGCAGACCTCTTCTAACCTTCCTGCTGCTCCCAGCAGCAGTGTATTTCAGTCAATCTGCCTATTCTACATCCCACTCTGTCTCTGGTGAATCCTCTCACCTACCACATCTCTAGTCTGTACCCCATTCTATAAGCATGATTTTTTTCATCACTATCTAAGTGCATTTAAAACTATTCAAACTGGTTCTATTCCCTTCATATGTCTAGTTTGTTACTTACATAAATACAGAAAATGCCAATCCAGAAACAAATTTTCACAGTGAATTCAAATCAAAGTAACATGTAATATATCAGTATCAAGGAAGTTCTATTCTGATTTTAATATTGCAAGTTACAGGTTACTTTTGCCAGTTGTCACCAGGGTTACTGAAAAGTCTATTGTTCATTCACTGAAGGACATAGTTCCAGTTTATTTTCAATACTCATACATTCATTAGTGCTGCCTGGTCTGGGTTAATCTCTTATCTTCTCACCTATTTCTTCCCCTAGCACCTTTTTACATTTCTATGCACATACAATATTCTGTTTTACCCCATCTCATCAACATAGCAGGTTCTTTGTCATTTATTGAGGTCACTTCAAATAAGGATGCTATTTAAATAGTAGTAATTTTGTTGATTTTAATGTCAAATGAATTTTGTTTTTAAATCTCTGACAATTTATTAACTGTATCATTTTGAACATTACTTGATATCCACTTTTAGTTTTGTTATGAAATGAGAATAGTAACAATTATGATAGATTAGGTACTGTGTTAATATTTTCTCCCACTTCTGTATTTTCATAAATTTGTTTATTTCTATGCTTATCACTTAGTTACAATTGTGTACAAATTTTCTTGATTCCCAACTGCTACAGAGCTGTAGGTAGGAATTTTAGAGTAGTTTTGGAGCCAGCAGCTAAGCATTCTTTGTACCTCGTGGACTGCTGGCTAAGTGATTGCTCTTCTTACCAGCATGTTTTATGAGCCTTAAAAATCTTAAAAATATTGCTTTATCACTATGCGGCTGCTTTTCATCGTGTGCAATTTCTTACTGGTTTCTTAAGTAACCACATCCCAAGGTTCATAACTTTACCCCCAAAGGTAATTATGTGTGTATTTTCCCCTTCAGGCCATACTTGAATTTTAATTTGAGTTTGTGAAAACTGTGGGAACATTTGAATGTGTTCATTTTTGATAATCAACTACACTAACAGCAGGTGGTATGAATTAATTTTAAATTATTTTTCATTTGCTTTTAAAATTAAAATTCAGATAATGTTCTATGTTCTCTGATAGAATTTGAAATGATTCTCTGAAAATCATCACCTTAAGCATAAAAATAAAAAACACAATTAAAAAAGAAACTACTAGCAGTAATTGATGGCACAGAAAGGAAAAAATTTTCTATTTCCAGAAACTGAATATGCTTTTTGGTTTTTAGATTTCTTCCATTCTAGTTTTTTTCTACCAAGGCCTAATCTGAAGCTACAAGAACATAATCTTTTAAGAAATAAACTATTTATTGTAATTTCATATTTTAATCTATCTATTCTCTAGATTACTATTAAACTTATTTTAAGACATGTTTTACTTAAAATAATATCATAGACCTGGCACTGTGTAATGACTTATTAATAGCATGAAATTTGAGAACTTGCTTTACCAAAGGATTGTTCAATTTATTTGAATGATACCTACAATTAGCAAGCTTCCACAATCATTCAATTGAAAAAAAAAAACAACACTATTCCAACACTATTCATACATCTTCAGAAAATAGGTTTGATTCATTTGGATTAAAGGAAGAGAGAATCATAAAAATATCATCAGTAATGATAATTATTCAGTTTTTAAAAGCTATGATGTATGATAGATTAATGCAAAATGTATGTATTCATGAACATACTCAGGACTATAGGGTATATTATTTGTATTCATCTATATAAGTCCATCTTAAGCAAGAGAAAAAAAGTATTTTATTTCATGATTATAAAAAATGTGAAAGTTTTACAAAAGGAAACCCTGTACAAAGGCATTCATCTGTAAACATTGAATCAGGTGCTGTTGTTTAATTTTTTTTCTTCTCACTGATCCCTTAGAAAGCCTAAGTGTGTACCATTAGCTCCTGAAATTTCACTGCATGACTAATATTTTACTTATGGAACTTATCTTTTCAAAATTTGCTAATTATCTTCCTGCCTTTTAAAATACCACACTTCAAACACCCACATATTAACTTATATATATATATATGTATGTATGTATGTATGTATGTATGCATATGTGTATATGTATATATGTATATATATGTGTGTATGTGTATATACACATATATGTATACATATATATGTATACACACACACATATATCTTGAAAGGTGTACCATTAAAAACTTTTAGGAATATTCTGGTCCTGCATCTATAGAATTTCTTATTAAATATGAAAAGATACTGTTATTCTATTACCATATAGGCATCTCTGCCAGTACAAATTGTACTTGTATACCCACTCATTGATGTTATTTGTCTCTGTGTATATATGCTGAACATAGTGAAAGGTTTTTAAAGTGCAACAGCCTTCAATACTAGGAAATATTTGACTTCCATTCAAGTCTCTTAATTGCATGTAATTATTTAATTGCATAGGAAAATGTGAATATTTTATTATTTTACTTTTCATTTTCCTTTGTCTTTCTTACCCTGTAATCATTCATTTTTATTCTTCTTTTACACTTCCTAACTTACTAGCCTTGTGAAGATATTTCGAATAACTTGAATAAAACCACAATATAATGGTTTTATTCAAATTAAAATACATTAAATCATTAAATCATTTTTAATGGTAGAAATAACTTTTGGAAATATTTTAAACAATGACTAAATGAAACAATGCACTAGCTAATAGTGAAGCTTGGCATATGCCATATTTTAAACATTTCAGATTTTGAGGGATAATTATGCATCCTTTGTTTTTAAAGTTTCACATTTTGCCCCATACTTAAACTTGGAAAAATGACCCTATTATGGCTTAATTTAATCATTTTCATATTGAGATCTAAAAATCACAGTCTGTCATAAACTTAAATGAGAATCAATTATTTTCAGGCATCTCAACCTGCAATTAAACAATTCAACTTAATGGCCTATATTTCATTAAATTTGTCAATCTCTACCATGGCTTAAGTCAAGTAAGTTCTTCCCTTAGTGTAATAACATTTCTCAAAATATTTCTGAACTGCTCTTATAAATATTTATAAATGCAGTCCAATGAGTAATCAGACTGCCACTTATCTTTCTTCTTCTAATACCTACTCCTTACCTTTACTTCTAATTCAAAATTTACTATTTCTTCTGTTGAAATATATATACATTATACACTCTGTATAATGCCAAATTGGTTGGTCATGCAGGGAAATTCTTTATTTTCTTTTCTGTTACACACATTGAACTTTTAGTAAAGCTGTCCGCCCTCCAAAATATGGATAGGCCTCATCCAATTACCTGAGAGCCTGAATGGAACAAAAAGATTGACCTCCATGAGCCAGAAGGAATTCTGTGGCATAGAATATTCAGACTTGAACTGCAACATCAGCTCATTTTGGGATTTCCAACCTGCCTGCCTATATTTTAGAATATGCACTTGCAGCCTAGATAAATACTAGTCATATCCTTAAAATAGATGTTTTCCACTAATACACTCATCCTATTTGTTTTATTTCTCTAGAAAATCCTAATATAGAACTTGCATATAGATTAATATACATACATGTACATTTACCCCTATAAACTGAGACCTAGAAGCATTAGCACTGCAGTGGCAAGAAATGTATCCAACACCTAGACTTTGGTTTCCATATATTACACACAAACAAAATTGAACCAGACCTCCTTAGAGAAAGGGCTGATTCTAGGGCCAAGATGAGGGTGAAAATAAAGATAAACCTAGATTTTTTTTTTCTAATGACTAAAGAAAGGCTTAAAAGTTATGATAAAGACACATCATTGAAAAGATGAAGCACTTTAAAGGGATCCAACTAAATTAATAGAGTTGCACCCTTTTTAAAGATTTTTTTTTTCATAAGCTTAAATAACATCTGAATAACACAACCACAATCATTTTTAACATTTTCAAGATATTATATAAAGTATGTGTACAATCGGTTTTGGTTTATAAAAGAAAGACTATCTTGGATTTTTCCACATAAGTTTTCTAATTTCAGTTTACATATGACCTCATTATACACTATACCTTTTAATTTAATAAACTAACATGTAATTCATAAAGCAAAAATACATGTACTAAACATTTTGATGTAAAAGTTTCCATGTATTTCCTAGTCTTGAAATTATATAAGTCATTTCATCCCTTGTACGGTATTTTTCTTTATCACCAGACAGTATAATTACCTTCTCATGTGGAGTGTACCAGTGACTTCAATGACACTTTAATGGATTTTAAGTGGATCCTGACCCTGACCTTATCTTATTTGTATGTGACTTTCCACAAACCATTAGGTCTGTGTCCCTCATTCAGTTACAACGTATGAAAAAAGCCAGTAAATTCCTCACTTGCCATTCATTTATTTTGTGATGTGGTGAAACATTATTTGTAGATAACTCAACATTATTTGTAGATACCTTAAATGATGAGGTAGTCATAAAATCAGTTATTTTTAATTATGGCACAAAAAGAATATTGATCAGTCCATTCCAGCTAAGCATCCCATAAAATACTATTTCCAATACCAGTAATGACTTTTGTCTAATGTGTAATCATTTCAGTGAGGTCTAGACCACTTGTCTTTTTCAGGTATTTAGAGAGTCTCCTTATGTGATGGTATGTTGTCCTTTGAAACAGTTACTGCAAAAACCTGGCTGCATTTATTGTAGCATATACAATTAGTTAAATAAAATAAAATAGATTTAAATAGTGATTTATAATCATTATATTGTGCTTGTGATATTATCGTTATACAAATTATCAATGGACACTTTTCTTAATCTAGAACATTTTGTTTAGTTTCTCTTCCAGGAGAAACCAGTGTTATTTTCTGAAAAGTCTATATTAGGCCCTCCCTGGTGGCGCAGCGGGTTAAGGCACTACACTAAGAAACTAAAGCCACTTCCACATGAGTTCGATCCCCGCCTGCCCCGGAGGCGACCACATGGCGTGGCAGACCTCTCCTGACCCGCCCGCTGCTCCCCTCAGCAGTGTACCTCGTGGATCTGCCTGTTCTGCTCCCCGCTCTGTCTCTGGTGAATCCCCTCACCCTCCGCATCTCTGGCCTGTTCCCAGTTCTGTACGAATAAATAAATAAAATCTTTAAAAAAAAAAAAAAGTCTATATTAGATTAAACTAAACTAGGCAAGCTACCTTTTATTCTAATTACCTTTTATTTCTAAATTACCTGCAATTTTAGAAGTAATCCAATCTATATTATTTATACTTCCTATATCTTAAAAACTATGTCATGTGTGATATTATAAAGGTTTAATGTAGACATATTAATTTATTCCATTATAAGTGTATTTTTCTGTCTTGATTTTTATTCAGTTAAAGTCTCTTAACATTTTACTCTTATTATCTAATTTAATTTCTCAAGTGATACTGAGAAATCATCTTATGCTAAATTGCAAAGGAAAAAATAGTTTTTCAGAGAGTGAAAATCTTATTCATAACTCAGAGCAGTGATTCAAATTCAAGTGTATTTTTCTCTATGAGTAGTAAATTAATTATATATTATAACTCTGCATTGTTAGCTAAATTGATGTTTGTTCTCACATTCGGGTTTTCAATTTTTTGTTCTCTCTGCCTGGGAATCCACTCTCCTCCAGCCTGGCATGGTGCCTACCTTCCAGTCATTGTGGTATCAATTAAAATATTAGTTCTTCAGAGAGCTGTTTTTTACTCATTTACTTGTTTTTATTATATTATTCATTATTTTTATTATACAGACATATTTAACCTTATATTTGTATTTTTATGATGTTTAAATTTTCTATAAGTTATTCTGTCTACCTATCTAGTTATGTATCTGTCATCATCATCTATCTTTCTCTGTCACATCTATTGTCCATTCTCCCTATCCAAATGTGAACAACAAATTTCATGTGAACAATAAATTTATTTTCTTGAGCAGTGTAATTTCTCTAGACTAATGCCTGGCATGGAGTAAATGAAAATATTATGACTTGAATAATGAAAAACCGTGTGTATATGCTTAGCATTGGTATAACCGCAACATAGGAATCAATGGATATATACAACAAAATAATTTATTTTCAATTGCAGCACATAGCTTAGTAGAAACTCACTGACACTCTGATGAAATGCTTGGATCAGAGTGGCTTCTGGGGCACCCCTATTTCAAGGATTGGTCTTAGAACTGAAATTATTAGTTTGAAATATTAACAATTATTTCAATTAGTGATAGCTGGTAACTTCTTGGAGGCTTCAACTTAACTTTTCAGCTAAAACTAGTCATCTTTCGGGTCCTCCCTGGCGGCACAGTGGGTTAAAGCACAGCACTAAGAAGCTAAAGCCACTTCCGCATGAGTTTAATTTCCGCCTTCCCTGGAGGTGACCACAGGGCGTGGCAGACCTCTCCTGACCTACCCGCTGCTCCCCTAAGCAGTGTATTTCTTCGATCAGCCTGTTCTGTTCCCCACTCTGTCTCTGGTGAAGCCTCTCGCTACCCCTGAGCCTCTGGCCTGTACCCCAGTTCTGTAAGCACAAATAAATCTTTAAAAAAAGAAAAGAAAAGAAAAGTTAGAAACTAAGAATTAAAAAAAGAAAACTAGTCATCTTTCAGTTCATAAATATGAACTCATTGTAATAATAAATACAACAGAAGGCATGCAGAAGTGACACAACAAACACAATAACAGTGACTTATTTCAGAGCCATAGTCACATGAGCTTTGACACAAATTCCCACAAAATGAGGATAACAAAATTATTGCTCAATAGTGTTAGACAGAGTGATTGTACTTGGTCATAATTGCCCAATTCCTGTTATACACCAAGTTAGGCATTGAATAACACAATGATACATAAAGGCAAAAATATATTTTAAAATTTCTTCATACTAGGATTGTGCCAAAATAAACATTAGATTACCAAGCTACTAAATATTCATTATCAGTTATTTGCGATTAAAATACCAACAGAAACTTTCTCACTGTTCAACTGCAAAAAAAATTGAAGTATGTACTAACAATTCTACTACCAAGAGGAGTTTTAATGTCAACTGATTAAATAAAAACTTCTTTCAATCTATTTCAAATACACTGATAATATTTGAGGGTTATTGTAAGCAGTTAGAAGACATTTTGTCTCTCAATACTGTAGTGCTGAAAAAAAAAAAAAAACCTCAAGTAAGTTAGTATAATGAGATTGTGATTAAAGAACACTGCTTATAAGTCAAAGGCTCAGTTTTCTCTTTTCTAGCCAGGAAAGTGACTGTATATGATCTTGCCAGCACTCTCAGAGCTGCCCCAGACAGCCATTTGTAGAAACTCTGGCTGAGTCATGTCTTGGTGCAGCTACTCTGTAATGAACCAACTCTAGGGACATTCTTGATATGTGCCAGGAATATATTTCTGATCACTTATTTTTCATATCCCAGGCCATGCCCACATTAGTGGAATTTCCTTCTCAGTAGGACATAGAAAAAATCTGCAGAATTGCTCTTAATATTACTCAATAAATCAGTAACACAAGCAATGATTGGAATGGAATGCAAAACTCTTGGCTGTTAGCCTTAGATGGAACCACTTCCTTCCTATGAGCAAACAGTGGTTAGTAGATTGGTTTAGAGGGCTGTGGGAGAGGGGTAGTTTCTAGGTAGTTAACTGGGCTCCGAAAATGTGGAAAAATACTTCCTATTTTTTCCTTGAGGATAAGGAGAATATAAGGTAAAATAGAGTCAGTGAGTTAATGTATGTTGTTTTTAATAAAGAAATAATTCAAAAGAGTCATAGAACATTCATTGATTTAATAAATAACATTATGACATATGAAATATATCAGTTTCAACAACTATTATTTTATTTCTTTCAACCAACATTCTATTTTTGCTCTAACAGTACATCCGAAAGAAAATTGCTGCTCTAATCTTCAAAGATAGTCATCAGAAAAAAAAAAGTAACAAATTATAAATTATAATAAAAAGAGGTTGGGGAACAAAATATAGAAAGAAAGCAAAAACAGCTCTTTTCTGTCCTTATTTTATCAATAATACTATTTGTATCTAAGCTAAATTATAAGAATGGGCAAAGTTACTTTCTGACTTAAGAAAACTAATCCACATCACTGTTTCCTAATTATCTTTTCAATTGTCATTGCTTCTAAAATATTTTCTTAAGCATTCTCTTTAGTCCACCACTGCAATGTCCCAGTGCTACTGGAACTGATCCCTCTCAAAGTTGACCCTATACCCAGTGTGTTAAGGATCTTGTACTCATATATACCACATTTTTCCCCACATAGAGCATTTATCATTGTTGGATTGACAACATTTTTCTGCAGCACTTTCATTCTAACACATGCAATCTAGGTAATTGTCATTTACAGGAATGGGTTAAAAAGGATAAATGCTATTTGCTGTAATGATTGCATCATTGTTTAGTTCATGCTTCATAATATCTCCAATGTTGGCTTTAAAAAAACTGATCATTTCAGTGCCTATTTAAATTTTGTATAGCACACTGTTTCCTAGAAGAGAAAAGGCAAACTCTTTAGTATGGTAAAAGTGTGGCCCTCCCTGGTGGCATAACTGGTTAAATCACTGCACTAAGAAGCTAAAGCCACTTCAGCATGAATTCTATCACCTGCCCCTGCGATGATCCACATGGCACCGCAGACCTCTCCTGTTTCACCTGCTGCTCCCCTCAGCAATGTATTTCGTCACTCCATTTGTTCTTCTTCCCACTCTCTCTCTGGTGAATCCTCTCACTGCCCCTGCACCTCTGGCCTGTACCCTAGTCTGTATGCATAAATAAATAAATCTTTAAAAAATTAAATTAAATAAAAGTGTTTTCCATTGTGACCTTAACTATGTCTTCCTCTGCTTCTCCCACAGTGGGTCCCAAAGACCACTATGTTTAAAATCACTCATTATTACCAACACATGGCATCCTTATAATTTTTTATGACTTTGCATTTGGTAATCCCTTTAGTTGAAATTGGATTCAATCCCTTAATAAAACTAATTCTCTTAAAGGGGTAACAAATTAGGCAACATCTTAGTATTCATTTATTCAATCTCTTCAATTAGTTTTCACTGACAATCTTCTCTGTGTAAAGGCTATGTAGTGTTAACATGTAATATATATTTATATGTATATATGCATATATACATATATATATAATCTCTTACAAAACTTATATTCTGAAGACAAAGGCAAATTAATTAACATACAATAATCTATATTACATAAACCTGTTAATTATTACATTATAATTTAGAGACTTAAGAGTGAAGAAAGCATAGCATATAATACTGTATTCCAACACACTGACTTAGTAATTTTTTCTATAAGGAAGTGTTTTTTAAGCCACAAAATAAGGAATAGGAGTTAGGTAAATAGTGGACACCTGAAATTTCAGGCTCAGGGGATGATGTATACAAATTTCTCAAGGCTACATAGTATAGAATATACATAAGTATATGAAGACAGCAGATATGATTAGAAAATAGAAGCATAGGGACAATGTTAGGTGTATAAGCTGAGTCAAGAGATGTAGGGGAAATTATATTTTGGACATCAAAACCATAATTTTGAACTTTATTTAAAAAGCATACATGGACATTTTCTTCTGCCTTTAAGAGAAATGAATTTGAATAAAATATCAGATATTTTAGCAAAATGATATTTTGGCACATAATTTAGAAAAAAATAATGTTCATCTTGGGAATCCAGTTAGCACATGAGAAGATTAAGCATTTGAAATATGTTCTATAATGAACTGAGAGGACTTGATGCTAGATTGGATTTAAAGTTTAAGGAAGAGGGAAATACACAGATGATGTCACAACTATGTCGATATTGATGTCACTCTTTGATGGTAGAACACAAAAGAGGGCTATCTGGCTATGAGGAAATCATGCATTCAGTTTTGAATATACTGAATTTTGGGCAGCTGTTACATATTTTGGTGTGGCTGTCCAGTAACAAATAATTTTATTATTCATATGCAAGGATAGTACCCAAATCTTATTTTTGAATCTTACATTTGTAGAGGGTACATGAAGATCAAGTAAAAAGGGTGAAAGAGTAAAGGATGAAGGTCTAGAGACAGAAAACCCTGAAGAACCTCAGCATTTCTAAGTGTTATAAAGAAATGTGTTAGCAAATCCAGCTGAAAGTGTGTATGAAATAACTGACCAGCTACTACTAGCAAGTTAGCAATTTAGATGACGAAATTCCTTACAAGAATATTTTCAAAAGACTTGTATAATTGACTGGCAAAGCAAATTTTGCCAAAATCCAATTAAAAAATGTCTTATTTTATATTCATGTAACTTCAGAAGACTGCTAGTATATATCTAATAGTTGTGAAAATAGTAATTATCCAAAAATATATCTAATAAGGCTGGATGGGTTTTTATTAATTTTTTCCTGAAGTAAAACAAAATGAAATTTCCATTGAAAAATTGAATATTAGCATTGTGTTATTACAAGTGTCTATAATTTTTAGAAACATGAAGTTTAAAAGTTATCCTTGGAAGGAAATTAAGTTGTTCATCTAATGGACAAAATCAAACTTCTATGCTATATGTCACCACTTTTAAATTTCTCACTGCCCTTGGGTAATTTATTTTTTAAAGATTTATTTATTTGTGCATACAGAACTGGGGTACAGGCCAGAGGCTCAGGGGAGGCGAGAGGCCTCACCAGAGACAGAGTGGGGAGCAGAACAGGCAGATCGACGAAGTACACTGCTGAGGGGAGCAGCGGGTGGGTCAGGAGAGGTCTGCCACTCCATGTGGTCACCTCCAGGGTAGGCGGGAATCGAACTCATGAGAAAGTGGCCTTAGCTTCTCAGTGCTGTGCTTTAACCCACTGCACCACCAGGGAGAGCCCCCTTGGGTAATTTTTTACGAAATACGACTTCATAAGTCCCTCATTTGCCTGAAAGTAAAGGTTGCCTTTTTAATTTCTCTCCCAACATAACACTTTACTCAGAGATCATCTTTTTTTTTTTAAATTTTTTTTACATCATTCTTCATTTTCTGCATTTTTCCATCTCACTTGTAATCCCCATGGTCCCCCCTTTATCAATTTAACCATGCACCATCAAGTGCAATCTTCCCTCCCCCATAAGATGATGTCAGAAAACATCATCTTATGTTGGTCTCTTAACTCCCTGCTAGAGCAGTGGACTGATGTTGATAAATATGTTTAAGACAATTTCATTTTATACAAAAATAACATCAGAAAGTATATGTAAGGCCATCATATTTTAGATTTTATGTTACAATTTAATCATTTATTTTAGAATGTTATTGTTACTCTAATTTTATTCATATATTTCTTTCTAATATGTTCTTTGTAAAAATAAGTCAAATGGCTTAGAGATGTGTCCTTATAACCATTGCCTATTAATGGCATAGAACAAGCACCTTAAACTAAAATGTAAACTTGGCATTCATAAATTTCTCTGAAGTAAACCAAATATCCTGGACTTAAAAAAGCATCTGCAATAACTCTAACTACAGCATAACAAGAATTGCATATAATATAATATATAAAATGAAAGTTTCCAAGTCATGAGTTAAGAGGGCTTCTGGAAAAGTGAAGCAGCAAAGATAACATTTACTCCCAGAATCATGCAAGTATCACTGCAAAACCTCTCATGTGGTAGCAAGTAGTTTGACTGAGAGCCAGGCAACTATAGAAATTTATTTCTGTTCTAGAGAAATTACTATTTGAGGTACTGTTAGACTGATGAGGATTTCTACAAGCAGAGAACCATATGAAGTTTGTATTGTTTGAGAGAACATGTAAAAGATTGTACAATTATGACAGGAGGTGGAGAAATCCACAAGCATTATGATACATATTAAGAACCATCCTAAAAAGACGTCAAGGTGAAATAAGCACACCAGACAACCACTGCTCAGTCAGCTGAGCCATTTTCCCGCCTATGGAGAATCATCCATTCTTATTGCACTCAAAACATGCTTCTATGACATATTGTTTAACTCCAAATTGTATTATTATTTACACAATAATGGGCAGATAGACTTTGGCAGGTAAATTGGAATTTTTTCTTTAGGGTTTTCTGTTAAATGAGTATAATGAAGAACTATACATCATTTTACTTTCCACAGTTTGGTCATTATAGGTGGCAGAATAATGCCCCTTCACCCCAAATGTGGCGATGCTAACTCAAGGAAGTTGTGGAAATGATAAGTAACGTGGCAAAGCATAATTAAAGTTGCAGATGGACTTAAAGTTGGTGAAATGATAACTTTGTGATAGGGAAATTATCCAGGAGTATTCACTGGAGCCCAATATCATCATAAATGGCCCTTTAATGGAGAAGAGGAAGGCAGGAGGTCAGAGTAATGAATATCAGTGTATTCAGGAACTTTGAGAATCTGTATGGACTTCAATAAATCTAGAACTTTATATTTCCTATTTTTTTCCATTACATCTTGCGCTTCAGATTTTCTTTCATTGGTAGCCTTGTCACAGGGTTAATATTCACACTTCCTTGGTCCTGGAGCGTAGTTTTTTACATTTAAGTATTTTTAAGAATTAAAAAATAAATATTTTTACTTTTCTATAATTTATTTGGGAGTGTACAGTACAGTTGACCCTTGAACAATGCAAGAATTAGGGGCACTGAGGCCTCAGCAAAACAGGGAGTCACGAGAATTACTGACTCCCCCAGAACTTAACTACGAAATTGCCTGCTATTGTCCTAAAGTCCTACTAACTGTATGAATAGTAACTTAACATATATTTTGTATGTTATGTGTATTTTATAAATGTGTTATTATGACAGTTTCCTATATAAGAGAAAATGTTTTAAAGAAAATCATAGAGAAAATGCATTTACTATATTATACTGTTAGAAAAAAACAGTTAATATCTGTGTTGTTCAAGGTTTAATTATATAATAAATATGACTTTTAACAAAGTACATGTTCTATTTTTCCTTGATGCTGTTCTTAATAAATGGTGTGTCTACCACTGGTAATAGCACAACATTGAGGTAGTGTTATATCTGTTATATGCCTTAATAAGTTAGCTCATGTAAAACACTCAGAATGGTACTTATAAGATTTTTTCAATAAATGTCAGTTATTATTATCATAGAAGTCATGACTATGTTAAGCTGGGTAATGAAATCTTTAGAAATATACTTTTAAGGTCTAAATTCAATTCCTCTGATATTTTTTACTTGGTATCATGGCAAGTTACATAATTTCTTTAAGCTCTAGATTTTTCTAGAATCAAAACAGAAGATAAATTTAAAAGTTACAAGATTAAATGAGAATATTCATTTTATGAGCCTATCATAGATCCAAGAGCAGAGCAAAATTGTTAGCTGAGGAAGTGTCAATGTGCTTCCAATTAGTCAATCATTGGAACATTTAATATTTTAAATCTTGGGCTCTGTTCTCAAGACCAGCACTTGGCAGCAGGTGTTTTCAGGAAATGGAGAAACAAGAGAGAATAGAATGTATCTGATATGTCATATCTGATATGTTGCCTGCTTCCATATACTTAAATACAGTATCACTACATTTGGAATTAAGTGTGATAACATCTCTGGGCCTAAAACAACAGATAATCACAACTTTGTTTCTGTTGTTGTTTATAAATAGGACTAAAAATATGTTATGAGATATCCTGATACACTGGGTACAAGTTTTAACAGCTTCATGCTGTGACCCTTTGTCTCTGTAGAAATTCTTTCAGTTTTGCGTGCAAACCCAAGTGTTTCCATTGCTGTCGCATAAGTGGCAATGGGGGAATAATAATCCTTATTAGCATACTGAACAGGTTTGCACTGGCCTTATAAAACTGATTCTTAAATTTTCAGGAGTTTTGCTTCCTACTTATCAAACTCACACATTATTAAAAATTAATGTAGGTTGTTTGAGAGAGGAAAATTGTGTCAGAGGAGAATTGCTGCTTTGCTCTTGGGAAGATAATTTAAGTCAGTCCAGAGGGTTACTTAACATGGACAATCCTGTGACCTGGATGAAAATGGATTGCTTCTTGGAGACAACAAACTGAATATGACATAAGGAAAACTGAAGAAATTCAACTCTGTACAACAAAAGATGAGTAGAGAGAGGTCCCTGGAGACTGCAGCAAGGGCGGAAACCAGCAGGGCAAAACTGTGTTTGGATGATGGTCCTGGGAAGGAGAGAGATGAGCAGAGTAAAAACATACCCTTGACTGTGAGAAGATACATGCAGAAGTCCAGTGTGAGTTAGGTAGGTGAGTTCCCAAAAAAGAAGAAAGTGTGGAGCAGATGTGATTCTACTCCAATCCCTTGGGTCGGTAGCTAGTCCTCTTCAGAAACATGGAGAGTCCTACTGCAGACTATAGAAATGTAGACCTGGAGACCCAGAGAAAAGGGCTATTAATGGTGCCACGCCCACCCACATTTCACTTTCAGCAGTGACTGGGTCCCAGCAGACCCTTTTCCCACTCCTGAATTAGTAGCTAACATCCGTTCTCCCTGACATCCAGTGCCATTGCTAGAAAGTGGAAATTCTGAATCCTTAGTATGTTTCAATAAGTAGCAACCTAGAAAGCTACAAATTAGGAAAATATAGCACTGGAACGCTGAGCACTCAAGGGATAATTTTGCCCACAAGGGAATAGATCTGTAAAACATAACCACAAAGATATAATATGTATTCTTCTATCAGAGATAGACTCAAAACTGCCAAGATAAAGAAATGGAAAGAAATAGAATATTCAGAAAAGCTGATCAAACACACATAAATGAAGAAAAACAAATGACTGTCCTGAGAAATAAAAATAAGAATAGATGACAGAGTTGAGGCTTTAAATAATGATGGAGATGCTGGATGTAAAAATATCATTAAAAGAAATACAATATACTGGAGAATATTAATATCTATGACATTAAAATAGAAAAAAACTGGAGATCAAATTATTGACCGCATAAATGGTAATACACAAAGAATCTAGGTGGACAAAAAGAGAAAAATATGGAAAACACATACACACAAGAAGAAACAATTTGAAAATTACTCTACTCCATGATGAAAGGACATATAAGAAAATGGGTATTCCAGAAGGAGAAGAGAGCATATTCAAATAAATAATAGAGAAAAATGTCCAAAGGAGCTAGAAGTGCATGAAGGTAAAAGATCACCTGGTGACCTAAATGTAATGAGACCTACACCAGAACACACAGGAGGGAAACTTCCTAGTAAAGGTAAACCATCAAGCTTGCATTTGACTCTTCTGGGGAAATACCATGTTCAGGGAGCCCATGGAATGATCTGATTAAAATACTTACACATAAAACTGCCAGCAAAGACTATAGTTTAAGACTCTCATTCAGAAATAGGGACTTCTGAGTTCAGAATATAGATAATTCATGTCCAGTAGGACATGACTGTTACATATTCAGGAATTTTCACAGCAAATATTTGTTGGTTTGTAATTTTCCATGATGTGATAATATTTGTATTATAACTCGGGATGGTTTTGTTGTTGTTTTTAATAGCTGACTTATCGATAAAAACCTATTTATTTTATTATTATTTTGCTGAAAGCTCAAACAGAGGGCTACTTGACTTATCACTTGCTCAGTCACTTTAGGGCCATTCTTTTTCAGCCTTCACAAATACTCGGTCACAATCTATCAATGATACAAGAATAAAGTAATCAAATATTCTGAAAATATAATACAATAAACCTGCAATAGTGCAGTCACATATTGATATGTAACAGATAAACTGTATACATAGTATAATTTTCCACTTTTTTTTCTTTTTTGAGTAGGTTATTTTCAGAATTCTTTAGCATTTATCTTATTTGAATTCTACTATTTCTCATGTGCCTGGAAACGTACTGGAATCTATCTTTCTCATCGATGGCTTTAGTCAATAGATAGCTTTAGCAGGTGGTGTGGAAAGATAAAAGTTTTTAATTCAGTTTTTTAATGCATTATTAAATTTATGTTTTATACAGTTTGTAATAGAACTATTTATAGTCCAACCTATATAACAAGGATATAATTCTAGAAAATAATTTTAATAGCAAATGCTCAAATATTGATTGCCAGTTTTTGCTTGGTTATAAGTAAGTTATATTGCATGGTTAGTTGACAGTTAATTTTGTGGGATCTAGTCACTCATCTTTATCCTAAAAATGAAAATTAACATCTTCCTTTAGTTAATACTTATTCACAACATCAAAAACGCTAAAATGAATTATTGTAGAAATACTGTTAAGCCAAATTAGTTTTAACTTACCCAATAATAAACTAGCTATTAAAAAGCTATCACTTAGGGGAAAAAATATGTTTTTACAGGGACATTTTCAGAAGGCTTTATAAAAATGGTTAGCTAAAAGAGAGACAATTTTATAATACAGAAGGTAACCAAAACTCTAGTATTGTTATTGTTTAAAGTCTCCTGGAGACAGTTCTGACTCTCTTATTTTGAGTATGGTGCACCATTGCCAAGAATTGCCTAGCATGCCTGAAGCTTTTGAAACTTTATCCTCAAATTCCAGAAGGTCTATCACATAATGAAACTCTCTTTGATTTTATAGGTCTGTTAATCCAATGCCTACCCAGATGATGTTCCCAGGATAGAACCAGGGGTTCCCACAGTTTGGTACCCAGTTTATATGCCAAGCCAAGGATAAAGAATCAGAAAAAGAGAGCAAAGGTATATATCATTACTAGGAGAAGTCACTTAACTTATTTCAATGACAAGAATGTGATTTCTGCATTGTAGGCATTTCGTAGAACTATAGACTTTTCTATAGTTCTATAGAAAAAGTTCTATATTTTTTTTTTTAAAGATTTATTTATTTGTGCATACAGAACTGGAGTACAGGCCAGAGATGCGGGGGGTGAGAGGATTCACCAGAGACAGAGTGGGGAGCAGAACAGGCAGATCGACGAAGTACACTGCTGAGGGAGCAGCGGGCGGGTGAGGAGAGGTCTGCCACACCATGTGGTCACCTCCGGGGCAGGCGGGAATCGAACTCATGCGGAAGCGGCTTTAGATTCTCAGTGCTGTGCTTTAACCCGCTGCGCCACCAGGGAGGGCCCAAAAAAAAAAAAAGTTCTATATTTTTAAGATTAAATTTTATTTCAAGGGCCAAGAATTATTGCCAGTTCAGCTAATTTTCTATGCTAAAGCAAAACTATGCAACGATTACTTCATTTTTAAAGTTATTCTATTTATTTAATATATATTATTGAAGTACATAAAATGTATTGTGGAAAGACAGGCAATAGAGAGTAAGTTTAAGTGCTTTGTAAATGTTACAAGAAACACAAGGCAAGTATCAATAACAGGACTTAGATTAGTCTAGTTAAGTTAGTGTAGTATGCTTTCAGAGGAAGCATTGATTCCTAAATTGCAAGGAATCAAAAGGTTTAATTAAACAAACAAAGAGGGTAATAATCTTCAGTAGGTTTGTAGGGAATATATTTGACCTCTTTGTACCATAATTTTCTCATGCTAAATAATACTTATAATTGTTTCAAAATTTTATTTTAGGTTTTTCTGATTAATGAAATATATAAAAGTTCTTAGGATGATATTTTGCACATAATTTTTTTTTGTAATGAGTACACAACAACAGTAGCTATTAAATGATTTAGCATCACCTTTGTATTAGACAGTATTGTTAATAATTATGTGTCATATCTCATTTAATCATCCCAATAAATTTACAAGAAATCTGAAGCTTATAGACATGATATTACTTGTACAAAGACAGGGAGTTGTAATTCCAGCTCAGTTGGTCTCCTAGGAGAGACTATTTTTTTTTTTAAGATTTATTTTTACTTATTCATACAAGAAATGTGGTATAGGCCAGATGTGTGGGGATGGGGTGAGAGGATTCACCAGAGACAGATTGGGAACCAGACTAGGTGGATCTACTGAAATACACTGCTGAGGGGAGCAGAGGATAAAAAAAGGAGAGGTCTACTGAGTGGCTGGCAGCAGCTGGGTAGTTTTGAGTCTTTAACTCTTCACCACCAGGCATGCCCAAGTCTTTGTTCTTTAGAGTATAAATTGAGGTTTCCAACCAGTACCTTGAGATCAGGGTATCTCTCTATATATTTACCTAGAGTAATGAGGGACCCTTGAATGAAAAACGCAAAGACTGCAGCAAGAAACAAACATACCTTGTTGAACTTCAATATCACTTAGTGTTGAGAGTTTTTTTTTTTCCATCTTTTTTAGATGCACATACCCAAAGAATCTCTTTAATATGAATCTCTGAGGATAAATGTTCAAGGAATCAATATATTTAAGACTTTCTAGATGTTTCTGCTATGTAGCCAAGGTTGAAAACCAATGGTTTAAGATGTCATACTAACTGGAAGCAATTAGAAGTCAGAGGAATAATTCCCAGCCTTCCAGGTGGGACAGGGAGGACTTCATAAAAGAGGGAATTCTTGATATTTGAATGAGAAAAAACTTGTCAAGGAATTTTTTGGGGGAAGATGACTATAGCAGTGGCATAAACATGAATGAAAATAATGTGCAAGTACACAGCAGAAGAGAAACTATGAAATCTGGGAGCAATAGCTGGAGTTCCGTGACCCTGGAGAGCTTGTACCACCACAAGTGATCGTGTTTGTATAATAATACTTGCAATAGTTTACCCATCACCTTCATATTTTACTCTGAAAACTTGACTTTTTTCTTTCATTTCACATATATTTTTTTTAATTACAAAATTTTATTTTTACATCATTTTGTACATTTTTTTTTCCATCTCAATTGTAATCCCCGCGGGTTTCCCATCACCAAGTCACCCATGTGCCATCACTATAATCCCGTGCATTTCCCTCCCCCCCCCCCGTTTTTGATCCCATTCCCCACTCCACCCCCACAAAATGTCTCTGGTATATGGTTGTTCATTATTTTTGTTATTTTCCACCTGGTCCATTATACTCCTGCTATGAGTGAAACCATCTGGTATTTTTCTTTCTCTTTCTGACTTATCTCACTAAGCATGATCTTTTCCAGCTCCATCCAAGTTGCTGCAAAAGACATGTGTTTCCCTTTTTTGGTTGCTGAGTAATATTCCATTGTATATATATTTCACATATTTTTTTTTTGGGAAAACTTAAACCAATACTATTTTGATCATTTTTTTCACTTTCTACTTATCATGTATCTCTATCCAGTTTTAACTAACATTTTTTATCAGAACATCTAATTTCTGTAGTCTATTCTTTTACATGAAACAGTATTTTTATTAATTTGTCACAAATTTAGTGTTTTGAAGAATTTAATAATTGTCAACTATATTTGTTTTCTATATTGCATATTTCTAGAAGTATCAATCAGTATTATTTTTATTGAAAAGTACATAAGAAATTCCAGTCTCTAAAGTCATATGTGTGAATAAATATTGTTTATAAAATGTAACCATAAATAAGTTGAAAATACATTAAAACTTAAGCCTATACAAGAAGATAATTTCTTCAAATAACAATTCCATGTACTACAAGCTGCCTTAATAATAAAATCAGAGATTTAAAAAAATATGCTCACAGATGGATGACAAACCAAGTGCAAAATGACTTTCAGGAACCAATTGGTCAGGACATGATTTGAGTCATAATTTTAAAATCCTCAGACAATAATAAAAACAAGTTAAAATGCTGAGTAAGTCTAAAAAACTTGGTTACTATAAATTCAAAGTAGAAAATACAAGTATAAATAATTAATTAGCTTTCAATGGGAATTGGTAGCAAAATGCAACATATGGCTTGAAATCACACTGCTGATAATTTTTGGAAAGTACTCAGAGGAAAAACGAAGCAAATAATAAATTTCATATTGTCTTTAAAATATAATATGCCAGCATTTGTTTGAACTCTCTAATGAAATGTTGCTCAGCGTTGACTTGGAATGCCTTGTGTGAGAAATATAATATATAATTTGCATCTATAGGCTAGATAAATTAGTTGGCCAGTTTGAATTTGATAGTATGTGGCTGCCTGTATTACAGCTGTTGACAAGACTTCAGATATTAAATAAATTTTACGAGGCCTTAGAAAATGTGGATGAAGTTTTGGAACCATGTTTTGGATGACACTATTGAAGCATTTGTGAATTAACTACTGTGAAACAGTATTCCTGGGACTATAGCTAATGGTTGCCAAATCCAATGACATCTTGATATCCTGTTCTATAGAAAAAGATAATAAAATTAATTATGATTTCATCATTATAAAATGCTTTACTATATATGTAGATAAAGGACTAAGGATTAGGATATGACTAATATAGTTAATAAAAAGATCTCCACCAATGAAAACTTGACTTACTAAGATTTCCAAAATGATAACACATTCAAATAGCCTTCTGAAATGTTGTAACATTATAGTCATATTAATAGATAACTCAGGGATTTTAAAAGGTGACATCATATACTGGCAAAACCAAGTATTTGCATATCAAGAGATCTGTACGTATGTGTTTTACTTCACAATTTTTGTAACCTCAGGAAAGCCATTTTGTTTTTCTGAACTTTTATTGCCCCTTCTACACACTGGAAGTTAGAATAAATCATTGGTTTTTCCACATTTTCTGGGTTCTTGTTTATAGCAGTAAAATTCACATTACTTATGAATTTAGATGTGGGACATTAGACTTGAGAATATGTCCGTGTGTTTATTAACATACCTGTCTGTCATAAACTTGTCAGGATATGAAATCTGGAACCCTTCTGAATGTGATGAGAATGATATAAAATGATTTAAGCTCTTTGATTATCATATGACATTATTTCTGAGGTTGACCAAAAAATAATTTTGACAAAATTAGGTTTCAACCTTACTTGTAAAAAAGAAAATGTATCTTTCAAGCCATTTTAGTAGTTTCACAAAATGAAATTATAATTTTATTTCATATAACATAATTTTAACCTTCTAAAAACTATTAAATAATGACAATTATGTACCAATTACTGAAGTATCTGGAACTGTTCTACAGAAAAGAAATTATTTTGACCTCATATCAACTTGAATTATAGATGAAGAAATCAAGTAAAGATGGTTGGGTTACTTGCCTATAACTACAGAGTGGTTAGGTACTGGTTCTAGTATTTGAACCTAGGCAGATTGACTCTATGATCCATACTCTAGTGTTTTATGAAATAAATTGGTATTTATTAGAAGCAATCAAGGCATTAAGCTATTTTAAATGATTTATTCATCATGTAGAATATGATGTTAAAGTTAAGTTAAAGTAGCAGCCCTCCCTGGTGGTGCAGTGGGTTAAAGAACCACACTAAGATGCTAAAGCCACTTCAGCATGAGTTCAATCCCTGGCCCAGGAGGTGACTGTCATGGCCCGGCAGACCTCTCTTGACCAGCCCACTGCTCCCCTCAGCAGTGTACTTCATCAATCTATCTGTTTTGCTCCCCACTCTGTCTCTGGTGAATCCTCTCACCCCCTGCACCTCTGGCCTGTACCCTATTTCTGTATGCATAAATAAATAAATTAATAAATAAAAGTTAAAGTAGCTTCTGCTTTCACCGGCTATCTTATTCAACTTTCTATTCATGTAGAATTTCACATTCTTTATTAAAATTATCCAGTCTTGAACATACCCAAATTCTTACATAAAACTCTAAAAGCAAATGTCTTTCTCTAACACTTGTACATTAGTTAATAGCTTTCCATTTATCTTTCTTATTTTCAATGGAAACCCTCTTTGTAAAATAAGTCATAGCTGTACCTCAATTTTTCTGTGGAACTTTTACTTATTCAGTGAATGCTAATTAAGAAAAATCGAGTTATACTAATGAATATGTGACAAAGTAACCAATGGATAGAAAACACACTTATAGATGATATCCATTGGTTATTTTGATGTGACTGTACCATATATTGAATATCTTATTAACACACACAAATAGCTGAAAAGATACCTGTTTTCCAGAGTTCAACTTTGGAAGTTTCAGAAGAATCTTCTGTTATGGTTTGTATGTGGCAACAACTTTTGAAGTTGAAGTACTGTTTATATTAGAAAACAAAAACCTAGGCAGTTCTCCTGTCTGCCTGTGACTATACAGGCATCTTTTTCTTTCTCCTTTTCCTGATAAATCTGTCCTTTAAAAATATAAAAACAAAACAAAGCAAAAAAAAAACTTGATTAGTCTTAATATTCTATAATATAATGTTGTTCACTTGTTATTTTGCCATCTTATTTTTAATAGACTTACATGTGCAATTTTTGAATCAATATATCTTATGTTTGCTATCTGAGCTTGATCTGGGTATACTGAGTCTGAAGAATATCATATCTTGTATTGATTGGATTTTTATGGATATGTTC
>NW_004567106.1:39725543-39729748 GCF_000260355.1 Condylura cristata | reverse complement strand
GGGCCCACTGTATGTTACTTTTATAGATGACATCATAGGTTCCAAAAAATGCTAAAATTATTATTGGCTATTAAATTTGTTGTTGGATTGCTTTTTAAATTTGTTGTTTGGATTGCTTTTTAGTCAATTGTGGAACATGTAGAAAAAATTGAGTACAGTATTTATGCTTAGTTCTTTTCATGCTATGCCACTGAATTTTTATTTAACAAATTAAAAATACCTTGAATTATATGACTTGTTTCTGTAGGGATCAATACTTATTCTAAGTTACAACTGTTCACACTAGTGCAAAGTGCCCTTTTTAAAATCCCTAACATTATTTGTATTCTGTGTGTATGTCAGCACCAAATATAACCAGTAGGGATTATCATAGTCGAAACAAAAAGCAGCAAGAAGATATGAAAATAAGTAGGCTGACCAAGACTGGTAGCATATTCCTTTTTGGTGTGCTCATAAATGTTGACCTTTTGATAGGCTGTAGAACAAGTATCATTTTGATAACTTCCCTTTCCCTTAAGTGTGCATAAATTAGCACCTCTAACAATTATTCTTTTAAACGGTCTTCTATATATGTCCCCTGAAACTTAGTTCCATTATAAGTCACATAGAACTGGTAGTCTGTCATTATTATTGTAAAGTACGATCTCTACCTCAATACCATGTCTCTTTTTCTTGACTAATCATAAAAATGATATTTATATTGCCAACCCTTTTAAGAAAAATAATGCAAAGATTACATATTCCTCACATGATAAACTCCATACATCTCCACATTCACAAAACAGCTTGCCAATCTAATCTATCTATATTCACAGTATAAACCCACTCTTCATGCATGCTGGTCTCCTAATCATGTTCCTTCCACCTATCCTTTCTTATTTCAAAGATCTTGAGTTTTGTTTAAGATTTAGAAAAATCGGGCCCTCCCTGGTGGCACAGAGGGTTAAAGCACACCAATAAGAAGCTAAAGCCATTTTAGCATGCATTTGATCCCTGCCCCAGAGGTGATCCACATGGCGCTGCAGACCTTTCCTGACCCCCGTGCTGTTCACCTCAGCAGTGTACTTTGTCTGTCTGCCTGTTCTGTTCCCCCGTCTGTCTCTGGTGAAACCTCTCATGGCCCCCTGCACCTCTGGCCCAGACCTCAGTTCTGTATTCATAAATTAATAAATCTTATAAAAAAATATTTAGAAAATCTGTTTCCTGTCCCCACTTCAATAGAACTTTATTGTTCTTAAGTAATGAAAAACCCTTCCTTGTATTGTCATTGTATTTTCTATTTATTTACTTTGCCTTTATTTCTTCTTTTGAGGGTGTGATAATTTCACCCAGGTAAGTAACTTTTGCTGTGTTGATTTTATTGCCCTTTGCATTTTTTTCAAACTTACTATACTTTTAGTTAATGATATAAGAAATATAGTTGTCCATATGCATGAAGGACTTTAGCTGAGTGATTTGAAATTGAAGTTGGTCATGTTGGTTTACACTTACCTAGAATAATGCAGCGTTCAACCCAAATGTAATACATGCACACATATCATATGATGGCTTTAACAATGTTCACTTTCTTGTAATTTATTAGTTGAAAATATATGCATTTATGCATGATTCTGGTTGTTAGTAATATTGGTGAACAAAAGAGAGTTTAGAATTTACATTCTAGTGAGGCAGAGAGGCAATCATTCCCAAGGTCCAAGGGAATATGGCAAGGGATAAAGAGGCACTGTAAGAGCTCACAATAGGGGATTGACCTAGGGGCTGGGGTCAGTTCTCAAGGAAATATCCCTAAGGGAATGATCTTGCACTGAACTCTAAGGCAAGAGCAGAGGTTAATTTCTAAAAGCAGGGAGGGAGGAGTGTTCCAGTAGAGGGACTGGCAAGATTTTAGGTTTAGAACCTAAAAGATCAGAGTGGTTGGAAAACAAAGTGAAGAGAGAATTGCCAGAAGATGAGGCTGGAGCAAGACATGGAGGTCAAAGCCAGCCTTGTAGCAAGATTTCTTATCACCTTAAATGCATAGAGAAGCCAAAGAGGGGCACTAAACAAGGGGACTCAGATGCAGAAGGAGACTCAATAATAATTGGCAACTAGGAATATAGGATTTATGTCTTAATCATTCATAGTAGTAGTAAACAATCGGAATTTATTAGAAGGCACATTAAGTGCTATTCTGTTTTATTCATATAAAACACTTTTAGTTATAAATCAAAAACATATTGTTTGTGTTGACATTTGGAAACTATTTTATGCCTGATATAAAGACCACTCAAAATTCTTTTGTAAGTACTTCATAAGTTAAAGTCTTAGAATAGCCCAATATTTTAAAATTAAAACACTGACACTGAGGCATTTTTACCCAATGCCATGGTTTGCTTATAAAGTAGGTTAGAAATAATGTGAAATTGTTACCACCTCACAACTGTTGACATATTTGAAATTAATCAGCACTCAGCTTCTAGAGCAGGTGTCCTGGTGGTGAAGCCAACATCCTAATTGCCACCAATGTGTTTCCTCTTTAGAAAAGTCAGTAAAAAAGGTCAAAGATTAAGTTGTTTGACCACATCAATGAGAAATAGAAAAGGTCTTTTTCAAGTGTTTTCCCAACACAGTTTGAATGTATCAAAAAGTATTAATTCTCTGCTTTCTCATAAATCTACACATTTTGCCTTTTACCTCTTGTACTTTCCTCTCTGCTTCTTCAGTAATGTCTTAAGATATTTTCTCTATATTCCCAGGATTCAGATAGTAAACTGAGATGATGATCACTTAAGTCATGAAGAAGGAATGAGCTGGAAAACTGATTGTCTAATCACCTCAGTGGGTGGTCCTAGTATATGGGAATAAAATTAATCAGAAAGTTGGTAATATAGTAACTATGAGCTATTCACAATACATTACCATAGCTAATTTGATATTATAATCAAGTATGGTCAACAAAGAAAATCATAAATGATAAACACATAAAATACATTAAAAGTTGCAAAAGAAAATAGGAATCCACAATTGATTTGCTTTGTTTTTAAGCATGAATAAAATGTATATACTATACTATATACTGTAACAAAAAAGCATTTTCAACAACCATGCCTTCAAATACAAAAAGAGTTTACACAAGTGCTAGACTACTAGATTCATATGCTAAAAAATCCTAATTCCCATTATGATTGTATTTAGAGATGGGTCCTTTGTATGGTAATTAGGTGATGAGAGAAGAGCCCCCTCCCCCCATGAATGGTCTTAACATGTTATAAAAAAAAACCCAGAGGTCAATCAGCTCCCTTCCCATTTCACAGAAAGAGGACAGAGCAAGAAGATGACTTATCAATGAATCAGGTAACTGGCTTTCATTAAATACCAAATGTGCTGTGTCTGTTAGAAATAAGTTTCTGTTCTTTATAAGTCAACCAGTCAATGGAATTCTGTTATAGCAGCCTGAACAGACTAAGACAACATATGTTTGACATTATTAGAAAAATACATTTCTATTAGTGAGTATAGGTTCTTTTCAATTGTGAGAAAATGCCATTTAAATGTACTCATTTATGTCCTTTTAATTTGAAATGAAAATACTTTTTTTACAACATAGGTAATTGAAATTCAGTAATATAGCAAGTGAAAACAAATCTAGAATTAAAATGAAGTGATTATTTTTCACAATCTACTTATTTCTACATTACCACCTGTTAAGTTTTTCCTTTTATATTAGGTTTTTATCATACAAAGTGTCCAAAGTGTAATGCTTCTGAGCTATGATGATTAAAAAAAAAGGATCTTGTATTTACAGGCTAGTGTTAAGGAGGGGGAAGCCCTGTTAAGCTGACAAAGTATTTTAACGTTTTGGTAAGCAACACATGTAAAAACAATCTTGAAGTCACTTAACACTTGTTTTTCTAGATTCTGATATATCTAACTTACATAAACTTCTTTAATTTTCTTTTTGTGTAAATATTTTATCACTTATTAGCTATGGGGAAACAGAATGTCAATAACAGAAATAACGTGGGAAATTATAAACTAATGAAGTTTGATCTCTAATCTGTCTCTTCTTACTTCTCTATAGAGTTTATTAATAGCTCTAAATAGATACTGTGAACTTTCCAGAAAAGAAAAAAAAATGGAAGAACAGAGACTTTCCATATGAAATTACTCTAAGACACTGAGTTTGCCTAGGGTTCACTTGTTAGAAAAACCTTAATAGAAAAAAA
>NW_004567106.1:39722971-39724773 GCF_000260355.1 Condylura cristata | reverse complement strand
TTTTTTTTTTTTTTTTTAACTTTTGGTTAAATAACTACCGGAACAATTGGTTAAAAAACTACTGTCAGCTAATCAGCGTGCTGAGTTTCAGGGAAGGGACTGTGTTTTCTAAGAATTTGCTGAGCAATTAATAACACTGCCAATGCTCATAAAATGGCTAATCCTTCTGAATGTGCTAATAGGGGGTGCTCACTCATCTCTTCATAATAAAACATTTTAATACTATATAAATGTGACTCCAATTAGGAGATAAAGACACACAGTAATTCAAGCAGGACAATTTTAATATAAAGAATTATGAACTTTAATAAGGAATTAGAAAAAGAAAGGGTGGCTTATATTAATTAAAGAGAACACCAATGAACATAAAAATGGAACATATAAGGAACAGTTAGTTCGACTGAGATAAAAGTATCTGCAGAAGGGTCTGCCTTCCCCAAGCCTGTGATCTAGACTATTGAAAAGAAAATAACCTGGGCTAATTCAAAAACAGATAAATTGCTGTGGTAGAACTTGCAGGAAATTTGTCTTTTGGAATTTGCCAGAAATCACTCTCTCTCTTGGTGTTTGTGGAAAGCTATTCATGGAGAGAAGTTACTCTTCTGAAACCACCCAGGGGGATGTGCTAGGGAAGCTAGTGGTCCCTAATCATTGCTATTTATTGTACAAAAAGCCTGTAACTCAAACATAGCAAGACAAGGGGTATGCTGTTGGGGATGGGACATATAATCAAGTATCAATGTCATTGGAGAAGTAAAGAGTAACAGGGGGTGAATGTGGGCAAGACCCTTTCACATGGTTGCACAGAAAGGGAAATACAGGGTATATAAGGTCATGTTAAGATAATCTGAATAACTTCAGCAGGCTCTTGGGACATATGGCTCTCCCTACTCGTCTGGCAACTGATTTGGGGAAGGTAAAGAATAGCCCACAATGTGAGGCCTGATAAAGGAAATGTCAAGGAATATGGGCTGTGTTACTATGTATATGAAAGAAACCCATGCAAGTATGTTCTTTGCTAGATACAGGAATTAGCTAACACAGAGAGGGAAACCCATCCAGTCTGCCTGGCTCCAGATGTCAAAGCATCACTATGAAAATAAAAGTCCCAATTGAGTCATATGAGTCCTTTGTATATCTTTGCGATCAGTCCCTTATCCTTTATATGGAGTGCAAAGATTTTCTCCCAATCACAGGCTTTCTTTTTGTTTTGGTTAATATCTCTTTTCTCTTTTGTTGTACAGAGGCTTTTTAGTTTGATGGAGTCCCAGTTTACGTTTTCCTTCACTTTCTTTGCTTTTGGAGATGAGTCTTTAAAGATGTTCCTGACATATATGTCTTGTACTGTTTTACCTGTATTTTCCTTCTATACATTTTATAGTTTCAGGTCTTATGTTCAGTTCTTTTATCCACTTTGAGTTGACTTTCTGAATGCTGTTAGGTAGTGATCTAGTTTAATTTTTTGCTTATGGTGGTCCAGTCTCCCCAGCACCACTTATTGAAAAACTATGCTTGTAACTAGAAGGGATTATACTCCGTGAAATAAGCCAAAAGGTAAAAGTAAAATATCTGATGGTTTTGCTCATAGGAAGATTTGAGGGAAATAAAATAAAGGATAAGGGAAAAAATAAAAAAAAAAACACAATAAAATAAAATTAGACAACGATAAATCAGAGAAATCCTGCAGGGGAAAGAAAGGGATCCAAATGAGATCAGAAAGAATACAAGGGACTATGGTGATGGTACACAAGTGAACTGGTGGTAGAAAAGTCTATGGGGATTACACCCTAGAAAAAAAAAAA
>NW_004567106.1:39695439-39721571 GCF_000260355.1 Condylura cristata | reverse complement strand
CTTAGACTCTAAGAAAAATTGTGATAGCCAAAGGGGAAGAGTGGAGGAAGTTTGGTAAATTGGGCAAAATGGTCAATTAGATGGTGAAAGGCAGAATAGGACTTTTATTGGTGAAATTAATGTAGTGTATATATATGGATAGATAGATAGATAGATATAGATATACCTAAAACTAATTAAATAAATTAGTTACTTCAATAAAAAGCTACCACAAATAGAACTAAGAATATTATGTAATTAAGTAAATAAATAAACAAAAATATATACTTCTCTATTACTTTCTACTAGATAGTGCCTCTTTCTCATATCTATCATTTTTTAACTACCATTTCTGCTATGACTTTAACAAACTGTTTCACTTCTCTGTTAGGCAGGTGTGGTATATGATATGAAACTTACTCACAGTCCCACAGTAGAATTTTCTTTGCTCTTAAACCATGTACTATACTCTGATATCATATTTATGTGTTGACTCATACAGGTGAATCATATGCATTGTAAGCCTATAAACAGGGCTACTTCCTGAAGTTTCAGGCAGGAAAAAGTACATGTCTATTCCTGTCAGAATAAGTTTCTGGCTGATCCTTCCAAAGGAAGAAGAGTCAATTTGCCACCCACTATTTAGATGTATTGTCCTTACAAGATCTATTTTATAAAGAACTCAATACTGGTTCATGTTTTCTGGAAGTTTGAATTCTGGGGCCCATTCATCAGCTCTGTTCCATCTCCACTTTGTTTGGGCGCCACTTCGATTAGATGTCCATTGTGCCAGCCCTAGAGTGATCAATGACAAAGGTTTGACTAACTACTACCTTACAAGCTGTTTGTTCACTGAGTTGTATATTGTTGCTTCACTAGTGAATGTTCTCTGCTAAATATGAATGTGTGATACACAGCTCTTCATATTTCATTCCCATTCCTGTATGTACATTTACATGTCTATTTCAGAACTCCTTGTCTCTTATGTCACTATCTTCCTCTTTCTAGGACTAAGATTAGCCAAGTAAACCTTTGTCCCTGACCATGATTTCATGTATGTTCTAATCTAGAACCCTGCATGAATCACATAAAATGAATGACCATTCCCAAAGCTCTGTACATTGGAAGGCTCTTAAACTGCATTGGATATTTTAAGTCTATTTGCAATTATTAGTTCTATAAACAAAGAATGACGCAGAAAGAGGCCAATGCAGAATTAGGCATATGGATGAAACTGGGGATAATAGAACCCATAGAGTAGTTATTACCCTGTCTCTGAATACATAATTAGAATAGAAGTAATTGGTATTTGGCATGGCTCCACACTGACTCCTTGTCTGTTGGCTAAGATCTATCATTATTCTGTATTTCCTTTACTATCTAATTCCCGTACAAATCATTTTGCTCTCTTGCAAAACCTAGATAATTAATAGGGGATAAATATGTTCATGGTTATAGAAGGATCAATACTCAGAACTATTGCAGGAATGTGTAACTAACTGAAATTTCCCATTATAAATTTAAAAAAGATTGTCTTCAGTAAACTGGAATCAGCAGCAAAAGGTTGCTTTACCATTTTTCTTTGTTCATAATGATTTGTATTTCCTATTTAGATGAATCCAGGAAAACAAGCTTATTTTGTGTTAGGTAAAGGTTAGTCAAAATAACAAAGCAAAGTGATAACAAAAATTGACTTACTCTAGATCTAGACCAAATGCATAATTTTATTCCTTTGTTTGGACTCTAACCAAATCACTTAGCTACTACCTAAAAAGTTAAGGGTTCTAAATTTTGCACCTAAAAGTAGTATTAAAGTTTCATTTACTAATAAAAGTTGAAATTAGAAAACTGAAATTACTGAGCTGAGGCAAAAATATGTTTTAGTTCACTTCAATCTAAATTTTTGCATTCCCAGTTAATACTATTTCCACTAAATAAAACAAAAATGATAATGCTAGGCCCTCCCTGGTGGTGCAGCGGGTTAAAGCACAACACTGAGAATCTAAAGCCACTTCCACATGAGTTCGATTCCCGCCTGCCCCGGAGGTGACCACATGGCATGGCAGACTTCTCCTGACACGCCCGCTGCTCCCCTCAGCAGTGTACTTCGTTGATCTGCCTGTTCTGTTCCCCACTCTGTCTCTGGTGAAGCCTCTCACTCTACACATCTCTGGCCTGTACCCCAGTTCTGTATGAATAAATAAATAAATCTTAAAAAATTAATAAATGATAATGCTAGGGAGGGGCAAAAAAAATTTGGCTTAAATAAAATGATGAAATTTGATTCTGTTTTAAATGAGCTTTATTTGTGCCTAGACAAAATTAAAACCTCCATATTAAATATTTGACACATATTTTATTAGATTAAATAGTTTATTTGGCAGTCTTAAAAGATTCATTTTGTTTCTAATGCAACTTCAACTTTCAGCAGAAGAGCATGAGAATCTAGGGACTGAGAAAATTATGTATAGGCTTTATTTCTATTATGTTTGACAAAACATACATTCTTGATAAATCTCTTTGCTATTTGTGTTTCTGTTTTCGCCCTAAGAACTTTGCTTTTGTTCCTACCTCATCTCAGTGGGGTACAGATGGGTAAAAGCATAAGAGAACTGTTGGGAAGACAAAGTAGAAAGGGAAAAAAAAAATAAATAGAGCTTTCCTGGGCCCTCCCTGGCGGTGCAGCGGGTTAAAGCACAGCACTAAGAAGCTTAAGCCACTTTCGCATGAGTTCGATTCCCGCCTGCCCCGGAGGAGATCCACATGGGGAGGCAGACCTCTCCTGATCTACCCGCTGTTCCCCTCAGCAGTGTACTAAGTCGATCTGCCTGTTCTGCTCCCCACTCTGTCTCTGGTGAAGCCTCTCACTCTACACATCTCTGGCCTGTACCCCAGTTCTGTATGAATAAATAAATAAATCTTTAAAAAAAAAATAGAGCTTCCCTGCTGTATAATTTTAGAGTAACAATATTGGGCTAGCTAGTGACTAAGTATGTTTAAGGGTAATAAATAGTAAAGAAAAAAAGTAGAGGAAGAATAGAGAAAAGACTGGTGATACATTTATTTCTTAAAGGATCATGATATTATTTATTTTTTTTTTTTACAAAATAAAGAAAATTACTTTTTTATGTAATCATTTTTTCTAGGTCTTTCATTCTTGTCTAATAAAGGAAATAAAAAGATTATTCCCTGAATCTTATAGTGCAAAAAAAAGGTATACTGATTGATATGAAAGGTAAAAATAAAATTCCATAGACACTGTGAAAAACCAGACTTCCTTATATAAATTTGAATTCTTAAAATACAAATAAAATAAATATTCTCATTTAATTATAAACTTTTTTTTTCCTAATAGAATCCCAAAACACTGTGGTCCAGGTCTTCAAATAGATGAAGAATATGACTAAAATCTATTATTTTATCTGAGAGCTTTTATGTCAAAAACTATCACCAGTATATCTAGTATAATTCTTATGTTTTACTTTTAATATTAACTCTAAATTTCTTCCTGTTATGTTGTAGTTCATATTCTTTTGATAAATGATTATCACTTATTGAACTAAGGATTTATATATTCATTCAACAAATACTAATTGAACAAAATTAACAGCTAAGGATCAGAATGGAATGCGATCAATGCTTAGGTTTCCATAGTAAGAAACAGTACAATTATACTAAATGTGTGGTTCGGCAGCCCAATGTTTACTCAAATTATCCAAAAGTATAAAAAAAAATTGACACAGTATTTATTTCCCTATATTGTTAATATTTATCTAGTTTTCAGAAGTACTGATCTTAAAACCTAAATAAGATATAAACACTCTTTTATATTTTATTAGATGATTTGTTATAGAAATGAATGTGAGTTTGTGTTTATACTATTATGACCGATTAATTTTTTAGTGTAGTGGAGAAGCTATTTTGTAAGAGCTTTTCAAATTTAAATTTCTTTAAACATGGTTGAACATTTTGTCTATTTTATGGATATTTTATGTGCACTTTATTTTTTTTTTAAGATTTATTTATGCTTACAGAACTGGGGTACAGGCTAGAGGAGTAGGTTGTGCATGAGAGGATTCATCAGAGACAGAGTGGGAAATAGAACAGGTAGATCTACTGAAATACACTGCTGAGGGAAACAGTGAGCGGGTCAGGAGAGGTCTGCCATGCCATGTGGGTCAGCTCCCTGGCAGGGGATGAAACTCACGCTGCAGTGGTTTTGCAGAGCTTCATAATGTGCTCAGGGGGTAAATGTGTTCTAGGTAACTTCAAGTAGGAGAGAAACTTGGAAGCTTGAGTTTGGTTTTCTCTAGATTTGACCCCCTTAACTTCTCCCTTTACTGACTGTGTTTATATTCTTTCATTTTATCAAATCATTGAGATGAGAATGACTTATTCCGAATACTATTAGATTTCAGGAAATTTATCAAACCTAAGAATGATCTTGTAGATTTCCAACACAGTATAAATCTGTTTACCCACCCTATTTTTTCCTGTAATCTGTGTTATTATTGGCATATCCTGTTCATCTGTGTTATGTTATGCCCATTATACAACTTAATCAACATTTGAATATTACATATGCATTCTATAACTTTATCAACCTTTGTAATTTGCATTACAGTCATTTGACTTTTAAATAACAAGGAAATAAAGTATAAGATTTTACATTTTATCTATACAAATACATTTTGTGTTCCTTATGATTTCCTTTTCTATCATTTTCAGACTACTTTTTTGCATGTTTGAAGGGCAAGTTCACAGTTAACAAATTCTTTCAGCTTTTATTGGAAAATGTCTTAATTTTGCCTTTATTATTAAAGTCTATTCTTTTCCACTTAGATTTCTGTTCTACTAGCTTAATGGTCAGTTAGTGGTTGACAGAAATGTCCTTTAGGGCATGGGACCAAAGAAAATAAAAGCCACAAAAGAACCAACCAAACAAAATCCCCCCCAAAAAAACATAAGTCAAGCAACTCTATCAGTCTGCAGATTGGCTATGCATGGGTCACTTTTTAATATACAACTGGACACTTTTTAACTCTACCTGCTTGTATTTGAATATGAGGTAGAAAGAAGAGCTAGGGTTTTCTCAGATGTTCTGCGTACGCATCCGGCCTGAGCATGCATGAGCCCTTCCCGAGTCCCTGGAATATGTGGCAGTTCTCCAAGCCTTTCTGTTATTCCAAGTATCTTTCCTCAGTCTCTGCCTTCTGAGGCTTTTTGGTCTATTAGTTTCTATATTTATAACCTTATGACTTATAATTTGCCCTTACGAACTTGCCCAAAAAAATGCCAGTATGAATTTCCAAGGGAGATAGAACAGTTTCAAAGCTTTGAGTTGGAACTTCAGGGAAGTACTAGACAGGTGAAAACACACAATCACTATGGGCTGAGAATAAAATATGAATTGCTTTATGTGGTCCCTTTAACCTTTATCAGGAATGGGGGGGGTGGTCTGAGGAGTTCAAGATATGAATAGGCTAAGTCTAAGGCCATAGAACTCTTAACAAACTCATCATATCTATATCTATATATATTTTTTTCCACATCAAGAACTTTCCTGGTTGTAGTTTTTAAATGTTATAATCTAGATTATCTCTAAAATCAGGTTTTCTTTCAAGTATTTGTTTTTCTCGGTCTCTAATCATTTCTTTTCTCTGTTCTTCATATTAGATAACTGCTACTGATATGTCCTGTGTTTCTGTTGTATTAATAAAGAATTCTATTTTCCTTCGCTTCTGTTATATTAACAAACTATTAAGATTTTTAATTTTTTTCTAAATATTTATTTATTTATGCATACAGAACTATGGTACAGGCCAGAGGTGCAGGGGCAGTGAAAGGAGTCACCAAAGACAGAGTGGGAAGCAGAACAGGCAGATGTATGAAGTACACTGCTGAGGGGAGCAGCAGGCAGGTCAGGAGAGGTCCACCACACCATGTGGATCTCCTCCGGGGCAGGGATTGAACTCATGCTGAAGTGTCTTTAACTTCTTAGTGCTATGCTTTAACCCATTGTGCCACCAGGGAGGGCCCTAAGATTTTTAATTTTTGATAATGTAGTTTTTAATTCTAGAATTTCCACTCATTTTCATTAAACAATAAATTTTATTCACTCTCTGAGATTCTACTCTGGTTTACCTAACATACTATTAATTACCTCTAGATAAATTACTTTTTAGATGATCTTTGAACCATCAGTTGTTTTAACATCCAAGTTTGCTAAGTCCAATATCTGAGTTACTCCATCATCTGAATCTATGTCTTAATTATATATCAATTTTCCCCACTTCTTTGCATAGCTGGTATTTTTTTTTTACTGCATGCTGAGGATTCTGCATGAATTGTACAGACATTGCTCCTATTATAGTCCTATTAAAAAATGAACTTATCTTTTGGTATTGTTAATTATGAACTGATGTCTTCAAGATGTGATTCTCAAGTTCTGACTTCCTTACAATGATCAGCAACTGAATTCACACTCAAAAATTTCTGCTTTTCACTTTTTGCTTCTGCTGAGTTTCTTGCCATATTTCCCACATATGCATACTTAAAAGATCAGCCAAGAATCTGAAGGGTCATAATTGCAAATTTACATATTTCTTTGTGGAACCTTCCTTTCTTGAATTTATTGCTTGAATTTCTAGCCACTTGGTAATCCAAATTATGTCCTCTGACACCACACCTCAATCTGATCTCAATTTGATCACCATTCAACCTGATCTCAAGAATTTCCTCTGGGTCCTATATATTAGAGAAAAGTCATGCAAACATGCATGATTCAAAGGTCTTTTTTTCTTACATTTCTCAAAGGTCATCTTCCCTTACATTTCTGCCTGATCTGTGTCAGTCTCCAATATTTTCAATTGCTTTTTAAACTAAAAATATTTGCCCATTTTAAATATTTGATATATTTATATATTGCATAATATATATTAGTCTCATATCTATTAACTTACATTGTTACTATATATATATGAGTGTGTATATATACATGCAGAGTAAAGTTTCTTGATTATATAGTAGTTCTATTGTTATTTTTTTAGGAATCTCCAAATGTTTTTCATGGTAGTTGTACTGATTTATTATTACCATCCATGCACAGAAATTTTTCCTCAACCAACATTTATCACTTGTTTCTTGATAATAGCCATTCAAACAGGTATGAGGTAATCATATTTCATATCTCTTATTTACAGAAGTGCTATTTTTATATAAGCTACTATGATGTTACTGAAATTGACAAGTGATTTTTGGAATTCTATCCCTTGAAAACCTAATGAGTTCCATACATGGTTCACAAATAGCTGTGAAGATTAATGAAGATTGATGGAGAAGTTAAGTTGGTAGAGAGTCTCATTTTTTCCTTACTTCTGCTTAAGAAAGGACTGATCTATTTTTATGTTTTATTTTATGCATCATTGTTGTTCCTTGTAAAATTTTATTTAGAAAATAAAATCTGCTAAGAGTAAGTTGGAAAATCACTGAAACAGACATTTATTCAACACATTTAGAGTAAACCATGACATGTGCTGCACCAGATTTGCATTTCCATTTTGGTGATGATTAATGATAACATTGATAGTAAAATTTTTAGTAAATTAATTGATTCTAGTTTTTATATGCCTAGACTTCTTTATAACTTGGATACTTAAATAAGTAGTACCCATATTTATAAATAAAAACAATTACTTCATTTTACTAAGATGTATATATGTGATACACACACACATACACACACACATTTATGAAAGTTTTGGGCCATCAAAATTTGAACTGAAATAGTTAGACCTCATTCAGATCAGAAATATGGATAACTAAAGTACTTTCAATTTCCTAAAGCTGAGGATGCAACAAAAGGAACAAGTAACTAAGAAAAAGGCCTAGAAATATTTTATTATATAACCAACTCCAGCATAGTTATATAGGTCAGTAGTACATATTATATAGAAAATATTGCTATTTAAATAAAGACCTATCTTTATTTAAAGACACACCTATCTATTACTTAACTATCCCTTTTTTCCAAATATTTGATTATGCAGTATAAACCCATTTGTTTTTGAGACAGAGTATCCCAATAATTTTTATGAGGAATGACTTTCTATCAGTGAAAAATATGTGAAATATATAAAGCTTATATCAAATATATAGAATTAAGGTTGTTAGGTATAAAGTTGTTTAAAACTTAAAAGTTTAAGGCATATAGTTTCTATTTGAATGTTAATTCATAATACATGCCTGGGTAAGTGGTATTTTCTTGTTGAGTTAAACAATTCACCTGGAGAAGGAACACAATTTCCTTTAAAGAAATGCTAGGAAACATCCTTCTTTATTCTTTTATGATTAAAAAAAAAAGCAATATGGAAGTAGAAGGAACATAGCTACACATAGTAAAGGATGCCAAACCCACAGCTACGATCATATTCAATGGTAAAAAATCTGAAATTTTTCCACTAAGATCAGTTATGTGACCATGCTGTCTACCCTTACCACTACTATTCAACCTATTAGTGGGACTCTTAGCTAAAGCAACTAGGTAAGAGAAAAATATAAAAATTATTTTTAAAAAAAAGCAGTAGAAGTATTACTACTTGAAGATGACATGATAATAAATGGAGAAAATACCAAAGATACCACTAGGAAGCAATTAGAAACAATAAGTAAATATAATAAAGTGGCAGACTACAAAATCAGTATACAAAAGCTGTGTTATTGCATGCAAAATATGTACTAGAAGAGAAAGAAGTCAAGGAAACAATCCCATTTACTACCATATCAAAAAATATTAATACCTAGAAAAAAAAAAACTAAAAAAAGGAGGTAAAAGACCTACTTATTGAAAACTATAAGACATTGTTAAAAGAAATGGAGAATGTATGGAAATGAAAAGATATTGTCTCTTCATGGGTTAAAATAATCATCATTGGTAAAATTACGATCTTCCTCAGAGCAATATACAGAATCAAGCAATAACTACTTAAGTTTCAATGGAATTCTTCAAAGAAATAGAGTAAACATCAATATATTTGTATAGAACCATGAAAGACTTCAAAAAGCCAAAATGAAGAGCGATGAATGTATCACACTTCCAGACAAGACATAGTATTGTCAAGTTTTTTCAAAATACCTTTGGCAATTCAATTCTTTGGATTAATATTTTCTGACTATTTTAATTGGAAGATAGCCTGGAAAGAATGCTAACGATACATTTATACTCTTATGAATACACTTGTCAATTTTTTTCACTAATGTAAATACAAGACAAGTTAGACAGTTCTAGACATAAACAGGCAGGAAAAAAATCTTGCAAATGTTTGAGTTAGACAGAATTTTTGAAGGGGAGGGTTGTATTATATGCTTGAATGAAGGGAAAGTAAAAGGCACATAAGTAGAAGAGAGAGAAGGCGACACTGAAATATTAGGAATGAACTGAAAAAAAAACTAGCCCAATGCTGAACTTAATTGGGCTCGTTTTTGACAAATCAACTAAATATGCAAAGAGATTATTTAATTTAACTTCTTCAACATACAGATAATTTAAATTTAAGGCCAGACAGTTCATACTAGATGCCACTGTTTTCATTTCAGTTCAGTTCACTGTATTGTGAATGAAATAATCAGATTGATTTTCTCTAAATATACTGTTTTAAAATAATTCAATTTACAATAATATTGATTGCAAATTTATTGTCATGGAGAACACATTGCAATTGTCCCAAGGAACTGATCAAACAATAGAATATAGTTGGCAGGTGGCAAGTTTAATCATTAAGAATATTAAGAATAGTTTGGAAACTAGTACAAAACAGAGAGAATATTGAGGATTTGTATGAACACTTCCAAATTTCCTTCAGAATTACTATGATCTCAAAGGAATGGTATCTTAGTCTTTGTTTTGTAGTTACAATATTTATTTAGCAATAAAAATATGTTTTATATCAATGTATCATCATGACCAGTAGATACAGATACATATGCATTTATATACATATGCATTTTTCAGCTTTAAATTCTTCAGTTACTTCATCTTAGGGAGTCATAATGGTACAGAATTACTCAGCATACACACCTAGATTAAATGACAAACCACACATTCTTAAGATTCTAAATCTAAGAGTGTCTCATAGTGATATCACTCCTGAATGTTTTAGAAACTTCTGCCAGATCCCAGGTCTGGAACTTGTTATATATGCAAACATTATAAGTAGGAAAAAAAAAATAAGTAAGTGAGCTGAATTCTTCACCAAGGTAAGAAATAAAAACTGCCTTTGTAATTTCAATGAAAAAGGCACTGAAAGACTCTTCTCTGTCTAGTCATTTCCAGGTAAAGGAAGGCAGACACAGAGGATCATATAAATGCAACTTTGGGTCAGTTGCAAACATTATCTTTTTATATATAACTTATGTTTTTGTGGTGATGTGATCTCAGAAAACAGATTGACTCTAAAATCTGCAAACAGACTTTCTTTTGGAAGAAAGTGCTTATTGGAAGAAAGTGCGAGACTGCTATCTGACATATACATATACACCACTACAGTGGCATTTTTTGTTATTTTTTATTTGTACCAATTTTTTTTTTGTCTCAGAAACATGCATGACAAAGTAAGATGCTTGTAAGTCCATTTAAAGCAGTCAGCTTAAGGGTTGGTGGCCAAATTCTTCAGGGAGGGTTATCTTCCTGAAGCGTATATGAGCTATGTCTAGTAAGACAGAGATAGACCTCATACCTCTTAGATGGTTTAGTAGGACTTATATAAGAAAATTAATTTCTATCCATAATAAAATTTAGATAATTCAGTGTTTCTTGATAAATATATCACAGATAATGCTATCGCCTAGGGATCTGAAGGAGCTGGCATTGATGAATAATGCAGGTAAGGAAATATATCCAGGCACATGGTAGAGATGTGAGGTCCAAGATAAACCTCAGCTGTGAGATCGCCTCAGCTATGGTTATGGCCCAAGTGCTTTGAAAACTGATGTTCAACTTTTAACATTAGTGTTGTGTTATGCTCTGTACACTTGGAAGCAATCCTCTGTTCTACTGTATGCCTCAACCTCTACTTCTGATTTTTAGTGACATTTTCTTGTATAAAGTAACCTTATATAACTGTGACTTAAGAACTATAAGAAAATATTCCCTGAGTCCTCACAGCACAGCAAAAAAAGGCTGTAAAGTCTACTTTAGGCATTATCTTAAAAATTAATCAAGGATGATGAAAAAATAAAATGAGATGGGGGAAACAAATGACAGAAGAATGCTGTTTAAGCAGGGTGAACAAACAAACTTTGAGGAGCTCACACATGAACTGAATCATAAAGGATGCCCAGAGAAGGTAAAGAAAAGAGGAAATAATTCATAAACATAAATAAGCCAGTGTAGCTAGAGTATAATGGGATCAGCCAGATTGGTAAGGAATGAAAGAGAATGAGTAGGTTGTAGGTGAATCATACTGGCTTTGCATATTGTCAGAACCTAGCACCCTTAGAAAACTGTACCTGAGGTGAAATTAAAACACATATGTATGGTCAACTAATATATGACACAGGAACAAAGAATATACACTGGAATAAGAAAAGCCTTTCAATAAATGGTGCTGGGAGAACTGGAGTGCAACATGCAAAGTGAAACTAGACTAATATCTGACATGAAACCAACTCAAAATGGATAAGATTTGAATATAAGGGTCCCTCCTTGGTGGTGCAGTGAGTTAAAGCACAGAACTAAGAAACTAAAGCCACTTCAGCATGAGTTTGATCCCCCCCGCCCCCCCCCCTCAGGAGGTGACCCACATGGTGTGGCAGACCTCTCCTGACCTGCCCGCTGCTCCCCTCAGCAGTGTACTTGTCAGTCAGCCTGTTTTGCCCCCCACTCTGTCTCTGGTGAATCCTCTCATCATACCTGTCCCTCTGGCCTGTACCCCAGTTCTCTATGCAAAAATACATAAATCTTAAAAAAAATGAATATAAGATTTGACAGAATGAAACGCATGGTGGAAAAACATAGGCAGAACACTTCATGAGATAAATGTCAGAAATACCTGCTGGTTCTCTTCTAGAAGCAAGGAAAACAAAAGAGAAGATAAACAGCTGGGACTACATCAAACTAAAAAGCTTCTGTACAGCGAGAATGAGATAACAATAAAAACAAAGAGATATCCTACTGAATGGGAGTAAATATTTGCATACCATAGGACAGATAAGGGAATGATATCAAAGATCTACAAAGAACTTACACAACTCAACATAAATAAAGCAAACAACCCAGTCAAAAAAAGGGCAAAAGAAACTTCTCCAAAAAAGAAATGCAAATGGTCAATAGGCATATAAAACCATGTTTAACTTCACTAGCTGTCAGGGAATTTCAAGTCAAAACTATGGTGAAATGCTATCTCATTATACAGAAGACTCTCACTAAAAACAAACAAACAAAAACAGAGAACTACAAATGCTTGAGGGACTATCTCCATAAAGGAGCCCTTTGACACTGCTGGTGGGTATGTAAACTGGAATAGCTACCTTGGAAAGCTCTGTGAAGGGTTCTCAGAACACTAAAAATGGAGCTACCATATGACCCAGTAGTTCTACTGCTAGGAATCTACACAAAGGACAAAAAGAAAAAAACAAACAAACAAATAAACAAAAGCCCATTAATTTGAAAACTGCACTCCTATGTTTATTATAGCACTGTTTACAATAGCCAAGATATGGAAACTATCCAAATACTTCCAAATAGGCAAATAAAAATGTCGTAGTATATTTATACAGTGGAATACTACTCAACCATCAAAAAGATAAACCCATGGCATTTGCAGCAGCATACATGGAGTTGGGAGGAATTATGTTAGCAGAAATTAGTCATAAGAAAAAAAAAATACACACCGGATGGTCTCACTTATATGTGGGATATAGAGAAACCCAACAAAGGAGCAAGAAAAATTTAAAGCTAGCAGCTGATCATACAACTGAGGCATACAGCAAAGGAGGAAGTGAGGGGGCAAATGGGGGGGATGGATACAAGGTAATATGGTGATGGTTCACAGGTGATACTGTGGTAGGAGAACTGTAGGGACTAGAAGTGTAAGGAAAAATGAATAAAATCAATAAACAAACAAAAAAAAAATAGAAAGCTGTACCTGAGAGAAGCTTTCATGTTAATACTGTACTGGAAAGAGAATACTCTCAGAGTAGCAAATGTCAGCAGAAAAGGGAAATGGAGCTTGGAAGGATTCAAAGCAAATATAAGCAGAATTTTACAGAGCTAACCACAAATTGTGGGAGATCACAAGGTCTGTGTAGGTCCAGCTGGTTGCTGGCAGGGTTCTGCAGGAGGTTGTGAGGTCTCTGCTGGTCTGGATGGGCAGAGATGTGGTTCTTTAATCACAATATTAACAAATATATCACTCTTGTTTCACATCTATGTGTACCACTTAAATGCGCATCACTAATCAAATTAGAATCACTCAGAAATCCAAGAAATAAAGTTCTAGAATTCAGATCAAAGTCTGATATTCAGACTATGAAAGAGTATCAAAATTCATTGATAGAATTCTAAGTAAGACATGATAATGAGTAGAAATAGATAGTATAAATAATATTTAATACATAGAGGAAAGCAACAGAAGAGAAAAATGCAAATAATCACAAAGATATATGAATCCACTGTTACAACCTCACTGCAATTGTTATTTTGAAGGCACATTAAACTCATGTATGTGTATATAGACAGAATTTTCCTGGAAGTTATTTGATTCCTTCAGTCTAAATGCAAGGGAAAGTTTTGGAGTTTTGGTGCTCATAAAAAGTGAGGCTTAAAAATCATACTACTATATTTGGGGGCCCTCCCTGGTGGTGCAGCCAGTTAAAGCACAGTACTAAGAAGCTAAAGCCACTTCAGCATGAGTTCGATCCCCACCCAGGAGGTGACCACATGGTGTGGTAGACCTCTCCTGACTGCCTGCTGCTCCCCTCAGCAGTGTGGTTTGTTGATCTGCCTGTTCTGCTCCCCACTCTGTCTCTGGTGAATCCTTTCCCTGCCCCTACGCCTCTGGCCCATCCCCCAGTTCTGTGTGAATAAATAAATAAATCTTTAAAACAAAAATCATACTACATTTGAATTTGAAAATACACTGATAAATTCCAACCAAAGTATACAATTTACTGTATTTTTCCACTCACCTCTAAGGTTTTTTTTTTTGCTTCCCTATAGGTCTTATTTGTTATCCAGTCATGTGGCAACAGATCTCAGTCTTGACATTCCCCACTGAAATCCCCAACTATGTGATTGAAAACTTTTAGATTCTAATTGAATATGCTTTTTTTTTAATTGAGAATTCCTCCTCCAAATGGTTGTTGTAGATCTTGAAATAAGGATCTTTAAGTGCAATGAAAATGTATTTCCTCAAGAATAATATTTTCCTGAGATCCCCTCTTACATTTTAACACTGAATTATAGAATTTAAGCAACCTAAGCTAGTTGAAAAAACATCTAAAACAAGCACTCTTCCTACCAGTTAATTTTATATAGGATTATTGTCCAATTTGAGTTTTACTCTTAATGCAGGGAACTAGTAGAAGACAATGAACGCATTTGTTTTGCAGGTGATGTAATCTGGAGAAGGAACTGCATTACTTCCTAAGGTATCTTTGTTCGAGTACCCCATTGTAGGCCCAATTTTCTGACTGCTGGTGAAAAAAGAGAGGAAGGCAATAAGTTTTATCATGCATATTTAATTGTTTGAAAGTTATTTTCTATTATTATAGTTGCATTATCAACATAAGTAAGCTCTGCACACGGGATTTCATAAAAATGGCTAAATGTACCCTATGTGTGTTTGAGAATAAGGAGGAACAATATTGACTGATATAACAGCCACATTTTCTGAAGTTGCTGAGATCAATGTTTACCCTTAATCTGTTTGGTTCTTTACAGTTCTTCAAATGTAAATATTTCAAATTTTATATATCAACAATATGAAGTGATGACAAAGACAAGCATTAAGCACTTTAAAGCCATGATATTAAAAATTCCTTCACTGGGTGGGTATAAATTGTGGCTAGGTCTTGCCTTATAGACTTATGCTACAGGAGTTATGAGCCAACACAAATGTAAAACAAAAGAAATAAAACTTTGCAGTGAGAGGAAAAGTAGAATATTGCCGGCCCTCCCTGGTGGTGCAGCGGGTTAAAGCTCAGCACTGAGAATCTAAAGCCGCTTCCGCATGAGTTCGATTCCCGCCTGCCCCGGAGGTGACCACATGGCGTGGCAGACCTCTCCTGACCCGCCCGCTGCTCCCCTCAGCAGTGTACTTCGTCGATCTGCCTGTTCTGCTCCCCACTCTGTCTCTGGTGAAGCCTCTCACCGCCCCTGAGCCTCTGGCCTGTACCCCAGTTCTGTATGCACAAATAAATAAATCTTTAAAAAAAAAAAAAAAGTAGAATATTGCCAAATAATTGATGAAATATAGAAAAACATGTTTTTAACTACTATTAAATACTAATAAATATCTGCAAAAAAATTCAATGTTTATCTCCTAAGAACCTCATTTTTTAAGTTCCTAACTAACTTAGGAAACAAGTGAAACTTATTTTATGTAATTTTTTAAATAACATAAGTTATGAGAATATATAGGCTTCAAAGGGTAAGCTAAATACTATAGAATATACTCATCTCAGACCTCCCTGGTGGCACAGGGGTTAAAGTCTCAGCATTATCAAGCTAGCACAGCCATTGCAGCATAAATTTGATTTCAAGCCAGGGAGCTGACCCACGTGGTGTGACCAACTTCTACTGTCCTGCCTGCTGCTCCCTACAGCAGTGTATTTGTAGAAATGCCTGTTCTGCTCCCTACACTGTCTCTGATAAATCCTCTTATCCACCCCCCATGCTCCCACCCCCACCTCTGACCTACAATAAGAAATAACAATAACCTGCAAGTAGGTTTTCCATGAAGCATGTTTCACCATAAAATATATACATATATACATATACACATATACATGTGCATACATGCATGCATGCATACACACACACACACACACGTGGCTCCTTGGAAAAGTAATATTAAAAGGAGAAGCATGGCCAAATGGGACAGTCTTGCAGAAAAGACCCAGAAAGCATAGTAACAAGGTGTGTCTGGCAATGGGTAGCCAAGGAAGAACTTCAGTCCTGCAGGAGAGTGGCAGGGCTATGGCAGGTCTACTTAAACATAAGAGGGATGATAAAAAAGTCATCACTGTACAGAGGTAGCAGAGGCTGGCTATAACTCTCCTGCAGGACTGAAGTTTTTCCTTCGCTACCCATTGCCAGACACACCTTGTTACTATGCTTCGAACACTCCAGGGTTAAAAGTTCCAGTGTGACAGTGAGAGAGAACCAAAGACCATTATTCAACAAAAGATAGTGTCTGGCTCTTTGCAAACCCTATGATAATCATTTGAGAGGACAGACACTACAGTGCTTGGGGTCCTACAGGCCATACACACACACACACATACATGTATATTTTTTCCTCTTAACAGGGGCTCCATGGAGTAGCAACAAAGGGGAAGGGAAATCAAGAGCATGAATTAGAATAACATTTTGTGACTTGATTGATTTCTCAGTGAGATGTAGATATAATTTTACTCTTTGTTCCACTTATATATACCCTGTAGAATTAATTTCCAGATTAACTATGGTTCTATGAGAAAAATATTTCACTTTACAGTTGTATTCATAAATCATTAGAAATAAAAACCCGCTATGTTAAATCTAGGATTCACGAGGCTCCAAAGGTATGAAAGAAAATCCCTAACACTAAATTACCCAGGAGATTTTGAATTTTGTACCTTTGAATATAATTTATATGTCAGCTCAAGCCATACAAAAAAACTAGAGATAGCCAAAGATTTGGAAGCAGAAGAGAGACAACCTTGGAACATAACATTTTCTCATTCTGAGGTGGCCAGTTGCCTACCATTCTTCTGAGCAGCAAGCAGATGGCAAAAAGGCAATGAGGGTGGGAGTGGCTGGCACTTCATAGACTGCCAGGCTCCGTCTGGGCTCTTGATAAATATTAATTAAAAGAATTGAATCCATTGAAGAATACTGTCTATGCTGCCAATTATGACAACCAGTTTTTTATTATTATTATTATTTTTTATGTACTATCCTCATGTTAGCATGACAGGGAAATTTTGGTATGACTTTATATAGAGTATTGGGGCAGATGACTCAAAAAAGGTGAAAGGCAACTTGCACATGTTTTTCTGATCCTACTTACCTATTAAGTCACATCTAAATTATATCTTGATTGTCAATTCATTTGGAAATAAAGGTAGAATACTTCAGCAAAATAAATCTATGTTTGATAGAGACTGTGAGACTTAGTTTTTGTTTTTTTTTTTTTTTCTTTGCTTGGCTTGGTTCTATACCAGACAAGGAAGAAAAAGAAGCAATAAAAATCTATTTATGATGGGAGCTTATATCACAGCATCCATATTCATGTAATGTAGGGCTTATTAAGGTAATATCTAAGCTCCTGAACTGAACACAATTCAGAGGAATGTAGGTGCCTCATTTCAGTAAAAAAAAAAAATAGCTTAAATAAAAAGCAGCTAAAATAAAATGAAGCTGAACTGTAGATTAGCAATCCCCTGAGAGATGCTATTTTAAGAGCTATAAAGAAATCTATATGTTCAAATGCATACCAAAATTAAGGTTTGTTAATTCTACTTTGTATCCAGACATTTCCCAAGATAAAGTGTCATAGAAATGCATCCTCTTTGTTATAGCAAGTTGCCCTGAATATCTCCTGTGGGTTCAGATAAGGATTCATTAATATTAATAGCCAAATTCCACAGGCTCTCTCTTAATGGCAAGATATCACTCTCCATCCTAGAGTGCATGTCTGAAAATGTTGGCTGATTATTTCTGGGAGTCCTCATGTGCTGTCTCATAAATTCTCAGTTTCTTTTGCTCCAGCTCTCTTATTAATGGAAACTGCCAGGGAATGTCCTCAGGGAAGGCACCTGGTGACTGGCACTTTCCCAGGATTTTTTAAAAGGACATTGTTAGGCTCCAGAGTTTCCATATGGGAATGATGTCTCTTTTGCTTATTTGTGCCCTGTCATTGTGTTCCAAAGCAATACAGTTAATCCTTGAAGCCACTCCTGAATGCAGTTCCTCTACACCTGGTTATGGGTATAAGTGAGAGACATTCTGGCTACCTCTACTTATTCTTCAAAAATGCTAGTAGGCTTTGAATCAAAGGGAAACACTTCCTCACTTCTAGGAAGATTAACATTCTGATCTTTATGTTCTCACACTTCTCTATACTTCTATCATGATAGTCATTTAAACCTCTTTTTTTTTTTAATTTTATTTATTCGTACAGAACTGGGGTACAGGCCAGAGATACGGAGGGTGAGAGGATTCACCAGAGACAGAGTGGGGTGCAGAACAGGCAGATCGACGAAGTACACTGCTGAGGGGAGCAGCGGGTAGGTCAGGAGAGGTCTGCCATGCCATGTGGTCACCTCTGGGGCAGGCGGAGATCGAACTCATGCAGAAGTGGTTTAAGCTTCTTTGTGCTGTGCTTTAACCCGCTGCGCTACCAGAGAAGGCCAAATTTCATTACCTCTTTAACATTTCCCTCTAGCCTCTTTATTTATAAGTGCAGAAACTCTTTATAATAGAAGGTAACCATTTCAGGTTTTGTATTAAGGAAATACTTTATTTATCATTATTGAGGCAATATTAGTTTATAGTAATGTCTATGATTTAGAGTGACAGGGTCACCTCCTGCTGGTATTGTTATCACATCTAGTGTAACTACATTAGTTCCACACCTAGGTTTCTACCTAAGGAATGCAAAAGCACTAATTTGAAGGGATGTGTCCATGTCTATGTACATTGAAGCACTTTTTATAAAAGCCAATCTATGGAAACAACTTAAGTGAACAAAGACAGATATGTTGATTGGGAAGATATGGTAGATAAACACAAAGAAATAGTATTCAGCTATAAAAAAAGATAATTTTTGCCATTTGTGGAAACATGGATAGTTGGTGGGGACAATCCTTAGGAAAATCAGAAACAAAAAGATAAATTTTGAATAGTGTCACTTGTTTGTGACTTAAGAAAATATTTTAAAAAATATTAACAAGGCCCCTCCCTAGTGGCACAAGGGAGTAAAGCTCAGCACTATGAACTGTCCGCAGCCACTGCAGCATGAGGTTGATCCCCGGCCAGGAAGGTGACCCATACAAAATGGCAGACCTCTTCTGTCTTGTCTGCTGCTCTCTTTAGCAGTGTATTTTGTTCAGTCTGCCTGTTGTTCCCCACTCATGTCTCTGGTGAATCCTCTTACTGCCCACACCTCTAGCCTATACCCAGTTCTTGAATGCATAAATAGATACATCTTTTAAAACTTAATGAAAGTACTAGTAGAGGAAACGTTAAAGAGAAAACTGAAATTAAAACCAGTATGTTGTACAGTCTACAGAAGATGACTCATTTTGTGTAACAAATAATTTCTGTCACTGTTTTTTGTACTTCTTGACATTCTTCCCTAGAGCAATGTTAACAATGAAATATCAACACTGTTATTTATAAATGTATCTATGAAGATGATCAAATAGACAGTTAATTTAACTAATGGAACACATAATAACTTATGTGTTTAAAATGTGCTTTGTTACTACCACTCACTCATTACTTTAGAATTAATAAATGGAATACTTGTCCTGAACTGCTATATTTCCTTAATAATTTTAAAGGCTCCCTCCAATTTTATTTATTTAAATGTACTAGCAACAATGGCCCAGCCCCTCCATCTGCTGCTGGCACATTTTCTACTATATGCAAAATGCTGTGTTCAGTTGATGTTTTAGAAAAGCAATTACTTAGTCCAGAGTTTCTATAGACTTGAATGAATTAGTTAAAATGTTACTGTGTTCTGTTTTAATACTGTGATGCTGCCTAGATAGAATCTTTTATCTTAACATGATTAAAAAGAATCATCTAGAAAAAATATGATCCTTAGTTTGTTTTGAAATACATAACAGGTCAAAAATTCTGATAATGTTGGCTAATTCAACATAAAAATCGGTCTGCATTTCAATTTTTTATTATAGGGAAGTTATATCTTAGACACTGTAGAATCCTTCTGAAAATGGCTACACATACAGAAATGACCCACCCTAAGTCATAGTTGTGCCTGTCATATTGAAAGGCATCTATTCTCCCTGTTTGGCAGGGTTTCTATGACTTCTTTTCTTATTCACTCTGAGAATGGGAATGAAATGTTTGCCAGATAAAATCTCACTGGTACTTGGAAACTAATAGTTTTCAGTTGCTGATTTACATTAAGCTCTAACTATGCCAGCTTCAAGAATGAGACTGGGTACTAAGCCAGATGACCTTAAATAACTCCAAGAATGAACAGTCACCTGTGCATTGATAATTTGCATATGGCATGTGGTTATGTAGCTCCAAATAAGGCAGATCAAAATATACATCTAAGTTATTCAATTTGTCTATCCATGTTATCATATTAATCTAATTGCCAGATTTCCACATAATTTCCCTTCTAACCTGCTCATAACATCAAGAAATATTCATTGTGATTTCACTTTTTATTGGTTTTTGGGGGGAGTAATATGTCATACAGAATTTTACTGTTTTAAAACAGTAACTTAAGTTAGCTTACAATGCATTAGACTATATTATATGGACCAAACTTAGTGAATGGCTATTCTACAAGTCTCAGCTTATATCACTTATGCATCAGGATTTATTTGGAAACTGACTATGACTGACTGTTCTAGAAGGGTCTCATTCATAGTCCCGGTGCATGCAATTGGTGTGGCTGGGACATGAATTTCTCTTCATTCAACAAACTAACCTAGAACAACTTACATTGTGCTTGCAGAGTTTGAAGAGCACCAAGAAAAAGATAACTTCAATGCAGAAGTGTTTTTTAATGCTCTGCTTGTCTGATGTTTACAACTATGCATGGGTCAACCCATTTAAAAATTAAAGATAGGGCCCTCCCTGGTGGCGCAGCAGGTTAAAGCACTGCACTGAGAAGCTAAAGCCACTTGCACATGAGTTCGATTCCCGCCTCCCCCGGAGGTGACCACATGGCGTGGCAGACCTCTCTTGACCAGCCCACTGCTCCCCTCAGCAGTGTACTTCGTCGATCTGCCTGTTCTGTACCCCACTCTGTCTCTGCTGAACCCTCTCACCCTCCACATCTCTGGTCTGTACCCCAGTTCTGTATGAATAAATAAATAAATCTTTTTTAAAAAATAAAGATAAACACAAACTTAAAGTGAAAGGCTGGAGCAATGTATCTAGAGCCAATAACAGAGAAAATCAAGAAACGCTATGAGACTTTTAGTAAAAAAATGGTATACAGGAACATACATTTATACTATACAGTGAATAGTGGGAAAAAAACACATCAAAAAGGTCAAATTATCATTAATATTTCTTCTTCTAACAACATAAAACAACCACTAACAGAATTAAAAGAACACATTGACAAAACCACATTAATAGAGGGGGGCATCAAGACACCACTTTCATTAAGGATGTATCATCTACAAGAAAGGTAAAAAAGAAATAAAGGCATTTAGTGAAGCAGTAGAGCAGATATGCTTAAATAAACATTTGCAATGCATCCCATCTCAAAATAACTGAATATACATTCTTCTCAATCAGACATAGAACATTTACAAGGATTGATCATGTTATACTAAGAGAAATATTGTGTCTAAAAAGTCATATGCGAGTAAGAAATTTTATCAGACATACTCTCTGATCCTAATGGAATAAAAGTAGAAATGAATCACACACACACACAAATCCCTAAATAAACTAAACAAAGTGATCCTGAACAACTGAATCAGTAAGGAAATCAAAGAAGCGATGAATAAATATCTGAGACTAACAGAAATGATCCTAGATGCTATAAAAGCTGTAACAGAGAGCAGTACAGGCATGGACAAAAATACAGCAATCAAATAACCAATTTAACTTTTTTCTGAAAGAAAAAGTTAAAGAGTAACAAATGAAACCAGAAATCATTAAAAAGGAGGAAAGAACACACACACACAATGGCAAACAAGTAGTTCAAAGTATCAGTGAAACCAAGAACTTGTTCTTTGGTTTGACAAATTCTTATCTAGGGAAAAAAGGAGGAAAAACTTAAAATAATTGGAAATGAAAAAGGCAAAATTTTTAAAACAATCTTCAGAAAAACAAAAGTTTATAAGAATCTATATGAATATGTTTATGTTAACAAACTACAATCTAGAAATAATGGAGGCATCAAATTAATATCTATTAAATCACAGGTCAAGGTAGACAAATATTTCTATTAAACAGACTTCTTGGTAAGGTATGTCAAAATGACTCATATTCCATAATAACAAAATTCTACATTTGAACCTGACATACTGAAATTTAACCCTTCATTGTCTTTATGTGTTTCCTTACATTTTTTTTTTTTCATAGTGGCCACATGTCTGAATATGTCATTCTTTATTATCCAGCTTCTGTGACTTTTTCATTATCTACTTTTGTCATTGCAACCATACTTTGGCAGTCCTCCTGACTGCTACACTCATTCTAGTATCCTCTAATGAATGGAACTACACTATGTACCATCCTTATTTGTAGTTATATTTTTGCACTAATTCATGTTGGAACTGACAATCCTCCTCAAATAACTTGAGCTAATATAACCACTATGATACAAACATATTTAAATATTTTCACAGACATGTTTTATTTCTATGGAGTCTAGATTTTCTGGAGCAAGAAAAGGGTTTCTTAGAGCAAACTCAACAAAAGGAAGGAAACAGGATGGAGAATCAGATGCACAGTTGGCTGAGTAAAGGAGGTCCAGCTGTAGGTGCATGAGAGATACTAATTCTAACCCAGCTGCCTTGGCACCATGTTTCAAGCTAGAAAACAGAATGATTCAAAAGTTTCCAGTTATATAATCTTTGCAAATAAAAGCTTTATTGGTTTAAAATCTGTTCTTTCTATTGTATACTATACAGAAGTATTGTTTTATTATATCATTGAACAGAGATATGCTCATCTGCTTCAAGGTCCAAAGGTAGTTTTCCAAATCTAATCAAGAGTGGCACATTTCTTATTTCACCAGCTGCTAGGTGATAGCAATAACCTCAGAAAATGCATTGAAAACCATGAGCATTGTACTTTGGAAAACTAAATTGACTGCACAATTATGGCTGAGCCATCAAAGAAACCACTGAATGAACAGTTTCAATAATTTCTGTAATACTTCTTGTCTTAAGCAATTTTTGTTGGATATTCTACAAGGTTGTAATATGGAAAAATATGTTCCTTTCATTTTTTTTTTTTAAGATTTATTTGTGCGTACAGAACTGGGGTACAGGCCAGAGGCTCAGGGGCGGTGCGAGGCTTCACCAGAGACAGAGAGGGGAACAGAACAGGCAGATCGACGAAGTACACTGCTGAGGGGAGCAGTGGGCGGGTCAGGAGAGGTCTGCCTCGCCATGTGGTCACCTCTGGCACAGGCGGGAATTGAACTCATGTGGAAGCGGCTTTAGATTCTTAGTGCTGTGCTTTAACCCACTGTGCCACCAGGGAGGGCCACCTTTCATTTTTTTAAGAGAAGAAGGAAGGCAGAAGTTAATGCCTAGGATTGACCAACATCTAATGCCCTCTTGGGAAGCACTTTAGAGAAGTATAGTTTCTAAGAAGCCATTGTAGACTTGAGCCATCCTACGTTAGCTCCACTGCCCTAGGAGTAAGTACATGCATGTTCTTGAAGGAAAACTAGGATCTTGGAGCATGGTTTGGGTATTGTCAATATCCTACATCTTCAGTGACTAGTGAGGCCTCCACCCATGTTCCATAGGGATTAAGAATCTAGGGTGATGTCACAATCTACAATTAAAACTTATAGTCACACTATTTTTAAATATAAGTTAAAATGTGATTTTTACTCCAACTTAATTAATACTCTTAAGGATGGGCCTAGATAGCAATGTAAATTATTACCACATTGTTCTTCTTTATACCTGGAAGAAATAACATAAAATATGTTTTTTAAATGCATACAATATGGTTTAATAAATTTTGATTCTTGGTCCATTCTTTTTCCTCCTGTTAGCTTTTGGCTGACCTAACTGAGGCTGGAGCCACTCCCTTCATTTTCCAGCACAGAATGCATTAACTCTTCTAACTCATGGTAACCTGATGTTTCTAATCAAATCAGGGGATTAGTTTGAAATATCAACACATTTAAGAATAGATAAATTACTATAAGTATCAGTCTCCATTTTTTAAAACAAATTAATAATAATTGAGCTGTTTTCTAAAAATTCTGGTAGTTCTAAAGTTCTGACTAATATAATCAGCCAAATATTATTTTTCACAAATTATGGTTAAAATTATTTCCCTTTATATCTATAGTAGTTCCATGAAACAAACACCATTATCCTAATTTCCCACTGGAAAAGATAAGACTTAAGTACCTAACTTTTGTAAGATATCTTTAATCTGTACATTTCTCTCCATTTTTATCATCTACATCTTCATCTAGGCCACAAGTGCCTGGAGTACACATATACTCTATTAATTAGTGGATCAAAAACATTATTTTTCCTATCAATCTTTCACATTGCTTAGTAGCATTTATTACTTGATGTTAAATTTTGTATTTGATCAGTTGTTTAATTTAAAATATTTCTAGCTTTACATTAAATTAAAGCAAACTTTATACACATCCAGATTCTCATGGTCCCTCTAAACCCTTATCTACATTTGACCCACAGTCTCTGTAACCATACTGTTCTAGCTTCAGTTTCCTTCAAGGATTCCGTTAATGTTAGGCTTGTCAGAAGACTTAGATATCAATCTATATTCACTTCCTCAGACAAAAACTTTTGTCCTATTTAAATCCGGTCTATCTGATTCTTGATAACTATTTTCATTTCAAATATAATCTTCACATCTCAGTTATTTCAGTTATATATCTTTATATCTCAGTTTGCAGGCTTGTTAAAAATGACAGCAGGCCCTCCCTGGTGGTGCAGTGGGTTAAAGCACAGCATTAAGAGGCTAAAGCCACTTCCGCATGAGTTAGATTCCCACCTGCCCCAGAGGTGACCACATGGCGTGGCAGACCTCTCCTGACCTGCCCGCTGCTCCCCTCAGCAGTGTACTTCGTCAATCTGCCTGTTCTGTTCCCTGCTCTGTCTCAGGTGAATCCATCACCCTCCACATCTCTGGCCTGTACCCCAGTTCTGTATGAATAAATAAATAAATCTTAAAAAAAAAAATGACTGCAGAGTGAAGGTGCTGGGCTTGTCTCCTCTATAATATTCAAAATCAAATACAATGAACCTAGGATAACAACCCCTGAAAGAGAACTAGATGAATATGGCATTTATGTCAAGAGCAATGGGATAATAGACAGGTGTAGAAAAAACTGTAATTAAACTGTGTTTAGGATGATACATACCAAGATTATGCAACCCATAATAGGAGAGAGGGGCAACTGCTATACAGAGCCCCTCTACTATTATTGACTCAAGGGCCCACACCTGCATTGGGGACTTTAAAAGATGGGTGGTACCACACTGGAGAAGGGGGGCAGGAGAGAGTTAACATGCAGGATAGAAGGTGTCATAGAAGGGCCAATATTTGTAGAATAGGGCTGTGATATGCAAAACACAACCTCCTCCCCACCCAGAGGCCACAATAGGACAAGTGAATGCTCTTAGGAACTAGAGTTAGAAGCCTCTGGATCTTAGCAACAGCAAAGGCCACAGGGAAAGGTTTTGTTCATAAGAAACAAAGAGAATAAGTTCCAGCTCATGCCTTTTCTCAATTATAATTCTGACCAAGCACTAAATCTGTTGCTCAGTCACAACCTAGAGTTTGAGGTTGGCACAGATTGATAGAGACATGGAGATATGTAAAGGATTTTCCCTGACAGGGGATTACTGGGAATCCCCAGCATACAGCTCAGGTGGCTGCAGCAATGTACGAAGCTTGAATCCTTTATGTGAGCTTGTATTGCTATATATTTTCCTCTTATAACTGCTTTTAATGTGTCCCATATGTTTTGGAGACTTGTGTCATCATTGTCATTCTT
>NW_004567106.1:39674496-39691751 GCF_000260355.1 Condylura cristata | reverse complement strand
TTCTAATGCTCTACTGCTCTAAAGTCGTTCCTAGCTATGATTATTTACTGACACTAGTGTCCTGGCTAAATGAGCTGGTATAAAGATAACAGTCTATGAAGTAACATTTGCTGAGAAAAAAAAAAAAAAATGGTGTAATGCAAAATGAGGAGGGGTATGATTCAACTTATCAGAAAAGGAAACTCCCAATTATAAGTCATAAAAAGGAAAAGTGATGAGACAGAAGAATATATTACAAGGGTTAGAACAAAAGAAAAACTGAACTAAAAACACCCAGAAGTCTTAGCCCAAGAGAACTGTGAAATATGCCTGAGAAGGAGGCATATAACCATTAAGATAATAGCTATAAATAAGCTAGCAAAAATTAAGTAAAAGCAAGAAATAATAGGAACATCACAAAATTTAAAAAAAAAACTATTAATGATAATGGGGACAAATGATCATCTGACAGTAAACCAAAAGAACATAATACCCAGAGTCCTATGACTTAGGAAACAAAAAAAATGGAATACCACTCAGACATAGGGTACCAATACAAATGGCAATAAAGAAGAGACAGAATAGTATCATGTTTCTCTTGGAGGGTAGAGGAAAGTACAGAAAAATGCTGGAGGCTATGTTCTGAGGCAGGACACTATGGCAGGTTTGCAGGCTCTGTTAATATACATATGTAAACTACCACTACTTCCCAATCATCACTGCCCACACCAACGGTAAAAACAATTCTGACTTGTATGAATTAAAAATGGTTTTGACATTTTTCAACTTCATGCAAAATATTTTAGTCTATATCCTAAATTTCAGTTTTTTTCACTAAAAATGTTAGATTTTTGTGCTGCTGTTGGCTAAACATGAATTTTTCACTACTATATTATTCTATTTAAACTATTTATGATTTGTCAGTCCTAGTATTGAATATTTTCCCAATTTTTGGGTTCTTATAAATGATGTTTCTATTAATATCCATGAACATGATTTTGTTGCATAAACACACACACACACACAAAGTCAGTTCAGTTAGGTACGTGTCTAGGAACAAATTAATGAATATGTATCTACCTAATATGAAAAAATGTTGCCAACTTTTCAGTGATTGTGTCCACTTATATATTTCATGGCAATGTTTAAAAAGTAGTCATTTTTGTAATTGAAGCAATATGCATTATAAACTATTTCAAGTGTTCATAACTGAGAATCAACATGGGTATTTACTCAATTAAGTTCATGGGAAAAATTCCACATCTAGCAATGACCAAACCATTATTTACCTTTCACCAATGTATCCACTCCTTTCCCCCTTCCCTTTTGGCAATTGTTAATTGGTCTTTTAGATTTTTTTTTAAGATTTATTTATTAATGCATACAGAACTGGGATATAGGCCAGAGGTGCAGGGGTGGTAAGAGGATTCACCAGAGACAGGGTGGGAAGCAGAACAGGCAGATCTACGAAGTATACTGCTGAGGGGAGCAGCGGGCGGGTCAGGAGAGGTCTGCCACGCCATGTGGTCACCTCCAGGGCAAGCAGAAATCGAACTCATGAGTAAGTGTCTTTAGCTTCTTAGTGCTAAGAAGCTTCTTAGCTTCTTAACCCATTGTGCCACCAGGGAGGGCCCTAGTTTTTTAGTTTTTAACTATATTTTTAATTTCATTTAGTTTATCTGTCTCCTCTATGTAGCAAATAAAAGTGAAATAATGCCATGTTTGCTTTTCTGTGTTTTAATCCATTAAGTATGATTCTCTGTACGTCTACCTGTGCTATGGCAAACTGCAGGATTTCTTTCTTTCTTTTTAATAGCTGAGTTGTATTCCATTGTGTGTTATCTGTCTGTCTGTCTATCCATCTTTCCATCCATCCATATATCTTCCCTTCCATCCATCCATCCATCCACCTACCTACCTACCTACCTACCTACCTACCTACCTACCTACCTACCTACCTACCTACCTACCTACCTATTATTTATTCATTTTTCAATAAGTGAGGTTTAAGTTCTGACTCTTAGCTTTTGTTAATACTTCTGAAAAGCACGGGCCTGGTGGCATTAATCTTTTTGATTTGGATTTTTGAATTGTTCAACTAAATACCCAGAAGTAGGATAAATGGATCATATGGAATTTCCATTTTTCATTTTTAGACTTCTTTCCTTAATGGTTTCACCAACCCACATTACCACCAACAATGAACAAGGATTTCTTTCTTACCACATCCTTTCCAACACATGTTTTTTGTCTTTTGGCGAATAGTCAAAATATCTCATTGTTTGGATTCACATTTAGCTAATAATGAAAGTTGATGAACTTTTTTTTTTTTTGCTTATTAGCCCAATATATGTCTTCTCTGGAACAGTACTCAGGTTCCCTGCCCACTATTTTAAATCATTTTTTTTTTTTCTGTTTTTAAATGTTAGGTGTTCTCTATACATTTTGGATATTAACACTTGTTGGATGTATGGTGGGCAAATCTCTTGTCTCACTGAATAAGTGGTCTTCATTTTGATGAAAGACCTTTTCAATGTGCTGAAGTTTTTCAGATTGATGTAGTTCCATTTGTTTATATTTGCCATTGCTTTCATTTCCGTTGAAATCTAGTTCCCAGACACATCTCTGATGTGATGGAGCATATTCTACTCATTTTATGGTTTCAAATCATGCATCCAAGTCTTCAATCCATTTTTTTTAAAGATTTATTTATTTATACATACAGAACTGGGGTACAGGCCAGAGGTGCAGGGACAGTGAGAGGATTCACCAGAAACAGAGTGGGAAGCAGGAGGCTGACTGATGAAGCACACTGCTGAGGGGAACAGCGGTTGAGTTAGGAGAGATTTGCCGTGCCATGTGGATCACCTCAAGGGCAGAGATCAAATCTGTGCAGAAGTGGCTTTAGCTTTTTAGTGCTGTGCTTTAACCCGCTGTACCACTAGGGAAGGTCCCCATTTTTAAACTACATTTTGTTTGTTACATAATGACTATTCAGTTTTCTCAACACCATTAATTGAAGAGACTAAAATGTCCTATAAGTTTGAATTTACTCTAGTACTCTATTGTCTTTTAATTTTAACCCTTCTTACAGGTGGTTAGTAATAATGTAGAATTTTTTTTAATTAGAATTACCTATGAATATTTAGGTTCAGAATAATATCAATACTTAAAGCATATTTGGATATCCTTTTTCTGATGCACCTACTAATTTTTTTAAGGCTATTCTACCTTTTCCATACTGATTATGGGAGTTTTTTTTTTTTTTTTTTTTTAATGCACACTGGATAAAATATCTTTGCCTGAATGAATATATTACAAATATCTTCAGTGTACTGAAACTTGTTTTTTCATTGACTAATACTTAATGTTAATGAGGTTATTTTATTAATTTTTCTTTGGTGTTTTTATGCCCTGCATAATATATGGTTGTTTATCTCACTTAGCTTTCAGAAAACTTATGGTCTATCTCACAGTTAGTACTGCAATCCATTTGACATTGATTTTTTTTTTTAATATTATGTAGCATTACTGTATTGTTTTTCCCACATGAACAGTCAAGTGAATCACTTTCTCCCTTGTATTTTACCATTCTATTATCAACTGACTCTGTGACAGCAGGGCAATTTCTGAACTCTTCATACAAATTCTTGAATAATCTTGTGAATTTTCATATACAATACAGATAAAAATTGAGATTCAGTTTATTCTATTGATAATGTTTGGAAAATAAACATTCCTTAGCTTAATTGTTTTTACAGACTTAGAAAATTTTAGGCACTAACTTTTCAATTACTGTTTTTGTCATATACTCTTTACTTTGTTTCTGTGATTCTGGATTTTTTTTCTTTTTAAAATTATATTACTCTAATGGAAAAAAGAATATTTCTCCAATATTAAGGCTCCTTTATTTCTCTTCTTTGGCCTCCCCCTCCTCCTCTCCCTTCATCTCAGTACTTCAGCTTGAATATTTTGTACATATCTTTATTTTTAGCTATTGCTGTCTCTAATAGGATGCTAAAATTATCCATTGTGTTTCTAATTTTAATTATTGCAGTTTTTAATTCTAGAGTTTCCTTTTTAATATATATTTAATTTACAGAGCTAGATATTCATCTAAAATTATTAATAAAATCTGTGCTTGCTAGCTTAAATGACTTAGTGATTTGTGTGTCTGTTTCCCTTTATACATCATTTGTTAGCCAGATTTTTTTCTTTATTTTTCATTTATTGTAACCCCCACTATTTCTCAGTTTCTCCCCCATTTCAGGAATCAGCAATTCCATGAAGTTGAAAGCTGCTCACCCTTTTGTGCAGCAATTTTCTTAGAGATCTTGGGATGTCACTCAAGACCAGATAAGTTCAGCAACTCTTCAATGACTTCAAACAAGCCCACCTCCCCTCACCCCCCGACACTGTAATTTTACCTGTCTTTTCTGATTGCTATGTTGCTCTTGGCAGGAGTGTTAGTTGGCCACAACTATTCTATTGCAGCCATCAGAAAAATTCCCAGAAACTTGATGTTCTTTGTCATTCAAGATTTATGTATTGTTTTGTGTGTCCGATTCTTAGCAGTTTAATAAGCATTGCATAAGTATTCATAAAGGTCATTTAAAACCCCACAAAAAAGTTGCTATATGTGTGAAATCCTTTAAATAGGCAACCCAGAGGCACTATGCCAATGCAATGAATAGTTCTTATTGAAATGGAAAGAAATCTGTTTTTCATTATCTGAGAGCAGATTAGATTAGATTAGGATAGAAAATATATAAATAATAAAAATAATAGAAAATGGAAAAATCAATCTATAGTTGTTTAGGACTGCAAATAGCAAGGAACATACAGGTATTACTTAGTCAATCCTTTGGAGACCCTGAACATTGTTACTTATCCGTTTTTCAGCTAAATTGAAGCAAGGAATAGGGCAGGTCTCTTATCAGATGAATAATGGAAACAAAGTGTTTCAGAAGTTGAGATGTTGCAGATCATGGGGTTTAGGAATTGTTACCATTAAATAATTTCACTTTATTTTATCATAGGACATATCAACTGTTGGCTATTGTCAACAGGATTAGACCAGTGAAAGAAATTTATTGAAATGATTTTAAAATTCTGTAAAATCATGTTTAGCTTAAATTGTATTGTAGATGTGAAAAAAAATCATATTTCTCTGCTTCATATATTAAACTTTTAGGAATAGACATATCGAAATAAATGCAATCCAAATGACTGTATAAAATTTAAAGGTGGGGCCCTCCCTGGTGGTGCAACAGGTTAGGATGCAGCACTGCAAGCTAGTGCAGCCGCTTCAATGACAGTTAGATCCCCAGCCCCGGAAGTGACCCACAGGGCACAGCAGACCCACCTGTGTCAGCCACTACACCCCTCAGCAGTGTTCTTCGTCTGTCAGCCTGTTCTGCTCCCCACTCTGTCTCTGGTGAACCCTCTCACCGCCCCTGCACTTCTAGCCTGTACCCCAGTTCTGTATACGTAACCAAATAAATCTTTAAAAAAAATTAAAGATGTACAAGAAAATTTTCAGATCCCTTAGAAGGTATAAGGGACCTTATCTGTGTTTTATTTAATTCACTGGAGCTGAATTTTCCTAACAAATATTGTACAACTTTTTAAAAAGTTGGTTTCATTAACTATTTTCAATAAGAAACATGTCTGGAACTGGGGAGTAAACATTTAATATTAAAAAAATCTCTAGTATATAGAATTTCATATTATATTTTTTATTATGAAGAATGCATGTATTCATGCTCTGATAATTGGCTATGAGCTACAAATATTCACATTTTAGAGACATTGAAAGGTTTATTAGCATTGTAGAAATTCATAAAAATACCTCAAAAGCACTAAGCCTATAAATAGCTACAATTGGGAGCTTCAGAGGAGCTTCGGACAGAGGGAAAGGATTTCATTTCCAGATACGTCAACTTGCTTATTAGTTTTGTTTGTACATACATGTAGGTGGCTTTGGACTCACTAGTGACTTACATACTCATGGTAGATACAATTATGATTCAATCACTACATCTCTTATTCACTGTTGTAATTTTGTATTAATCAAATCCTTATTTTTCAATTACATGAACACTTCTATTTAAATCGTCCAAGATGGTAAAACTATGCTTTCATTAATGTTTCTTTTCTTCCTGAGCTATTAACTTGAAAGTTTCTGATTTGCCAGTTTTATCTCTTTTGCACTAAGATATGAGTGAAGATCCAAAGATGAAAACATTTTAAAAATAAAGTTGTTTCAAGCTTCATTCATTCACCTATTCTGTTACTCTCTATATGTTTGCTGAGCTCCAAAAAATGCAGCATATTCTCTACTCTCCAGGATAGTCTTTCAAATAGATATGTCTGTATTCCAATATACCCTTCTTTAATTTTTTGGCATGTTTTATTAAGCAAGTTTGTTTTGGTTTATCACTATGAATGAACTTACCTTCTTCCTTTTACTCTCCCTGAAGTATTTCAATTACAAATTCTAAATTGCTTTAAGTCAGATTAGAAAAAGATGTTTTCCAACTGATTTTTTTTTTTAATTTGTGTTTAGAAGTTGAATTTTACTTTATTCAAAACACTGGTGCTCATCAAGATGTATATGGCTTTTCCAGTACATTTTCTGGTTTCTTTGGTTTTGTCTCAGAACCAAAGACATACTTTCCATGTTGCTTTTAGGACTCAGGAAGTCAGAGTAAATCTACCTTTCAGTGAATGAGAGTTCCAGTAATATGAAATAAAATTCATACACAATATATTACATATTTAAATAAATTCACAAGATTGCATAATATTTTGTACCCAAAATTCAAAGTATTGTTACACAGATTTGTAAATTTGTATAAAATATTGAACTTCGATATATTTAATATATTTAAGAGAGAAAGTAAATCATGCCCTTACTTCATATATTCAGGTATCATTCATACCAAATACTCAGATATATGATGGAATTCATCTTTAAGTAGATAAATACATGTCTGAATAGAATTAACTGCATCTTTGTGCTTGGACTTCCATGGTCCAAGTGTGAGAATACTATTATATGGAATAGAACAATACATCTTAAAGTTTTCAGTAATGAAAATGTAGTGTCTATCACTAAAATTAGCTTTTCTAAGAGTTCTTGTGTAAATAAAAGTTTAATCATATCATCTTAACTATGTATATATCTTTGGTCTTGATTCTGGTAATGTATATTTGAAGATACAAAATCATAAGCTATATATTATTATAACTTAAAATGTGTTACTTATAGTTATATCCTTAATGGTATAAACATACATCAAAAAAGGAGAAATCTATAATATGAAATATTATTACATTTTAATGAAAATATATTTTGCTCATGTCCACATGACTGAACTCTAAGTAAAATCATATGTAACCAAATTCACAAATTCCTTGTGTTCATTCATATCATTCTCATTTATATCACTAGGTATAATAGTTGGTGGCAGACTGGACAGCAATTAATGAGCATTTAAAAAATTTTGAATTTGTTTATGAATTTTCATCACAATAAAAATTATTCTTAAAACTAACTTATATTTAATATATTTGTAATGCCTCATTATTTATTTCAAAATATTATTTCTGTTCTTTCCTCTAAGTTATCTTTTCAGTTTCATAGGAATTTTAAGTAGGATTCCACAGTGCTCTACCTCTGTCCCTGTGTTATTAAAAATGTATTTATAATTTTGGAGGAAACTTGTAATACTTGTAATACTTGTAATACTTGTAAACTTGTAATACTTCTTACATATAAATTTAAACAAAGCATGAAAATGCCTAATGTGAACCATTCAGCTAAAACACTAGAGTAAAATTTAGAAGGATAAATATAAAACTAGAATTTCAAAATACAAATTATATAATTAGGAAATTCTGATAAGAAATCTAATAAAATTACATTTAATTTGATCAAAACCTTCAAAAGATGTAATTAAAAACATCTAACAAAATCTTAAAAATCATGTTTATATTGGGAAATAATTGTTTAATGTACATCTCTTGTTGCATTAACTGGAGCATTGTGTTCTATTCTTGGAGCCACATTTTAAGAGGGACACTGGTAAACTGGTAAACTTCATGCCAAGAAGAGGGTACAATGGAAATTCAGGATCATAAGGGGGGCAGGAAATAATTTTATAAACGATGAAAAATAATAAATATAGCTCCATGCTTTTAACTGCACATCCCTTGTTGTAAGCCTGTTCTTAACATTGTTGCAGATCTGAACTATTTAAAATGTTTTGCAAATGCATTTCTCTTTCCAAAATTCTACAGTTCCTCCACAAAGTACTTGCCAGGATCTAGACAGCTTTGTAAAATTCTCCCCACGCCTCTCTACTTTCCCTAATCCAACAACACCTTTCCTTGCCTTCCTTGTTTCTGTCAGGCTAGCTGCTTTGCTCGTCTCTCTGTCCTAGCTGTGACTTCTACCTGGGATACTCACACCCTAATAGCACAAGGTTAATCCCCTTGTTGGTTTCTGGTCACTGTGTTTAAAATTGCAAACCACCCCTATTATCATCATGCCCTGCATTTCTTCTTTCCTCAGGGATTTTTGTTTTGTTTTGTTTTTAATGTTTTGATTATTTGTTTACATTTGGCTTTCTTACTGAAATTAAAGTTCTCTGAGGCCCAGGATCTTGATTTTGTTCAATGATCTATACTTAATTCTCAAAATAAAAGGTAAGACATAGTAAGATGCTGATAAACATTTCTAACTTGAATTACAGTGAATTTTGACCTGAATTTTCTCAAAAAAAGAAAGCATTATGATGTTAGACTGACAACTAATGATTAACATAATAAATTTCAAATTTTTTTCTTTAGATATTTTACTGTCCAATAAAACTTTCTGAAATTATGAAAATGTTTTCAGTGTTCAATTTTATAGCCACTAGACACACCTATATTTCCAATTTAACTTTAATTAATTCTGATTTAAATATATATAGCTACATGTGTCTAGAGGCAACCATATAGGACAACATAACTCTAGAAAGAATAAACTAAAGTTACTGAGTAAGTGTCATTGGGAAAGTGACATTTGTTTAATGGAAGAACATTCCAATTAGACCCATTCAACAATAAATTGGGCTACCTCCTGAGTACAGTGTGCTCTAGTTCAATGAAATGTTTCCAATGGTTAAAGGGACATTTACCAAAATTGTTACAGCAAAGGTGCTTGCCTCTACCAAGATAATGTGTTTTTCAAAAGTGATATATTATTATATTCTTGTTTCCTAAAATGTATATATCTACTATAACTTTTTTAAAAATTGCTGTCCTTGGGCCCTCCCTGGTGGTGCAGCAGGTTAAAGCACTGCACTTATAAAGCTACTTCCATGAGTTCGATCCCCGCCTGCCCCAGAGGAGATCCACATGGTGTGGCAGACCTCTCCTGACCCACCCACTGCTCCCCTCAGCAGTGGATCTGCCTGTTCTGTTCACCACTCTGTCCCTGGTGAATCCTCTCACCCTCTGTATCTCTGGCCTGTACCCCAGTTCTGTACAAATAAATAAATAAATCTTAAAAAAAAAAAAAATGCTGCCCTTAATGGTGTCACAACGGGTTGAAGACAGCCACAGCCACTTCAGCAAGAGTTCAATCCTCAGCTCCGGAGGTGACCCACATGCCACAGCAGACCTTTCCTGTCTCATCTGCTGCTCGCTCCCCTCAGCAGTGTACTTGGTCAATCTGACTATTCTGCTGTTCTGCTCCCCACTCTGTCTCTGATGAATCTCCTCATTGCCCCTGTACCTCTGGCCTGTACCCCAGTCCTGTATGCATAAATAAATAAATCTTTAAAAAATCCTATACTTGGAAGGAAGTGCAGCATTCTAAAAGTAATGAATGGTATACAAAAAGAAAGTAACAATTTCTTTGCAAATACTATTAGTGAAGGACTATGAAGAAGAAAGTATATTGGTAACTGTGACAAAGCAACATACATTTCTAACTAGTACAATGGAATATAAAAAATGTTCTACAATGTTAATGTACAGATCATGGCCTTTCAAGTCACACAATCTCTAGAAGCTCTGGAGAATGGAATTCTCTGGTAATTGAAGGCCAGCAGATGTCCACAAATACAATTTTTCTTTATTTTCATAGTAATAAAATTTTGCCTCTATAGTGATCCACTACATCTCACCCCAGGAAATGCCTACTATAAGTCCCTGTAGTAGTGATAGTTATGTGACTAAGCTTTAGTCACTGACAAAGTAGAAGTGTGTACAACCTCTGCCTTGCTTACCTCACAGTGAAGCTCTTACTCTGGAAAACTACTCATTTTCTCTTTCTATAGATTGAAATGACTATGATTAATGTGATCTTGGTTTTCTGAAGAACATTAATATATTATTCATTTGCTAAATTAAGAAAAGTTCCATTTTAGAGTTCTACAGAAATATTGAAAAACAATGTCTCTGTAAAAGCAAATTAAGAAATATTTCAGAATCTGATCTTTTCCCCCAATTCACAAGTAGAATTTTGGGAGTAGTCATGCAGTGGTGGTCACCATAAAATAAAATAGTGGTAGATCATTATGACTATTATTGCAGAAGGTAACTTTATGTTTCTATTTAAAGCACTTCATATACAAAAGAACAATATTTCAGGCAACATTAAGGACACAAGCAGGCAGGCAGGCAGGCACCTTTTTTTTTTTTCCCTCCCTAAATGATAATTAGTGTTTGACAACAAATACACTCAGATTTTAGGTAGTAATTTTAGATGGCATTCAGAAGATATGAATCAGTTTCCTGACACAAACACGTAATTAGAATCAAACAATGAGAATAGTTAAACATGGCATTGCCAAACAGTTTGTTTAATCATGGACTTCCTTTCCCCTAGTTGAAAGGTATGAGGTTCACTGAAACTAATAGTCTAAATACAATTTGCCTTTAAAAAAAAATAACAAAAGACAAAATCCTATAGGCAAATGTTAGATTAATAGATTATCTTATTAAACAAAATAGTTTCCCCACCAATATTTGCCAAGAATCAAAATTTATCTGTAAAGATTCACTAGTTTACTCCTTTTACTTCTGACATAATGAACTTCAATTATGGTAATTTATGTATGCAATCATAGGACATTCAGTTTACAACACTGTACACATGTAATTTTGTATTCATTATAATGCTATTTTATGGAGATTTTTTTTATTGAAGTAGCATTTTTTATTGAATGCAATGTACACACTGAATTATAAGATTGTATACATTTTAGGTGTGTATCACTGAAAATCAAAAAATGTATACATTACATTGTTTACCACTATTTTTTCTACTTTAAAATTTGTTCTCTGATGTATGATGTGAATTGCACAAGCAAGAAAATACAAATGTAGACAAAGTAAAATATGTTATGACTGTGTAATAAAAATGTTACATAGAATCTGGCATTGCAGTTTATTTTGTTATTCTTATTTTTAATTTCATTTTTAGATAACTTTTCCCAGTAGCAAAAAAATGTAGGATTCTTAAGAGATTCTCAGCATTTAAACTACTGAGTTATAGTCACATTTTTATCTTTATACACTTAAAATATTATGTGCAAGTGATTACAGTACTCACTTTTTGAATAAAAGTGACTACAAAATAAATTAACAAACAAGTAAAAGCAATTTTTGTGTCATAGGATTGCTTTTCAAAGTGTTTTTATTTTACAAAAGAATGGATACTTAACTATTTTAGCATGTACAGGCTTACAGTTCAGAAAAAGATTTGATGGACATGTCTGTAGTTAATTCAATTTTTAATGTCAACCTCAGCTATAATCAGGAACTACCACCAGAGGCAACTAAAGGAAAATTCTTCAAGACTTTAATGAGAAAGACAGACTGGGGGAACATTTAGTGCCAGAGAAGTCTTTTTATCCCTGATCAACAGAAACCCAGTATTCTCAGACTCTTTCGATGTGGAAATCAAAAACAGTTCAGGTAAATTAATTCCTCCTTTTCTCCAAATGAATAGCAAATCTATCAACAGATGCTAAAATAAAATAACAAAGAAGTTGGAATTACCTGACAAAGATTTTAAAGCAGCAACACAAAGATGCTAAACAAGTAATTATGAACATGTAGAAACCAAATGAAAAGAACAGACTACCTCAGCAAAGAAAGTTTGCAAATAGGAAAAAGCATATATTTTACTCAAGAAAAACTGATGATAATGGTGAAAGAGAATTAACATAATTAAACCTAAAAATTGGTAATTAGTGAAAAAATAAACTAAAGCCATTCTTGAGAAATCATTATTTATTTAATTATCATTTGTATTTTTTTAATTATCCAACTTACTTAGAAGATATTTTGTTAGAAAAGAAGTTTAATATTAGTGATTTATACATCAGATTATATTTGCCTAAAACACATCAAAACTTGAGAGAAATGATTATTTGTAGAATGTGTGTATGCTTTCAAAAACACCTACAAAGAAATAAAATGCTCTATTAATTGAAACTTTTTTATTTTTTATTTATATATCTATTTACATTACTGTTCATTTTAACAATGTTTACTTACCCCTCCTCCACCAATCATCACCATAGTCCCCCACATTCTTCCCTCACTGCCCCCCCCAGGGTAACTCTAGTTTATAATTGTCAATTTGTTTTTGTTTTGTTTTGTTGTATTTTGTATTGTAATAACAATACATTATTTTTTCCCTATGTCTTATTTGGTTTGCTTAAATTTCTGTTATAAGTGAACCATTTGATGTTTTTCTTTTTCCTTCTGACTTATTTCACTGAGATTACTCCTTTCCAGCTCCATCTATGTTGCTGCAAATGGCATGAACTTATCTTTTTTGATTGCTGAGTTGTATTCTATTGCATATAACTTAACTGTAGACACATACATCTATCCATTCTGATGGAATAAAAATTCAATACACTATTTCCTTACCAATTCATTTTGAAAAATTACAGTTGAACATGATTTATATGCATATAAATTTAAAATCGTTATAATCCTTTGAAGACAATTGCTTTTCTTATTGAGTTAAATAAAACTCATTATTGAATTAAATAAGAACACATTTGCAAGTTCATTTATGATTTCTTTCATAAACAAGGCTTTGATTTGAATGAAACCTTTGGGATAGAATTTACAGAATATAAGCTAGCTAGTTTTGTAATGAACAAAACTTTTCAAATACAATATTTCCCAAAAGGGGTGTGGATTTTTATATTAAGCCAATTAAAAGAATTTGAAGTGAATTAATTGTTATATAAAAGTATTTGATAGGCAATTCTTTCATTATTCCATAAAGGGAATACTTAACTGTTTTTCAAACTTGTTCATTTACTTACTTTTAAAATAATATAATACTTTATTTTTACATCATTTTGTGCCTTTTTTCCTTTTCAGTTGTAATCCCCATGGACTTCCCATCACCAAATCACCCATGTGCCATCACCATAGTCCAGTGCACTTCCCTCTACCCACCATTTTTTATCTCATTCCCCACTGCACCCCATAAAATGTCTCTGGTATATAGTTGTTTCTTATTATTATTTTCTCACCAGGTCCTTTGTACTCCTGCTATGAGTGAAACCATCTGGTATTTTTCCTTTTCTTTCTGACTTATTTCACTAAGCATGATCTTTTCCAGCTCATCCATGTTGCTGAAAAAGGCATTTGGGGGGAGGGCGGGGTTTGCTGAGTAATATTCCATTGTGTATAAGTACCACATCTTTATAATCCAGTTATCAACTTTTGGGCATTGGGGCTGTTTCCATGTCTTTCCAATTGTAAATAAAGCAGCAATAAACATGGGGGTTCAGGTGTCTTTTTGAATCAGTGTTTTTGTGCCCTTTGGGTAGATACCTAGGAATGGGATTGCTGGGGCAAATGGAAGATGCATTTTTAATAGTTTGAGAAACCTCCAAACAGTTTTACATAGTGGTTGTACTAGTTTGCATTCCCACCAGCAGTACAGGGGAGTTCCTTTTTCTCCACATCCTCGCCAACATTTGTTGTTGCCAGTTGTTTTAAGATGTGCCATTCTCAGTGGGGTGAGGTGGTTTTAATTTGCTTTTCCTTTATTACAAGTGATGTTGAACATTTTTTCATATACTTGTTGACCATCTGCATTTCCTCTTTGGAGAAGTGTCTTTTTAGCTCTTCTGTCCATTTTTTAATGGGGTTGTTTACTTTTGTTAAGTTTCATCAGTTTTTTGTATATCTTTCTAATCAATCCTTTATCATTAGTTTTATGTGAGAAAAATTTTTTTCCCAATCAGTGGGATGTCTGTTTTTTATAATGTCTCTTTTGCTGCACAGAAGCTCTTTAACTTGATATAGTCCCACCTATTTATCCTTTCCTTCACTATCGTCGTGTTGGGTGCTGTATCTTCAAATATATTACTGAAGTGTATGTAATATAGTGTTTCGCTCATCTTTGCTTGCAGGTATTTTATGGTTTCCGTTCTTACGTCTAGGTCTTTAATCCACTTTGTGTTGATTTTGTGTATGGTGCGAGATAGTGATCTAGTTTCATTTTTTGCATGTAGCTTCCCAGTTTTCCCATCACCATTTGCTGAACAAACTTCCTTTGTTCCATTGTATCTTCTTTGCTCCTTTATCAAAGATTAGCTGCCATAAACCTGTGGGTTTATATCTGGGTTTTCTACTCGAAAGCACTGGTCTTTATGTCTGTTCTTGGGAAACAGTTACTTTCTAAGCATTCTTTTTCTGCTGCAAGATAAATTCAACAGCATACGAACAACCTATATATAATTAATCCCATTTCTACTCCTAAATTTTGAATGAATGCAGGCAATTCTTAATATATGCATCTATTAAATGCTTGTGACATGTGAGAAACTGAATTATGTGATTTTCTTGTTTTATTTCATTTTCCCAACAACCCTACCATATGCCTAGCATTACCTGAATTTGAAAGAAAATGAACTGAGACATCATTTCTTTAAGATAGTGGTTGAGTGTAGGATAAAACACATTTTCCCTTCTACCCAGAGTCCATTCTTAATTAACCCAATCATGCTATCTCAAACTATTGCCAGATGTTATTTGTGATTCAGAATTCAGGTAAAGAAGAGTGAGAGAGCTTTTTGTTCACAGAACTGAATATAATGTACTCATATTCAAATCAGAACAGTCTCCTTTCTAATTAAATATTAATTCAAAGTCAAGGAATATAACTGAGAAGTGTTGACAACTAATGGTCTTAAAGATAGTGTGACCACAGTGGTACTCCTGTCAAAAGGCAATAGATAAAGTGGAGAAATATTTTTTATCAAAACCCAGTTGTTTTCCGAACTGCTTTTCTTTATTTCCAGCTGTTCCAGCCTTTCACATAGCAGCAGGAATTTAATGACAGCTGTTGCAAGGATTATGATGAGAAATTTCCTACTTCAACTGACCTAGACAGGCAAATAGCTTTGATCTGTCATTGTCAGGTTCACTCTAGTACTGGTAATAAAATGCTGATCAAATATTAGATATGGAAATAGAAGTCCATTGTTCCATTTGGTTAAATTATAATGTAATTTATAAAGACTAAGTAAATGTTATTATCTAAAGTGGAGTGATTTCTTTGCTATCTTACCTTTCTAGGAATAGAACTGTATTTTATTCCAAGAATAAGTGCATAGGGGCATTATCATTTCAAATTCTAGAATTTATTTTGTAACTGATGAGTCTTAAGTGATAGAAGTATTTATTCAAAAGACCACAAATAGTAAAGCATACTAATTAAAAGCTCAAAGTGATCTGAGAATAAAATTATATAATCATAAAGATCTATCAAAAACAAAAGTAATTTATTCTGAATTTTAATGACCGATGAACAAGTACAACTTAGAATTGCCTTTTCTGTTACTGTGTAGTTCTCCACAGGAGTTCTGTGAAAAATATCTTAATCACTCCCAACTTTCTTCTCATTACTTATAGTAACAAAATAGCCTCATGGAAAAAATGCCTATACTCTGATATTTCTGTACAATGCCTATCCTTTCTTACTTTCAGTCTGTTTTATTTTCCTAATAAGTTTGTCCCTGCTTTGACTCATTTTCACCTTTTTTAGAAGAAGGCTTCTCTTTTCTGGTATAACCCCTCCTTTTCTAATTATTAATTCAACCACCATTTTATTCATAGCTGTCTAATTCAGCAATTATAAACTAAGAATTCAAAGAAAAGTAACATTACCCTGAATGCACTGACATCCTCTGCCCACTAGAAAACAAATAATCTCATCTTATTAAATTACTGCTATGTCACTTACAGACTGTTATTTTTCAAATTCTTAGTGTATAAAAGCTGTTTTTTTTTTTTTTTTACTCAGGGTCAAGTAATTCCTTAATCTTATACCTTTTTAGATCATGCAACTTTTTGAAATTTACATGAAAATCACCTGTGATCTTCTTTGCAATCCTTTTTCTACTGAGTTATTCTCAAAATTTGAGAATTTTTCTCAAAACATAAACTATTATGTTTATTGAGGGAAATTTGATTTACACCATTGTATTTGTTTTAGGGGTAATAAGTTCAAACCTCTATAAATGCATGGTTTTAAACAATTCCCACCATCAAAGCCTCTGTAACTCTCCATGAGTCAGAGGGTTCCTTGTCTGCCTCACTCCCACACCATACATTCTATACTTCTTATTATCTCAGTTTTACAGTCAGATGTCAAGTGTTTGTTATTGTTTTGATTCTATCTGAGCCTTTGTTTTGTTTCTCTATATTCCAATAAAAGTAAAACTATCTAGTATTTGTCTTTCTCCTTCTGACTTATTTCACTTATCATTATCCTCTCCAGTTCTATCCATATTGTCATAACAAAAATCATCTTTTTTAAAAATATCTGAATAATATTCTAATATATAAGGATACCGTATTTTTTTTTTAAATCATTCCTCTGTGCTTGAACACTTAGGTCGTTTCCATGGCAATTGGCTATTGTAGTTAGCACTGTAACTGACAAAGAATTGTACATGTATCTTGCAATTAGTGGTACACTATGCAGGAACTGTGCATGTATCTTGCAATTAGTGGTGCACTATTAGCTGTTTCTGGACCATATAATAGATCTATTTTCAATATAGAAAACCTCCACAAAACTCTTGATTTTCTAGGACTGGCAAACACAATTGTGAGATCCTAGAAACCACCCAAATGATGCATTGTGACTCATCCCATTGCCAAACCTAGTCCTTGAACTGTCAAATAGGGGATGCTCTTACTGTGAATAGTACACTCTTCTTCCCAGGCCA
>NW_004567106.1:39647290-39673731 GCF_000260355.1 Condylura cristata | reverse complement strand
TGGGGTACAGGCCAAAGGCTCAGGGGTGGCGAGAGGCTTCACCAGAGACAGAGTGGGGAGCAGAACAGGCAGAGTGATGAAGTACACTGCTGAAGGGAGCAGCGGGTGGGTCAGGAGAGGTCTGCCACACCATGTGGTCACCTCCAGGGCAGGCGGGAATTGAACTGATGAGGAAGCAGCTTTAGCTTCTTAGTGCTGTGCTTTAACCCACTGCACCACCAGGGAGGGCCCTATTTGACATCTTATTTCAAGGCAGGGCATTGGCACCATAGTAAGTCATCATTTTATGGTTGAATCTAGAGTTTGTTATAAAATATTCATTTATTTATTCATGCAGAACTGAGGTATTGGCCAGGGGTACAGGGGCAGTGAGAGGATTCACCAGAGTCAGAGTGGGGAGCAGAACAGGCAGACTGATGAAGTACACTGCTGAGGGGGAGCAGCAAGCAAGACAAGAGAGGTATGTTGCGCCCTGTAGGCTACCTCCCTGGCCAGGAATCACACTCAAATGGAAGTGGCTGTGGACAGCTTTGCAGTTCTGCACTTTAATCTTTTGCACCATCAGGGAGGTCCCTGAATCTAGATTTTTTAATTTTCATTCTAAGCCTGACAAATTATATAACAATTGATTTGTCAGTAAAACCAAAATTTGATTATTTGGGAAAGGAAAGAAAATAGACAAACCTCTATCTAGAATCATCAAGAAAAAGAGAGGAAACTAATACATAGAACAAGAAATAAAAGTACTGAAAAATGACTGAGAAATAAAAGGAATCATAAGATACTACTATAAATATCTATATATCAATAAACGACTAACTGAAATTAAGGTAATTTTAGAAGTACACAACCTTCTGAGACAGAATCAGAAAGAAATGGATATCTGACATAGTAATTAATAGCAAGGAAATGAAAACAGCAATCAAAATCTCCTCCCAAAACTAAAGCCCAGGACAAGGTGTTTTTACTAGCAAATTCAACTAGTATATGATCAAAAATCAATAAATACTTATCTTTAAGTTCTTCCAAAAATAATGAGAAAAGAGGAAATACTTCCAAATACACTTTGTATGGCCAACATTACTCTGATAGCAAAAGCAAACAAAGATATCATATAAGAAAACTACAGATCAAAATCTCCAATGAACATTGATACAAAAATCCTCAACAAAATCTTGGCAAATAAATTCAACAATACAGTACAACATGACCAAGTGGGTCTTATTGCAGCAACACAGGATCGTTCAATACTAAAATAATTAGTTAATATAATTCACCATGTTAACAAAAGGAAAGATAAATAGTATATGTTCATAAGAATTGATTAAAAGAATGCATTTAACGGCCCTCCCTGGTGGCGCAGTGGGTTAAAGCACAGCACTGAGAACCTAAAGCCGCTTCCACATGAGTTCGATTCCCGCCTGCCACGGAGGTGACCACATGGTGTGGCAGACCTCTCCTGACCCACCCGCTGCTCCCCTCAGCAGTGTACTTCATCTATCTGCCTGTTCTGCTCCCCACTCTGTCTCTGGTGAAGCCTCTTGCCGCCCCTGAGCCTCTGGCCTGTACCCAGGTTCTGTATGCACAAATAAATAAATCTTTAAAAAAAAAAAAAAAGAATGCATTTAACAAGATTCAACATCCATTTAAGTTAAAAATCATTAAAATTTTGAATAGAAGGAACAAAGCTAAACACTAAATGCCATATATGATAAACCTACAACCAACATAATACTCCATTGTGAGAAGTGAAAGCTTTTCCTCTAAGATCTCTTACAAAACTAGGATGTTACTTTCACCATGGCTATTCAACATAGTATTGGAAGGCCTTGCTAGAGCTATCAGGCAAGAGAAAGGAAATAAAAGGAATACAAAACTATCACTATCTTCAGATGACATAATACTATCATAGAAACTCCTTAATGATTCTACTAAAAATCTATTAGAAATAATGAGTAAAGTAGAAAGTTAAAGAATTCAGTTGAAGAAATCTAATCCTCCTTATCCTCCTTCCATCCCTTCCTAACTCCTTCTCTCCTTCCTTCCCTCCCTCCCTTTCTTCCATTTTTAGTGATTAAATAACCAAGGACAGGACAGTCAATATTAGGATAATTATCATTGGGATGATAAGAAACACTAGAGGGGAAAGATACAGCCCATCAAACACAATGATAATTTATAAGAACCTAGAAAATATACTAAATATAGGAAAAATGAAGTGGTTTTGAAACAGAATAAAAAGACTACAATACTGAGTAGAAATGAACCTGTGTGGGAGAGATATAATAGAGGTAAGAAGTGAACAGCAGAAATGGTGGGTTTGCTTTTAAGTATGTGATTTAGGACAAAGGATGACAACCAAACAAGATGGGAGTATTGATGTAGACAACAGATTTCAGAATCAACTACCACAGAATAAAGCATAACAAACAAACAAACAAGAACAACAACAAAAAAACAATGCAATGAGAATTTTTATGTTTTAAGATGGGTCTGTGTTAAAGAACTCTGCTTCTAGACTTTATTTTCTTAGCATAAATACGTTTCTAGATAATTCAGTGCAAGAATGTTGTCAATGTCATGATGAAGAACAGGAGCTTTTCCTAGGAAAAAATAACTAAAGCAACACTTTCATCTGTTAATTGTTTATTACTTTTCACTATCAATTTTATATGTACAAGGTTTCTCTTCATGTGTCCCATGCTAGTACTTTCACCATAACAAGTTGAGGAATGCAAAGCACCCCTCTAAATTCTGTTTTGGCAGTAAAATCTTTCATGGGGTTTTAAGATGACCTGTTTGTGATTCCAGGGTCAAATAATCACATTTGACTAGATTTAATCATTACTTCATTTTTTTTTTTTTAGTGACAAACTATATGAAATCCAACCGACCCATTTACATCAACATAGTGAACAGTGAACAGTGAGGGTAGAATCACATAATATTAATTGAATTCCTAGAACATATTTCAGAAAGTTGAGGACTAGGATTAAAGAGAAAATAATTGGGGTTTTTGTGGGAATCATTTTAACAGCCAACAGTGAAAGTATGTAGTAGCTAATAGTCAAATAAATGTAAATAAGAGAATATGCTTAATCCTATACATTTGGTAACAAGCTAAGTACATGTTATGAAAAAAAAATAGACTTATCACTGATTCCTATTAGTAAAAAATGATTTTTTACACTGTTGCAGGGTTTAAAACTGCTTATATTTTTGCAGGGAAAACTGTATGTCTAAAATTGAATAGTGCTTAAACCTTTCCATCCATAATGCCATAACTAAGAATAGAAAATACAACAAGGGCCCTCCCTGGTGGCTCAGCGGGTTAAAGCACAGCACTAAGAAGCTAAAGCCACTTCCGCATGAGTTCGATCCCCGCCTATCCTGGAGGAGATCCACATGGCATGGCAGACCTCTCTTGACCCGCCCGCTGCTCCCCTCAGCAGTGTACTTCGTCGATCTGCCTGTTCTGCTCCCCACTCTGTCTCTGGTGAACCCTCTCACCCTCCTCATCTCTGGCCTGTACCCCAGTTCTGTACAAATAAATCAATCCTGAAAAAAAAAAAAAACAATATGGATATTAATGGTCCGTTAAAAAATTAGGGGTGACTACATTTTGGAATACTTATATAATGAAATAACAATAATTTAAAATAACAGTTAAATATGTAAAATTATAGAAGTAAATCCTTCCATATTTACTAAATTAAGAAGTTAGAAGAAAAATATGGACAATCTTATGATGAATACATTATATGTATATTACATGCATGGATTAACTTTGGTTAGAACAAAAATGTTCATATATTTACAGACTGAGTCTATAACTCTCAAACTAAAGAAAATAAGTCCCATAAAATAGGCCTTCTGTTTACCTCTAAGTTCTACTTTTGAGACTGTATTAGGAAACTAAGATGCCAGCCATTTAAGAGGGAGTCTAAGTATTTCTATACAGAAAGTGTGTAAAGTTAAAAAATCAGAAGAAAACAAATGAGAACAGAGGCAAGATAAAATTGGCCAAGGGGGTGAAAATATTTACAAGATGATTTTTGGGGATTTAAAAAGGGGGAGATTAGCAGTAATTTACATAAAATATTTTAATCATTTAAATATATTTCTTTTTTTAAAAATAAAGGTAAAATCAAAATGTACTTTTACTCTTCTAAAGAACTTTATTAACAAAATTTCTCTGGACTCTAACTTTCATATATACGCACGTGGAAACCCACATTTAAATATATATGTGAGTGTAGCTAAGCTACATGTGATATACATGGCATTGCTGCTTCGACATCCACTTTATTAGCCAAGAATAAACACCATTTTGTTTGGCTATATGACTAGTTCTTATAATTAATAATTTCTCCCCCTCCTTGGGTCATTCACTTTGTATCTCTTACCAATCCCATTCTCTCTGGTTTGAATCAATCAATATATCCTTAATCTCAAACACTACCCACAGACCATTATAAAAGCATGCACCCATGTCTCCTGTTTCTCTGTTTTTCCCTGTGGGACTTCTTAAAAATGCATGCACTTTCAATTTCTCTGGTGGTCTTCTTTTGAACCATGGCTGCCATGACACCAGAGCCTCTACTTAACAAAGTCCTAACTATCAGTTTCTTTATATTCATGATATAGACAATGATATTTCTAGATTTTTATAAGTAGAGTAGCAAGTCTTCTGGTGGAAGTAAGAAGGCCAGCACAAACCCGGGACACTTCATAGAACTTAGAAGATAAAATATTTGATTAAGTCTCAACTGTAAACTTTAGATTAGTTCCTCTTTATTTGCAGTTTTTTTTTTTTTTTGCTTTTCACAGTCTCCATTTTCCAAGTTCAATCTCCAAAAAGCACTAGAACTATAAGACACTTTTAGAAATGGGAGAGAGGTAATATACATATAGCTTTTATTACATTATTATAGTTGATTTTATTACTAGCTATTGTTATGCTCTTACTGTGCCTAGCATATGAACTAAACTGTATCATAGGTATGTATGTCTAAGAGAAAACAGAGTGTGTATAAATACATATTTATATGCACATATCTGTTATATGTATGTGTTTTTTTCTGGGGCTGATATTTTAGGTAATGCTGAAATATATTAGAACATATTCCCTCATCTATAAATGGGAATTCCATTGAATTTTATTTAAAACATAGGTTCTGACAACTGGAAACGTCAAACCATAACCTCAAACTCTGTTAAAAGTGTTTCTGAACTGGCCCTCCCTGGTGGTGCAGTGGGTTAAAGCACAGTACTGGCAAGCTAAGGCTACTTCCGCATGAGTTCGATTCCCGCCTGCCCCGGAGGAGCCCACATGGCGTGACAGGCCTCTCCTCACACATTCTTCTACCCAATAACTTTTATGTGCATTCTTTTTGGCCAGAAGAACACATGCTTATTCCTAATTGCAAATCTAAATGAGAAAACTCACATTTTAAGCTGACATCATGACCATTCAGAGAAAAAAAAACTTTTTTTTTTCCTAAGGGAAGGAGAGACTAGATATTTATAAGACATTTAGGCAATTATCTGGAAATAAAATACTCCACAAATTACTTTTAAAAGGACAAAATACATAAACACATGAATTATGCACATATACAATTAAATTGAATATAGTATCTTGCAAGGAGTATAGTTAAAAAATATGCAAAAACTACCTCTCAATTTTTCTAGATTAACAAAAGACCTAAAAGTTTTGATGTGAAAAACAGTTGTTCGGGCATTTTTATAGAACATATAATGTCATGTTTACACTTAAAACTGTTTTTTTCCTACTACATCACAAAAATCTTGGTAATGAGGCCAGTAAACTTTTGTGTCATTTTATATGTTTGTTAATTTAAACCATGAATTATTTCACTTTAATATACTGGATACAAAGAAGAAAATATAAGTGTTTCAATTTCAAATATAGTGTTTGAAAGTGTCACATTAAGTACAATATGCTCTAGGATGGCAAGAGGGATACCATGATTAAAAATTCTTGAAATATTTCAAGAAAAGATAGTTATATTTTCTCTAAGGGTCCTTATCTTCTAAGGGTCTGTGAAGTATCCAAAATGATCTGTATTTTACGGATAGAATGTATTACACTGATGGGTTTATACATATATTAAGCAATATACTTGATCATGGTGTATAATCCTTGTGATATATTGTTGAATTTAATTTCCAAGTGTTTTGCTGAAGATTTTCATATCAACACTCATCAGAGGCACTGATCTGTAGTTTTCTTCTAATATCATCTTGTTTTGATTTTAGGACAATAAAAATCACAAATGGATTAGGGAACATTCTCACTTTTCAGATTTTTAGAAATAATTCAAGCAAATAGAGAATTTACTCTGGGTGCTATTCTAGTACAGAAAACCATCTTTTAAACTTTAATTGAATTCCTTTTACAATATTTGTAAACTCAAAGCTTTTTACTTCAAAGTGAAACCCGGCACCTGTGCTTATTGTCAAATGAATTGCCATCACCCTACTTGGCCAGTACGTCAGCCTCTGATTTTGCCTCAGGATTTGGGTTTGTCTCCTACTCCTAGTGCAGTTTGTCCATTTATCCCAGCATCTAATCAGATACAATTTTCTAGATATACTTTAACATTTCAAGCATTTTTGTCACAGCTTTCTAGTTACATTGTATGTCTTCTTTACAGGGGCTAGCTGTCTTTAAGAGCTTATGAAATTATGGGATTAGTATTTACAGAGGAGTATTGGTTCATAACCAATATAAAGACATTTTTGGCATTTATGATCTATTACATATATGTTGTAATAAATGTTTCTATATTCTGCTAAAAAAGAAAATTTTCTTCTATTTCCTTGGTGACATCTGCCGTATATTGTCTCTTGATGAAATTGTATAGAATAATTTCATAAGACATTTATATGTCAGCTTACACTCCTATTAAGTCTTTTATTTTTAATCCTGTTTTTTATATTGGCTGAATTTTATGCACTGAGATGAGAATAAGACTATTTGACCCTGCCCTGTGCTTAGTTATACAACTTTCAGAGCTTGAAAAGATCTTGGAAATCAAGTGTTCCAGCACTTTCATTTTACAAATGAGAAATCTAAAACCAGTAAGAGTTCAGTTTCAATTCAACAAACATTTGTTGAACATTTGTCATATGCTTAGCTCCAGGCTAAATCCTAGGGACACAGGCAAATTAGAAATAATCATATAAGGATTAAAGTGATACTGGACATAATGAATAGAACATAGTGCCTGGTATGACATGGTCATTACAAAACAATAGTTACAATATAATGTTACTCTAATAAAAAATAAATAAGCCCATAAGAATCACCTTTGGAATGGGTGAGATCTTTCTGACACTTGTTGGATTGACTGTCCTATAAACTGAGCCACAAATACTGTGACTCCAATTTTCCTATATTGGAGCTGCAAATGAGGATTTCTTATGGATTTCACTATGATATTAACATAACACACTAAAATTATCACTAATCTATGATCTTCGAGCAAGTGACCAAAACAGGAATTCAACTGAGATGTCTTGACATTTGTTTTGTGTTTTTATCTCCTGTTACAACTCTTAAATCTACAGTAAGATGTTTTTACTTTTACATATAAATGTTGTGGGCTCTCTCTGGTGGCACAGCCAGTTAAAGCACAGCACTAAAAAGTTAAAGCCACTTCAGCATGAGTTCAAGTCCCACCCTAGAGCTGATCCACAGGACGTGGCAGACCTCTCCTGACCCGCCCACTGCTCCCCTCAGCAGTATACTTTGTGAGTCAGCCTCTTTTGCTCCCCACTGTTCTTGGTGAATCCTCTCACCACCCATGCACCTCTGGCCTGTACCCCTGTTTTGTATGCATAAATAAATAAATCTTAAAAAAATAGATACAAATGTTACATAGCAAGGATTAAAAAAATATGTCAGAGGGGAACTTTTTTGAAATCTAGAACACAAAGTGTAGAAAACAAACTATATTAAAATATATGCACCACAGGATTGATCGATTGTAGAAAAATGAATTCTGTTAGTCCTTTCTAGCACCTTCTGATCAAAGCATACTCAGATTAAGAACAGAGGTCACCCATAGTCCTGTTCGACAACTTCTTTGAATTGCTTGCATTTCTCACAGGAGGGGTAATTATGAATTGTGCCTGGTAGAGTGAGAAGGACTGAACTTCTTTAAATTCATATGGATGTAATCAATTGTTACAGAAATTCTATTGCTACTCCATCACAGAGGTCTGATTTTTTTCTTTATTTCCTTTGCATTCTTCCCAAAACATATCTTATCACTTCTGGAAAACATCTATAGGCTTTTTGAGATGCATAGTTAAAGTCCAATATTCTTAAACATAAAACAAATTAGTTGTGCCATGAAATCTTAAAATCTCAAAACCTTGAAATTTCTTAAACTCTGCTGTATAGCTAGAAAATTCTGCTGCTGTAAAAATTTATTTATATTTTGCAGAAAATCAAAAGTTCATTAATGACATGTATGCCTTCTATATACATGAAAGAAACACAGTAAGGTGAATTAACTCAACCAGGTGACTTCAGTCAACACATTAAATAACCTGAATGGAGGCTAGGGATAAAAGCTTACTATGGGAGGTCACCAGAAGACAACAGCCAACAAAGTTGGCTAGATCAGTTATTGGGTGGAAAATAATGACTAATTAGAGATAAAGCTGGATTCCAAAAATTAATTTGGAGCTGGATTGGACTTTCTACATTTTTATCCTTCTTGAATAGGACTAAACCACATGTTCACTGACCACCTAGAGGTGCTGAATAATGGTGACTTTCCACACAAGAACAGACATCATGGAGATGATCAGATGTGGCCTGTGGATAGGCTGGTTCTGACAAGAGACTCTAGGCAGACTTAGATATATCTATTGAGATACTCTTCTCATTTTGCAGATGAAATAAAAAAATCATTTTCCTCTTTTTGTAAAAGAAATAATGAGGAGGAGAGGCAAGGGCAGACACTTATCCAGCACTACACTTTCCCATCTAATAAAATCAGGCAGAAATATGAAACTATAGATAAGTCTTTTCGTCTTTGATTTGCTCAGTTGTTTTCCTTCCAGAATGTACACACAAATTTCTTAGACAGATAATGCAGCTCAAATAACATTTTATTAAGTTAGAATAATTAATTTTTCACAGTAATCAAAGAATAGGATGCCAGCATTTACAAGTTATATGATTAGCAAATAAATACAAGAGCAAATAGATGAATAGCAGAAGTAGAAAATCACAGTTGAATTAATTTTTTTGTTTAGTGAGGTGAGTTTCTTTGTTTAATCAAGTATATTGATAAGCCATTTAGTATGAAAAGTGAGAATCTTTGGAATAAAACAAAAGAATAATATTAAACTACTCTGCTTAAAAATTGAGTAAAAGTAGACATCATAGAGGCAAAGAAAAGGGAGGAGGAAGACAAGAACAGTCTCACAAAAAGAGTACGGTGCTATTTGCACACACTTATAATGTCTACCATTTAGATTTGAAAACAAACTGACATAACTGATATAAAAATTAATGCATTAACTTTAAGAGGGGTAAAACTGAACTGGAGAATGCGACTTGAATGTGGAACCAAATGTGACTTTCTATTTCTTCCATCCTATGTTGAACTGAACCAACTAACAAGCCATGTTATGAATTATGGGACTGAATATAGGTAGAGGAAATCTTAAATTCTCCATTTTTTATTGCTCTTCTCAGAGAGTGATAATCATCAAGAACTCCAGGTACTGACTTGGAGTTTATGTTAGTTCCTAGGGTAACTTAAAGAAGAAGTGTATGTGTTGGGAAGCTGAGGAGAGACTATGCCTCCTGCCAAATTCAAAATAGTGTTGGAGTGGTGGTTACTGTTAATAGCTGGATTCTACTTTGTAATAGAGACCTTAAGCAAAAACTGGTATCTCAGTCAAGATGTTATAATAACCAGATACCAGGAAATATTGGCTCTTTTCTTCACTAAACTAGCAAAAGAGGAGGAAATGATTTCAAAGACAAAGAAATACAGATTTTTAAAACTATATTTTGTCATTAAGGAAAAGGATAACATGAGGTATTTACTAAATGCCAAAAAAATAGAGATGCTAAGTATATTGACCTGTCCTTTAGGAGAACACCAAGAGTTGGTAGGCATTTGTACAACTCTAAGAAAAAAAGTGGGGGGGGGGGCCTGTTTTCTGCTTTCTATACAGGTCCCTCACTACTGTTTTTGCAGCTGTATCTAGGAGTCAATCCAAGGAAACCTAGACTGTGTTACCAATACAGAAAATTGCAAAAATAATGTTTGGTCTCTTGTTACTTTGAACAATATTCACTTTGGGGTGCATCAGCAGTAGAAAAACTTAGGCATGGTGAGCACTTTTTGAGAGGTACTTCCTCCTGATTATCTTCCCCTTTCTGTGATAGCTATAGAGTTGTGTGATAGTTCGAGATTATTCATAATTCAATTTTTGGTAAAGTGGGAGACAGTTCTGCCAAGAAGCCTAAGACTAAAATAACCCTGGTAGAACCAGTGTTCATGTGGCAGCAGCAGGTGATAGCAAATGAAGGAGCTTCTTTCATTCCTAGTGGTGTGTGAATGCAAGATTCAGAGAACAATAAATTCTCTAAGAGGATCTTATGACTCATTTTTTTCTTAAGCAGAAAATTACATGCTTATAGAAATCATCAGGTAGGGCTTACTTAGTTTTGGGGTGTGTGTGTGGGGGGGGTCTTCCTTTTTCATGTGACTACTAGCATGGATAAGACAACTGAGCCAATTAATCCCATCATAGTTTCAAAAGTCATCTCATTTTCTTCTAGAAAATTAAAGAAAGGAAATTCCTTATTTTCAGCATCGTGGAACCAACTATCCTACTCTCTACTCATGCCTTCTCTGTCAATGTGGTGAAAAATATTTAAACTCACTGTAGTTGCATTACTAAATTTTTAGGCTTAAGATATTACTTTATATAAAATAGTAATGTCCTTCATTTCATTCTCAAGTTAAATATAAACCTTAAGTTTCCATGAAAAATGGAAAACAATTCTTAGAAAACCTAAGATAAGCATGTTAATAAGTCCACTGTATAGTCAGTGTCATTCTGGCTACAATACATTAATTTATTTAGAAGTTCATCTCTTTCATTAGGTATAGATAAACATATTAAAATAAAGGAAAACGACATATGCCTATTTAGAAATAATATGGAAAAAATATATTCTAAGTGCAATGTCCTATGAAGAATGATACAAAGGACTACAAAGAAAATTAATCCCTCTCTTTTGAATTTACTGAAAGAAACAAAAAGTGTTTTCACAGTTGTCAGGAGCTCTCATTGACAAGGAGTCCAGCTGAATAAAGTGAAAGAAAAAGAGGTCAGTAATCTGAGTTGACATCAAATGTTTTATGGAATTCCAAACATGAGTAGGTATCTTAACAAATGAAAGTGTAGAAAGTAAAATAAAATAGAAAGTTACACTGTTCCTTCTTTGGGACTTGAATAAAAATTAGGTTTTGGAGCTTACATAAAAGTTTTAACAAAATGAAAGTCAGCTTACTCTAGAAACCGGGTTAAGCCAAGAATCTGAATATGCTGAATATTTTTTCTCTTATCAAGGACATTTTAGGAGCAGTCAGTGACACTGATAATTAAAGCTATGACAGAGAAAACAGTATGTTTTTTTTTAATACATAACATTTTTAGGATTTTTTTATCATTTGTTTATAATAATATATAAATACATAATGTTATAAAGTGATGTAAGTTTAGGGTCATGACTATATAAGAATAAAACAGAAAGCAAGAAGATATCAAAGCAGAATTTTGTAAACGTAACTAAGTATTCAAATATTCTAGTTGAATTTGCAAAGATCTTTCTAAAAGGAGCAGATATTTTCCTGAATTATTTGACAAATTTTGCCATGGATTAATTATTTTTATATTCATGCAATTAGCAAGTTTGTTTATATAATGGAAATGATCTATAGCAGATAGAAGATAAATAAAATAAAATAAAATAAATATAAAATACTATAGCAGATAGAAGATAAAGAAAAATACATGCATTCATATATTGCTAGATAGCTTTTATTTTATTTACTTATATATTTATTTTTAATCCATAGTAACCAAAGCACACTGCTGACGTTTGAGTTTGCAGGTAGCATGAGACAAAGAAAGTCTGCCCTGATAATATGAACTTCAATTGCTCTAGTTCTTGTTACAGTTGTTTCTCACCATAAATCAAATCCACTTTCACACTTGTTTCAATCCTCTGAAGACCTCCTTATTCTGGAGCACTGGAAGCCATTTTTTATGGCACAGGGCCAGATCCAAAACTCCATGATTACTTAGTGAGGCGCACCAGAACCTCAGCACATTTTCCTGTTTGTTTCCTGGAGTCAGTCTTGTTTACTACACACTAAATTTACATGCATGATTTATGGTGACTTTTACTACTACCTTAAATTGTGTATTATATTGAAATATGAAACTGATGATTCCAAAACTTTTTCCCCCAAGAGTAACATTAATTGAAAAAAGCATACTTTCAAACAAATGCATTCCTATGCATTGTTTCTTTATATATTCCTTCACTCAGCAAATATATAGCAAATATCAGATGTGGTATAGAAATAAAGCCCAATATTAGCAATATAAACAGTGGCCAAGTGGAAAGGTATTCAAACATTTTAGAGTTTATAATCTGATGGTTATAAAATATTAAATATTAATTTATTAATTTATTAAATTAATATTAAATATTAAATATTAATTAAATATTAATTTATTCTGTGATATTGAATTTGGTATCATTAAATATTAATTTATTCTGTGATATTGAATTTGGTAGATAGTAAAATCCAGTACAGGAATTTAAATATCAAATCTAAGACTAGATAGATGAGTAGAATTTAGGAAAAAGCACATGTGTAGTGGCCAAGTGACCTTTATTTACTTTGACAACAGATATTTATTAATATGCTGTGTGTCAAACTTAGCCTGTGAAAACACAACAGGAAACCAAACATACCAGCTACTGTTCTCATGGAGAACAGGGAGAAAAACAAAATCAATTAAAAAACTATCAATTGTTTTAGTTGGCAATAGTGATATAAAGAACTGAAACAGAGTGTATTGCACATTATATTTGCCTCCCCAGCATTGACTTGCTCTGATTTTTACTCTTTCCCCATGTAGTATAGATATTTCTAGGAAGGCTGGACTCTGTCTTCTCTATGACTAGATTTGAACACAATTATTCTAAAAACAATTCTGTTACTTTGCAAGAAATCTATTGAACAACCTAAACCTAAATAAAATTTTTCATTAGCCTGATCTTAGATGTTAATTCAGCAATGGTGATAAAACACAAGCTTAACCAACGAAACATGAGGGGTAGATTCTCCTAAGGCTTTAGGGTGAAATAAAAAAGACTCACTATTAAGAGAAAGGGGTAAAGTGACCTTTTCCTTTTATGGTTGTGGTGCTTGTATCTGAAGCTGCCCCATCCCAGTGTAGTTGAGAGATTCTCAAAAACAGTAACAAGGTTCCTGTTGAACCATGCTGATTCCATATGCCCTGTGGATATTCTAGTTATATATCAGAGATCACACATGTATAAATCACTATAATTCAAAATTTCAATTTATCATGTATAACATTGTAAATATATGAGATATTTGCTTAGAAATACTGCTTCAGGTTTCCCTGGTTTTTGCAGTAGGCTTAAGTACAGCACTGCAAGCTAGTCACAGACTCTGTGCGAGTTCGATCCCAGCTGCAGAGATCCACATGGCGCAGCAGACCTCTCCTGTCTCATCAGCTGTTCCCCTCAGCAGTATACTTTGTGGATCTGCCTGTTCTGCTTCCCACTCTGTCTCTGGTGAATACTCTCACCACTCCTATATCTCTGGCCTGTATCTCAAATATTAAAAAAAAAAAATGCTTATATGGGTGGAGGTGATGTGGAGAACAGGTATAGTGTGAATTTTATTGCATACTGTCTGGTAAAAAGCTGTCTTTCTAAAGAGGTGATACGCAAATAAGATACACTAAAGGAACAAGCCCTTTGAGGAAAGAGAAAGAACAACTTAACAGTCACAAAGTTTAATCCAGAATAAGACTGAATGAGTGATGGTCCAATAACACTCAACTTGGGAATTAAGAAGAGAGGGTTAGGATTAATTTTAAGAGACATTACAATATTTGAAGTTTGGGGAATGACAAATTATCTTTTTTCCCCTATATGTAACATTACATCTTATGTTTTTAACAATTGTTAAAATGTGGATTTTTAATTCACAATGACCACATTAATTTTAATATGGATAAAAATACAATGGAACTAATATGCTTGAAGCATGTAAACTTGTATTATTTCAAAAGTATATGATGGATGATAGATTCCTTACAGAAAATAATGACACTCAGCAAAATTCAATTAGCAAAAAGTAAAGAACTAAGACACTAGCTCTTTAATGAAAAATAAATGAAGTCTGGAAAATTTTATATTATAGAAAATTAAATATTATAGACATCAAAATAAATTAAATCATGATATCACTGACAAGAAGAGTTTTAAAATCTAGAGTAATCCCTTTTTTAAACAGCATAGGATAATTAAAAAAACTGAAATAATTAAGAAGGTATGGCTTGAGGGACAGTAGTTTTTAATTTGCTTAGAGATGAATTTGCTGTACACATTTATAAAAAGAAGTTATGTATCACAGATATGTATCTTTAATTATGACTATTTGCTAAATACTCATTGTGGAAACTTATTGTTTATTTTCCACAAATATCATTTTAATTGTCTAGTGTGCAGTGCTCTATGGGGGACATTTGAAGAAAAATACAAAAAGTAAAAAAGATTTTATCTCTACTAAACATATAATACCATCTCAGACAGGAGGAAGAACAATATATGCAATATATAATAATATAAAATAGTAGACAAAATTTTGAAAGAGGTGTAAAAAAATCAGAGCTCATTTTTGCAAGATAACCAGAAGGGCACCACATCAGTCATTTGTGAAATGTTTCCACATATAAACCAGTATTTTACAGGTGGAACAGAAGGACTCTGACTAACCCAGAATTAAATAATTGATGTTTTAGTGACTATAGCATCATGACTATAGGGTCACTCATGTCTGATTCACTAACTTCTAATATCAGAGAACAGTTCATACTTATTCTGTCCAAAGAAATTTATAATTATATATCACCAGACATACAATCTTCATGAATGTTAAATATCAGAAATATATTTACTGATGTCAAGAACTACCAAAGTGATGAATGTCCAGACAGGAAAAATAAAAATTTGATAACTTGTTTACAAATGGGAAAATATATTTTATTAAAAAAAAAAAAAGGAAAGGAGAAGGTACTTTCATGGGCATAAGTAGACAGAGCAGGTGTTGCAGCCACAGCTGTTTTGCAAAGGGAAAGGTTTTTGTTTATGAAAAGAAATACCAGCATGACCATGGATATGCAGGAAAGCACCTAATGAATATATATATATATATATATATATATGTTACATTATTTTGTGCATTTTCCCATCTTTTTCCATCTCAGTTGTAATCCCCTTGGGCTTCCCATCACCAAATTACCCATGTGCCAACACCACAGACTATTGCATTTCCCTCCCCCCATCATTTTTGATCCCATTCTCCACTCCACCCCCATAAAATGTCTCTGGTATATATCTGTTCATTATTATATATTATTTTCTCCCCTGGTCCTTTATACTCCTACTATGAGTGAAACCATCCAATATTTTTCCTTTTCTTTCTGGCTTATTTCACTAATCATGATCTTTTCCAGTTCCATCCATGTTGCTTCAAAAGGCATGTTTTACTTTGTTGCTGAGTAATAATTCCATTGTGTATAAGTACCACATCTTTTTAATCCACTCATCCACTTTTGGGCATCTGGGCTGTTACCATGTCTTTCCAATTATAAATAAAGCAGCAATAAACATGGGGGTACAGGTATCTTTTTCAATCAGTGTTTTTGTGTCTTTGGGGTAGATACCTAGGAGTGGGATTGCTGGGTCATATGGAAGCTCCATGTTAAGCAGCTTGAGAACCTCCAGTTTTCCATAGTGGCTTTACTAGTTTGCATTCCCACCAGCAGTGCAGGAGAGTTCCTTTTTCTCCACATCCTGGCCAACATTTGTTGTTGCTAGTTGTCTGAAGATATGCCATTCTCACTGGGGTGAGGTGGTATCTCCTTGTGGTTTTAATTTGCATCTCCTTTATTATAAGTGATGTTGAACATTTTTTTCATATGCTTTTGGCCATCTGCATTTATTCTTTGGAGAAGTCTCATTTTAGCTCTTCTGCCCATTTTCTAATGGGGTTGGTTATTTTTGTTGAGTTTCATCAGTTCTTTGTATATCTTTGTGATCAATCCTTATCACTAGTTTTGTGTGAGAAAATTTTTTCCCAATCAGTGGGATGTCTGTTTGTCTTCTGTAATTTCTCTTTTGCTCTATGAAGCTCTTTAACTTGATTTAGTCCCATCTATTTTCTCTTGCCTTCACTATCATTGCATTGGGTGCTGTATCTTCAAAGATGTCGCTAAAGTGTATGTTGTGTAGTGTTTGCCCCATATTTGTTTCCAGGTATTTTATGGTTTCTGTTCTTATGTCTAGGTCTTTAATCTACTTTGTTGATTTTTGTGTTTGGTGTGAGGTAGTGATCTAGTTTCATTTTTTTGCATGTACCTTCCCAGTTTTCCCAGCACCATTTGCTGAATAAACTTTCTTTGTTCCATTGTATCTTCTTTGAAGAGCCAGATGATTTTTAATGGGATTTTCCTTCCAGTATCTTCCACAAACTTTTAGACTGTGGAAAAACTGTACTCATCATCAGAAGGGATGTAGGGGAGAAGGAACAAATACAGGGGTCTGAGAGTAACTATGTGACAAAAAGATGGCTTTTTCTGTATTTATCGTAATGTTTATCTTTTATTTTGTTGATTTAATGGATCAAATTGATGGGTTTATGTTGAATCACCCTTGCATCATCTGTTCATGGCATATGATCTTTACAATGTATTGTTGAATTACATATAAAAAATATATATATATATTTCATGACGTTTCTTCCTTAGCAAGATTCTTCTTTTTTTCTCAGTGTTGTTTTTTCTCCTTTGTTGTAGAAACGCTATTCACTTCGGTTTTAGGTCTGATTAATTCATATTATCCTACAAACTGTAATCAAGAGATCAAAAATAGAAACCTTAAATTTTTTAGCTCCTAAGTAATATTTACAACTGTAACCACTTATAAAAATATGAAACTAGGCCCTCCCTGGTGGCGCAGCGGGTTAAAGCACAGCACTGAGAATCTAAAGTTGCTCCGCATGAGTTCGATTCCCGCCTGCCCTGGAGGTGACCACATGGTGTGGCAGACCTCTCCTGACCCACCCGCTGCTCCCCTCAGCAGTGTACTTCGTCAATCTGCCTGTTCTGTTCCCCATTCTGTCTCTGGTGAAGCCTCTCACCGCCCCTGAGCCTCTGGCCTGTACCCCAGTTCTGTATGCATAAATAAATAAATAAAATCTTAAAAAATATATGAAACTATATTCTATAAAACCTAAAATGCAGACTTCTAAGTTTCTAGCTTATTATGGGGGGAGGGGGTGAGAGGGGAAAGATTCCCTTATTGTAATATAAAGAAATAGGAAAGCCATGGGGGGTGGGGTTAAATTGTGTTGGAACACACAAAATTTCAGAAGACAAAATATTTAAACGGTTTCTCTTTTGTTTAGTCAGCTCTCCAGTAAATTTGAGAAATTTGATAAATAATGTTGTAATATAGTAACTATACTCATAAAATAGAAAATGAGTTATTGTCTTGGCCTCTATAATTAACTGTATAAGAAGATGTTTTGAGATTAAGTCAGAAGCTATTTCATTTTAGTATTTAATGCAAATATATTTTTCTCTACTTGTGAAATTTTAGCTGATATATAATATTTTCTTCTTTAACTAGCTCTTTTAAACAAAAATTGCAATAAAAGATTTGCAAAATTTCATAAAATGTGCCAAAGGATGTGGAGAGGGAAGTCTGAAAAAACTGTCAGGGAAATGGTACCTATATTTTCACAAAATACTTTATCTTAGACTATTAGATCAGTAAGTCTGATATAGAAATATTTTGAGCAGTATTAATATTGCTGTAATGTTTATAAATAAACTTTGTAGTAAAATCAGCAAACAATGAATACGAAGGAGGTTCTCCCTTTTAATATTTCAAGAGAAGGATAAAAGGCCACAGTGATGTCATAAATTAAAGAAAGGTTAAGAAAAAAAGCTTCAGTTATTTGTACTGATACATAATTGGACTCCCACATGCTGTCCTTGTTTGGCTGTCTTATTTGATTGTGAAAAGGATTTTATGAGATGAAGAAAGTAGAATTTTTGCAAAAGCCAGCTCTTGTGATTTAATTGACTTTCACAGGGAGTGTGTTTTAGCTTAAGAGGCCAAAGTGTATTTTCTGTTGGATCCACCTCTAAGGCTGGGGAATTCTTTCAGTCCACTCTCAGCTGCTAAGCTAGGTGGTTGAAGTTAGCTGCCAGTGAGTTGAAAGTCACGAGTCTGATATTTGCACAAAGAAAACTGAAACAAAGACAGAGATTACAGCCTTATCCCTGCTAGTGCCAGCTGAATTCCAAGCATGAGGTTATTCTCATGAGGATAAGGCTCTCCAACCTTATGACGGGTCTCCCAATGAACAACACATAAGTCTTTTTCTCCACCAAATAATTTTGCCAAAATTTAGACATACCAACCTCAATGCAAATGGGCTAGACTTTTATTAGTGTTGTCTGTGAAAAAATGCTACCAATACAAATCAAAAATGAAAAATTGCTATCCAAATTTTTAACTAGACTGTCCTTTTCTTAAAAAAAATGTGCTTTTTAATTTGGTGGGCTAGATTTTTTTGATGGGGACAATAAGTAAAACATTTCTGTTCTAAGACAGTAAAGTTAAGATGCTCAAAAAGAATCAATCAATAGTTTTAAAAGAATGATTTAAAATTATCTCCATATGTGGTAAATTTCAGAAATGTGTGACTTATTTATGCCATAAATTTAAAATACATTTACCCATTACCATCTTTGAAACTATTTCACTTAATTAAATCAGTATTTTGTCAGTTCTAAATAGAGAATTTTGTTTTTACCTCTTACTGTACATTATTTTTAAAGATGTATATATTTATGCATACAAGAGCTGTTTGTGGGGGAGGTGAGAGGATTTACCAGAAATAAAGTAGGGAACAGAACAGACAGATCTACTGAAATACACTGCTAAGGAGTGCAGCAGGCAAGATAGGAGAGGTCTGCTGTGCCTGTGTGTTGGCTCCCTGGTTGGTCAGGTATTGAACTCTGCTGTGATGGCTGGCAGTTGCTTAATAGTGTTGTTTTTAGCCCCTGCATGACCAGTGTTGTTATGCATATATAAAGGGAACCTTCAAAGTAGATGAGATTTGTCTTGAGTTAGCTCACTTCCCTACTATTAATGTTTTAAGTATCTTTGAAAGCTGACATTTTATCTCCACCTATGTGGTACATGGTACATGTTTGGAAAGGAGATTCTAGTATAAGCATACATGGTACATCTTTGGGTTTAATAAGGGGGCACTGGGGTGACTTTATATTTTCCAGGCATGAACCAAAATACTGGGATTTATTTAAACCCCATTATTTTACTTATCTCTTATTCTGTTCTCTCTTCTTGCCAGAGATCACTATTAGCATAAGGATGTGAACTTTTGAATCACTGTTACTGTCTTAAGACTGCCAGTAAACATTTATTCACTCTTAATAAGGCAAAAAATCAAGACAAGAGCTGCCCTTTGTTACTGCTTTGGTTGATGTTTTAGGAGGATGTAATTTTTTAAATGCCTTTGGTGGAAGAGCTCAAGGATTAAGTCAACTCTCAGAATAGAAGAAAATAAAAAGAAGCTTGGTTCATTGGTGATACCCTCAAATCATTGAGTTAATTGTGAATTAAATCCACCTCCTATCTTAATATAAGAAATGAAAACTTTCACATTATTTTTAAGTCACTTTTAATAGATATTCATTCATTTCTTTGCAGTCAACAGCATCCTAACTGATTAAAAAAAAAAAATCCTATTTTACCGTAGGAACTGTATCATTGTACCTTTGCTAATATAGCTTCATTTCCTCTGTGAAGACTTCTCTAAATTCTGAATTCCTTTTTTGTGATTAAAGTTTATACACATAATTATCAAATAGCACAGCAAAACTTTTCTGATAAGCCCAAGAAATTTCTTGGTATACTTGGCACATATTATTCTTTTGCCACTGAAAATGAACAAAGCATGAAAAAATTAATAACAATTTCTATTAATTGATTCATCCAGGCTCCTGTAGTTCCAGGACTGACTGTATAAATGATAAACAAATTATTTTTGTTGATGAAAACAAATGATGGTTCTTTGTGAATAAAGATATTATTTAATCATAAAACTTCAGTGTACAGAAGTCATCTAAAAAATTTAAAAATCACATTTTAATTGTAGTTACTTATCCATAATACTATAAAAGTGAAAGATCACTATATTATTTTAAATTGGTAAATACAAAAAGCCATTGCCTTTTAAAACTCTTCATATATATTAGTGCAGTTTGTTCTTCACAAAAGGGAGAGAACAAAATTTTTGTGTATATTGTCCAGGAAGAGTATCCCTTAATTACAGAAAAAGCACTGAACTCACTAGACTCTCCTTCCAAAGCACCCTAGATTTACATTTGTAGATGAATTTGTTTGTTTGTTTGTTTTGTTTTCTGTTTCAGTACTGTGGATTAGAAAGGACAGTGGAACTTAATGCATATTGTACTTCAGAATCACCTGAGGACTTGTTTAGAGGCAGAGATACAGGCTTCAGCCCAGCCAGATTCAACCAGAATCTCTAGCATGTGGATAGAACCTGGACATTTGCACAATTGATAGAGCTTGAATAAGGAGCAGACTCATCCCCTTGAATTTTTCTTCAATATTCTAGTTCTTTTATCCCTCTTAGACCTTTTTATCACACAAGGTCTTTCTAAGTGTTGTGGAAACAATGCTTTAAAAATTTTAGCAGAGGATAGAAAGTTTTAGAACGTGACACTGTGGCTTCATTCAATTTTTTTTTTTTACAAAGTGCTACCAGTTTTTTCAGCTGCTATCAATTACTTTGGTATTTATTTTCCCAGCAATGACTGTTATTAGAGTAAGATTGGTGCCTGTCACTTTTTCCTTCTGTCCATCAAGAGAGACCCCTTTCAAAAGGAGATCTTATCTGCCACAATAGTTAAAGAGACATGATAAATACGAATGGTCTCTGAACATACCAATCTGCAATGAAATATGCAGGACAAGATTGCTCTTGCACAGTCTGGCTTCTATGTCAGATTCTGTTTTAGCAGTGAAGGTCTCCATTACCCCCAAACATGAACACCGACCATTCTATTTTTCCTTACTTAGCAACAAGAGAAAATTTCTTTATTGTGCTGTACCTAAATGTTTTCTTGGTATCGTAGCAAGTATTCAATTGTACTGATTTATTTTTGTAAGTGCACATAAAAATTACAGAGACTTAGCAGCTCAAATCAACATAATACACATTTGTTCACAGTTTCCATGGGTGAAGAGACCATCATATCTTAATGTTTTCTCTGCTTAGGTCCTCACGAGGTGAGATAAAGATATTAGCCAGGGACCACTGTCAGAAAGAAAGGTTGCTCTCAGCTTCCTAACGTATAAGCATCTTTGCAACACGGCAGCTTGCTTCTTTAATGCCAACACACATTTTTATAACCTCTATACCTATTTTTAAGGACACACTAATTTGTTCAGGCCTACCCAAGAAACCTTACTTTTGATTAACTTAAACTTATTAGAGACTTTGATTACATCTGCAAAAATCACTTCACCTTCTCCATAAAATGAAATCTAATTACAGGAGTGAAATCCATCATAGTGACAGGCATTCAAGGACTGGGGTTTATACTGAGCCTGTATACCGAAAACAGGATCTTGGAGGCCATCTTAGAATCCTATCTACAACAATAGTTTTTTTTTTTTTCCCATTTTGAATATATTTTTTCCACTGGATATTAATTTTTAATAAATACATGAAAATGTGAAAAAGCAAAGATAAAATACAGCTACCACAACCAGATTTCAGTCTTCCTACCTAATTGTTGGCAGTTATATTTTAGAAAGATTTTCATATTTTCAGAGTATTCTGTGGATCTACATGCTAAAACAACAATTTTTACATTATTCTATTTTTCCCTTATCAAAATCTAAGTTCTATCATCAGCTGCACATTGATGCCTACCATATACAGGTGTATGTATGTATATATTAATTTATATGTTTGTAGTATTAAACTGCAAAAAATTATCATAAATTATTTAGCTAGTATTGTGATGCAGAAATACAATCATTTACTTTTTTATTATAAATATTTTGGTTGTTTATGTCATTGTGCATGTATTCATGTACTATGGGATAAATTCCCAGAACTAAATTCAAATAATAAATGCTTTTAATGTTCTGATAAACATTGCCAGCTTTTTTCAAAGTTGTCATATCAAGTTATACTCACAGATTCCTTACAGTTTTGCAAAGATTGCATTAATCATTTTAGTTTTCCCAATATAAATGAACAATTATATTCCATATTCCTATAAATGTTTAATTAAGATACATGGTTGGGTATCATTTGACACATGTAAAACCGCTGCATTTCTTTTTTTGATAAATTGCCTACTTAAAAATTGTACTTGTTTTATCCTATGGCATTTGTTCTTTGGGACATAAGTGGAATATTAAATGAAGAGGGGTTACAACAGTCAAAAAAGCAGAAAGTATAGTCTTTTGATACAAATAAAGTGTAATGAATCATGAGAATTTGTATTTTTAGGAATTCTAAGATTGGGACTTCCAATCCATAGGTTGGATTCAACCTGTTTCACTCAAACATTCAGTTTAGGTGATTATGTATCCAAGGTCTTATGAGTAGGCAGTTTTTAAAATGCTTACAGTGAATTAAATAGGCACAGACCCAGAACATATGCCTTTGAAATCCACATGTGATATTTCTAGGTACAGACTTTTCCATAAATCATTTAGTTTAAGAGAAGCTTGTGGTTGTGAGATATAAACAATATAAAATGTGTGAATGATATAAGTAAACTAATGCTTTAAATAAAATAAGTGGGTTTACTTTTTACTAGCAACTTACTAAGATGCCAGCAGGTTCTGAAATTCTAATTATGATTAATCTAAAGTGAAACAAATGACGTAACACAAATGTCAGTACCTACACAGAGACAAGCCATAAGCCATACTACACAAAAATGCTTTGAGAATTGATGATCATAATGAAATTAAAATGCAAGATTTTGAAGAAATTTTTTTAAAACTATTCAGAGCTCAAACAACGTCATCAACCTGTGTTTCAAAGTCCTTAATCTGAAAGATTTCAAAAAACCTAAATAATTTATAAATGTGTAAATAAAAATAATGTTCTGGTCCAGTCTTTATATCCAGGGACCCTGGAATTCTTACTATAGGTTCAGTCCCAACTCAAGTTATTTCAAACTGGAAAAACAAATGAGGACAGATCCACATTTCAGTAGGCAGGCAGGATTTATGCTACTCCATTAAATCAGATCTAATGAAAGATTAACCTTGTCTAACACTGGGTACACTTTCTCAATGAAGTCAATGTAGCATTTGTGAAGCTAAATTTCCCTTCTGTTGTACTTTCCCTGGTACCTATCCTACACCTTCCCTATAACTTATACTTTGCTCTTAAAGTTCAGAAGTGAGAGGCTGCCTCACCCCTTACTAAAAGTTGGCTTGGAAGGAGAAGAAATGTTCTATACATCTTGCTTAGGAGTAAGAACAGAATGTAGAATACTCACACATACCTTATTCAAAACACATTCAGGAAGTAAGCCGATTTTAAGATTTCCCAGGATATGTGACTTGGCAAAGATTGCACTTCCATCTCTTTCTTTTAACAATATGACTCTAAGCTGGAAGGGACCTATATGCTTGCCTAAAAGCATATACCCTGTTGTAGGATAGGGTGAGAGTAGAGGAAAGCTGAAGAGAATTTCTTTCCAAACATAGTGTGGAAGATCCCTAAAAACGGACTCCCTAAAGGCAGAAGTTGAAATTGTCTTACTAATATGTGTACCTTGAATTCATATACAAATGAGGAACTGTATCAACTTCAACAGAACTTCCAAAACCTACAATCAGGAAGAAAAGAACCAATGAGACTGGTAGCTAGAGAATTATCTCAAAGAAATAGTAGAAATGGCCTTACAATTTATGACGTTTGTCCTTCAACTTTGCACTTAAAATATGGTAACCATATTCCTGCCTTGTACCTTTATACTTGAATTGTGGAATTAGAGTTTATGCCTGCTATGCTAGTTCTTTCAAATATCGACTGTTCTTTGACCACTGTCTTCAAACAGATTACATTAAGTTGGAAACATAAGTGCATTCGTTGAATATGTATATTGAGCAAGGTGATTTACTTGTCTTTACCTCATGTTCTTCAACTATAAAATAACATTAATATCAACTTCATTGGCTTTTATTCACATTAAAATGCCTTGAACCCCAAACAAGAAATGACTACTATAGTCGTATCTGTTAGTCATGAGAGTATACTGTCTGGGCTTCTGTAACAGCTTGCTAAATCTCCTATCACCTGGGACTTCTTTGTCATCCTTTTCCTACCCTCTAAAAACACACCTGCCATTGACGTGTGGGTTTCTCTGTCAGAACATGCTTTCTTTGTTGGCTGTTTTGTATATGCTGCTATTGAATCCTGTCTTGACCACCTGCACCCACCATCAACTGCCAAGGCATCTATTAATACCCAGCACCTGGCTACTCCCAGTCTGGCTACCACACTGATTCATGGTTCTGTCACTGGTTTTACTCAGTGAACACATTATTGAATTTAGTAAAAGCCAGTGATAAATTCAACATATTCTAGTGAAATTCAACACAAGCAGTTTATGTGAAATTTCTTCACATCAGTCACCATCTTATTTCTAGATAACTTATAAGCACACTTCAGATTTGCAGTTAAAACTGGAAACTGTCCAATTGCTGTGGCTTAGCATTGCAAAGAACTCAAAATAAACTAACCATTTTGATTAATCTTACATGTAGGAAGGGAAAAGACTAATCTGATCTCTGATGATTACTGAGGTAGTTATGCATTAACTTGGTTATCAAAATATGGGGCCCCGAGGGTGATTTAAAGGTACAAAACAGGGAAATCACTCAGGGTTCTTGCACTGGAAATTTGGAAATTGCATTTGGGATCAAACCAGTAATAATGAGGAGAATTTCTAACTAGGACATTGAGGCTTGATAATTGAAACCAATGGAAAACAATAACAGGAATAAAAACCAGGCATTTTCTCCATTGTTTTGCCTGAAAAATATGAGAAGTTTCTTATAATGTTATAAAAAGGGATAAGAAGGTTGTAAACCTGAGTTGATCTTAACTTTAGGATGTAATTTCACAAGTTTCTCCTGTCCGTAAGAATTACTTATTGGCATAACCTGACAAATGATCTCACATGTGTTATGGATGTGTCACATGTTTCCAGTCCATAAATGCTCATGCCCACATGTACAACTAAGAGACTGGATGGATTATTCTAAAATTAACATTTATGCCTCAATCTGAAGCAAGACACAATAAAGGTTACTGACTAAAATCACTGTATAATGAGTAACTGTGAGCAAAGAACACCCACAGCACCTGGCAGGAAATGTAAAGAATGAATCAAATATAAGCTTTTCTGAGTCAAACAACCAATTCAACAATTCAATCAATGCTAATTCTGTACATTCAAAAGTATGGAGTCACAGCAAGTCTGCATGAACTAACTTACAAGAGTTTTTTGCCTAATTGCTCTTTGTGATTTCTCTTCCAGGAGGATGTGGTCCATCAGGGCAAAATTTATAACTTCACAGAACCCTATCTCCAACCTTGTGCCACCTTATGGTAGCATTTTAAGGTCTGATAGTGGCAGTCAGCCTGAATTTCATCTACCATTTTCTTGTCTGAGGGCTGTTATGCAATAGATGAACTACACAACCCTGTTCCTTGATTCCTTGCCAGCTTCCTGAAATGTGTCTTCTCTGACAGTGATCTATAAACAGTCAGTAAATCTTTATGATCGATTAAAAAAAAAACAGCTACTACATACCTATAATTCCTCTGTTAAAAGATACAAAATACATATATAAACAGTGGAAAAATGTTTCAATAAAAATATGAATTGGGCCCTCCCTGATGGCACAGCAGGTTAAAGCACAGCACTGAGAAGCT
>NW_004567106.1:39637572-39646725 GCF_000260355.1 Condylura cristata | reverse complement strand
AAAAAAAAAAAAAAGAAGAAAAGCAGGATTGTGTTTGGAATCAACCTTAAGAATAGAAAAACAAATTTTGATGGAAAAGAAAATACCCATTAGGAAGAAGCAAATGTTGGATGTGGGGATCGGAAGGTTGAAAATAGAAATTGATGAAAACTGACTTTACTTTCACAGTAAGTATTACTGTGAAATCCTTCATTTAATGTCTTTAAATATCCTAGAACATGAAACTATTTGTGTGATTATAACCACAAACATGAGTGATGAGTCCATATTTCCAAAAATATATTCCCTTCTCAGAAAGTAAATAAAAGATTATTAGAGATAGAAAACATTTAAAATGTGGACTTCAGTTATGATTTTTAAAAATGAGAGATTAGAGAGTGATTTTTAACCTCCTTCAAGTATTTAAGAGCTTACTATCCTGAAAAAGCTGAATATTCATTTCCCTTAGAGATGTTTTTAACAGAAAAGCAGTATTTATTTAGGAGAAATACCTCTCTGCAGCTAAAAAGAAAAGATACAGTGAAAAAAAGTAAAAGAAAAAAGAAAAAAATGGCAACAATGGTAAAATATTCATCATTGGCTCCTTATGTGCTTTGTCATTAACTTTGGACGCTTGAACAAACAAACCCCAATTCTTGGTGGCACCATTTATTTCTTGTTCATATTACCTAAGTGCTGTTGATTGGCTGCAGTTCTGTTTGGCTCAGCTGAATTTGGCTTAATTTGGTAGAACTTGGCTATGTTTGACTACACTTTGCTGGACTTAAGTCTATTTTTTGTTTGTTTATTATCTGGAATGTCTCTGGTATATGTTATAATGAAGGACAGGAGCAAGACAGCATGCATTTATATGACAATTATAATGTCTGTATTCTAATAACCAAAGCAGATTACAAGGTGAAGTCCAATATCAGGGAGGCAGGAAAGTATACTTTAAGCATTATCTTTCTATGAAACCACCACAAACTGGGAGGCCTAACATGAAGCTATTCTCTCAAAATCTTGGCTGCCAGAGCCCAAAATCACTGTTACAAGGCCAAACCCAAAATGTGGACAAAGAATAACTCCATCCAGAGGCACCAGGGAAGAATCAGTTCTTGAATCTTCCAGCTTCTGGTGGCTGCCAGCATTCCTTGACTTGAAGCCATTCAGCCCAATCTTTGCCTGTGTCTTCACAAGGTAGCCTCTTGCATATGAATGTACACACATTTCCTCTTTCTCTGACTACATGTAGTAAGGCTAGAAGGTATTTAGACCCACCCAGATGATCCAGGATAAATTATTCATCTCAAAATCCTCAATTTAATCTTATCTTAAAAATATTTTCTTTTTCTTCAAATAACATAATAAAGCTTTCAGCGAATAGGAGCTTATGGCTTTGGAGTCACTATTCAGCCTTCTACAATTTACCTACAGAGAGAGGCATGGTAGGAGGAAAGAAATGAATAGTGATAAACAAATGAAATAATCTACCATAAATGTTATATATTAGGAAAATTTGTCAGCTTTTAAAGAATGTGGAAAATGATATAAACAACCATTATAAATATTGCCAAGTCCTTAAACTTGGAATGTTTTAACACAGAAATAAAGTAGAAAGGAGGAAAGAAATTGAAGTCTCAAAGATGTTATATATTCTTATCAAAAAATGTTATATGTTCTTATCAAAGTGAGCCCTCCTTGGTGGCACAGCAGGTTAAAGTGCAGCACTGTGAAGCTGGCCATGGCTGCCTTTTTTTTTTTTTTTTTTTTAATGAAAACTTAATTAAAAAGACAAAAGCAAGACAAATCTTTGGGGCCTCCCTGGTGGCCTAGGGATTAAGTGTCAGCACTATCACCATTATAGCCTAAGTTCATAAGTAATGTACATTACATATGTAATGTGAAGGTAACCCACATATGACCTGTCCTGCCTTACCTGCTGCTCCCCTCAACATTATGGTTCATTCAATCTGCCTCTTCTGCTTCCTACTCTGTCTCCAGTGAATCTTCTCACCCCCCCACACCTCACATAGACCCCAGTTTCCATGCAACAACAATAAAGTTGAAATCAATTCATTTGGTCTCCATGATATTTTAGAAGATTAACATTAAAATTTATTTATTTATTTATTTATTTATTAAAGATTTACTTATTTGTATATACAGAACTGGGGTACAGGCCAGAGGCTCAGGGGCAGTGAGAGGCTTCACCAGAGACAGAGTGGGGAGCAGAACAGGCAGATCTACAAAGCACACTGCTGAGGGGAGCAGCGGATGGGTCAGGAGGGGTCTGCCATGCCATGTGGTCACCTCCAGAGCAGGCGGAAATCAAACTCATGTGGAAGTGGCTTTAGCTTCTCAGTGCAGTGCTTTAACCCACTGCGCCACCAGGGAGGGCCTAACATTAAAATGTATATTATATTAAATATAGTTATGATAAATATTGATTTAATTTTTAGGGAGTTAAAATAACTTAGACAGATGATTTTTAAACATTACATTTGATCTGCAATATGCTTTTTATAAAGACTAGGTAGATTACAGTTTGTGGTATGTAATCTACAATTTATTTTAATATATCTGCTTTATGCCAATCCTTGTAGATTTGTAGCATTTTATTGATACATTTGAGATCAAATAATAAAGGTCTCTGTTTCTGTAAGCATATACCCAGACTCTTTCAAACTATTAAAGTTGTCACAATCATAATTTGGAAGTCATTCATACAGTAATATGTAACTTTGGGTTTCAAGATGATTTTTTTTCTATCTTTTACCATACTACCAAAATACCAATATTTTTCCTTCTATTAAGAATTTTTAGTTTCCACTAAAATGCACAATATTTACATGGGAAAACACTATTACATTATACCTTTCCCAACTCTGACAATTCTTGTTTAACTTATATCAAGGGACTCATTCATTCTATTTGATACCTTAATATTAATAGCTGATAGAGCTCTATTTGACTCCTTTGTCATTCCATACTATTTGTTTAATGTTGCTCACCCTAATCACCTGGAGCATAGGCAAAACTCACATCAGTGATTCTGATTTGTAAACTTCTGGCACATATTTCCTTTTTAGAGCAGATCCTTTAAATAGCCTCGTGGAATGTACTAGATGCAAAATGCTTAAACAAAGGTTGAGATCGGGAAGTATGATCAATGGCTGATGGAGTGAGGGCCAAATGTATTGAATATCCTGCAGTGGGTAGAAAATGAGATCTAATACCTTAGACATTCACTGCAAAATCAGCAAGACCATAAAAAATATGTGCAGAGGAAACTTGAAATGTTTATCAGACTTAGGTTAAAATATGATTATTAAATTAAAATATATACTAAATTAAGTAATAGCATTTAATTTTACTAATAAAGATCACTGTAAAATGGTTTTGTAATTTTTCACAAAATATATTGATATCATAATGATTATAAATCTATGTTTCAAAATTTCTATACTTAAAATAAGGACATTTATATTACCTACATTTTTTAAAATAGTATTCCAATGCTATCCCAACAAATATGTCCTATATGTCCTAGATTACTATTTCTTTTACTTACCCATATTCTATTCCAAGCCATCTATGAAATATTAGATAGTCAAGGTATTTTTAGACACAGAAGATAAAATTTACTATTTGATATGAGTTGAATCTGAATATACTCAGTACAGGAGAGGTCCACCCTATTAAATGTCATTAGATTCAGTAATCATTTTAACATTACACTTTTAAGTTAGATTTTGTCTATGGGGTTATTGTGTTCTTTTACTTTATTGCTCCTGACAGTGGTAATATGTGTTGACATGATAACACTGTTTCAACTAAGACCCTTTTCTTTTATCTTCCATGTACAAATAAGTCTGATTTTATCATCTTGATTTTAATCTAGGGTTCTCCCAACCATAACCCAACTCTCTTAATTATCTATACCTTTTCTATAAAATGGATTTTTTTATTACTTTCCATAAATATAAACTCACTTTAAATGAGTGTAAGCATCTGGTTACTTCACTATATTGTCTAATGTATTATAACTAAATGTTTATATGTGCACATGTTTATTTTGATCATAAATTTCTTTTTTATGTCTCTTTTGCATTTTATTTGAAGTATTTTGAAAAACAAAACTTCAATTTATAAAAACACTGTATCTGTGAAGCACAAGAGGATCTAACTAATATAAATCTTCCAAAAAATAAAGTAGCATAATGCAAACTTTCAAAAAGCAGGAGATACTGGTAATCAATGTCATCTATAATTTCATTTATGAGTATTAAAGATAGACTTACACAGTTTTGTAATGTAGAAGATATGCTGGACACAATAGGGTAGAGAACCATAGTTCTATAATATATGAAAAACTTGGTAAAGGGGAACACACATGCACAGAGCTAGCTTGCTAGAGATAAGATCTATGCCTTCAAATAGCACTCTGTGCATAGAAGGTCCTCACCCTTTTAATGACCTGTTGCTGCCATATCAAAAGGTTTGATATATTTTGAACAGTGACGCCAAAGTTTCACTTTTGTGTTGGATTTTTTAAGTTGCTATAATGAACAAATTAAAATGGTCCCCAGAAAATGCTGCTATAGCTCTTCCTATATGAGTATAATCCTATACACACATACCTCATTTTACAGTGCTTTGTTTCATTGTACTTTACAGAGAATGGCTTTTTTTTTTTTTTTGCAAGTTGAAGGTTTGTAGCAACCTATATCCAACAATTCTACTGGCATCATTTACCCAAGAGCATGTGCTGACTCTGTCACATTTAATTGAGATTTACGCATTTTTCTTTTTAGATATAATTGTATCACATGCTTAACAGATTATATTATAGTACTGTATTCTAAAAATAACTCTTCCATGCACTAGGGAAACAACAAAAAATTCCCGTGATTTGCTTTATTATAATATTTGTTTCATTTCAATGTTATGGAAATGAACTTATAATATCTCCAAGATGCACCTCTACTACTTGTAATTTCATCTACTACCAACTTCAAAAACTAAATAATCTTCATATTAATAAACTATTATGCTTATACATAATTATTTTAGGGCTCCAAATTCGTGTTTTGCATTGCTGATGAGAATCCCCACATATTCCAAATCCAGTTCTCCCTGCATATTCAAATCCCAGTGACCAGAAACATCAGACACTAATTCACCAAACTATGCTCAATTGTGAACATTAATTCATTAAGGCTCCCATGCTATACTACCTTTAAATCAACTAACTGATTCTCAACATATTGATTTTACTTCATCCACTATTTGCTAGTAACAATACATTTTCTTCTAAAAGTAGTAGACATATTAAGTCTACTAATAATACATTTTCTTCTAAAATATGTTTGACTAAAGACTTTTGCTTTCTTGTCCTTTTAACTATAATATAATCTCTAAGCCACACAAATGTCTTGTTCTTTTTAAAGTATCATTCTCCTGAATTATACCACATTAAATTTTTAAATAGAGTTCCATATACTAAAGACTTATTTATTTATGTATATAAGGCATGTGGTACAGGCCAGAGTTGAGGGGGGGTGAGAGATTCTCCAGGGACAGAGTGGAGAGAAGAACAGGTAGATGTACTAAAATACACTGCTGAGAGAAGCAACAGGTGGGTCAGGAGAGATCTTTCCGTCATGCCATGTGGGTCACCTCCCTCCCAGGGATGGAACTCATGTGGCTATGGCTTCTGATAACTTCATAGTGCTGCACGTTAACCTGTTATGCCACCAGGGAGGGCCTAGTGTTTCATGCATTCTTAAAGCATAATTGCATGGCTACAAATTGCTTTAAGAATAGTTTCTTTTGATTCTTCAGTCACACTTCTGACATCATTTCATATACACACTTAGGTTTTGGCCAAGTTAGACTTCCAATAGTTCCTTAAAACTCCTTTATTTTTTTTATTTTTTTTTAATGTTCCTTGGAAGCTGCTATATTGCATACTTATTAGGCTATAGTATCATGTAAACATAGCACTATTTGGTGTAGAAGATCATCAGTCTTTAGTACTATGCTAGCCAGATGCTCCTGAAGACAGATAAGCTGATAAAGGTGAAAGTGTAAGATAATTATCAGGGATAATTCCTGTGGATATAAATGGGAAAGAAAAAGTGAACAAAGAAAGTCTACAGTCTGAAATGAAGTATGATCTTCTTCATTCAAAAGAGAGAAGGGATAAAGACTGGTTATAGTGGAACTGTGTGTATATCTTGACCTGTCCAAAGAGAAGATCTGAAAAGAAGGATGCTTTATGTGACACGTAACACTGGACCAACATGATATATTATTGGCTGGGGTCTGTGACTACACAGAGAAAATATGGCCTAAACTCAGAACCAAATAGCCTAGAATTATGGTGTCACCTGAAGCAGAGGACAAGCTTGTCACAGGTTGTATAGTTTAGTTCAAGTAAATGGTATTCCTCAAGATAGAATAAACCCTGCATTACTAGCTAGATAATAGTAGATATTAGGCAGATAATAGTAAAGTAGGTAGACAAAAGTGCTGTTTAGAAGGGAAAAATGACCTGATGTGGTGATTTTCCTGGCTGTGTATGGGCAGTGAGATAAAAATGAATTTGGAACTGTTTCCAGGAACCTATCAATTCTAGGGTCTAACAATTGTGTTAAGGTACCACAATGACTTATTAATGCAAATGTAAATAAGACATTTAGTATGAAAAGTGATAAGGAAATAACAGGGAAGATTTAAAATGAGATTAAAGAATACTTGAGCCATAAGTAGTTATTTCCCAGGACATGCTTTGCTTGGTATCTAATTTTCTTTATCTTTCTCTCTCTCCAAAACTTCTCCCCACAATTAGCCACATTAATTTTTAAAGCATTTCATCTTTCTGGCCAAAAGATTTCACTTTTACATATAAATATGGATTTCAGAATGTTGACAACACATAGATAATATCACATCTGCGTAATCAGTAACAATTAAGTAAACACAAAACAGAACAGCATAATGTTAGTGCTGGTTTTATTTTTCACCCAGACCATTTAGCCTCACTAGTTTAAAAACATCAGAATTCAGATGAGGCAACCTTTGCAGAGACACACAAGAAAATTTTCCCTGTAGATTCTTTTATTTGCCAGAGACCCAAATTTAATATTTGACATTGCAGAGCAGAGTTAATAAAAAAGCTAAAATTTTCAAGATTAAAAAAAAAATACATGGCATCAAATAGACAGTTAAATTATCTAATTGGCTGCAAATAATACATGATGCAGGCATCAACATCTCTTAAAAATATCAAACCAAGTAATCTAACTATGATATCATATCTTGTAATATTACAAACAGAATAATGACCTTTCGGGGGGAAATATAAAGAGCCAAGACTAATTGGTAGAATATAAATGCATGCATTCATTTTATGTTGTAAGGAAGCCCAAAGAGGATTTTTAATGCAAAGAAAATATGAGGAATGATCTTTGTCACTTTGTTTATTTTAACTTTGATGTTAATGGAAGCAATTTTAAACCTCTATTGTTTTTCTAATCATCTGAACTCTCAAAGCATTTTATTAGCTGTTTTACTTTGGAACCTTTTAGACCTTTCAAGTTTTATAGTCAGATTTTCAAATGCCAGTATGCCAGTATGCCTCTCTAGATCTAAAAGTCCATTGAAGACAAGAACTACATTTTATTTTTCTACACCCCAAGAAAAGCATTATACTTTGAACACAGTAAAGTCAAAATAGTGGTGAATATTAAGTAAATTTATATACCGAGAACTTTAATAAAAATCAAAATAGAACTATAATTTAGCCCTAACACTACTTCTAAATTTTATCTGAATATGTTAGATGTAGGATAAAACATAGATTGGTGAGATGTTACTGATCTTAGTTCAAATAACTACACATTTATGGTACAGTTCCATAGAGAGAAAACATATTGGGAGGGATTATGAAATTAATTTTCCTTTTACTGTGAGACTTGAGATTAATAAATTTTAACAAAACTCCAACAAATTCTAGATTCTGATGTTCTATATAGTGGGTCCTCTGGAAACATACAATAAATACTTTAGGTGAAATTAAGTTTATGTAAACAAAGAATTGTTTATCCAAACAATATTTGCTTAGTAACATGAGTTTTTTTAATAACCAACATACTGTTGCCAGGCTGTAGACAAAAAAAATGCAATAGATGGAATGAAGACATTTTTTCTTTTAAAAATCTGTTTCCATTTTAAACTTATTTCTAAGACAGTCTTTTGGTAAGATGTAGTTGGCAAGTGGCCTGTTTTTATTTTTCTTCAATTAGAGAAATGAGTACTGGGATAGGAATTTTTTTATTTGACTTAAGAGAAAGATGGGAAGATAAGTATGTCCTAATCCCCCATACTCAATAATTTTATACTCCAATGAAAAAGAAATAAAGTGACATAAACACAATATATATATCAAAAACTAAAATTATGTCAGAGAAAGAAGCAATTTCTGGGAGAAATTTCCAAATTAAAATCATATCCTCTCTAAAAAATTTTTAAAAGTTATATACTCAATTTGTTTGTAGTTATCTCAAGTTCATACCCTTTAAACAGACTGTTAAAATTTTAAGTTTGTTTTTATTACATCTCTTCTATCTTATACTGCAAAACTCTGGAGATTAATAGTAAGGCTCTTATTTGGCCTGGCTTAGTTTCTTTATCTTCTTTTGATCATGAAATATTTACAATTCAATGTTACCATTTATCTTAGCTGCAAGGTATATGTTAACACAAATGTTATTCCTAGTCACCCACAATTTAACATTCTAAATCTGAAATTTTTTGCTTTTACTTATATATCTAGTCTTCTGATTACCTCATTCTATACCATATATGTGTATACCATATATGTGTATACCATATATGTGTATACCATATATGTATATACCATAAATTTGTAGTTATCTGAACTAGTCACCTACAAATTTAACATTCTAAATCTGAAAGTTTTTGCTTTTACTTATATATCCAGTCTTCTGATTAGCTCATTCTATGTATGTACCCATGCAAATACTAGTATTATGTGTTTTAAATCACATTGGGTAAGGCTGGATTAAAAGTGATGAGTGCCTCTTACAATCCCAAACTTCAAGCTATACTACAAAGCCATAATAATCAAAACTGCATGGTACTGGA
>NW_004567106.1:39616947-39635947 GCF_000260355.1 Condylura cristata | reverse complement strand
AAAAAAAAAGTGATGAGTGCCTCAACAGTATCTCTTGAGATGAGCAGGATATTACACTGGCAACTATCTGTTGGACTGGTTACAAAGTCTGGTATGCATAGCATAATGCAGTTTCATCTAAATAAGTTAATATGAATTATAGGAATATCTTTGTCCTGAAATTCTGAAGAATATAGGCACATTCTTATTTATGATGTATAGATAGAGTAGCATTGACATTCACTAAATATCACAAATAATTTAAACCTTTAGGATACTTGGGAGAGTCCAAAAGGATTTTTCCACTCTAAATTCCTTTTCCAATTTTCCTTCTTATGTTTTTTTAACCTTTATAAACAGTAAATCTCCTGGGATGTTATCTTCCTGCATGTATTATTCATTTTAGTTGTTTCTTCTATCACCTGGTTTTTGCTAAATTGTAAATGCCTTGAAAGTAATGGTTGTTTCTTTTTTTCATTTCCTAAACACTTGCTTCAATTTTATAATTCTCGCAAGAGTACTATGAATATTAATAAGCTACAGAAAATATCTAAAAATTGCTCTTCAGTCTCTCCAATTTTAATAGGGTTTCATATTAAATTAGACCTTTAGGAATAAACAGGTACAATCTCAGGCTAGTAAAAAGTTTTGTGATTTGACTGTTATTTTTACTACAAATTCTAAATAATATATTTTTTATTTTAGGAGAGATGTTATATAGGGTAAGAGTTGAGAACATAGAAAATTTTGTCTTTAATACTCATCCTTAAAAATATACACTCAAGAAGGCAAATTTCTATAGCTTCTTTAAATAGTAGTAATACGACATAAAATAGGATTTAAAAAAAAAAGCATTGTGTTTCTGAATTTCATTTCAAACGTTGTTAGGACCATGAATTATGAGAGATCAAGCTCATTATAGTTTTTAATAAATGGTTTTAAATCATCTGAACAGAAGGTGAATATATTATATGGAATAGTTTTGTTTAATACAGGTATAAGAAAAATCTATTCACTCTTAAGAATGATTCATAAAAATGTAGATTGTAAAAATAGCATATTTAAATTTACAGAATTAAATTTCAGAGGTTTACATGTGGGAAAACAGTGCAGATGAATTATCAAATAGAATGATTTTGGTATTACCAATTGTAAATTTTTTTAATGGTGTACTCTATTCATCTTGATGGAATAAAATATGAACATACAATTTTTTCTTTTATTTAGGATAAGAGCTGTCTAATTATCATGTTATGGATTCAACTTTCTCTTAAACTACAGATCTGATAAATGAAAAAAAATTCTGTAAAAGCAAAAGACCCTATTAATTTCTGTGACTATACAATTACATACTTCAGTTATTGCTGTTTGGAAACTGCCTAAGGGAACTGGCATATTTTTATAAATGAAAATATATTTTTTTGATTTATAAAAATATACAAATTTATATTTAAGAATTCATTAATGCTACCTAAATAATTTCTAATCTATAAGCATTACATGTGCTAGCATTTAATATTGCAACAATATACAATTTCAAATTTGAACTAAGTTAAATTCATACTTTAAATTTATATAAATCTTACCAAATCAATACAGGTTAATTTTACTTGGATAATATAGTTTCATTTTTGAACATCAATGTAATGTTATGATTTGGATTGATTCATGTAAGTAGTTTTAATTTTAGTTTCAAGAATAGAAATACTTCTCATGCATTATCCATTTAAGACCGCTCCACTACAAATACGATTTTATGTGTATAAACCTTACTCTCTCCACTTGCACATTAATTTTACTTTGCTCATTGTAGAAGAATGGTTTTAATTTTGAATATTTGATGACCAGCACAGCTTTATGGCTAAAATATTATGATGTTTCCTAACATTAAGTACATAATAATTTTATACACACATTGGGAAACTTGATTGTTTTTTTAGAACGAAATGGCACAAAACAGAATTTTTTCAAAAGTATTTAGAAATAATTTTGGAGAGTCTCAGAAGTTTTCAAAATTTTTATCATTAAAACCTACATTAAGGCCCTCCCTGGTGGCGCAGCGGGTTAGGCCCTCCCTGGTGGCGCAGCGGGTTAAAGCACTGCACTGAGAAGCTAAAGCCGCTTCCGCATGATTCGAGTACCGCCTGCCCCGGAGGTGACCACATGGCGTGGCAGACATCTTCTGACCTGCCCGCTGCTCCCCTCAGCAGTGTACTTTGTCAATCTGCCTGTTCTGCTCCCCACTCTGTCTCTGGTGAAACCTCTCACCGCCCCTGAGCCTCTGGCCTGGTACCCCAGTTCTATATACACAAATAAATAAATCTTAAAAAAAAAAAACAAACCTACATTAAAATTTTCTTTTAAGAGATTTCCTATGTCAAATATATTATTTATGAATGCAACTTAAATCAAGAACATACTTTAATAGAACAAACCTTTTCCCTCAACACTTAACATATAAAACAATAAGCCAAAATTTCTAGTGACAAATATTCTTGGCACAAATTCACGAAATTTGAGAAGTATAAACTGATTGAATAGAAGAAATGTCAAAAAATATACAGTCATTAACAGTGAATAAATGTTTTTGGATCATACTTTTGAACAATCACCAACTTTCCAAAATTTATGCATCACTTTTAAAGCATTGCTTTCATCTTTCTTTAGCTAAATTGATACAATGATCATTTATAACATATTCCAATTTCTTTTAAAAGTTAAATGGAAAACAGGAGATAAGTAGCAAGGTATAAAAATTAGTTTATGGATAATTATTCAGTATCTCTAATGACTATGTTACCATTTTGTTCAGAAACTTAGATGTGAAATTTCCAGCTTTGTGCTAGCTTGCACAATCTTGACAAAATTATCAAATATGAGTATATTTGTTTAAGAGCAGAATTAGGCAATAAAAGAAAGTATAGGTAATCTAATTATTAAAAAGTAGAAATATTTATCCTTACTAGCTTTTTGAAGTCTGCAGACACTCAAGGTTGTAATAGCATATATAGAAGACTCACCTGCACATTTACATGCATGTACATTTTAAGTTAGCCACATAGTATCTCACTATTCAAGTGGAATATTTAGTTGGGCACACTGTACAGTATCATACAATATTATTCACTAGTAGTTTACTACTACAGTTTTCCAGTTAGAGAATATGTTATAGCTAAAAGACTGAGAGGTCACACTGCTTTCTAAATTTTTTACAGAACTCCTGATAACTCCCACCTATTTTTTATTGCGTTTAATTATTTAATTTATCCTTTAATTAAATGAGTGTTTGGTCTCATATATAAAGCACTCTGGACATTGAAGTCTTAGAGCATCAGTTTGTTTTCCAGAATGGGATATATACTGGTTGTGAATTTTTAGAAAAAATATGAAACATTAGAGGACTTCAAATTCCTCATCTCTCAAGGGAGATAACTATGTTAACCTTGAAATTATTTTGTATTGATGAAGTGAGGAACAGTGTTAATATTTGTCATCATGACATTCATATTAATAAAACTTCACATGGAATACCAATGGTTACTTTATTCTTCAAATAAGCAGCTCCTGAACTTTGTTCTCAAGACTGTGTAGTAAAATGCTGAACACTACAAATAATATCCTTGTTTGTGTTATAGCTATTTATATATTTCAAATTAAAGTTGAGAAAATTTTATATATTTTAATTAATATAAAGTAATAAATATATTAGATAGTAATATTTATTAGAATAACTATAATCCAAAAATAATTTAAGTTTATTTATGTATAGAAGAACTGAAGTCAGAGCTGGTAGGGGGAAGTGAGAGGATTCACCAGAGACAGAGTGGGGAGCAGAACAGGCAAGACTGAAGTCTACAGCTGAGGGGAGCAGAGGGCAAGACAGGAGAGGTCTGCTGAGCCACGTGGGTCACCTTCATGGCTAGGGGTTGAACTCAGGCCATAGTTTTGATAATGGTGAGACTAACCCCACTGCCACCAAGGAGGCTCCAAAATAATTTTTAAAAGGCAATCTCGTGTATGTTTTTTTTTTGAAGTCTACATTTATTTTAAAAAATACACAATTACAAGTGCATGGCAGTGAAGAATAGTGACTACTCAAACAGTTTGATACTACTGCAAAATAAATTTTCTTCACCACAGCTTTGCCCCAATAATAATAAAAAATGTCAAAACTGAGAAAATGTGTTTGGTTACTGTAAAAATATTATTGGTACTATGAGCTCCTTACTAGACTCGGGGACTTTCAGACTCCTCAACCCATACATTGAGAACCATAGCTTCAAGTATATAATAAATTGTAAATATTCTATTATCACACATAACTGCAATGAGTTATTTTTGTAAAATAACTAACTTTTGCAGATTTGGAAAGTGACAACAGTAGAGCACACGTCAACATGTGTTTATTAAAAAAGATCATTTGCACGGAAAAACCCATTTTATCAATTTTGTTCTTGCTTTGTTGTGCTTGGGAAATTGCCAGGTTTTTTGAGTCCCTAGGTCAACATAAATGTGTTTATGTTTCTTGTTTGCTTTCCAGCAGAATTCCAGTGAAGTAGTTTTACTGCCCTGTTTGTCAACAGCAACGTTTGGAAAAGTTTGGTTGGAAGGAAAAAACATACTGAATTGTGAATTTTTATTTATTAACCAGGAAGTCAGATATATATTTTATTTTTTTTTTGTGTGTGTCTCATAGGCACAAATCCTTTGCATGGATTTGAATGTTTTTATTTCCTAAAAATTCCTAAAATATTTTTAATGATTAGATAGGGTGTGTAGTTTCCAGCATTTTTCTCTTGATTAAAGCTTTCTTTTTCAAAGCTGGTTCAGAAATCAATCCTTTTGGGACTTAAGTGCCAAAATCTGGCCACTTCCTCATCCCTCTCTCACTTTCTCTCTCTCTCCCTTCAAATTGTATTTGTTACACACACACACACACACACCATACATTCACAACATATATTCACTGAGAAATCACATTTCTTCAAAGGTTTAAGAGTAAACTTGCTTTCAGTAAACTTGCTTTCTCACTGAGTACTCCCCTGTTAGTTGAGTCTCAGTTTTATTATCAACAAATAATATCTGCATTATAACTTTGCTGGGAGGGTCAAAACAATTCTACATAAAATATTTATATAAAAATAACTTAAAATTTTAATTTAAACTTATTCTGAAATTATAAAATATTAACAGTAATTAAAAAATTCTTCCTTCTACATGGTGGAAAAAAGCAGTAGGGAACTATACCTATATCATATGTTTTACCTTGAGTAAAACAAATATTTTCAGACTATTTCTCTTAATTGTGTTATTTTATTACATTACAGTAAAATTTTGGTTAGTTTTTCTCTATCATAGTCCTTGATTATGGAGTCTCTGAACATATCAGTTTCTCTAATACCACTCTTATTTCAAAGTATACCTGTGCATTACTATTGTATCTAACTTGAAGGACATGTATACCATAAAAATTAAGAAAAAAATACTCAAAATATTTTAGAAACCCCAGGAAATTCTTGATATACTAGAATGTATTTCAGTAAAAGTAAAGGGAAATAATGTTTTTCAGTTTGCACAAAACAAAGCTGAATTCAATTAAACCAAAGAGACTTTAGGTTGTTCCATCCTAAGAGTATTGAAACATTTGATCTTAAGACATTCATGTACAACTCTATAAAATTTTAACCATATCAGTCTTTTTTTTAATGGATATTTAAGAATATGCACAGCCTTTGGTAAATATTGGTCTGAAGGCATTTGATAGTTCTAATAAATAAGAATTTAGAAGTCCATTAAAGGTTTAACTTGGTCTTTAGAGGAAATTAAGTGTAAAAGTGTAAACTTATTCTGTCTCTGTGATATACAAACACTTGTGCATACACATCTATGTGCATGCATATGTGTAAATAAGTGACTATATTTTTATATATGTGACTATAGTTTATTTTTATAATTAGAATACACTATTTGCACCTTTTATCTAGTGGGGGAGAAAAATGATCTGCCTAGACTCTGTCTGCAATCATAGCTATTCTTTATTCCTGTGTAGTTGGGATAGGTACGTGGGGAGGGAGACTGAATTTTTTGACAACCAGAATCTCTCTCTCATTTTGTCATCATGAAACCCACTTTTTTTTTTTTTTTAACCACAATGAGCTTTGTGTCCTGAGGAATATTCTGGCTATTAGCAATATTTTGCTGTCAACTATATTTGGTACTGCTCATTTTCTATTTTATTATGTCATAAAAAGTCTTCATTCTCCATGTCAGAATTAAAATTTGTATCTTTTTTTAATAACTATTTTGGGAGGCAGGAGGGTGATTCATCTACAATTAACTTTAACAAAATGTCTTCTCAGATGCTTTTTCATTTTTACAGAGACAAATATGTGGTACATGTGCCCCTATCTGCTACCCTGTCTTCTTCAGTGGTTGCTAGTGTATTTATTGCATGTTTCTGTGCCTCTCTGCACCATACCTTCTCTCAAACGTCCCATTGGAGAGATTCACTGCACCCAGTGACCCAGTGGGGGGATGGCCCCTCGGACTTATATGCCTGTGGCAACAGGCCGCAACCAACTTTTTATCTACTTATCATCCTTACAGCCACCTACTGAACACACTGCAACATCTCTCATGTGGAAAGACTTTTGTCTCTATTGCTGAGCCTCCAAAATTTGATTGAGAAAACTTTATCTAGGCTTTATTTTTGTTTTATCTGTGCTTAGCAGACAGGAATGTCAAAAAGCTCTCTATTCCATCATGTGAGTTGAGAATCACATTTTAATTGAATTTACAACATTTTTTGGTAAAGTTTATACTGAAAACAATTCAGAATACATCTCATAAATATGATGAACTTATTCTACATTAGTTGAGGAATTATAGAAAGTCATAGCATGATTTTTATAGATATGCTGGTTAACTCATTAATATACTTCTAATAAAATTAGATAATTGTTTCCATGAAAATTTCTTGAAAGTCCTGGACTTACTTTCTTTTTCTTTTTTTATTTGGTTTTATTTGCAAGTGTGGGGATGAACTTATAAAAAACAATATATAGACTCTTGCTGATGATTTTTCCACATTACCACTTATCAACCAGATGAAAAAGTAGCAATATGGAATGGTTTATAGGAAAAAAGCAAACAAAAGCACAGTTCAAATATTATAAGGCAAATAAATATTTCACATTTAAAATTCCAAAATTCTACTTCTAGTGGTTTTCATTAAAAAATTATAAATACCATCCTTTAACATAGTGGCTAATCAAAAATGCATATTAAATATTTCCAGATAAAATTTTAAATGACATTTGTAAAGTAGAAACCAATGTATTCCATTTGTTATATATACACAGTTTATATATGTAAATTTGGCATGTAATCTTTAGCATTTACTGTGCATATTTTCAATTTCTAGTGACCTCACAACAATTAATTGTGAGGTACAAAACTTTCACAAGGTACAAAAACTCCCAGCAATTTATAAAAAGAAAAGTGATTGTTCTGTGTAAGTTTCTCTAAGATAAGAGAGAATTCGCAAATGTTTTTCTTAGATTTGCTTTTTTCATTCATATTTTAATTCATTCATCAAAACTACAGCAAATATTTATTGAACAAACTTTGTAGAAGTCAAGTTCCAAAAATATTTCAAGTAGAATTTACTTTTTGTTTTCTTAAACCACAATTTTGCTTTAATCTCCTACTCACTAACTTTTGAACATGTATACACTCAATAATGTACTTAATCATGATAAATTTGTAGAGCTTGTTGCAAAGTGACTATCACATTCATATTTATGCATATTTCATTTTATCCTTTAAAATATCCTATTCCTAGATTAAGGACTCTGAAAAATGAGGATAGTACTAATCCAACCTTATTTAATAATTTATTGTTTAATTTTTGTCTTAGACTTTATATTAAATTCTTGATTTTATTTTTGAACTGGTTAAAGTATAGTTAAAATTTAAATTTTGAAATTAAAATATAATTTAATAGATCTTTTCATAGGTACAAATTTTATTTGGAGCCCTCTGTGAGAACTCTAAGAGCAGAGAAAAATCAAGCCCAGATACTGAGGGATTATATTTCATTAATACTTGTGAACTCCACCTGGAATAGCACAACAATCTAAGATGTCAGTTATATACTTTGTGATTTTGATTTGTAGTGTCATTCAAAATTGGAAAAAATATTTTTTCAGTTTTACTGAGAAATAATGGGCATATATGACTGTATAAGTTTAGGTATAAAATATGATGGTTTGAATTACATATATTGTGAAATAATTAACATCCTATATAAATAGAATAAAAAGCAATAATTAAGGGGGGAAATCGTATTATGAGAACTCTTAGGATATGCCTCATGAATAGCTTTCTTATAAATCATACAACAGTGTTAGCTAGACTTTTTTCTATAAAAATATCATAGATAATTATTATTGCTTTTACATTGGGTCTAATTTCCTGATCATTCTAGTGTGTCTCAATATTGATGCTGTTAAGGGGGACCCACCTATTTTATCAATGAGTATAATAGATTTCTCATAGACTTTTGGCAAAATTATCTTTTATAATTTTATCACTGTCTCAGGGTAAAGTCACATTAAAAAAAAAAAAAGCGGTCCTTTAGAAGAAAAAAAAAATCAAGAAATATCAAAGAGGTAAAGATGGAAGATTAGATGAGGAGGAATAAGAAAGATTCTACTATTAAGTCTGTTACAATGAGTTTTTAATTACTTAATAAGGAGTTTACCTAGAAATACAGTATAAGAAAGCATATAAAATTGAAGAATGGATAAATAAATGGTTTGTACAATAACAAAAATAGGAAAAATGTTTGGAATTATATTAATCCTTATGAAATAAGTAATAACTTACAAATAGAATTATACCAACTCATAATTAGAAAAATGATTTGGACAAAAACCACTCAAGAATGCGACAATCTCATCATTTTTTTTTCTCCCAGAAGCTAAAATATACAGTCTTTACCCAAATATAAAATAAGTTGGTTTTAAAAAATAATACTACTTTGGAAGCTTGATTATATTATAATGACTGAAGTTATTTTAATTAATTGCCTCCTTTTTATGATGTTGGCTTCTAAGTTGCACGTCTTTACATTTAAATCTTGACTTTCTATACATCCCTTTTGGAATAGTGTAAATGTTTATAACTTAAATGATGCCTTATTCTGTACTGTGCTTCTTTTTTTTTTGTAATTTTCTCATATAGATGATGAAAGTTATTACTGATACTATAGTCTCTTGTTTAAAAAATGGAGTAATTACCTCAGTGCTCAGAAAAAGGCATATGCACAGTGCAACTTAACATAACAATGTAGTAGAGGAACTAATAACATATAAAAGCATTTTCTAAAGCAATTTTTTTTAAAGATATACAAAACTGGGGTAAAGGCCAGACGTGTGGGGGGTGATAGGATTCACCAGAGACAGAGTGGGGAGCAGAACAGGCAGATCGATGAAGTACACTACTGAGGAGAACAGCAGGCAGGTCAGGAGAGGTCTGCATCACCATGTGGATCACCTCCGGGTGGTGAACTTACGCTGAAGTAGCGTTAGCATCCTAGTGCTGTGTTTTAACCCACTGTGCCACAATGGAGGGCCCAGCATTTTATTCAAAAGCCACTTCAATTCATATATGGAAGAGGACACTTGAAATGCTGCCTTGAAGATAAAATATTGATTATGAAAGATGTGATCTTAACAATAGGATCATGACTACATCTAACCAGTGTTTCATTAACATTCATGTGAATCATCTGGACAGTTTGTTAAAATTTATATTTTGGTATAAGACAGACTGCACTTCCAAGAAGTTTTCAGTTGATTCTTACACTTCTGGTTCTTAGACCACCACATTTTGAGCAGCAAGGACCTAATGGATTCTCCATATGGATCCACTACAGACCCCCTTCTAATGAAATAAATGCAGAAATAAAAACAATTCCTTATACCTAGATCACAGCAACATTCAAAAGTGAATTCATAAACATTAGATCACTTAACACTCATTAACAGCTAAAAAGTGAATCAGAGTTTTAGTGACTTGTCAAAAGCCAAAGACATAAATCTGAAATCCAGGCCTTTTATTGGATGTGAAGACTGTTTTTTTTTTTTTTTTAACTATATCTATAAGCCACAAAATAATTTCATTCACTCTGAAGCGGCATATGACTATTTTTCCTGGAAGGGAGCAGTGTGGGGTTCAGTCTTATTTTAACTTTGTACAAACAGTGTCTTATGGTAAAGTTGATTCAATTCTACTGTTTTTAAGAAACATTACTCTATTCAGTGTGGTTATCTGTCATAAGCATATAAATCAGTTTTTCAGTAGTGGTGATAGATTCATTTTTGATGCCCTTACTCATAAGCAGAAATCTTAGTAAATCAATAAAGCATTTGACAAAAATTCTTTGCCAAACATATTTATATAATTGCAAACTCCTTAAGGTGTAATTTGTGAATGCCCTGTAGAATTTATCATTTGATTAAGGGCCAATCTTTTACTTCTTGAGTTTGCTATTTCCCGTCTAGACAATTCCAGAATGATATTTTTGACAGTATGGTATTTTTTAGAAAACTTTGCTGTTTTTTCAATTGTGTTTCCAAACCTTACAAAATGACACAGTTGTTTTTACCACCATGGACTTTGTAGAGTAAGATTTTTCCCCAAAATTTCACATATTCACATAAAAGTCATTTTGATTCTTTTTCATATCCCCTACCTTTAGATAACTTATCCTTCCATAACAGGAAATATTGTTATATATTACAGATTATTTTTACAATTTATACCAAGTTTTTGGTTAACTCTGTCAAAGAGTAGTCAGACAATTGCCAGATTTTTGAAATCAGACTATTTTTCCCAGCAATATAAAAAAGTCTTATCATCTCATCTCATTAAATAGAACATTATACCTAATGTAAAAAGATATTTTTGTGTTCCTTTTTTTTTTAACCAAATAAGATCACATCACACCACACCAATGAGAATAGTCCATATCAAAATGACCAGAAACAATTAGTACTGGTGAGGGTGTAAATAAAAAAAACCTTATACTGTTGGTAGGAATGTAGAATGGTTCAATCTTGGTTCTGCTAGACTTAAGTGATCTATTCAGCCACTATTATTGTTACCTAGATTTCTACACTCCTATACAAATATTAGAACTGACCTTCAGAAATTGATTAATCAGTCATAGATGCCAAACCTTGCAAAGTGCCTACAAATCAATCAAAAGCAGAAATCTTGATCATTCTGAGAAGGCTATGCATCACAAGGTATGACCAGCAATGCCCAGAGGGCTAAGGACCGATGCATAAAGCATGATCCCGACATATACACAACAAGGTAATGGGAATGCCTGGAAGAGGGGGCAGCTGAGTACCATTGTTTGACTGGGACCCAGAAGCTGATCAGTGGAATGTCTTGTTGATGACATTAGAACCATGGCAAGGGTCTGGGGTATAGTTTCTGTTACAACACTTGCTCATCAAGCAAATAACAATTATCTGATCAGGAGACTCATGTTCCCCAAAGCCCCTAGATGACAAAAACACATTCTTTAGTTTTACCCATCTTTTTCTCTTTGCCCTCCTATCCACAGAAACTGATGCTATATGATTGTTCTATCAATAAAAAGGCCAGGATTCTCCTTGCTTAACAGCATTCTGCATTGTGTAACCTGCTCCACATTTCCCAAGTAACAATATGGTGTTCCCTGACACAACGCTAAGCCCTTAGAAAACCAGTGCGAAGGTTTCTCAAAAACTTCTAAACTCCTGCCATCTAACCCAGAAATTTTATTTATCTACATAAAAAGTTCAAAAACATTAATTTGGACAGGCATTTTTACCCCTATGCTCATAGCAACACTATTGACAACAGCCAAGGTATGGAACAACCAAAGTTCCCAAAATCAGATGAGTGAATCAAGAAGATGCAAGGATACACACACACACACACACACACACACACACACACACACACACAGAGAGGGAGGGAGAGAGAGAGAGAGAGAATATGGAATATTACCCAGCAGTCAAAAAGATAAACTCAGGCCATTTGCAAAAATATGGATGGAGTTGTAAGAGTGAGAGTTTTACTTGCTAAGAAAATAAGTCGGAAGGATAAAGTTAAATATCAGATGGTGTTACTAAACTGTAGAATGTAGAGAAAGCAAAGTTAAGAGCCAGAGAAAAATAAACTTAAAAGACAAGACATTGAAAAATGAATGTAGAACTGAAATAACCAAAGTGGGTAAGGATGGGGGGAGGACAGGAGCAAAAAAAGAAAGAAAAACAACAGCCTACATTGGTAGATTATGGGTGATTTGGTCACGCCTATCCTACATTGGTGATACCTGAGGGGAGAATCCTAATGTTACCAGAATTAAATAATCACTGCTATTAAAATAAATAAAGCACAGTGATATAGTTATATGAAATAACTTCCACCAAAAAAAATGGTTATAATAATTTCATATAATGCTTTAATGTGTCAAAAACAACAGGAATGGTCTAATATCATTATTATAACAAATAGTATGAACCAGTAATATCTTAGATTTGTGTGGTATGTCAGAGTTTAACCTAGATAGACATTTAAATCTTTAAAAAAAAAAAAGGGGGGTGGGGGGCCCTCCCTGGTGGTGCAATGGGTAAAGCACAGCATGGCACCATGAAGCTATCGCAGCCACTGTAGCACAAAATAGATCCCTGGCCAGGGGAGTGACCCACATGGCATGGCAGACCTCTCCTGACCCACATGGCATGGCAGACCTCTCCTGACCCACCATCTGCACCCTTAGCAGTGTTTTTCAGTCAATCTGCCTGTTCTGCTCCCCACTCTGTCTCCAGTGAATCCTCTCACTCCCTGCACCTTGATCCCAGTTCTGTATGCATAAATAAATAAATCTTAAAAAAGGGGAAATGTTTCATTACATAACTTGTTTAGAATATATAAACAGATTCTTTAGGTGACATAGCCCTCTTGTAAGTTTTGATACTTTCAGTTTTATCTTGGCTACTTATCACTAAATGAAACATATCTATTCTGATATGTTATTTAATTAATGTTTTCATCTTGTTAAACTTGATTTTAGTCCCATAGTAGAGAATATTATATCTTTTATGAAAATTCTGTCCTGTTTTTACTCATTCTTTTTCAGTCTTATAAAATGGTACCAAAGAAAAATAATACATGGTATTCTAACAAATTTTATGTAAAATATTGGTCACTTAAACATGAATCTCAAATAATCTAAAAACAATAGCACTCAATTTTAATGAGGCTGCACATAGATTAAATGCTGACTTTTTTTTTTTTTCTAATGTGAACTCCCACATAAACTGGCTACCCAAGAGCTCTATATTGTAATCTTGTTAAAGCAACTTTGGTTAGTACTACCATGTTATCTAGGGAATGCTAATTATGTTTTAAAAAGGAAACCATTTAAAGCAGTCAATACATCATTATTTTCATTCTGTGTTTTATTTTAAAAATTAGTCTGTATATAATTCAGGATTTGTCTGCATTATTTATAAAAATAATCACTAAAATGATTTTGAATGCATTTAAAACAGATTAAATATATGTATGTATCTAATTGATTAATATTTAAAAATTAGTTCATCAGCTCTAATTCAATTGGGAAAATGTAGCTAGCTGTACTTGATTATACGGATAAGTATTAAGCCCAATTTAGGACAAAAAAAGATAAAATTATTTCTATAACAGGACTTCCATGATATAAATTTAATCCTTGGCCATTTCTTTAAAATGAAATTTTAGAATAAAAAGATACATTTCTTATTTTTTATACAGCTAATTAATGCTTCCCATTTTCAGTATATAAATGTACAATCTGAGAAACATTCCTACAATGAGAGGGTAATGTGAAAAATATTCAACAAAATGGCATGAGCCATTTAATCTACTCAGAACAAAGTTCAGAAGTAGATAACTTGTCAAGACCTTATTACAATCCTATTACAATGGAAACAGGATTTTTAAAAGATGTTTATACTTTTAAATTTCTTTTTAGATTCACAAAGGTTGCAAACCAACGACTCCTTTAACTTTTTGATGTATAACCTGGATGTATAACTTTTTGACGTATATTCCTGGAGTATGTGATTTGCAAACTGCAAATCTCAATTTTATTTCCATTTTCTAAAGGCATCCATTTTGGTATATTTTAGAGGTAACTTGGCTGATTTTGTATGTTTAACTTCTAACATGGCTTAATTAGTGGCATCATTTGATGAAGTCATTCTTTCAGTAAATCTTTACAAAAGGACTATTGTAAGCCATGAAAAATAACAATAAATAGAACTGATAAAGCGAACAGCAAATGTAACAGTACAGCTCCATGCTCTTTATGTATGGTAAATTCACTGAATTGTAGTAATTGTATAAGGTGTATTTATTTATTTATTTATTTATTTATTTATTTATTTATTTATGCATACAGAACTGGGGTACAGGCCAAAGGTGCAGGGGCAGTGAGAGGACTCACCAGAGTGGGGAGCTATTTATTTATTTATTTATGCATACAGAACTGGGGTACAGGCCAAAGGTGCAGGGGCAGTGAGAGGACTCACCAGAGTGGGGAGCTGAACAGACAGATCTAAAAAATACACTGCTGAGGGGAGCAGCTGCCGGTCAGGAGAGGTCTGCTGTGCCATGTGGATCAGCTCGGGCGGGGATCGAACTCATGCTGAAATGGCTTTAGCTTCTTAGTACTGTGCTTTAACCAGCTGCGCCACAGGGAAGGGTTTAACAAGCGTTTTCTTTATTGTCATCCCTATGTTACTAATGAGCAAACATAAACAAAGACTGAGTGACAAGTCACAGGTGACACAATATAAAATAAATATCGACCAACAAAGAAAAACGTAACAAAACTGGATTTTGAACCTAGTCAGTGTGTCATAGAAATCTATAATCTTAACCATTTAGTCATGCAAATTCTCTGACTTTAAATGGAATATTTTCTGAGGAAGCTGACAGGAGACTCAGAACTGACAATGACAGAAAATAAGTCTTCCACAGTTTTAGAGATTCTAGTTATAGTTCAGTTCGATATACTAAAAAAGCAAACAGTTTAGCTATGTGCATAAACATAAGTCTAGCAATTTAAGTGGGTGACTCACTGAGGCAATGAAGAATTAACTCAAAGTGTTCTAGTATTTTCCTTTCACTTCAAGACACTACCTCAATACAAAGAATCCAAAAGGGCGCGGGCATGTTTTACTGTTCCGATGGTACAGGGCAGGGAGGGAGCCACCTCAGACACCTCTTACTCTAGGCGCAGGGAGATTCTTATCAAAGGGATTGGAGAAAGATGGCAGCTTAAAAGGGCGGAGCTGATGGGAAAGGACCACAACAAATAGCAACTTTAGTCATGCTTCTCACCACCCTCTTTCTCTGCAAAGTCATTTAAAACCATGGGCAGGAAAAACAACAAATACATCTGAGAAATCCTTCAGCAGAGACCAGCCAGGATCGAAAGGAAGTCGAAATCTCGAGAGGAAAGAAGCTTAGGAGGAAAATATATAAACACTTACCGGATCTGACGTGAACAGCTCATCTCCACAGATGAAAACTGTCTGGGCCAGAGGGCTCTTGCATCTTTCGCCTTGCGGGCGAGGCGCCTCTTCTCCGCCGCCTCCGAGATTCTGACTGCATCTGTCCAGGGCCTGTGGGCTGCGGGTGTCCGCACAGTTTGTTGCTTCCTTTTCAGCTGGCGTTTGCCAGTGCCTGCAGCCTGTCCAGGTTTCCCGGGCACCTGCTCTGCGAGTCGGTAAGGTCTCAGCCACTAACAATTTTGCTTCTGGGCCCATCACCGCCTGGTGGCTCTGGTTGAAGGGACCCTTCCTACACCCTCAAGCACGCTGCGCCTCGCAAGGGCGGCCGATGTCCTGGAAGGGTCCTGGTTGAAGGTGATGGTCTCCGAAATGCAACGCGCTGGGCCTTGCTCCACGCCGCAAACAGGTGCTCGGGGCGACGAGGTGCCGGAGCCTCAGAAACACCCGAGTGCACCCGCACAGCCCCGTGATCCCGCACATGACCAGCCCAGGCGTGTCTGGGCTCAGGAAACACAGCCACCCTCTGCGCTGCGGTGAGAAGCTCCTCTCACCGCACGCACGCACCGCGCCAGCCCAGGTGCGGGGAGAAGCCAGAAGGTGGACATGCGCACTGGGTGCTCGCGGCGCGCGGGAAGGAAGGTGTTGGTTGCGGAAGTCACACCGCCCCAAACGCTGTCAGTTCCGCCGTTCAGAGTCCTGGATGCTACCTGAAAAATCTCCCTGCTTTTCTGAAGTGCGAGGTGATGTCAACTGTTAGTGGAGTCATTTTGGCCTCAGCAGAGCTTTGTCTAAAATGTCAGCTGGGTTGAAAGACCCTGAGAAGATAATGAGTTGGGTGTGCCCTTCTGTCCATTTCCACCAGAAGTTTCTGGAGAGATCGTTACTCCTTGCTGGAGACGCAGGATGTGGGTGGTCACGGAGCCCTTTTAGCCCAGCCCGTCTAGTTGGGGCTCCAGCTTATTTTGCTCCTATAAAGCAGCGCCAAAACTGGGGTGTCATCTTCAAATGCTGTGTTAGCCTCCGCAGGAAGGGCACCGTGGCCTCTGAGCTACCTGAGCAGCGGTATGGTCACAGCTACGGAGGGGCGCCATGGCACAGCTTTCTAAGAAAGCTGGACCCAAGCTGGAGGAAGTGCTTTGGGCTCTTAAGGGTTCTCCTCAAAGTCTTTGGCTTCTTGCTTTCCTGTTACGTTTTTGAAGCTGACTACTGCCCTCTTGCCATACACAATCATGGAAGAGTCATTTTGAACTGATAATAAGCACCGGACCCTCCTTCCCATCCTGTCCTTCAGCCACACTGACAACCTAGCAGGAGGCTGGCTGCTGTGAGCCCCAGGCGCAGGCTTCCCAAAGACAGAGACTGCCTGTGCTAGGCAGAGCTGGGGTGCCTGCCTGGCTTCCAGATCCAGCTCAGGTGCTGTGGTTGCCCGAAGCCTCTCTTCACCTGCGCTAATATTTACCACCTGTTTTTTATTAAGGCCAAACTAGGCCACACCAGCACCTCAGCTCCGGGGTGCAGGTGAGCTCCCACGTACTTTGGGGCACGGCCTGGACCTGCGGCCCCTTGTCCTGGTCCAGCCCAGCATCTGCAAAAACTCAGCGGGGAACTGGCTGAGCTGAATCTAGTCTCCTCTTGGAGCTTCTCTTCACTATTCTGCGGCGTCCTTGAGCTATAAAGCAGTAAGTACACCTGATAGTTTTCTGGTTTTATTGGATTCTGGACTAGATGTTGTTTCAACTATTCTCCCTGCCCTTCAAAGGCTGGATGGGGGTTGGGCGGAGTGTGAGGGTATAGGTTTGGGGAGTAGGAAGGGTCTCAGTGGCAAAGGGTGGTGTGGGCCTCAAGGTGGGGTCTCCTCCCAGCACATCAACTCCTGAGGCCCCAGGAGACCTGTCACCCTGGTTGGAACCTCCTTTCGTCCCTCCCAGAGGCCTCGGAGGGTCCTGCAACTTGCCTGGGACTGGGCCCCAGCTGAGGGTCTTTGCTTTTCTTTTTGCATTTAGTTTTGTACCACTTTATTTACTTTTCAAAGGGATGATACTTAAGCTCCTCCATAATTTCCATCAGCCCTTTCCCCTAAAGCACTACCCCAAACATCATAAAATGTGGGATGCTTGTTATTCTAATCAATCTTTAAGCCTCATTCCCTTTCCACCATAATGATTACCCCTAAGCTTATCTCTTAGAGAATTCTGGAGCCGCTGTGTAAATATTACCAACCTTCCAACTGAATAGACCCATTATATGTGTTATATGTTAGAATATACTAATACAGCTTCCATTTCATTGAATCATACTGTTTTTGCATTTTTCGCAGATTATTTTAGTTTCCTGTTTGTTTTAAAGGAAATAAAAGTACAGTAAAGACAGTTTGATAAACTTGGGGAAATGATTTAATTTAATGAAAGTCGGTTAAATGTTTATTAAGAGACCTAAACACCAGATGCTCAGCTTTCCTATTTCTATGAAAGAGACTCCCTAACAGCCGCTACTCTTTTGCATCTGCCCCCCTGGTTTATGAATAACAAGCAGTTACTTCATTTTGTTTAGCATGTACTGCATGGCTCTTGACTCTTCTGTGGAGGTTTGTTTGACTCATATTATACAAGTTTTAGAAACTACCAAAGATTTACATTGAGTGAATACCCAAGGGCCTAGGTAAGCCAATGCTAGGTTGAGTTATTAACTTAAGCGGCCTTTAAAAAAAAATTACATTTGTACCACCTGGGAATATTTTGAAGTGGTGGTTTGATGTAGACTACAGCTTTGTAGTACAACTCACTTGAATTTATTCAAAGGGGTATTAAGTCAAAAGGAGTGGGGAAAAAATCACTATTCAGATAACCATCATTATGTTCATAATGTGATGAACATTTTCTACACTAGATTATGAATTCGGAGGAGACAGTCCTATTATTGTGTGAAAACATGAGCCTCATTTGAGGACCTAATATTATTAGTGTTTGTGTTTGTTTAAGCTGTCACACAAGGGATAAATGCTGAAAAGAACTTTTTTTTTTGAACAATCCAGTTATCACCCTATGGTTACCATTTACAGGTGTTTTGTTTGCAAGGATCGTTTAAAATCAGAAAGGGATTTGTTGAACATTTCTACATTTCTGCTAAAACAGTAATGATGACTGTTATCATTATGCTTAAAAATAATATACCAGTGAAAATAAAGCATCTACCATCCCAAATTACTGGGGGAAATGATTAAATAAATTTAAAAATACACAATTCCCAGAATATCACATTCATGAAGTCTTTAGTAAAAATGTTTTATCATGAAGATAGTCTGTAACTATCCATAGTGAATATTAGCTATCCTAATAAAGGAATATGTGAAACATTTATTTCAGAATTTCCCAAAAGTATAAAATAATTATAATTTT
>NW_004567106.1:39458878-39616452 GCF_000260355.1 Condylura cristata | reverse complement strand
CTTTAGCTTCTTAGTGCTGTACTTTAACCCGCTGCACCACCAGGGAGGGCCGTAATGCTTACTTTTACTAAAATAGAATGCACTTCAGGTTTCAAGGTTTCAATTTTCTATACTTGAAAAAGCGTGCCATTTGGAGTTAGGAAGTACGTACCTTTTCCTAGCAATATCATTTTGAAGCATGACATAAACAATTACATGTTTTCTCTAACACTCATTGTTTCCATTCAAATAAATATAATGATACTCATCACACAGGTTTCTGTGAAAATTTAATTTTATATATTAATTTTTTGGTATTTTTGGCACATAATAAAATATTCAAATGATGCTACTTTCTCCTCGGATGTACCCCATTTAAGCTATTCAAGACTTACTAAACAATATACTTGTGACCAGCAACTCAAAGCAATCTAATGTAGAAAGAATAAACTAAGCATATCGGGAAGAAAAATTTTCAAATGTTTAGGATATGGCTTCAGATGGCACTAAGTAAATATATGAAAGAGAAATGGATGCATTATTTTAAAAACATCATTTATATTATGAGTGAATCGCTATAATATATTTTCTAGTATACTATATTATCTAGTATAGTATATTTTTTGTAAAATATCTAGTATAGTATATTCTCTAGTATACACTGTAATACTATAGTAAATTGATGTACAAGCTATTTTTCCACTCAGAAAGATACAATAATTCATTCCAATCACCTTTAGAATTCTGTTTTCAGTCTAATACACAATATAGAGTAAGCAGTTTTCCATTATTTCTGTCAAGTTTGTTCTTAATCTAATCAAAGCAGGTGAAACAGAACAGCTATATGTATACATCTATGTTTATCTGTGTATATACTTATCTACATATACGTTCATTCTATTAGGGTTCTCTAGAGAAACAGAACTGGTAGATTATATGCAGATATCAAAGGAGATTTATTATTCACTTTGTATCATTGGTCCACTCATAATATAAAGAGACTGTAAGGACACCAAATCTGCTTTGTCAAGTGATATAGTGTATTCTTAATCTGAAGGGCTAAGAATCTGGATCTGTGATGTCAGAGGAAAGAAAACATGATTATGTAAGCTGAAGAGGAGAGAAAGTGAACTGACCCTTCTTCATCTTTTTATTCTATTCAGATCCTCCAATCCAAGGATTGGATGATACTTGTCACTTTGGCATGGACAGATTTTGTTTATTCAGTCTGCCAATAAAAATACTAATCTCTTTTACAAAGACCCTCATTTATCAGTTATCAGGAAACATCTTAACCCACTCAAGTTTAAACAAAAGCCTTAACCATCAGACCTATTTTCATATCTATAATTATCTCTAGCATCCCATAACTTGCTACTGATAGATATATAACTATCGGTGTTTCTTATAGTTAGAAAAACATTAAATTCACTTTAAAACTAATTTGTTTGCAATATACATGAATAATAAGGACAAAATAATGTTTACTTAGTTTTGTTGCAAATTTGCAAGAAATTTGAACATTTACCCTTAGACACAAAGCTAACCTTGCTTTAAACTGTTTTAAATTCAGGACATCTGTTCCCATCAAATTTTGAATATTGCTGACATTGTAGTTTTAGAAATTTTCTTCCAATGCACTACTAACATAAAATTTGCTTAGATATGCATATTTTAAACAGAACCAGAGCTGTCATAAGTTAACAAAATCAATTCTTTTAAATATTTATTTTTATTTATTTATGCATACAAAAACTGGCGTATAGGCCCAAGGTGCATGCTCTGAGAGGATTCACTGGAAACAGAAGAGGGCAGGGAACAGGTGATCTACTGAGATACACTGCTGAGCAGTGGGTGAGATAGGAGATATCTGTTGCACCATGTGGGTTACCTCCCTGGACAGGCATCAAACTCAAGCCAAGGTGACTGATGTGGTGGCAGGGAATAACATGATAGCAGGAGACTTTAATGCCTGTGACACCAGGGAGACCAAACAAAACAATTCTTTCTTTCTTTCTTTAGTTTCTTATTTTTTAAAGATTTATTTTTTTATTTATGCTTATAGAACTGAGGTATAGGCCAAAGGTGCAGGGGCAGTGGAAGATTCACCAGATACAGAATGGGAAACAGAACAGGCAGATCAACAAGTACACTGCTGAGGGGAGCAGCAGGCAAGACAAGAGAGGTCTGCTGCACCATGTGGGTCCCCTTCAGGGCAAAGGATTGAACTCACATTTAAGCAGTTGTGACTAGCTTGCAGTGCTGCATCCTAACCAGGGAGGGCCACAAATTAATTCTTTATCATGAATATCTGACTAAGTTTTAAAAGATATTATCTGTATCAATTTTAGGACAGTCTAAGATTGCTTAATTTTTTTAACATGTAAAAAGCACAAGTCAAATGGCTTTTCTTATTCTACTAATAAATTATTACTACTAGATTTATGTTTTGTGTAAATATTGCAGTATGTTAGTTTACTGATGTGATCTCTGACTCCCCCTTCATGTTACTCAGAAAAAGCCCATGCTTCAATGAGTCAGTAATAATATAAGCAGAGGTATATATCTTCAGCAACTGTGTGACAGGATATGGCTAGTTTCAGAAACTGGACACTGGGTAATCCTTGCAGTTTAGATCTGGAAGGTTTATTTCTTTTGAATGATATAAGATTTAAACAGCAAAAAAAAAAAGCAGTACAGGAAAAGATTAAGAGGAAATGTACAGCAATCAGCAATACAACTGAGTATTCACTCTGTGTGTGTATATATATATATATATATATATATATATATATATATATATAGGATGTTGAATAAGAAGGGACAAAAAACAATAGAGAGAATAAGATATTATTTTCCCATCTTGAAAATGATCAAGAGCTGTATTAGGATGAGTAACAGCAGTAAAATGGAAAAGAGTCAACAAAATAAATTACTCTTTTCTTAAGTGCTCTCTATCTTTTCAGTTTTTTCTATAATGGCAATAAATAGCTCTGATATTACAATGAAAGAAGAGTCAACGTTTATTCTCAGCCTTTCTTTTCTATAGGATATGTGGTTTAAAACTCTGTCCCTAACTTTGGGCATCTCCAGTTTTTTGTTTTTTTTTTTTCCCTCTAGAAAGAGAGGCAATTAAAACATATAACCTTGAAAAAAAAAAATTGACTAGGGTAAATTTCTAAAGCCACACACTTCAAGACAAAGTACTATTTTGGAGACCACCAAATATGTGAAACAGCATTGTGGGTACCAAACAAGTTGGACTTATTTTAAATGTGATAAATACTTTAATTTTTAGTGATATCAGTGAAACTTTACTTCCACAAATAAAGCATAAAGAGTCATGAAATGATTGAATTATCAATAAAATAACACATTCTTTTCTCTTATTTGGGGAACATTTTGGTAGGAAAGAAACCGAAGTTACTAATTGTAATGCATATAGTGTAATATGTTCAATTGTAGTGATTAAGCAACAATGTTAACAGAAGAAGGTTCCCCAGAGGATGACATTTGCCTGGAGTAGTATTCATGTGTGTGTGTGCACATGTGTAGTTATAGTAAGAAATATAGCAGACAATGAAAAGAAGATGTTAAAAATGAATTTAAAGTGTGATAACCCATAGTCAGGAAGGCCCAGTAAATGAATACTGCATGTGAAAATAATGAGTTCAGTTGATACATTTTCAAGTTATGAGAACAAGGTCTTTTCAAGTTATACAGGGAAAACAGAATAAGAACATTTGTGTGTTTCACTGTTCAGTGCTTTCCACCATTCTTTGTTTTCCAGATCCCTATGACTTCATAGATCTTACAGGCAAATGTTGCAGTTATTTTGTTCTCACTCTTGTAAACTATGTTAACCACATAACATTGTGTATTTATATTAATCTGTTTCCTGCCAGACAAGCATACTCTGTTCTCTTTCGTCCACCCCCACTACTGACATATAGATGTACATGGGCACACACATTAAAGAAAGATTTATGTTTCTGCTTGATGACTAACCATTAAATACAGCCGTTGGCTATGTGAAGATCACTAAAACATGCACAGGGTTGAATACATTTATATTAAGAGAAGCAACATCAAGTTCAGGAAGTTGCTCCTAGAAACTAGCCATCAAATAGGATTAGCTTAGCTTCACTGGAGATTTTTCCTTAAGATATTAAACTTTCTTTCTTCCTCTGAAGATTATTATGTTGCACTTTAAATATGCAGAGCTAACTGAATAAAATAACCTGCTTGTCTAGACATTGCCTAATAGACCATGGGGAAGGGGGGAGCTAAAGGGGGAAGTTTTGTAACAGAATAATATTTTCAGAATAAAGTATTAGTTAAATCCACATTTACACTTGTGGACAAGGATTGATTTTCAATATTACATACAAAATAGAGGACATGCCACTTCATAAACCTTATTTATAAAATAATGCATTTCTAATTTTGGAGAGATTAGGTACAATTAAGTAAAAGTAGACACATAGCAGATTTACAGAAAATTAAAAGAAAGAACTATGTTACTCTACTATTAATATGCATTCAAATAAAATAGAACTGAATTTTCAGGAGAAAAATCTTAGTTCACCAAAATTAACTCCACTTTACTGTCAGTGCTGTTCCAAAAACCTTAGTATGTTCAAAAAGACTTGAAGAATACTACAGAGCTTGTATGTATCTTATTGGGTTTTTAACTCTTATAACAAACCCCTTTGTTCTGCATCATTTGAGCACTCACACTATTGGCAACTGTAACACAGACCTAGCAACTTTTTAATTCTGTGTATTTTCCAGCATTTTTTGTCATTTACCTGACAGAAAAGTATATTATAATGCATGAGTAAGCATAGCTTCATGTCTGTAGTATCGATGTAGGAATATTGTCTACTAGGTTAACTGGAAGACTTTCATTGTGAAAAACATGTAGTAAGATGTGAGGTATAGTCGTGTGAGAAAGCAATCCCATGTTTAAAATATATTAAAGATAAGATAACTAGAAGCAAGAAATAATGGATGGAATAGGAGAATTTGGAGAATGGATGAAGAATGAGTTGGGATGTAATTGGAACTGTTTCTCTGAGAGAGAGAGAGAGAGGAAAGAACATCCAAGAAATTCTGTTATGTTTAGTATTATACCCATTTGATATTTTCAAGAAAATTCATAGGATGAGTTGATTTTAATGTGACTACATCTGTAAATACAATATTATTTGGTAACATGAAGCAACTATTTAAAAGATAAAACCATCTTACACAAATATGAAACGAATGTGTCCAAATGTTGTGTTTAAAACTTTTATCAGTAAGGGAGGCACTCAAATGTTACAACTGATTTAAAAGAGAATTCAAGAACTGCATTAATATAGTGAATCAGGAATGTCAGATGGATTTATAAGTAGACGGAAAATTGACATTTTTTTTCCATTAGAGGGAAGGGAAATCAATTCTTCCTTCACTAAAGAGAATTTGCATATGGAAAATAATATTTAATACTATAAACTTATAGAGACAATCTGGAGGGCAAATTAGGATAACCACTTATCACTTTTGCCTATTTAAAATCCTTTATGACTTTCCTGGCAATAGGTACCAAGTTCATACTGGCTTTGAAATTAGAATTTAGAACCATGCTGTAAATATGTCATATACCTATATTTTTAGGAAAAAATATGAGAACAAAACCAAAATGTTGTCGATTTAACATTTTTCAATTTTACAATGTTTTTTGATATAGTAAATGTCTTCAGATTCTGCTATTATCTATAGCTAAATAAATGTTTTAATTATTATTTTGAAAATATTGGTAAATATTCTACTTTCTATTCTTACCACATTAATAAAATTGCCAACCGATAAATGAAATGCCATTAGCATAATTTGTTGTTCTTGTTTCTTTGGAATGGAGATAAAATTAGAAAAACAATCTTGATAAAATAAGAATATAGAACATTCAGTATAGGGGACCTAGAATTGACTTGTTTAAAGTGAAATTCTTATTCCCAGATTCTCATTACAGAGTACTAGAAAAGTCTCACTAATTTATCTAATGAGTAGGTATTGAGTTATGCCAATTTAAAAAAATAATAATAATGTAAACTTAGCAATTGGATATCCACTTTGTTAAAACTATACAATTGTTCTTATATTTTCTGTGAAGTTCTTTAGTAAAATGAACTAATCATCAATTTGAAATTTAGATGATAAGTGTTTTAAAGGTTTGTAAGTACATTATAAATATATTTGTGGTGCTATGCTAATACCTACTGATTTTCAGTTCCAATACAAAGGACATGCATTTAAATAACACATCTAAAATAAAAGTAGATTACAGCTATTCTGAAGAGGAAAAAAATAACACCAAATACTCTGACATTCATTGTCTGATTAAAGACTTAACACTGTCTTTTAACATGTATACCAATCTAAACTCATACCTCACCACATCTTGAGAATGGGTTACCAAACTGTTTCTGGTTTGCTTCATCTAGGTTAGTAACACTTTCAGCTCAAGTATGATGTATACCCCAATTAAAGTGATGTAAATGTAGGAAGTTTAGTCTAAGAATTGTGTAATTTTTCTTGTTTTGTATTTTGATGGTACCTAGAAAATGAGATTAGTCACTTCAAAATAGTTTTCTGTCATTTCTTAGGTGATTTACTATGTGTAGATATTAAGTTTTAGTTGAGGATTGTACCAAATAAATCACTAGGAGTCAATAGAAACAAATTTCCAGAAAGTGACTTAGCACATATACCAAACACCAGAATAATCTGAAGTGTTAATTTTAATTAGGTTTCCAGATAAGGCATACATTATTTAACTTCTTGCTTCAAATTGGCCATGGAGAACATATATTTTATGACTTGTTAAGGACAAATTACTACGATTTCCCAGCAAAGATCAAGCATGGTAACATTGTGTGAGAAACACAAATTTAACAATAGAATGCAATACTGAGAACTTTTATACTTTGTCTTACATTGAAAGTAGTAATAACATGGTACAGGTGATAAAATAGCTCCTGCTAAACATCAAATTAGACACAAAGAAATGTACAAGTTTATTATCATCATTAAATATATTCCCAAGCATAGTGTGGAAATGTTTGTAGTTTAAACCCTTTTTTTTTTTTGACAAGGAAAAAACTTTTTTTTTAATTATTACAAAAGTTTATTTTTACATCATTTTGCACATATTTTTTTTCATTGCGATTGTAATCCCCGCAGGTTTCCCATACCAAATCACCCGTGTGCCACCACCATAGTCCCGTGCATTTCCCTCCCCCCCCCCCGTTTTTAATCCCATTCCCCACTCTACCCCCACAAAATGTCTCTGGTATATGGTTGTTCATTATTTTTGTTATTTTCTTGCCTGGTCCATTATACTCCTGCTATGAGTGAAACCATCCTGTATTTTTCTTTCTCTTTCTGGCTTATCTCACTAAGCATGATCTTTTCCAGCTCCATCCAAGTTGCTGCAAAAGACATGTGTTTCTCTTTTTTGGTTGCTGAGTAATATTCCATTGTATATATGTACCACATCTTTTTTATCCAGTCATCTACTTTTGTGCATTTGGGCTGCTTCCATGTTTTTCCAATTGTAAATAAAGCAGCAATAAACATGGGGCTACAAGTATCTTTTTCAATCAGTGTTTTTGTGTCTTTTGGGTAGATACCTAGGAGTGGGATTGCTGGGTCGTAGGGAAGCTCCATGTTTAGCAGTTTGAGGAACCTCCAAACAGTATTCCATAGTGGTTGTACTAGTTTGCATTCCACCAGCAGTGTAGGAGAGTTCCTTTTTCTCCACATCCTCACCAACATTTGTTGTTGCTAGTTGTTTGAAGATGTGCCATTCTCACTGGGGTGAGGTGGTATCTCATTGTGGTTTTAATTTGCATCTCTCTTATTACGAGTGATGTTGAACATTTTTTCATATGCCTGTTGACCATCTGCATTTCCTCTTTGGAGAAGTGTCTTTTTAGCTCTACTGCCCATTTTTTGATGGTGTTTATTTTTGTTGAGTTTCGTCATAAAACCTTCTTTTTTAAAAATATATTTATGCATACAGAACTCAGGTACAGGCCAGAAGTACAGGGGTGGTGCGAGGTTCTGCCAGAGAAAGACTGGGGAGCAGAACAGGAAGATTGACCAAGTACACTGCTGAGGGGAGCAGCGGGTGAGACAAGAGAGGTCTGCAGTGCCATGTGGGTCACCTTCAAGCCGGAGATTGAATTTACACTGCAGAAGCTGCAGCTAGTTTACAGAGCTGTGCTTTAACTTGCTGAGCCTCCAGCAAGGGCCTTATTAAACCTTTCTTTTTAAACTAGGTGATTATTAAAACTATAGCTACAATAAATTCAGTGGTTCCGACAAAAGCTCTCCCTTTGACAAACTTTAGTCAGATTCCTCTGAGCCCAGTTTTTGATGTGTCCTGATCTTGAGGATCAAAATAGGGGTGGGAAGATCCTCCCTGGACTGTAGTGACTGCACATGGGTGAATTGGTGGTGGGGATTACAATTGAGATGAAAAAATGCACAAAATGAAGAATGATGTAAAAAAAAAAATCTGATCATCCTATCTTTGTTCATAGCAAAAACTCTCCTTAATATCTGCTTTTAATAATTTCTAAGCCTCTCTCGCCCATGTCTTCTCATTGGGTACTAATCTGCCCTTGTGTAGCATATAGGCTATTATCGTGATAATATTCATAGTTTGAGTATTATTTTTGAATAGTTTCCTTATTTAACAGGTCTCAAAATGTTTTTCTTTAAAAGTATATAACTATTATATGTAACAGTATGTAACAAAAGATATATTTGTTATGAACTATTTTAATTCACATTGCTTAACATTGGGTCCTCCCTGGTGGGAGAGCAGGTTGTAGCGCAGCACTGCAGAGCTTGCTGCAGAGCTGGCTTCCGTGTGAGTTTGATCCCCCTGTCTCGCCCGCTGCTCCTCTCAGCAGTGTACTTTGTCATCTGTCTGTTCTTCGACCCACTCTGTCCCTAGTGAATTCTCTTACTGTCCCTGCACCTCTGGCCTGTATCCCAGTTCTGTATGCATAAATAAAATAAAATATATTTTTAAATTGCTTAATATTTAAATATTTTCTGAAAACAAAGTCAATACACATCTTTTAAATTAAAATTTTATTTTCTGCACAATTTATCCAATCCCTTCTCTTTTCACTTCTGGTGATCCTAATTTGTTTTATAGTCCTGGAGTTTATTTTGTTATATTTAGTTTATCTGGAAATGAATTCATTTCGTGTTTGTTTCCCTTTGTCTGACTTACTTCTCTAAGTATAATTCATTCTCATCCACCCACTTGCAAATGGCAATATGCCAAGGATTCTATCTTTTTTATAGCTGAGTTGTTTTCCATTGTGTGTGTGCATGTGTGTATCACATCTTCTTTATCCATTTAACTGTTTATGGACACAGGTTATTTCAACTTACTGGCTATTTAAAATACTACTAAAATAAACATGGGAGTAGATATGTCTTTTCAAATTAGCATTTTGTATTTTGTATATTTCAAATTTAAATGCATTATTTTACTTACTTTTTTTTAAATTGAAGTAGCATTGGTTAACAGTACTGTATATAATTCATGTGTATAAGATAACACCTCTCCTAATGACCAATGTATTTTAAAATCTCAAAGGTAACTTGATTTTTGAGCCTCATTTCCCAAGAGAAACTGTATCAATATTTGATAGAATTTTTAAAGTTCTTTTCCTCAAATGCATTTTTGTTTGATTTTTTAGTAGGCTGGTATTATGATATATATTTAAATAATGCTATGGGTTAATAGAAATTGCAAGTAGTCACAGAATTAAAATACAACCTGTGTAAAATGCCATTTTAAAAATGTCTGATATATGCACTCATTGACTAACTAAAAGTCCATAAAGGGTTGGAAAACAGTTGTCAACTTTCAGTTGTCAAAACTGAGAATTTTATATTTTATGTTATTTTCTCATCCAAGAAAAATTATTTTTCAATATTATGTCACATACATATAAAATAAGACAAAATTTTATAAACTTGTAACAGTGCTATAAATACATTATCTTTCATGTTTCCCATAGACAGTAAGTTGGCTTGATATGTATGTGGCATGAAACTATTGAGATAACAAAAGAATAAACAAAAATACATGCCTTGTGAATATACAAGCAAGATTCCCAGTCACCCACACTAAAAATTACATAACAGTATCAGAAAAATGTCTTTAAAATGACCGATTTTAATAAGAAATGAATTCAGTAAAGAATGGTAGTACTACAAACCATTTCTGAAATATGCATTTCATACACTAATTAAACTTCTCAAAGCACATTGTGTGTGTTTTTTTTTTTTGCCTCTGTAATACAAAATACATTCACATCTTGTAAAATATTTAGTATATGTAAGATGTAATAGGATGGCTGTGCTGCTGCCAAAACAGAATAGGCACAAAGATGATGCTTTATAAGTCCAAATAACACAAAATCATTGCCTGTGAAGAATCCTGGGGGTTACATTTATGGGTTTGGTGATTGTGGCGGTAGGGAGAAAATTAGGTAACAGTCTCATTTTTATTTTAATGTTCCATTTAATTTTTAAAAAGTTCAGCATTTTTATTTAAAAAATAAAATATAAATTCAAATTCTTAGTATGTCTTTGATTAACATTTAACATAATAATGATGATATGTTGGTCTCTATTGCTCTACCTATCATCTTTCCAGAAGATACTTTCATTGTGTGATAATAGGGTTATACCAAGGAATTAAGTTTCTTCTACTTAACAGGAGTCCCAAGCATCTTTTTTATTTTCATTTAAATGCTATACACTTGAGTCTATAACCTTTACATTCTCACTGTTATCATTCAGTCCCACCCCATACAATTTAGTTCTGTGGTTGTGGGTAATTTCAAAAGATTTATATAGTCTATATAGTCTATATATATATATATATATATATATATATATATGTACATATACATATATATGTACATATATATATCATATATGGATATATAAAAATCTTTTGATTTATATAAAGATATATTTTTCCCCAGACAACTTCGAATGACTTCATTTTTGTGACTTCCAGATTGATAGATTGATGCTGGCTATTACTGTAACTCTTCAAGTTGACATCATCTTAGCCTCCTCAATAATTCTGACCTTTATTTATCTTCACTCTAGATTGACCACCCAGTAATGCAAACCCACTTGGGACTTCATCAGTTCATCCACATTCAACAATTCAAACTTTGTACTTGGCGTGTATAATTATACTTCCTGTCTTGTTTTCTTTCCCATTTCCTTAGGCCTGCTAAATCTCTTCTCTAACTTTAGTGAAAATTTCACCAAATAAGAGTTAGTTTTACTTTCCTTTTAATTAATTCTCCTTGAATACATTTTTTTTTAAAGATTTATTTGTTTATGCATATAAGAACTGGTATAAACCAGAGGTTACAGGGGGAGGGGGAGAGGACTCACTGAAGAGAGCAGGGAGCAGAACAGGCAGGTCTGCTGAAATGCACTGCTGAGGTATGCAGTGGATTAGGCAGGAGAGATCTGCTGCACCAACTGGGTTAGCTCTCTGGCTGGCCAGGGATGTAACTCCTGCTTTCAGAGGATGGAGATAGCTTGATAGCACTGTCCTTATTAACCCTTGTGTCACCAGGGAGAACCCTTAATAATTTTATGTACACATATATGTGATTTTCTATGGACTTTTGTTCAGGCACTTTTTTAAAATCACCTTTAACAGGAAGTCACCTTTTCTATACTGGTCAGATTATGTATATTGATTGGTTTAGTGGTAGCTATCTGAAGTCCTCTGGCTGTTTGCTTGCATTCCAAGTCTTATTCTTTAGCTACCCACTGGGTATGTGAGCCCAAATATCTGTTGGATAATTTTTCTCTTTTCTTAGGCTAGTTCTCACTTTACTTTTTAAATTTTACCTGCAACATGAACGTAACTAATAAAACTCAAGATCCCTTGAACTGCCTGGCTTGACTGGAACACATGGCATGTCTTTACCTGTAGGGATCACACGGTTTTAAAAGAAGTTTGCCACTTCTCTAATTAACCTTTTTGTCTATTCCAATTATTCTTAAACTTGAGTTTAAAGTTACTCAAGGACTCTATGGACAAGAAATATATTAATTATAACTGATAATTTGGGGTGGGGGACAAACAAATGCAAAATTAATTGAATATATGCAGATAAAAGTTTGAAATCTCTAGTTGTTAAGAAGTTATGCTGCTGGAATTCCATGTGGCTCATTTTGTCCTTGAAACTTATGAACTAAAAAGAGAGGTTATCAAAATGAAATACTTTTCAGTAATCAAAAAAGAAATTCATGCCATTTCATGTCATGTGCAGCAACATGGATGGAGCTGAAAGGGATTATTCTCGGTGAAATAAGTCGTAAGAAAAAAGAAAAAAATAATGGATGGATTCACTTGTTGGATGGATATAGGCAAACTAAAGAGGAAAACACAAAAGACTAAACTTGCAGGAAAACTATTGATCTCAGTCATATAGCAGGGGATGAGAAAGAAGATGATTCAAAATAGGGGAGCAAGGTGCACAAAGGAATGTGTTGATAATTCATGGGTGATCTGGTGGTAGGAAATTTATGGGGACTACACCTGAGTGTATGAATCAAATATTGTACAAAAATGAACAATGTAAGAAAAGAAAAAAACTAATAGGAAAAGGAGAGGTTACCTCTGTCATATATACCCACTGTATGATGGTAGAACCCCCATACTCACAAAATATGTTTCCACTTGAATGCAAAGAGTGGAGTGCAAAAATAATTTCACCATTCTATACCTATTCTATGAAGCTTATGTACCCTAACAGTCAAGCATTTCATAAATAATAAATTATTCTTTTGGAAGAGTTTTTTTTATATTATTCTTATCCTTCCATTATCCTCTTACCATTTCTAAATTGAGGTCACAAAACTTCTTAGCTCACTTCTTTCTCACAGAAGTTGGAAGAACCACAGTTTAATTTTCAGAGGCTCATTAGGCCCTTTGGCGAAGAAGGAAGCAGGGTCTGGGAGTTGTTTTCTGTAAATTTTACTAACTACTGGACTATGCTAAAGGTGATTTCTTAAGGATGTTGACAAAAATAATAGATTCCAGAAATATATTGGAGACAGAATCCAAAAAAAAAAAAAAAATAGAAATGTTATGATTGGAAGATGTCAAAAGAAATAAAAGAATCAGGATGAACTTTCAAGTTTTTGGATAGTCTATAGTACATCAAGGAATAGGTACAGAGTTTTGATTTGGAGGTGTTTCTTCTACATTAGCAGAGAGGACATTAACGGAGGGTATCAAAATGAGAAGGTGAAAGAAGAAAATGGAGTTAATTTTCTTTGAGGAGAGTATTTAAAAAAATTATTTCCCAATGCATTTGTCTGGCTTCTGATTAGCATACTATTATTTCCTCAAGTCCTTATGATAAGCAAAAGCTTATTGTAATCTTAGATTCACTGAAAAGTAATTATGCTATTTTAAAGTTTAAAGTTATAACATTTACTAGAAATTAATATATCTTATGTAACTGCAAGAATAGAAAAAAAATAGACTTCTGCTTAACAAATAATTTTGAGCCCTAAATTATTTAAGTCTGTTCCATTAACCACAACTCCAAATTCTATGGACACTCAAAGGATATGTGATTTTTTTTTCACTTTGCTAGAAATTGTGGAAGCATTATAGTTTTCGGCACTTTATGTTAATATACATAAAATAAAGCTAGGAACTGGTCAGGACAAATATTTCCTAGCTCTGGGAATGACATATATCTCTTAACTGCCCAGGGCCCTAATTAGACAGAAGGAAGGATAAAGTATGTTGCTGCAACATGCATGTAAATCTTTGCTACTTGTGTCTTTACTTGCTGTTTTTACTCTGAAAAATCAAGAATTTGAATCATGTGTAGATTTACTCTATTTTCCTTTGACTTAAGATTTAAAGCAAAATCTCACCATTTAACAAATTTAAAAAAGTGAGTCAATGAATGGTGTCCATGCCATAGAAAGATAAAAGCAAAAGTACCCTTATAGGTCCATTCTAATTGCTCTACAGTTATAGCAGGGTACTCAAGGGACTTATCAATATATCAGTGTGTCTTCCAGGAACATTAGATCAACTTTCCTTTCCCAAGTAGGATCATTTTGCCAGACCAAGTGTTCTGACCTTTATACTACCCCACCACCTTGTCATCCTATCTGCCACCACTTTGCTTTCTCCAGCTGTGTTGCAAGAAAACCCTTGAGATACCTGCACTGTCATTTCTGAAAAAAAGTTTTTAAAAAGAACAACATATCTGATGCTAAAAATTGATAACTTTACTAATTTTTATTGGCTAAAATGTATATATTTAGGAATATATTCAATGGAACCCATAAAAAAATAATTTGTTCACTTATATTATACCTTGTCAATTTTGAGCATTACAATTATTCTACACTGTTTTGTGCAAGTTAAATACAAAAGAAAAATATAAGTTATGCACACATATATTTGGTTTGAGGTAATCACATTTATAGAGTTTAATTCTTAGCACAAAATAAGTCACTTAAATTTGTTTTTGTTTTTGATATATGTGTGACAGAAGGATAGAATAGCTTCACAAATGAGAGTAAAATATTTAGTTACTTTTAAAAACATTAAGACTCTCTTAAATCTGTCCTTTATCTGGAAGGCCCTGAAAACTGATCTGGTGGCTGAAATATGTGAAACCTATCTCAATTTCTGGCTTTGACATACCCCACCTGTAGCAGAGATTATATCTTACAACACAGTGAGGACAAGTAGCTAAAGTGATACTGAGTGATCTGTAGTCAATGGAATACTGACATGATTAAAAACAATCAGTGAAAAAATTCTTCCAGAGACATAATACTAGTGTCTTATTGAGAATAATGCTATATGAGATATTTCCATTTCAGCAGTTTTAGAGATACTTTTCCTTAAATACAGTCTCCATTAAACTCCTGGAAATAAAATATTTCAGTATAGAAAAATTGTTCTTTGTGGCTGTAATAATGTTTATATCCCAATAAAGGACAAAACATTTTAGAACTGAGTAGAGAAGTAGTGTTGCAAATATTTTAGTAAACAAAGAAAAATAGTGGCACAATTCATTGACAAAAGTTTCATCATTGTTAAGAACTTTTACAAATATTTCCTTGTTCTTCTTAGTAGATCCTACATTTCTGGTACTTTGATAATAAGATATTTGATCTGTGGTAGGGGTAAGTTCACAGTTATATTTTTTCAAAGAAAGTACAAGCTGTTAGATAGTAATTTTAGGAGCTATATTTGGACCATATACTTTTTTTTTTTTGGTCGCTTTCTACCACTACTTCTGATATTTTTATATAAGTAAATAAGATGGTATGCTCTTATTAGTGTAAAAATTAGCAACTTCAGGGTGGGAAAAAATAAAATAACTGCTCTCCTTATTTGATCATTTGAAATTAGGAAGAGCACACCTCATTTTATTTATTTTGTTTGAAGCAGAAATAAACTTTACATAATTTATATTTGAGAGATGCCTTTTCTGCATTTAACTAATGATCATATATTGTGTGTGAATTTGTTTTATAAAAAATACATTAAAGAGAAATAGTTCCAAATAATGCCATTACACAATTAATCATTGTTTATTTTTCTGTGAGGCTAATGTTGTATTTAGGGAAATTTCATTTTTTTATGTTAATAGTAATTTGAATAAACTTCTGATGAAAGAGGCAAACAAGATACTTTTTCTGGTCATATTCTTAAAGACAAGAAAACAAAAGTAGTCCTTTCTACATATTTTATACACCAATTTTCCTAAAGTAACTTACTTCTCATACAAGGGAAGATGCTTTGACTGATTCTGTTGTTTACTGAGCGTATCATTCAACCTGGTGGTGTATATCCTCTTATTGGTTATGTTTCTTTACATGTGGATTTTTATTTTCTTTTCCCATTCTTGTTTTTTAATACTCTTTGTTATGAATGTAATGTTGCCTTACAACACTGTATATGATTTAGGGGCATAGGTTGATAGCTTACTCACCTCTCTAACTCTACTCTCATAACATATTCCCTGATACTGTTAACTTGATTTTTACAAGTGCTATGTAAGTAATCTAACAATAGTTCATAATCAGTTGTTGTTTCAAAGAGTTTTCAACCAGGGGCAATGGCAAATCTGCTCTCCCCCAAACTTTAAAAATGTCTCAGTGTATGTCGTTAGGATTGTCAATAGACAAGGAATACTTCTAGCATTTAGGGGGCAAAGATAATAAGCCAAAGTGCAGAGGAAACTTCTATCAAAATGCTTTGGAATAGTGGTGAAAAATAATCAGCACAAAACCCAAACAAATATTTGTGTTGATGATAGTACCATCACTGTAAGCTTACTCTCTGAGCATTATTTTATACAGTAATTAAAATTTGGGTTTTTGTAAATGCATTATTAGCAGGTCATGAAATAAATGCAATGTGCTATGACTAAGACTTTAAAATAAAGGTAGAACAGATAATATCAGATTATACTGTGTACAAGTTTCATAAGTATTTTTATGAAAATCTTTTAGATATATACTTAGGTAAAATGTTTATATATACTTAATTACCATGAAGTGGTACTGCTCTGAGAGTTAGTATCAAAAAAATTTATTAAGACCAATTACCTAATCTACAAGCTTTTTTGTTTGTTTGTTTGTTTGTTTTTCATTACATTCTGTCTGGGGAATCTTAGGCAATGAAGTTTTTCCTAGCGCATTAAATCAGTCACCAATGATCTATGCAAGAATTATCTATAAGCCAGTAACTTAGTGTTACTGAGCATATTTTTAGTGAAATAGTCAAGAGTACACTAATAGTTGAAAACAATAAAATTGTGTGTGTGTGTGTGTGTGTGTGTGTGAATCCTGATAAAAGGAAGATCAATATAGAATTGAATAGTGAGAATTTTGAAGTAGATTTTAAATGAACTTCATTTTAAATAAAGGCTGGAATTTTCTTTGAGCAAGTAAATGGAAGTAAATTTTTCCTGAATAAGGGAGCAGAAGAATATTAGTTTTGGAAACTTTACTTATTTTCTTCATTTATTTATGAAAATAACCTGGAAAAATGTACCTTACTGTTTTTTATTTGAAATAATTTTTTAAATTTTTAAAACTTCATATATTATTCACAAATAATTTCTTAAAAATGGAAACTAATCTTCGAGTGACTTGTTTTAGGGATAGCAGAATCTGGCAGCAAGTGATTTCACTACCCAAAATAATATAATGATGTGTTGGAGTGGTCTGCCAAATAATGCCTTGGTATTTCCAGTTACTTTTCAACACATGAACAATTAGCCTTTGCATAGCCTTAACATAATATTTTGAGCTTAGTAAATAGTCAGTATTGTTGAATGGATGTATGAATGAATTGGAATTCACTATAGAAATTAAATGTCTTCAGTGTATTGTAAATATACCTTATCTAACTATAGAGCTCTTTAGAACTCCATAAGTATAATAAGCTCTGGAAAATATATTAATAATTCTATTTTTAAGCTTCTTAAAAATACATGAAACTCTCATTTGTTAGTGATCATTGTCTGAATAATTCCATGCATTTATTTTTAAATAAGCTCATGTTCATGTGTGAAGTAAAGACACACTTAATATTTGTTACAGGTATTTCACAATGTTTTAGCCTTGAGTATTTAATTCCAACAATACTATTTCAATATATGTGCACTGTCTTGATGAATCAATATTTAGAAGTACTGATCTAAAGCAGCTGTCAGAATTCCTACATTATGAGACAGTTAAAATTATCTTATAAACTCTTCCCCCTAAAACTGCTGCTTCTATAATCCCGGTGCAAATCACTTTAGAATCAACAGCTGAATTGCATTCCAGTTATTGTGGTAAATATAAATAGAGAGAAATAAAATTAACTATAACCTTCAATAAGTAGTCTGATATGTGTATGGAACTTAAGAAATATTTGTTTTGTATATAATGATTAATGAAAAATTTATTTAAAGTATACATACTTTCATATTTAATCTATAGTCTTAGAAAATAATTTTAATAAAAGGATATATGTAAGTATCCAGAATTTATTTATTCTAGCAAGACTTATAGTAGATATTTATTTGTAAGTAACATTTTACATTACAAAATTATAAAAATTTATATATATCTGAGAGCTACATTCATGTTATTTTGCTTAAAGCATTTTATGGTTTTCTTTTATATGAGTAAAACACTTATAGGAATCCTATTATTAAATTTTCATTTTCAACATTTTTTTCTTTCATTCCTAGCTGATCACAAAAATAATCTCTAGAAATGTATTATAATTAAAAACAAGTGTCCTGCACTCTAGATCTATTCATATAAGTCTGGTCTATATGATTAATTACCTTCCAGAAATTGCTCAGTCACTAGTGAAGGACTCTGTGTCCAATGAACTACATATACTTTTTCATGCCTGTCCTGATCCTTTACTAAGGAGGTAAGTCAGATAGCTAGGTTTGTAGCACATGTAATTCCAGGCCATAGTTTTCTGGGCTAGGGGTGAGTACCTAACCCCAAGAAAATCATCCATTTAAGGTAAAAAAAAAAAGGATTCATTTCTTTCTAAAGAATTTTATATAGGTTGATGGTGGACTCTGGTATTGAATGGCCATTGCTTGTAGTCCTGGTAAAAGCAAAGCCTGGGCAAAATGAATTATCTTGATGAGAAACTCTGAATTTGATAGGAAAACTTTACTGCTGAGAAGTGAATATCAATAACAGACAAAGCACACCAGAAATGAAATAGCTGCACAGTACAAAAAGAAAAAGAGGAAATATGTTATTGTTTCCTATAATTTCTGCATAAGACTTGACTATACTTCCTTCATTTTAACTTCAGCTTGTATATTAAAAAAGCTTCTGTTACCATTATTGTTCTGTATAGGGTTCGGTTAGTGAAAAATAAATAACTTTGATACTCATTATCAATGATGAGCTATATCACTATACAGTCCTTTTTTCTGTATGTTGTAAACAACAAATAATCTATTTGTAGATTTAACATTGTTTTTGAGAAGATATTGGATAAAGTCATTTAGGATATCAAGTAGTTTTGAGGACTTAAAGAATTGTGATGCAGACCTCTTTTGCATATGATACCTTACAAAAATAGGTAACCTCTAGTAATTAAATAACCTGTTGAAATCTGAAGGCAGAAAAGTACAAGGAGGATATCTTAAAGAAGTTGTCTCATCATGAAAAGCAAGGAAGTCCAGACCAGTGACCAAAGTAAATTCTAGACCTGGGATATCATTGGAACAACTTGGTTTTAAACATGTTGTGAGGCTCTGACAAAAAATACCTAGTGACTTATCTGTGCTAATATTTTTATTAGTGAGTATTTAACACGGTGTTTTGGGGGTGGTAAAAAAAGACACATGAAACTAACCTGCAGTGTAGAACTTGGAAAAAAAGACCCATGAAACTAACCTGCAGTGTAGAACTTGGATGATATTAACCGAGCAACAAACGGGAAGAGGCTACTCTTTCCATGCCACCTTCCTCTGATTATGTTTTTAGACAAGCAATAATATCAAAATAGTATTGAGTGGAAAAGTGTTCACATCTGGAGTGTAAGGGGGTCCCTTTTGTTCCATATCCTCACCAACACTAGTTGATTTGGGGATTTTCAATATGGGTTATTCTCAAGTGTAAAGTGGTATGTCATTGTTTTGATCTACATTTCCTATTGTCCACTGATAATGGACATTTCTTCATATATCTGTTGGCCATCTGCATGTTTTCTTTGAAGAACATATCAAACAATGAAGTGTTTTTTTGTTTGTTTGTTTTTTGTTTTGTTTTGTTTTTTTAAGATTTATATATTTGTGCATACAGCACTGGGATACAGGCTAGAGGTGCAGGGGTGGTGAGAGGATTCACCAGAGACAGAGTGAGGAGCAAAACAGGTAGACTGATGAGGTACACTGCTGAGGGGAGCAGCGGGTAGGTCAGGAGAGGTCTGCCGCACCATATGGGTCACCTCTGGGGAGGCAGGGATCGAACTCATGCTGAAGTGTCTTTAACTTCTTAGTGCTGTGCTTTAACCCACTGCGCCACCAGGGAGGGCCCCAAACAATGAGGTTTTTAAATATATATTCAATGGTAAATGTATGAATAATTTTGATATTTAAAGCTAATTTTACATTTAATAGAAACTTTGTTTTTGAAATTTAACTTCTTAATTAGTCTCAATTTAGTTAAAGAGCATTTATTATAATTTGTGCTCATCCTATGTTTTTAAAGTATATCAATACTTTTGAAATTCAATCGTGTTTTTAAAATATTATTGTATTGGAACCAACTTATGTTGACTTGCAAGGCTCAGTAGCTAAACTTTCAGGAATTTTACCAGGAAGGTATTAACATATCCATTACCAAAAATTAAATTATATGAATGTATAATTAAATATATGTAGAAGGAAAAAAGAAAATTTATTTATCTATATTTTTCCTTCTTAATTTTGAAGTATAGTGTGTGTTAGTACAGATGCATACTATTTTATCTATGTATGTATATGTGTATATACTATACTATCAAGTGAAGTTAGTCATTTTTACTTAATTGTAATATAATTTTTCTAACTGTGATTTTTTGCACTTTAAAAATGTCTAATATATAAAAACATAGTTCACTAACAATAAGAAGGAATTCTGAAGTTCTATTTTCAGATTAAGAGAACAAACATCTCTATGCAGTCTAACATGTGGCCACTAGTTTCATATGACTACTTAAATGGAAAATAATTTAATTTTCTCCTCTCTCCATTCACATCTCAACTGCTCACTAGCAATATGAAACTAGTGGCTACCATATTGAACAGGACAGGTGTATAATATTTCCTTCAAAATAGGAAGTACTTTGAAAAAGCCCTGGGATAATCTTAATATTATAATTTAGATCAGAGCCTGAGGAACAAATTAGGCCTCCATATGTAAAAGTAAATAAAGTTTTACTGTAACATAGACACTTTATTAATTTGCATGTTGTTTAAGACTCTTCTCATTATAGTGATAGTGTTGAATAATTGGAAAGAAGGTTTATAAGTGTAAAATAGTTAGTAATTGAATCTACAGAAAAGATTTGCTAAGATCTGAGCTAGTACTTTTCTTCTAAGCGCTTCATAATTGACAAAACAGTCTGGATAAAATACCAGTTTTACAAAAGTGTTTATAATCATTTGTCCCCCTTATTATTGTCCACCTTTCACTCCTCTATTTTATGTTGCTTCATATATTTCTTTACATCCATAGTAAAACTTAAAATATCTTTCAGAATTTCTTAGTAGTAACTTGATAATGAAAAGAAGCTTTAGACCTAGAATCCTAAATACTTTTATAAGTTTTTAGGTATCCTGACATACAATAAATATACACTGATGTTTCTAACAAAAGTCACAGAGATTATTATTATCCTGACATCTGCATTTGGAATGTGAAAAGGAAACAATCTTTCTGTTTTATGAATCTGAATATAGAGGGACATTCTCCATAGATGAAATCCCTCACATATATCCTTTTATTCCTTTCTTTTCAGGAGAAATTTTATATTTCCAATATTGATGCATACTATGGTGTTTCTTTTTCCACTTCAAATAGATTTATTTATAAAAGCTTACACTTAGAATTTTTTCATTTTTTATGTAAAATCATCCCAAAACCCTCCTCAGTTTTTATGTAATAAAATGAGAAATAATTAATTTGAGCTCACATGGAAATATATCTACATAAAAGATAGTATATCTATAAAAATACCATCCCACTAGGCTAGGCTAATTTCAGTTAAAATTTCTAATCAAATGTAGTTTTGAGCTTCATAGTAACTATGGACTATGGACTATGGAGGCTTTGGTGGAGACTGACTATGGAAATAATGCATGGAGGGGACCTTCTAGCCCCCAAACATACAAACAATAATATATCAATTAAACAAAAAATACTGCTTTTAAATTAGCAGCAATGCCCCACTGATAAGAAAATCAACTAGGTTTTGCCAGGAATTAATTTCTTTGACTCATTGTGAATCAAATAATTTGCCAAATAGTTGGTCAGACCCTTTACTGAGTATCATTTATTCATTTCACCCTGCGTTCAAAAAATAACTGAGATGATAAAATAGGTTATTTCACATAACTAATGCTATTATACACTAGCCAACATTTATATAGCATTCCATTTGGGACAATTGATGACACAGTGTGAACAAGCTCTGTTTCTTGCTAGCTATGTAGTGACCCACAGGTTCAACTTTTCTCTTCCTTTGTTACACATGGGTGAAAAGTATCTTTCAGATAATTATAGAAAAACTAAGTTAATACCCATAAAATCTTTAGAGCAGGATCCTGATAAATGTTCATTAGATATTAGAATGCACTATGTTAATAACAGGGCCAAGAAAATGTGCATTGGAGCTAAGAAGTTTGTCCTTAAATCCTATGTCTGCACTTTTCGTCATGTTAAAATCTCTGAGCCTTCATTTCTTCATCTATAAAATAAATATTTTCTACCTGTCTTTGCAGATGTAGTAAGATTCAGTGACAAAATAGGTAGTATGCTTGGCAAATGACAAATATTTATTAAGTACCAGTTTATATTAACTGAGTAAATTTGAAACTTCAAATTGGCTGGTACTTTGCCATTTTGTCCAATAATTGTACAGTTATTGGCCTATTCATATTTTTCTGAGATATATCTTATAATTTGTATTTTTAAAGATTTATTTTATTTTTTTGCATAGAAGAGCTGGGGTAGAGGCCAGAATTAGGAGTGGGGTGAGAGGATTCACCAGAGACAGAGTGGGGAGCAGAACAGGCAGATTGACAAAGTACACTACTGAGGGGAGCAGTGGGAGAGACAGGAGAGGTCTGCTGAGCATGTGGGTTATCTCCTTGGTGGGGGATTGAATTCACACTACAGAGACTGCCAATAGCTGAAAGATAAGCCCTTGTACCACTAGGAGGCCCCTCAAGGTATAATTTTTAATAGCCAATATGTGACAGATTACATGGACCAAGAGATGATTCAAATATGATAAGTATTTATCTAGAATATAATATTTGCTCATTATTTAAAAAATTTAACTCCAGAGTTACACTCTAATTGTTCTCCAAGTTATAAGCTTCATAAGATTAAGGATCTGGTGTTCTCCTTTTCATTGCTTCCAAACAAACACCATATTAACAAAAATAAATAAATAAATAGATTTTTTTTTAAACAAGTCAAAGAATTGCTGTGAGTTCCTCTGTAGAGTAAAATTCTAACATTTAGGGTGCCTGAGTCTTCTCAGAATGTCATAACAAAACTCATAACCTGGGTGGTTTACGTAGCAGAATTAATTTCAAATACTTCTGAAGAATAAGAAGTCCAGGCTTTCCTTGTGGCCTAGGGGTGAAGTTTCAGTATTATCACCACTACAGCTTTAGTTAAATCCCTGGCCAGAGAGCTAACCCACATATGGCACAGCAGACCTCTCTTGTCTTGCCCGCTACTACCCTCAGCAGTGTATTTCAGTCAATGTACCTGTTTTGCCCCCTCCCCACTCTGTCTTTGGTGAATCCTTTCATCCCCCACACCTCTGGTCTATATTCCAGTTCTATAAATAAATAAATAAATAGATAAGTAAATAAATAACGCAGATTAGGGTTCCAATATAGTAAAGTTCTATGAGTAATCTTTTCTTGACTTGCAAATACTGCTTTTTTGCTGTATCTTCAGATGGTAGTAAGAGAGAGAATATGTAAAGACTTCCTCACATCAACAAACAATTCTAGAATACCAGCATTTTATCTAAAAGTTCAACTCCAACTCAATTCTGACACCCCAAGATAGTATCAGGTACCACAGCAAAGTGATCAGTCTTTCAAGATCACCCTCTACTTTAGATATTGCTGCCTTTAAAACTGACTGATAGGATGTAAATTAAGGGTACCTACAACATAACTCATCAGGTGCAATGAATTTGCTAGAGTGGCTAACATAACTCAACAAACCAGTTATTTACTGGATCACTGATTTATTACAAATGGTATTATTCAAGAGCAGCCAGTTGGAAGATATGTATAGTGCAAAGTATGAAGAAAGAGTGCAGAGCTTCCATGCTACTGTAGGCATGCCACTCTTGTGGTCAGACAAAGCATTCCATAGCACAGGGGCAAGGCTTCTAATGTAATTTATATAAGTACTACTATTCATATCAATATTTTAACATTTAGACATTCCAGAAATGGAAATACAAACACATGGATATATACATTTACACAACATTCAGTACTGACTTCATTTCATTATTCATGTTACCTGTTGCTGTAATGGTTTAGTCGCAGTGATTTGATGGAAAGGATTTATAAACAACACATCTTCTACTCCTGTGCTGTTAACCTCCAGCAGCTTTCTTTGTTTTTCTTTTTTTCCAATTGCAATAATCATGAGCTTAGTTATATGCCACAATGAAACTTTGACTTCACCATTTCCACAAAATGTAAAATCTAAAAATGTATATATGTGTAAATATATCTTTTCTCTCTCTCTCATGTAAAGCTTTTAAAATTACAAAATATGTGGGATAATAGACTTTTGCAGTCCTTTCCTTGATCATATATATTCCTATAGAAGTCCTGATCTTAAGTATTGGTTACCTGGATTAGAAGTCAAGGTAAGGGAGGCCAGAATTAAAGTCAACTAAGTGAAATGAGCTAGTGGAAGGGATGGCTGTTCATCTATTACTGGTAATAATAATAATAAAAAAATCAGCTCTACATTATAATAGATTCCTATTAATCTTACCAAAATTACTATATCAAGTAGACCTCAACAACAAAAATCTTAGTTTTAATTACTGTTATTACTAAGAATAGCCAGACTCTTCAGTTACATTGGATTAGAATAGTAGAATACTTCAGCTATTCTCTTTTGCAGTTTATTTCATGGTCATGTCACTTGAGATAAGTGTGTGTGTGTGTGTGTATACATATATATAGAGAGAGATAGATGTGTATGTGTTCTATGCATATTAACATTTTCTATTGAAAATATTATGATAATAAAATTGGAAAGAAATGACTCAAGGAACTTCTGTTAGCAAAAAAACAAGTAACTTTTTATTACGTTGAAAAATTCTGAAATATAAATTTCTCCAAATTATTGACACTACTAAATTCACTTTATTTTAATACCTTGTGTATCCAAACAAGAAAAAACACCTTTGATTAGTTTAATAGGAAAATGAGTTATTGGAAATTATCTGTATCTGTCGGAATGAGTAGGAAGGTTCCTGAAGCAGGCTGATGAAGAACTGTAAGATGAAAAGGAACCTATACAGTCTAGAATACAGCCAGTATCATCTCATGTACTGAATCTGGTTAGAAAATTTCCTCCGGTAGCAAGAACATTGGATATGCTTAGCTGAGTTGTTAGAATTCCATACAGCTACCACTGTGGTTACTAGATCTGGCTACTTTTACTGCCACCACAATGTTGCAGAGGGTTTGTAAATTGACAGTACAGAAGTGTGGTCCTGGATAAGTCAATCTGACTGGTAAACCAGAAATCCCAACTTCAGACTGAATCAGATGCCTATGTCTGAGCTGCCAAGGGCTTATGAAAATACCCATCTGGCCCTTTCAGTTTCAGCAGAAAGATACTTCACCAGACTTCATAAAGAGTCAGACTGCCCAGTCATAGGAAGAACACTTCAGTGTTGATCAGCAATATCATCTCACTTTTTGTCTTTTACTGGCTTTGATTACTGCTTCTATTTTGGCCACATAAAACGTCAACTTATTGTATTTTTCCCAAGTGAAATAATCAACTTCTCTGAACTTTAATCTACTATTCCAGCTGAGTTTTTTAGGTATTACTGATTTTTTTTTTTACTAATGATTTTTATGCAAAATTTATCTATTTTGAGCATTTCATGGTTCAAAACTTCATTTCATCTTCCTATACAGGGTTAGTTATGTCTGCAATAAAGAGTTGAATTGTACAAAGGTAATATCTTCCTTGTAAGATTACCTTAAATCTGTTGGATTTAGATAGATTGTGATGATCAAACCGATCTATTAGCCAATTACTAGGTAGCCTATGCTTTACTAGGTATTAGGTAGGATCTAGTTTGTAGGGATTCCTCATTGATAGTGTATCATTGATATCATAGAGCAGAAAACTGATTTTTTTTTTTCTGGACCTAGTTTGTTTTTGTTTGTTTTAAAGATTTATTTATTCATACAGAACTGGGGTACAGGCCAAAGATGCGGAGGGTGAGAGCATTCACCAGGAACAGAGTGGGAAGCAGAACAGGCAGATCGATGAAGTACACTGCTGAGGGGAGCAGCGGGTGGGTCAGGAGAGGTCTGCCTTGCCATGTGGAGCTCCTCCGGGGCAGGCGGGGATCGAACTCATGAGGAATTGGCTTAAGCTTCTTAGCGCAGTGCTTTAACCACTGCACCACCAGGGAGGGCCCACCCAGTTTGTTTTTTTCTATGGTACTAGTTCTAGTATATCATCAAATGTAACCTATAATTATTGCTTTCCTTGATATGTTTCCTAAGTAATTGTTTCTTGGTGCCTAAATGAATTTGTACAGGTATTAATACAAGTGTCGAAGACACACACGTACACATATGAACTGCTATCTCTGCTAGTTACAAGCAGAGTTATGTGCAGGAAACTAGTTATGTGCAGCAGTATACCTGAACTCACCACTTCACAAAGATAAATTTTCTAACTATTGATTAAGTCTATGAATATGAGCTCTTAAAAATGTGTTTACTATGCCCTCTTTGCAGTATATATTTCAAGATACATTATAATTCATTATACAAAAATCCCAAATCATTATCTTAAGAGCTAAAGGCATTGTGAGTTATTGAGATAGGAGTTACTTAATGGATAGATCTTTTTGCATTCTCAAATGTGCCAACACAGTCTCAAAAAAATAACTGCAGTTCTTTTATTCAACCATACCTAGAAAACGTCTCAGTACTAATTCAATTTCAATAATTCCTTTACTTTATATTTTTGATCAAGGTACTCATTAATAGAAAGGCATATCTAATGAATATATAAAAAAGTTGGATTTATGAATATTAGCAAGTAGCTTAATCATGGAAAGAATTTAAGAAAAGACAAATATTCATGGAAATAATCAAATTTGAAAAGAGAAATAAGAAACATAATTATTTTAAGTTCATTGAAGGGTCTTATAAGATATGGTACAAAACAGTGTCATGATAAAGCATATTGTTTAAAGATTATATAGTACATTTCCAAAAGAGCTGTAATAAGAATAGTTCAAATATTTTAACTCTCATGACTGAAATTTTTGTGTCTATAGAGAAAGGAAAAAGAAGGCATAGATGGGAATGATGATCCTATTTTATAAATTTATTTAAAGTCTTGTTTTGTCTACATGTACAAAAGTTACATAATATAATATACTAAATAAAAATCAAAAGGAAGAAGAAAAGCATTAACCAATCTTGAGGATATGATTTTAATGATAAAAAATCTGGAATAAGGAAGTTCTCCAAAATTCTTTATATTAGAATAAAAGAAAATAGAAACATGATTAGGAAGGGATGATAAAAAGGTATTAGATAAGTAAATAATGACGTAAATATAGATTCCTTTACCTTCACTAAAATGCTGTTGGAAGTACACGTTATATTGACTGCACGTCGGTTAGGACTAGATTTGGATAATGGACAAAAAATTCCAAAAGAATAGTGCTTACAGAACTTTAATAAAGGTATATGAGGACAAACAGATACATTGTTCAGTTTCATTTCTTTCTGCTATCATTTTAAGAACTTTTAACCTAGAACATGACTTGGCTGTCCTGTTTTTTAAGAGTGTGTTTATGGTATGCAATTTTGGAAGATTCAAATAGTGTTTCCTGTTTCAGCCAAGAGTATGCAGGTTGACTTTTATAAAAGTTTAGCCTTCATACGTGCTGACATTGTCTGGCTCTCTTTTCATAGCTTTGTTGAAGAGCTCAGAATTGCCACTGTTTTCTAAGTGGCAGTAAAATGTGATGTTATTCTGACTACTGTTATTGCTGTGGAAATACCCATGAATTTCATATTTTCTGCTAGTTTCTAATAGTCTACTCAGGCTAAATTATTTATGTGCGGACAGTGTAAAATCTTCTAAGCTTGTCATTTCTGAGAAATCCTACTTAACATGTCTGCTAATTTCCCCTTGTCTAGAACTTAAAAAAAAATTAGCCAGAGCTGGCCCCAAAGGAACCTGAAAAATATTATATTTTATTAAGCAGTGTTTTTATATATTGTTATAAGGAGGAGGGAAGACTATTATTTCAGGGTAGGACACAAAATTTCAGAGCCTAAAAAAATTCACAAGTTATTATTATGAGGAAACAAATTCCAACAAACATAAATAGGTCACAGATTAAGCAATTTATAATACGTGTTTATAAAAATTATCACTGGGTAATGAAGATGCATTTGCTTTCTACAGCAGCTATAGTAAAGTACCACAACCTAAATGACTTAAACAACAGAAACTTAGTGTCTTTCATTTCTAAAGAGTAGAATTCTGAGATCAAGGTGTCAGTATAACTGGTTTCTTCTAAGAGTCATACAGTTTCTGTCCCAGCCCTCTCTACTTGTCTTACAGATGTCATCTTCTTCCTTTGCCTCTCCACATGGGATTCACCTGAGGTGGATGAACCTATGTCCAAAATTTCTTTAGATAAAGACATCAGTCATATGAAGTTAGGACCCACTCCTAAGACTTCTTAAGTACATTTCCAGCAAATCTGTTTCCAAATAAGATCTTATTTTGAGGTACTGGTAGTTAGAATTTTAATATATGAATGGGGGGAGGAGCACCACTCATGCCATAATAGAAGGGTATGGATGGGTGTTTTATTCTTTCCAAGTATCATTATATTGCTCTTTTATTATGGTGATTTAAAAAATGCATTTTTCAAAACAAAGGATCAAAGTGTTTTATGTATTCATTGTGTTTATACATTCTTGCTAATAAACTCAACTGTGGTTTAATCTTCAGTGAAAAATGTTTAGTAGCTGAATCCGAATGATTTGTCACAATTAGGATTTATACCTTTCTTCCAGTATATTTTTATGATTTTCATTTTCTTTGCTTGGTTGCTTAAATTCGAGGCACCATATACTCAAGCCTGTGGGAATGTAATTTTCAAAAAGGGTGACTTCAAATCTGTGACTTTTAAGCCATGCATATTTCTGACTTAGTGCTGAAATGCTGGGAAATCCTATCAACTGTGTTTCATTCTCAGTGATTCTGAGCCACTGAGTAGGAGTTTGTGAGTGATGACTTCCAGTAGAATGTGAAGGTAATTGTAACAGTTTGACATGCAAAAACAGAGTGACTGCTTCAGGCATGAGGGCATAGGGAACAAACCAAGATAAAAGGAAGACTGGAACACAAAGACTCATTCTCAATCAGTTCTTTCCAAGTACTTTACACTGGAAGAGAGCTTGTTAATGAATAACTGCTATTGAATAGCTGCCATGAAACCAAACAGAGAGCCATTCTACTATTAGTTACATTTTCATGTAAAGTTACTCATTTGTTCCTGAAACTTCAAATATTCCATATCACCAAGTACAAGGTAGACAGGAATGCTTAGGTAACCAACTTAGTTAGACCAAATGAAGAGCTAAGAAACAGGAATAATGAGGAAAGAAAAGTTGATCATACAGAGTCTAAAGTCAAAAAAGGAAAAGAACAGTGGAGGAACATACCCTTTGACGTGGGAGGAATGTGTGGTCCATTTTATTGAGCCCCACTTGGGAACTAGCATGTTAGTCAAGATCATGAAAATTGAATTCACTATATTTTTGAAGTAATTTCTTATAGAGCATATAGTACTACTGTAACATAAAAGATTAAAGCTTTATGTAAGTGTTATTCTTTGTTAAATACCAACAACATTATAGAAATCTTCAACACCTAAGATTTTTTATTTCTTTTTAACAATACTATATTCTATACCTGAACATTCTGTTTTATTCAGAAACAAATCCTCATTTTTTATTTTTAGTAAATCATCTCTCATAATTCTGATTTATATTTTTTATTCGTCAATTAATCTCTAGGGATCTTTTCTGCTTCCTGTAATGTTTTCCAATAACTTCTTCCCCTGTGAGAGATTACCCAGAAAATCACAAGAAACCATTCTTGCTAAAAATATGTTATAGTTGAAAAACTGAATTTATTAAATTAATATTTTAACTCATTTTCCCATTTATTAGATTTTACCATAATGAATTATTCAATAAATTTCCTAATAGTACACATCAAAAAATCCATTGGAACTTCTTATCTCAGGGCTCCTGTATGGGTCTACACAATACTATATGTGTTAAAATACTGAGAATATTGAATGTTACATAAGCAAGGATTTGCATTTTGTTAACTTTCAAGAAGCATAGTTATCAGAGAGCCTGAATATCATATTTATTGAATAGCTTAAGTGGAATTTAGAAAACATGATTCAATAATAGTAACTTAAAACGGTAGGATATTTTCATTTTCCAAGCCTTGAAACAAGTGCATCTGAAAAAGTAAATATTTTAAAATGTATTTTATGAATAGCAATTTCACTCTGCATTGCTTAATTATGAAAAGGGAGGGAATAAAAGAGACAGTTGTTTAAAAAAAACTGAAGAAAATTAAATGATCTTAAATGATAGAAACTGGTAGCTAGCATATCATTTGTTTTTCATCTTACCTTCTTCCCTTTTGAATTTAATATAAACCTATCTTGCATAACTGATACCCAGAGCTGGTCATATTTAACATCCTTGCATTTCTATAACAAAATTAGGCTCAACAGCAATCTTATAATTACTAATAAACTTTATTTAAATCATCCTTTTATTACTTGAAATATGTAATATTTCATTATAAATACCCCAGCCTCAAAAATATATTGCCCTTTTCATATTCATAGTCTATGTCACTTAAAAAATATAAAAGTACACATATGGTATACAGAGTATACCACTGGTCATATACAGTGTTATAAACCAACACCTGCAGAAAAAACAACACAGTGAATAAATAAAAATGCTACACAAACCTAAAAAAAAAAATTGAAATTCACAGCAGTCACATATTATGGTAAAGTTGCTCAAGTTATTTCCTCATTTTTAGTCACTGTGTTTTCATCATTTATTTAGAACTTACTAACCAAACTATATAATACCATGGGCGGTGGGAGAAGTGGAGGAGGTGGGGGAGTGTGGTGGACATCTGTATCTGGAATGAACTTGAATTACTCAGAACCATTAGAAAATTGAGTACAGGAATAAGCACATGTTTCTGTATCTGTGCATAAGTGTGAATATATATTGAAATGTAAAAGTTTGTAAGATTCATTTTACATATGCTGGAAGAAATGTGTAATTTTTCTAAAAATGTTATTAGTGAGTACATATGGTATGAAACATTTATACAGACAAATCATGTGATTACCTAAGACTTAAGTTCTTTTTCAGATCTGTTCAACATTAAAAACACAAATAAAACATTTTCCTTTTCAACCTTGAAAAAAAAAATCTACTGAATTTATATTAGGTTAGTTGTAAAAATAGATCAGAGGATGCTAATCCATGAGAAATGAGTATCCTCCCCCCCATTTTCCCCATCTTTTAAAATCAAGAGATGCTTATAATTTAACCATGCTTGCTTTGGGTGACAACCAGCATGGGGTTGAAATGCATTGAGTTTGCTTTCTAAGGAAGTACAATGCTTCACATTTTTAATGCTTCACTGACTGGAGGTCAAATAGAGTAGTTCTAAGATAGCATAGCACATCATATACTCACGCTTTAGTAACCCAATGTGTGTATGTCTTTCTCTCATTATTAATTAAATAGGTTATCAATTCTTAGCCAACTTAAGCCCAGATGTAAATTTATGGTATATGCTCCCCAACATGTTTCTGCTCAGTTTTTATGGTTGTCCCTAACATATGATTATTTGGTGCATAAAACAACCCAAAAAAACTCGCTATATTTATTTTTGATAGCAGGATTAACCCAGAATAATAATTATTCAATATTGAAATTTTGAGTCAACATAAACTATCACAAAACAAAATAGATAATAGGTAAACAAACTCCGTTTTATCTGATAAAACAGTTATCTTATAATTATTCCATTTGGTTTCCTGTTAACCTTATTTTTGTAGCTATTTAGCTAAATAAGTAGCTTAGAATATCACTTTGAAGAAAAATAATTAATGTCAGATAGTAGATTTATCACAGTCAATAAATTGTAAATTAAAAAAATTACACGAAAGGAAATAAGACATTTTAGAAATTCTACTACTGAGAAAGACATTTCACTTAATCAGTGGTAACTTAGTTCCCTTAACCTAGTATAATTTCTTTGTTGCTTAGTGCTTGTGTCTTAAAGTTTTGATATATATGTTGTAGTCTAATAACATAGAGCATTAATGATATCACACTTCAACCACAAGTGAGAAAAGATGAAAGTCAGTGTTTTTGAAGTTATTTTACTATATGGCTAATGATCATATTTTCATAGAGCAAAAAGAAGTTTTGGGTTTATAATACTAATACTCCATCTTTCTTTAATTAAATCCTCTTTACATACACCGTGTGTAACATACATGATATGTTATATGTGGTATGTTCTTTTAAAGGTTCATGGTAGAGACATGACCTCAGCTACTGCAAAAATGGAAGTATTCTATCTCCTGAAAAGAAGCTTTTACTTTCAGGGTAGATGACTTACCTCCCATGGCTGTCCAGGCTGGGCTCTGAAGGATCAAAAGTGAATGAACAAAACCTGAAACTGCTGTGTTTAAGCATGTAGTTAAATGTTTATTCCTCAGAGAGAAAATAATCGGTATACATTGCTTTGTTTATTTGGAATATATATATATATATATATATATAATATGGTATATTATATATATATATAATATGGTATATTATATATTATTTACATATGCATACATACAGGTGTATGTGAATCATGAAAACATACATTTTTATTTTCAAAATGGATTGTTACATTATGTATGCAGACTGTGCATACTGTTTTTAAAGGCAAATTACTTTGATTTCGTGGAATTCTTTCTAGGGATATTCAGTAACAAGCAACTGCAAAATATTAGGAGTTTCATTTTATAAAACATTAAGAAGATGTCTTGGAGAGGAAACAAATGATTGTTTCAACTTGGCATAAAACTGTGTTAAATTATAATCCACTATACAGTTTAATATATAATGTTCTATGTATTGTATAGGCTATTTAATCCAATATAGTATAACATAATCCTATATAAGTATAACCCCATATAGAAAATAACTTATTTTTGAAAAACTAGCAATTATATAAATATAGAATAGGTGGTATCAGTTAGAAAAATTGTAAAACATCTAATACCAGGTTATTCAAAAGACAATTTAGATACAACCTTACGAAAATGTAAAAGTAACCATGATTTTATAAGAAAATGCAAAGTGTTTTCTAAAGATTAAACTTTATTACATAAATATGTAAATTTATTACATATTTATTTTAAATCTTTCAATATCAGCAACACTGAAAATATGCCCTATATATTGTGTCATTTGCAATAAAAATAGGTAGTTTATAATTTATAACCTACCGGGAAATTTTCTAACTATGGTATTGCATATTACCTCAACAAAAATGAAATAAACTTTTATCATTTCCACTCTATAGATAATTACATTCAGAAAGATTATGTTAATTGTCAAAGCAACAATGTAAGTGTCAGAGATGGAATTGAACTCAGTTCTCACTGTTCCAGAGACTATTCTTTCTAAGGATATGTGGAGCATAATTTTTCATTAAGAAGTATAATCTTTTGAATAAACATAAAACTTTAATATGCTTGGATTTACATTCACCATATTATTTTTTATGTTTGTACTATCTGTCGATTTCCCATTTCTTTTTTACTATCTTCTTTTGATTATTTAAATTATTTTAATATTTTGATGTAATTGAGCTATTAAAATTTTTACTATTATATACAGTTTTTATAACTTAGTGAAGTATAATATACATACTTTAACATTTTATTTAGAGATTATAGTTAAAATAAAGCTTTACAAGCATGTATATACATTTACCATTTTATGTTATGTATATGATATGTATCCCACCTATACAACAATCGAGGTGTAAGATTAAGTGTAAACTACTGTAGATTCTCTGAGAAGACTTGTTCATTCTAAAAGGACACAGATACATTAGCAACTTTTCTTTCTTTAATAGTATTTGGAATTTTAACATAAACTTTAAGACTACCTAGAAAATGACCAAACATGAACATGTTGTTTATGGTAGAGAAGAAAGATGGAAGAAAATCTTGTTTTTGTTTGTTTTTATATGCATGAAGACATTCTTCTTAAGTAGTCTGCAGCACGGCTCTTTTTATGCTTTTATGATTTACTGTTTTGAATGAGGATATAGTATACTTCCAAAAGGGATCATCTAGCTCTTCTTTAAAAAAAATTATTCCATATTGCAAACTCTCCACCTCCATATTGTTGTTAAGTAAAATTGTTAATGAGCTTATTGTTTTCATTACAGTTAGGACTTTTCTTGACTCTTAAGTATTTTGAAACTGACTAGTGAGTTCATTTACATAGTCAGGATAAAGTGGATTTTGGTACAATGAAATTTGTTAGGAATGGACATATAGAAGATAAATTTGAATAACCACATCGATATATTGTACCCAGAATTACCATATTTTGCAAATAGCTGAGATGTTTTCTTTATATCTTTTGGTGAGTCTTCCTTCCCCTACATCTTTCACTCATTAAAATGATTATTTTTTTTTTCCCACAGGCCACTTCTGTCTTTAGGTAAATAAATAACTGATAGGTCATCTTCACCCAATCCTCTAAAAGTTTGTCTGGTTGTGTCTGCATTTCATCTTAGCATTAGCTAAGTGTTCGTTGTGAATAATTTTACCATAAATTCACTACTGTAGTTAGTCTTTAAGACCACTCAGGAAGATCATACCTCCACTACCTCATAGATGACAAAATTAATCGAGAGATCATATAAATTGTTCAATTACAAGCAGTTTAAAACAGGTGAAACAGGATTTCTCGCCACCAGAACAGGATCTCAACATCTGAGGTAAATAATGATACTTTTATTTATACTTAATTATAAAATTAAAACTAGTAGAGAAAGGCCTTGATTTAAAAGCAAGGAATCGTGAGAAAATAATAGCTTTGGAGTTGCAGAAGACAGTTTCTGATTTATCTTTTGTGACTTAGCATATTAATTGACTGATTTATGTGAAAGAGCTTCAATTTTTTTTTTTTTCTGAAGCGCCATCTGGCTAGAGCTTTTTCATTCCCCCTGAAGACTTCTTGAATCAATGATCAAGTCCCAAGAGCTTGGTCCCACAACAACTTAGCCTTTTCTAAATCAGTGCCTTGTACTATTACATCAGCCATTGAATTTCACCAAATTTTAGCCATTTAGAGTACCTGGAATGGACAGAAGAAGGAACAAAGCACAATAACTACATGATCAGTTGTTCTGATCTTCAAACATGGCCTACTATCAGATTGGGGATACTACAGATGGCTGACACAGCAGATCACCAGACCATCCATGATTAGTGAGCCACTCTCCATAACTAATTAGACTTGGGGGAAGGGTATGTAATATTTATTTCAGGTCAAAGATCTTTTATCTCTAGATTGAAGCTTCCTTTAAAAAGCCACAAGCAAATAAGAAAGTAACCTGCCAAATTAATAATATTTTGAACTGTAGTTGTAGAATATTATTTATAAAAGCTGTATTGTTTCTATAAAAAAACAATAAAATCTAGATTCAGATTTCTAAATCTAAATGAGGTTCACAGTTTCATAAAATTTTCATTTATATTAAGAACACAAAACTAAATGGAAAGATATCAGATACAGATTGTTTTGTCTCAAATATATTGAATACACTTTTTAAAGCATTTTATATATTTCCATAGAGTGTATGAAAAATATCAAAGGTGTTTTTCTAAAATTCATGATTCTGTCCATGAGATACTAACATGGTTTGTAGCATATCAAAGCTTTCTTTGTTGGAGCAATGTCATTTACACTTCTGCTTTGGTGCTTTCTTTCATTTTTGTTTGTTTTGCTTGCTTGTTCTTGATTACAGTATTCCACATGAAAATTATATTCACATCTGCATACAAAAATGGCACCATACCATTTTGGGATATTTGCTTGAAACAGAATTTTTCTTGGGAAGCTATACTTTATGTATATGCCACCAAATATCTTTTTTTTTTTTTTTCCTTTTGCAGTGATCTCTGAACTCTTATCCAGAACACTTGAAAAGTAAAGTTTAGTTCACATGAGTGGCCAAAGACAGTGCAACATCACTGACAGTTCAATGGATTGTAGGTTCTCAATTCCAATTTAATATCTCTGCTTATTTTATTTTCTTTGGTGACACTGAGGTTCTTGAGACTTAGAAAATTTTTCTGTCACTGACTCTAGTAGACATTATTGAGAGATAAACTATATTTCTTAAATCTGCCCTGATCTTGTATTTTCCTACTATAAAACAAGATTATTTGAATACTTTTTTGACAAAGTTCTCTCTCTGTCATTTTAGGCCCCAATGACATTCATTTACTCATAGTTTCTAAGTTTTCAGTTACGAAAATGTTTTAATTTGTAAATAAAGTTAACAGACTAACAAAAAACTTAAAAACAAAAATGCAAAGGGTTTTCATCCCAAGAAACTAGGAATTTACTATAAATAGAAGCCAGACAGTCTACAACAGGTTATAGTGGAAGTTCTCAAGTAATATCATCAGTAGGTTCTTAGAATCTGACATAACTTGAAATAACATGAAACAAATTTTATCTGAAGTTGATTGAAATAAATAAGAGTTAATGTCTTACTGTATATTTCTTATCACAAAAGCATCACTAAATTTCTCATTAGGTATCCAAATCTTTTCTGATTTGAAACAAAATTTATATTCATTAAACCATTCATATTCTAAACCACTAAATCTACTTCAGGGTCATGGATGCTCTTAATTAATCCAAAGAACTCAGGTACTAGTTGCCTATGGTAGAAGACTATGGGTATTTTGATGATGGTTGTGGTGTGGTGACATATCTGAGGAAGTGTTAACCTATTCCTCTAAATTAGATATAGTGTTGTGGACCAATGTTACCTTAAAAAACTAACTAAATAAAAATACATGCATAAATGCATCTATGCATACACAAAAATTACTCAGGGTAAAAGGCAGAAACCTGTTCTAAATAAGACATTTTACTTCAGGGTCCATTCACACCCATACTGGGAAAATTCTCGATCTCAAACTGGGGCAATTTAGACATTCTAGCTAACCTAACATGCATATCTCTAAAATGAGAAAATCAGAGTATTCTAAGAAAATTTATGCAACATGGGAAGAATGTGCAAACTCCATACTGATAGTATATACCTATGAGGAATTAAATTTTTTGTTAACAGTGAAATTTCCTTTTTGGAGAACCTTCTTTAATTGACAATGCTGTTTTTACTGACTGGATTTTGCTACATTTTAGTATATTATTAGTAGCTTCATATATCGCTCCCCTCACCTCTCACTTTCATTAGTGGAGTCACTAGAATAAACAGTTAAAAAAATACCCATAACATATCCCTTTTTTGCTCAAGTTTGAAATACAAAAAGGAATATGGTTTAGTAAAGAATAATTCTTACTGCATGCCCACCAATTCATGCATCCTCTTTTTTAGTCTAAGTGGATTCCCTTGAAGCCAAAGTCATGTAGCTAACTGCCAGTCCAGGTTTCTAACACAGTTCATCTCTGCTTAAACCTGAAATGGAATGAGTGGGTTGGTAGAAATAAAAGTCAAGTCCCTACTGCCTATTTCTTGCCAAAAAAGCATCCCCAAGCTTTTCATTAGACACTGAACATAACCTCCTAAGTTGAGGTCTTTGGTCATGAGCACCTCTTTGTCACCATTGTGTGCCCTTCTGGTGACCCATCAGATCCAAAGATTACCAATTTCTCTGAAAAGCTTTGTTGATGTTTGAAGTCATAGCTTTGAATACTCTAGTAAGTTACTCCTGAATCATTTGTCTTAGACCATCAACAAAATGTTGACCAACAGATTAAATTGGTCTCGGAAACCCAAGCACATTGAGGAAATACCAGGTATAGTGTTTACTCAGAAACTATTTTGAGTTGTTTGACTCCTTGCTGTAGTGTAGGCTTAAAACAAAGAATCAGTAGAAATGAGGCTATGATTGTGATAAAGTCTAAGAAATTTCTATTGGTCTTATACCATTAAGAATTACAGGGGAGAGGGCCCTCCCTGGTGGCACAGCAGGTTAAAGCACAGCACTAAGAAGCTAAAGCCACTTCACCATGAGTTAGATCCCCGTGACCCACATGGTGCAGCAGACCTCTCCTGACCCACCCACTGCTGCCCTCAGCAGTGTACTTTGTCAATCAGCCTGTTGTGCTCCCTGCTCTGTCTCTGGTGAGTCCTCTCACCTCCCCTGCACCTCTGGTCTGTACCCCAGTTCTGTATGCATAAATAAATAAATCTTAAAAAAATACAGGAGAGATATAGGTAACATTCTCATGATTTTTGTGATCTTATTTCCATCAGTCATAGAACATAAAATATTCCTGAAGAAATCATATGTTATCTCCTTCAATTCTTCACGGCTCAACAGTTGTTTTAGCATGTTACTATGCTTAAGGGAACTTCCCAGTTTCACGGTTCCTGATATATTATTGGCAATAAGTATTTTTAAATAGGTAAACTAATAAATAAGAAAGTTCTCAGGTTTAATTTGAGAAGTTCACCTATTAATGATCATTTGTTAAATAATTATCTAATGTAAATTTCCTTTAAGCAATGAAAAGGATAAATGTCTTAAAGATTCACTGTATATCAGAAACTTTAAATGTCTTAAAGATTCATTGTATATCAGAAACTTTTCTCAGAGGCATTCAATACCTAGCAAAGAAATTATGCTTCCTTACTGTCATAACTTTGTGTTCTAATTCAGGATATAGCACAACAAAGAAAATATTCTGATCAAGCAACCTTTGAGTTATTGATAGCTCTAAAAAAAAATAGGGAGAGTAGACTAGACAATAATAGAATGAGGAGTTATTTATGTGTGTAGTCAAGTAAAGCATCCTTGACTAGAACATATCTGAACTGATAATGTGAGGATGAAAAGGTACTCACTTAAAAGGAACTATGAACAACCATTACATATATGCTGAAGAACAAATATGGTTGGTTTGTCAAAACTTGGAAACAAAAGACACTGAGAATAGAATATAATGAATGAAGCAAAAAGATATTCCATAAAGTTAGAGAGGAAATTGATATGTAGTGGTGGGTCCTTAGTCATGGGAAATACTTTTCATATAAGTCTAAAAGGATTTGAAAGCTTTTATTTATCAGAAAGTTACATGACTTAATGGTTGGGTTGTGAAGGATTGAAGATTAGAAGTGGAAAGCTCAGACCGAAGTCTTAGTTTAATGAGAGATAGTGGTAAAAGAATGATGGCCTGTGTTTGGGAGGTGGCAATGAAGATAATACATTTAGTTAAACTGAAACATTTTGTAAGTGTCATGATCAAGATTTTATGCTGGGTGAGATGTGCAGGGTAAATGGAAGGATGCAACTTACATTTCATTTAGGTGTTTAGTTTTAGCTTAAGTTGAATGAATAATGATGTTCTTTATTGAAATGTAAAAATGAGAAGTAATTAAAAACTTGGGTGGAGAATCCTTGACTTGCTATTGAAAATATCTAGCGGGCACATATGTCGATGGACTACAACTCTAACAACTTGTATCTTCTTTTCTTTCTTTCTTTTTTTTTTAAGATTTATTTAAGAACTGGGATATGGGTCAGAGAAGCAAGGGGTGAGAAGATTCACCAGAGAAAGAGTGGGAAGCAGAACAGGCAGATGTACTGAAATACACTGCTGAGGGAAGCAGTGGGTGGGTCAGGAGAGGTCTGCCAGGCCATGTGGTTCAGCTCCCTGACTAGGGATCAAACTCATGTTGCATTGGCTAGGTATAGCTTCACAGTGCTGTGCTTTAACCCTTTGGGCCTCAGGGATGGCCCAGTATGTGTCTTATTTTCATGTTTCATATTTCCATTGCTGAGCTTTGGATATGATTGCTTGGTTTCATTATTAGTTCTAGTATTTGATAATTTTACTTTTGCTACTTTGAATTATGCTATGGCTTTATTGGAAAGGAAAATTTTTCGAGTAATTGACATAGACAGTTACATAAAAATATAAATCCCCTATCTTCCTTTCATATTCACAAACACCGTGTGAATGAATTTTTTGGGCTGAACTATTCCTAAATTCGTGGCAAGGGTCTATGTCAAGTAATACATACCTCTGAAGGGCTTTCTGCATGCATCACTGGTGAAATACAGGAAGGTACACTCAAAATGATGGGCCATGTGCTTTATGTTCAAGGTAGATGATGCTCAGTTCATCACACACTGGGAATCTTAATTTGGCTTGAACTTGTCCTGAGGAAAATAGTACCACACACATACAAGAAAGACAAATATTACCATTTGTTTTCCACAAGCTGCTCACTACCCGCCAAAGAAAATAAGCAATGAGGAAAATAAATTTATTGTAAGTAGAACCCATGTTTAAAGTTCTATTTCTCCCTCTCGTAGAGAACAATGGAAAGCAGTTCAGTAGTCAAAGATAAACCTCTGCCTAGCAGGATTTTCTGTAGAATTTCTTGACTTTTTTTTTTTTTTTTACCATTTTGAACAGCAAGTTAAAGCTTCTTATTTGCCTGAGACCAAAAGAGATCCTTCATATGGTTGATAATCCCTTTTATTTTTTCCTCCATATTCTTGCCAAGAGGTAAAAACTCAGAAAAGCTATATTTTTTAGATGTTGATGCATATTTTTCTTCCTTTGAAAAAGTCTCATATATGTAACAATATCCATAATAATTTAATATTCATTTATTATGTTTAATTATATTAATGTTCACTAAATGTATAACCTTAATCTGAACTAAAATTCACCACTCTTTTACATTAAATTAGAACATGATTTACTTCTCCTGGTTATAATTTTCAGGACTTTGCAGATTATATAATCGGCAACTCCAGGGTGTATAATAAATGTGAACTAGCATGGAATGTAATGATGTGAGCTAGACCTCTCCAAAATGAACACTGTAGCAAAACTAAATAACATAACAGAAATGCCACTTTGAAAGAATGAGTAAAAAGGAAAGGGATGGGGAAAATCAGAAATGTGGGGAAGGGGAGGGAGCAGAAAGGAAGGAAAGTTGTTTTAGCATCTATATATATACATAATGATACCTCTTTCCTTTCATTCAGGTCAGTGTATGATGTCTAGTCTACAACTCCTTGAATTAAATGCAATCTGAATCTCAAACAAATTTTGTAATATTTGGAAAATAAACTTATTTTCCAAAAACAATTTAATGCAAAGTATGAGACATATGTTACTTGGGATGTTAGTTTTTTCCCTGATAAAGTATTTTAATGAGTTAAAGACAAGTTATTCTGAAACATGTGGATTAAATTTTTTCTTCAAATACACAAGGGTTTAAATAAATACAAGTTTGAACATTTGGCAAAATACTTGACACATTTTTTGAAAAGTTATCTGGCTTAAAATATGACCGGTTTCGCCCATCCCTTCAGGAGACCAGCTGTTGATTTGTCATTAAAGAAGAAAAAAAAGGAAAGGTCAGTTCAGCTGTGTCTGCTAGCAGGCGTGTCAGATGTAGACACTTTTTCAGTGGGAGGTCACTTTTTGTGTGTCTGCATTGATTAAAAAAAGAAAAGTGTTCAAACTCCAGTAGCAAAGACATGAACTTGTGGCAGTAGGAGGAGTATTTACAGAACATAACATTCTTTTCAAAGCATACATTTTTGGAATGACAACAATGAAGAACTTCATCTCCATGGAAAACTCATTTGTACGCCTTGTGGGGCTGGCAAATGTGCCAAGTCTGCCACCATATAGTAACTGGCAGCAAGGGTGGGAAAAAGAAAAATTTTGTTTTAATGTTGAGTTTAAATCTCAGGAGTTTGCAGACTGCCTCTTCTTTTGGGGAAATGCACACACTGAGAAACTTGTTGAATAGGACTTTTGCATGACTGATTAAAGAAAAGCTTGAGTAATATTATGGAACAGGCAAAGCTGGCTGTGGGAATAGGCAGCACAGGGGCTGGCTGTTTAGGGGGTGAATTTTAGAGGAAGCTACTGAATGCTTGTCAGTCACCATCATCCCTTATGTTCTCAGTGTTGCTTCTGAGAAGTTTATGGCATATGCAGTAACCTATAATCAGACATCATCTTATTAGCATTCTCAGAGAATTTGACATTGCTTGCTCACCAAGTTAAATTAGCATGATGCCTTTGATATATATAGTTGATTAGCATAAGGTACTGCAAAATATAAAAACAATTAAGTTCTCTAGACTAGTCAGTGACAGAGAATGAGAGAATTAACACAGTCCTTAGATAAAGACAAAAGTTTGTACTACTGACCTGCAGATAAAAAAGGGAACTACTTTTGATCATTTTTCCCCCCTGATTTATCAGTTCAAATAGCCAAATGCAAGATTCTATGCAGATATAAGCCAGAAAATCTATCACATGTGGAGCAGCAACTTTTATTGGAGCTAGTACTTTATTAAGTTTAGGGTAATCAGTTATCATTTTCAAACCCATCTGACTTTTTTTTTTAAGATTTATTTATTTATTCGTACAGAACTGAGGTACAGGCCAGAGATGCGGAGGGTGAGAGAATTCACCAGAGACAGAGTGGGGTACAGAACAGACAAATCGGCGAAATACACTGCTGAGGGGAGCAGCGGGTGGGTCAGGAGAGGTCTGCCGCGCCATGTGGATCTCTGGGGCAGGCAGGAATCAAACTCATAACTCATGCAGAAGTGGTTTAAACTTCTTTGTGCTGTGCCACCAGGGAGGGCCCCCATCTGACTTTTTTCAGGGTAAAAAAGATGAATTGGTTACTGATAAAAGGACAGTTATTCTTGAAATTCTTTTTGGGTGCCACCAATTTCTATAATTCCTTCTGAACTTTGTTTCTAATTTAATATCTTGAGTGACAATTGGTTGATGGGAAAATTTAAGTGCATTCAGGTTTTTTTTGTTTTTTTTTGTTTGTACTGTCTTAATGACTTATTGCACAGGCTAGACATGCAGTATGAGTGTTTTGCCAGCTGCCTTAGTAAAACCCCCCAATTATATACTTCTGGGCTGGAAAAAATGACTACAGGATGAATCCACCATACCACTGAATTTGGAAGAGAACTCCATTATCACATCTTATTAATACATGATTCTAACTGAGGAACGTGGTATATGTCAGGTGCACAGGTAGCCCAACAACATCACTTGTTATTTCCATGGCTGGTTTAAATTCTTTTTATCATTTTGCTTATCAGGAGAACTTTTTTAAAGATTATATTCAATATGGGTAGTCGTCTGTAGTGTGAAGATTCTCTAATGCTATTACAGTGTAAATTTTACAGTGTAAAAAACCTTTCAAATTTATGAGTTATTTGGTGATGTATTAAGTTAAAGACTAACTGTAACTTAAAAGTAGGCAATGAAAAATGATAATATATGCAACCATGAGGCAAGCACTCAATTTCAGATCTAGCCCATTATGTCTAATGTCCTCAGTACCTGAGTGACTCTCCTATATCCTATGACTTTGTCCTCATATTGTTCCCTTTAAGAAAATTTTAATTTGGGGGATTTTTATGTCATGTCATTTTTTAAATTATGGTTTAATAAAATAGTACATTTGTAAACTTATATTCATTTTCTGTCTCTTACAGGAAGCCCTATGTATTATGAAGTGAGTTAAGATACTAAAAAAAGAAAAATTAGAGGAAATACATTAAAGGAAATACATTAAAAATATAAATACTTTTGATGGACTTTAACGTGCCCCTAAAATATATGTTCACATCTTAATTTGCAGAACTTGTAAATGTTATATTATTTGGAAGGAAAGGATATTTGCAGATGTTCAGATTTTGAGATGGTATCCAGGTGGACTCTAAATCCAATGCCAAGGTCCCTTTTAGGACTGAAACAGAGAGATTACATAGACACATGTGACCAGTAAGGCTTAAATGGAGTGATATAGTCATCACTCAAAGAATGCCCAAGTCCCAAAAACTGGGGTAAAGAAATAGATTTACCCTTAGAATCTCTTGGAGGGAGAATAAGCTTGCTGAATTTCAGACTTCTAACTATAGAACTATGAAATATGTTTCTGTAGTTTTAAGTCAACAAGTTTGTAGTAATTTGCTACAGCAACCTTAGGAATCTAGTAAAATGTTTGTTTCTACTTTTTAATTTTTCCATATATATTTGTATTTTGTTCAAAGCTTTTATAATCAGTTTACTTATGATAAGCTGGATTGTATCATAAAATAATTAAAAATTTAAATTATATTTAAGAAGATCCCAAAATGCAAATATGGCTTGTTAAAGTAGTTTTGTTTCCTGCCTGTGGACATATGTAACCCCATATACTTAGAAATTTTAAGGAGTACAGGGAGACAAACTGACAGTGTTATAGAAGTTAGTACAATTTCAGTTATGTGAGAAATCACACAACCCATTTCTTAAAGTGCCAGAGTAAAGGAAATAATTAGTATCATTTACAGTAAATACAATAAAAAGCACAGAAGCAGATGATTCAAAACACATAGAAGTTGAAATAACTGGGGAAAGCAGGATAGGTACTTATGCTAATGTGCACTGAGTTATGACTCAATTTTCTTGACTTTTAGCATAATTTAGAAAGTCAGTCAATATTAAACCTGAAATAATCTCAAAATTCTATTTTAAATATTTAGTAGTTGGAAAAAATAGTAGCCAAACCTATCTATAGATAGTTTATACATTGTTCTGAATTGTTTATCTTGCATTAAATAAATTATTACCTACTGTACTTTGTTTTTACTCTGCTGTTCTAATGTAAAATTCCATTTGTAATGGAAAGGTTTGAAAGCTGAAACTAAAGCCAAGTTACCCCCATGTGTTTGTTGGCTTCAAACCAAAAAGATCAATGTGTCTATAAAATAATACTCTCTGTAGTGCTGGTTTTACTAATTCAAATTGCTATTGGTAAACCCTCTCTAATTCAGCATAGTTTATTAATTAAGGAATGAAAGATGGGTCAGTGTCCTCTGGATGATAACAGTAGAATAAAATGTAGACTAATAATTCCTTTATTTTATGACTAGGGAATTTGTATATGTTTCAAACTTACATGATTTTGATAATTTCAGAGAAGAAAAAGATACAGACTATTAACTTGGCATTCATTCACTTTATGAAAAATTCATGACATTATAAAACATTCTAAGGTAGATTAATGTAATTTGATTAATTACAATTATATCCTAGATATATTCAGTTCTAAAATATTTTCACATGATATATTTCTCTTGTGCTTCCATATTATCATCATCAAAGTAATGTACATTAATTTTATGTAAATCCAGGTGTGTTTGAAGTGTGAATGAGGCCATATATTTTATTCAGAGGGCTGTTTTTTTTTGTGACTCATTCTTGTGAAAGACTTCCTATTTTACTGTATACCAGGTAAACATTAAATAATAAAAATATCACAGTTATATCTATTTTTCCCATTTAAGTTTTATATTTCAATTAGTTGTAAGGCATATAATAGAAACTAATTAAGGGGATATTTAAATATATAATTTCACATCAGAGTTTCATTTCATGCCTCATCCTTGTTGACAGTAGCCTCCAGATGAGAATGTACATGTATAATCTATAAATTAACTATCATCACTACCCTACAGATTTCAACCTTGTATTATGTGTGGATTTCATTCCTCACATCTCTGAAAAATCTCCAGAGGATGTTACATCATCATGGTACCTTCTGGCTCTGTTTTTCTACTTCTGCTTAATTAGTTTAGTTTATAGATTATCTTGGTTTTCCCCATATGCATTTCACATTCAACTCAAATGGACCCAGATGTGGAACTCAGGCCATTTTCTTAATGTTAACAAAGATAACCTCTCTCACTGAAACTGTGCTTATGCACAGACTTACACATGACTCAGTAGAAGGGAAGAAGGTGGTAGCGTTACATCCAGAAATGCAAACACGTTTGCATGAGAACTGTACATTTTATAGCATAGCAATAGAAACTTGTTTTCATCATTCTTTCTCACTATCTTGTGCCATCTAAATGATTTCTGTTTTCCTTTTCTCTCTCGGAATTCTCTTATTTTCATTCTTCAGTCCTTCCAACCCAGCTAGACAGAAAGTTGCATATTTATGTTTGGATTTAAGGCCATGATTTGATTTGGGAGCACTAAGGTTAGGCACTTTGTAAAATTACTGGACTTACATAAACCTGAGTAGATAGAAAAAATAGACTATGACACAGAAAAATCCCACAATTTGAAGCAGGAAAAAGTGAAGTCAGCAAAAAAGTGAACATTGATGTAGGAGGAAATCTGGTATGGTATAAAATCAGGAAAATTAATAAAAATAATACAACTCAAAGAAAGGAGGAAGTCATCAATAATATCAAACTTTGGTGATAGATTGAGAACTGGTTGACAGTCCCATCTGGCAATATAAAAGCCATTGGTAATCTTTTAAAGACCAGCTTTAGTAAAATGTTCTGAATAACACTTTAATAAGTAGGTAGAGGAAAAACTGGGAGGTGAGAATTTGAAAATAAGTATAGACAACATTTTTAAGATTTATATTCAAATGCAGTTCTAATTAAAATTATTTTTAGTTAGGCCCTCCCTGGTGGCGCAGCGGGTTAAAGCACAGCACTAAGAAGCTAAAGCCACTTCCACATGAGTTCGATTCCCGCATTCCCAGAGGTAACCACATGGCATGGCAGACCTCTCCTGACCCACCCGCTGCTCCCCTCAGCAGTGTACTTCATTGATCTGCCTGTTCTGCTCCCCACTCTATCTCTGGGAAAGCCTCTCCCTGCCCCTAAGCCTCTGGCCTGTACCCCCGTTCTGTATGCACAAATAAATAAATCGTAAAAAAAAGTATTTTTAATTAAAAGATGTAAGGTCTAAAGACACTGTATTATGTTAAGATAGAGAATTATTATAGTAATTACAGATTGATGGACTGATACCTGAGAAGGAAAATTTATGATACAAGTCATAAAAGAATTGAGTTTTGACCTATAGCTCAGTGGATGGATTGATTTATTTGAGATAGAATCTGAATGTTCAACTATTTTGACTAATATGGAAGGCAAAATACAACTTTACTTTTTTTAATTTTTTAAAATTATTTATGCATACAATAACTGGAGGTACATACCACAGGTGCAAGGGGTGAGAGGACTTTCCAGAGATAGAGTGGGGAGCTGAACAAGTGGTGTGACTGAAATACACTGCTGAGGCAAGCAGTGGGAGTCAGGAGAGCTCTACTGCATCATTGTGGGTCATCTCCCTGGCCAACTGGAGATCCAACTTGTACTATAGTGACACAAGTTCATAGTGCTAGATGTAACCCCTTATGTAACCAGGGAGGCCCAATGTATCACTTTAGTATCAGACGAATTTATTTATTTTGATATATTTTGTTTGGTTATCTACATTTTCTCAGTGAAATAAAAAGTATGTTGTCTATAGAGTTGGAAGATGGGAAATAGAATATTTACTAAGTAGTTCTCTGTAGTAGAAATTTTTACAGTAATGTATATAGTAGCAATTTACCCCTCACCTCAATGTTTTTAGGAATTTTGGATGCTTTTCCAAATTTAGACAGAATGGGAACTTGTCAGTTGAATTTGCATGACTTTGATAATGTACAAATGAATTCTATTTGCTTAAATTACAAATCCTCATTTAAAAAAATAAGGAGATTTAATTCAAAACATGACTTGCAAATATAATTGCTTTAAATTCTTTGCATTATTGGTAACTATGTTTGCTGTGCTTTGGAATCTATGGAAGCATTAAATGAGTCTAAATGTCCTTTTTACCCTAAGAATAAACTCGAGGGTATAGATCCTTCAGGCTTGCGCTTGATGTAGCAAATAACAACAACAACAAAATGCTGTCAGATCTTTTCTACTGAGTTGCTAAGAGAGCCACTACAGCCTGTGGCCTGCATAGAGGTGTGAAGCTGAAACATGCTAATGAGTAAGCAGCAAAAGACACAGTTGAGCCCATTATTGGAAATTCCATGCCAATGTAACACTTTAGACATAAACACCAATTGGGGCAAAAACCATACCTTACATAGAAAATCAGGTAGAACAGATTTTCATTGTCTTGAAAATAACATCCGGTTAATACTGAAAACAAAAGGATAGAGTGATAGTCAGCTCAAGGAGGTGATAGGGTCAGCCATGATAAATGAGCCTGTCAGAATTAGAGTCACTAGCTCTCAGCCTTAGCATTCCACTAGAATCACTTGAGAACAATCTTAATGATTGGACAGTATCCTGTTGTATCAGAATCTCTGGTTGTAGGACTCATACTTTTCAAACTTTCTATGAGATTCTACTGTGTAGCGTGTAGCCAAGTTTGAGAGACAATTCCCTAGAAGAAGAAACCTAAAAGGAGTTTGGGTTTGGGTATGTTGCAGTGAAAATGGCGGCTATCATGCTGCCATGATCTCTTTTCTATATGGATACACAACCCTTGCAATTTTTTCAGATTATCATTTTGATTAATAGTTTTCTGTAACTTACACATATTAGAAAAAATAAATATTTGCAAATATACTTTTGACTCACTTCATGTTATTTTCTGAATTGTACCACTGAGATTACAAACTTTAAAAACCTTGATTTAAAAAAAAAATATTGGCTTGAAAAATTAAATCATGAGGATTCATGGATATAAGAGCCAATTTGATAAAAGTTGCAACTAAACTTTCCATTTCTCATATAAATAAAAGAGAATCTGGTTTTAGATGCATATTACCAAAAAATTTAACTCTAAGCTTAAGTAAACTAAATTATGTGCAATACATTTACAATTATCGATTATCCAAGAAGTTATAATTCAGTAATTCTGGAAAAGAATTCACTTACATTTGAAATCAACCCAGTATTTCAGTGCAAAGACAAATATATCTTTTTCATCAATGTATTCTACAAGAGTACTAGGAAAGTCTTTATATTATTCAATTTATAACACAAATCCTCACATTGTTTATCACTGTATACTGTCCTTCATTTTTTTAAATGTACACATCATGTTAGCTTGTGTGAATATTCACATATTTCAAGGTTGAAGTCAGTCTGAGAGCATGATTGGTAAGAAGGCATTAAACATTTCCTAATGTGAATGTTAGTCTTAGAGAAGATAGCCAGAGATAAATTTCACCCATTTGGGTCCATAACAACCAATGCTAGGAAAATGTATAAATTAAAATAATATTACAGAATTTAATATAACTTGTGTAAGAATTTTAAGACATGGTAAAGTATAGGTACTATATATAAAACAGAACATGAACAAAAAGAAGATTGCTGATATTGGGTAGCAAACATCTACTTTTGTCTGTCACCACAAGATGATATATAGAGAGTGCCCAGATAATATTTTTATTTATCAGAAAATATTATGTTGAAACTTCTTTCAATCGGAAGTTTATCAGTTAATCACTCTTAGATCTTAGACAAGTCACTCAAACTTTCTGACTGCTAAAATTATGATCATTAAACAAGTATATAGTAAATGTTCAACCTACAGTTAATGAGCCAGGAGTATTATCTAGGCAATTAACAAACTAATATTTGAACAGTTTTTCCTGGGACCACAACTAGTCATTGACATAGATGAGATTAAAACCACAGACTTCTCATTCTTCTCAAATATTTTTACTTCTCCTCCTGCCTCTTCAAAAGGGAGAGTTCATGAATCTTTAGGGTTCTTCAAAAGAGAGAGTTCATGAATCTTTAGGATTCTTGGAATTTGCACCAGACCTCTAAGCTTTTTTAAAAACTATGTGATCTTTATAGATGTCTGGAGATAACTATAGAGATATTTCTCAAATTCTTTACCGTTAAAGCTTTGTAATCATTGTGGGAAGTTATTTTAAAATATTCACCAATCTCTTTTTAAATGTTAATTTCTCCCCACTACTCACCTTTTTCCTCATCACAGGGGGAATTAGAGTATTTTAGGTACACTTCCTTAAAAAGGAAGCTATAGCAAGAAAAAAAGTAAGCACTTGTGTTCTAATTTTCAAACAATACTTCTAAATTCAAGGGAGATACAACATTCTTGACAGAAAATACTTTTGAGTTGTATGATAAGGAGTCTTTTGTCCCATAAAATTTATGGCCCAGGCCTAAATAAAATACATATTCTGTTAGGATGAGGTTTTTGGCCTGGTGGTAAGTTCCTTAAAGAATCTGAACAGAGCATGAGTGAGAATGTGAGAAAAGAAAGATAGCCATGGACCAGTGCTGTCTTGAAAAAAAAAAAAAAAATTCTGGCTGCTGCATCCCTAGTCATAGAGAGAACACCCAGTTTTTAACTCCTAGGAAATTATTTAAACTATGTTTTAAATGGAGTTACCTGATTAGTGATGTCCAAGTCCTGGTGATCTCCAGTTTATCGCGAGAGTTAGTAGTCACATCATTTCCCTTAGATTGTCCTGGGATGTAGAATAATGACCTGGAATAAGGAGCTACTGTGAGTGTGACACAAAACCTTGCAAGTATAACATGGAAGCTTCACATGTGCTGAGGTGGCGAATTACTTAATTCAAGGAGTAGAAAACGGCGACAGACTGCAGAGTTGTGGAGTTGAAGTTCTGGCGTTTCCACTAATGTGTTCAAATCCAGCTAGTTTTTAACTGCTGTATAAGCTTCACCAGTTTTTTTTAACTGCACTGTACATCAGTTTTTCAATCCATTGAAACATCAATAGTAATAATAGTACATAGTCCATAATTCATCAAGCTGCTGTAAAAGTTGGATGAACTAAACATATACACATGTACAAGCAAACACACACACATAGACATCTTTATACATATTGTACATAGTTCCTAGTATAGGTCTATAAAACATTCCATGATATTAGCTGTTTCTACTTCTAATGGTCATTCTCAGTAGATGCCAATAATGGGTAGATATATGATAAAGACCAGAGTATGGCATCCCAGTTCCATAATTTTACTAAATTATTTATATTTTCAGAAGCTGAAAATTTTTCTAAGTTGTGGTTGAGGTCAGGAATGGAAAGAATAATTTCCTGAGAAAAGTTAAAAGGAATTGTTTCATAAAGTTCAGGGTTTGGTTACCATGTATCATTATACATTTTATAAATAACTTTACGTATACATAAATAAGTATATGTTCTTATAGAAGTATAACTATATGTGAATATTTGTATTAATTTCTCTGATATATAAATATGCAGTCTATAAAATTCATGACAAAAATATACATTTTTACAAACTATCTTTTTTGAATTGAGATACTTGTTTACAAAACAGCATAGGACTATATGATTCAGAAGCATAGATTTACATTTCACATATATATTGCTACACCACACCTACCACCAAATTACCCATTACTCTCCACCATCATCAGAATGTCTCCCTGTTTTTCTCCACATACTAAGCGTGCTCTTCAGTTGCCTCAATTCTGTAATCAGATTTCAGGTTTTTATTTATTTGGGAGACAGGTCAGTTTGTCTGTCTCTTTGTTTCTTTATATTCCATATATGAGTGAAGTCATCTTGTATTTGTCTTTCTCATGACTTAGTTTGCTTAGCTTAATCCCTTCCAGTTCCATCCATCATATCACAAATGGCAAGAATTGATATTTTCTTTTTGATACCTGATTATTCCATAATTTATATACACTACATCTTTAGCTACTCATCTGTTGTTAGGTAACTGGATTGTGTCCATAAATTGGCTATTGTAAATAGTGCTGCAATGAACACAAGAGTGATACATACCTTCAAATTAGTTTTTTTGTATTATTAGGGTATCTAGGAATGGAATTTCTAGATCATTTGCAGATCTGTTTTGAATATTTTAAAGAATCTTCATATTGTTTTCCTGTATGGAAATCCAGGACCTGAGCCAGTTTATACCCCCACCAACAACGTATGAGGATTCCTTTATTTCTAAGTGATCATCAATACTTATATCTGGTCTTTTTGATATAGGCCATCACAAGTGTGAAAAATATCTCATTGTGTTTTTAATTTTCTGATTAAAGGTGATAGTGAAATTTATTTTTTCACTTGCCATCTATATCTCTCCCATGGAGAGATGTCTATTTACTTCTATTGGTAATTTTATTTGGGAGGGCAGGTGGTTATTTGTTTGCTTGTTGTGTTCTGTGATTTTTTGAACTATACTGGATAGTTGTGCCTTCTCAATTTATGATGTACAAATATTTTCTCCCATTTGGTATGCTGTCTTTTCACTTTATTGATAGTTTCTTTCACTATATAGAAACTTTTTAATTTGATGTAGCAAATTTTATTTACTTTTGCTTTTGAATTTCTTGTCATTACAGTTGACTAATCAAAGACATCACTATTATCAAAAATGGATGTGTTTTGTCTATATTTTCTTATTTCCATTTTATTGTTTATTGAAGTTTTTAATCAATTTTGAGTTTATTTTTGCATTTAATGACCATAGTGATTGAGTTTCATTCTTTCACTTGTTACTAATTTGCCCAACTGGTCACAAGCAATTGAGGAGACTTGAAGAAACTTTCCTCTCTCCATTTAATTCCGCTGTATCCTTTGTTATAGGTTAACTTTCCATGTAATTTTGAGTTTGGTTTCAGGTTTCTCAATTTTCTTCCATTGGTGGGCATGTCTAGTTTTATTCCAAAACCATGCTATTTTCATTACTGTAGTTTTATAGTATAATTGATATCTGTGGGTATGGTATCTCCATCCTTTTTTTCTTAGTATTTCTTTGATTATTCAGGAACTTCATGGTGCCATATAAATTTTAGCAATGGTTTCTATATTTCTTTGAAGAATACTATTGCACATTTGATGGTTTGAATTGAATCTGTATATTGTTTTCAGTAAGATGGCTGTTTTAAATCTTACTATTTTTTTCTAATCCATGAACAAGGGATTTTTCCCCATTTCTTATGTCTTTTATTTCTTTTATTAGCATATTATAGCTTTCATTTCAGAAGTCTTACATCTCCTTTGTTAGACTTACTCCTAGGTATATAATTATTTTTGATGCTATTGTAAATGTTACTGCCTTTTGGATTTTTTCTCTACTAATTTGTCATTTGAGTATAGTAACACGGATTTTTGCATATTGATTTTTTTATCCTACCATATCACATCATTAATTTTTTTTGGGGGGGAGTGGGTCTTTAGTATGTTCTACATGTATTAACATGTCATCTGCAAAAAGTTAAAGTTTTACTTCTTTTCTAGGTCAGAGTCCTTTTATATCTTTCTATTTCCTCATTCCTCTAGCAGGGATATAGTTCCAACACTGTGCTGAATAGCAATGGTGAAAGGGTTTATCCTTATCTTGTACCTGGTCTTAAAGGAGAAACTCAATATTTCAGACTGAGTATTATGTTAACTGTGCACCATGTATAGCATTTATAATGAAAATCCCTTTTTAGTATAAGCCATTTGTTACATATGTATACAAACTATAATATATGTAACTATATATTTATACATATATATATAAATATATATGTGAATGTACAAAGAAGTTTATAAAATTCATTAGAAAAGTCATTAAGTATGCCTGTAAATGACTAATAATGTAATAATGTAATGAGCAGTATAGTAGATATAGTAATATAGTAGTATAGTAGATTAATATAGTAGCATAAGCTTGTGATTCAACACTAATCTTTATAACTACTTTAAATTACTTGATTTTATAACTTTCTTAGTTGACTAGTACGTAAAAATAAATGAAATTTGTTCATTGACAACTCAATAGAAAATAAACTCACTAATTTAATTAAATTGATTACTATTTTTTAGTTAAATTTTGGCATAAAAACTTTGAAACTACAGGAATTATTTATTTTGAGACATTAAAATTGGAAAAAAAATCTTTATTGCAATTTAGAAAATGAAATAAATTTTAAGAGGTGAGCATAAGGCAATGCAGTTCATCTCCTGTGTATTTTATCTATACTTGTGACCAAGAACTTTCTCCCTACTCCTCCTCTTTATATGTGTAATTGCTCTTTTTCCTATCCAGATTTCACAACCTGGGTTTAGAGTTCATCTATAAGCTAACACTTACACTTTACTACACTAAAACTGCATGTTTTAGTGGGCAAATATATTCTCAGTTACATACCAAGGACCTTAAAGCTTTAGTTTACTCAACAGCTAAAATTGCAAAAGGAAAACTGATTTGAAAGATTAGGTTACTTTTAAGTCAGAGAATTTATGGTTTATAACCAGTAGGCAGTATATCAACATCTGCAAAGGTCTATGTGCACCAGTTCATACTATAGATAGTTATTGGTCGTTTTAGTGCCACCTAAACTAAAATGCAATTACACATCATGCATTTATATTACATGATGATGTTAAATATTTTCAGTTTTAATTTCTTTCAAGCTTAGTGTTAGTATACAAACATAAATGTCAAGATTAACTATCATTTTCATGGGATACTATAAAAACTCAATCATGTTTATATATTTCTTGTTTCACCTTCCATGTATTTGTCACAGGGATTGTTTGGAATGAAAAAATATATATAGAGAGAGAACAAAATTACTGACACCTTTCCTTAACACAAGGTGATAAAAGGTTGGATAGATGATATTTAGAAAGAGAAAAATATGGAAAGGTCACAGGAGAGCATGTGCATACAGAGCAGACAGTGCTGGGTTTTACTGACTTGGGTAGAGAAAGGACACTTTCAGAGTTAAGTATCAGGTTTTATTAGTGGTACCAATCTATTGCTCAAAACCTTCTAATGAAAAGGAAATAAGGGTATAAAAGTGTCTGTTATAATGTCTTATCCTCCTTCCATAAATAACTAGAAAACTGGACAAATTATCTACAACAAACATTTTTAGCTGTTTGACAACAGGAAGTGGAGAAGACAAATCACAGTAGCTTTATTCTTGGAGAAACTTTTTTGAATACAATATATAAGGGGAACCCAGAGAGAGATCAGTAGTTTTCTTCTGTTGACAATATGAGAATTAGACTTTAGAATGCTGAGATGTTTCGAATTTACAAGTTAGGGAACATGAGATGAGAGAAATATACAGAAAAGGAGTCCCAGCAATCTGATTTGAGTTCTTCCTGAGATTTTAGGGGCATTTCAGTTTGCATACATTAACTGTAAGAATCTTAAATAGTTGGTAGGTAAAGAAAAATCAAAAGAAAAATCAGTTACCTGGGAATTATAAATCAAATACTTCCAATATGTCACAGAGAACCTAGAATTATTAAATTCATAAACATCTGAAGTAGAGATTCAGTAATATGAGAGGAATTCTGTACAAACTCCAGAAAGATCACACCTCCACTATAGGCTTAAATTAACCCTAGCGGAAATGCTATTCTACTCCTGGTCTAAAAGAGAAAAGAGGTGTAAAAGTTTTGAAATGATTAGATTAATTAGCGAGTAACTTAACTATCTACCCAGTGTTCCTTACTTTACTATGCAAGAAAAGCAACAAATGTCAGCACTTACTAGCATGCCCTTTCCACATACCTAATGAAAATATTGCACACATGTAAAGTCAGGAAAAAGAAGCATAATCAAGAGAAATATCCATCAATTATCTTCAAAATTCAGTACATTAAATTAGAATTTAAACAATTTTATAACAACAAAATATACAATATTGTTAAGAACTCTTAAAAGTAAAGTGAGATAGCATGGAGTAGGAAGCCATTTCTTTTTTCCCTTTATTGAAGGTTGAGAGAAGTCAGTGAGAAAAAAAAAATTTCAGATACTACAGTATGTTTGTAAAAAGTGTTCTTATTTTAATGAATTAATAAACATACGCTGAAAGGAGGATATTTTGACAAGAAGTTTTTGAAGCATTTGTAAAATTTACTGGTTTTAAAAATTACAATCCAAAGTAAAGAAAATTAATTCCAAGAAAAATCAAGGTTATATACAGTTGTTAAATTCTACATTCTCCAAGTTTCCATCTGAAAGAATTCTTTGTAAGTTTTTCTCACCATAGATGTGTTGGTTTTGGTTTTAAGCCTATGCATTTTGACATTCATTACCCTGATTTTTCTTCCCGTGTAGTCCTTCAATTTATTGACTTTCTTCCTCATTCTGTTATGCCTGTTCTTGTTCTCAGCATCCAATCATTTACTAGAATATTCGATATCATGTTCAAAGTAGAAAATATAATCTACAAGGTCTTTGATGTCTTAGCTAAAGAGGACCCTCCCTGGTGGCACAATGAGTTAAAGCACATCATTGTTAAGCTTGCCACAACCACCTCGGGTGTGGGTTCTATCCCCACCCCTGAGGTGATCTACATGGTGCAGCAGACCTCTCCTGTCTCACCTGCTGCTTTCTTCAGCAGTGTGCCTGTTTTGCTACCCACTCTGACTCTGGTGAATCCTTTCATCGCCCCTGCTCTTCTGGCCTGTACCACAGTTCTGTATGCATAAAAATAAATCTTAAAAAAAAAATCTTAGCTAAAGTGAATGAAAAAGGTATAAATATGCATTTCTAGCACTGAAAGTCTTGCAGACTTTCAAATAAGAAAAATATGAGAGACAACACAATATATGAACACATATGTACACTTTTGCATGCTTTATAAATTTTAATTTTTATATCATGTTATTGCATGCAGATATGTGTATGTGTGCAAGTATGCATATTTTAATGCATATAAATGTGTACAAATTATAAAACACACGTGTTGTTATATGTGATTAAGTGTGCATATATATATGTATATATATATATATATATATATATATATAGCTCTATAAGGTTTTCAAATGGTATACACACATGAATTTAGGCAAGACAAATTGCTTTCATAGCACCATACAACATGAGTGACCATTTGTAGCCATTAAAAGCACTTAAGAGAGTTGATGAAAATATATGCCATAGCATAAACTTCCTTTATTGGTAAAGTTTCTCTTGAATCTTTAAAATTATATTTTCACTTTCTTACTGAAATAAAAAAAACAATTTCTTCAGAGGAACTTCTGTTATACCTTGAAATGTCTACAAAGGTAAAGATGCAAATTATAAGCTTAAATAACTGTTAGAAACAAAATGATGTGGCATCTCCAGCAAGTATTTCTAAAGCAAGTCTCACAATCTGATTTATACATAAAACTAATCTGGCACAGGGAGAAATGTTGACTTTGGGAATCTATCCCTAGTGATTCACTAAGTATTAACTGTGCTTTATACCATACCCTGGATGACTTTAATGCAGTTGGCTCATGCATCACACTTAGAGAAAAAGCGTATAGTGCTGCAATTTGAAATTCATAAGTTTTCTCCACTATAAGAAACTAAATAGAGCAGAAAATGTGAACTTCTGCATAGAGTTTGCCAAGTAGACAAAAATCCTACAAAGTTAGTTCTCACATTGCTAATGTTAACATTTGTGGACATGTGTGTAACTACTTAATTTTGGCTAGTGAAGGGATTTGCGTACGTTATATGTTTCAGTACTAAGCAAGGGGTTAGGATATACCAGACTTAGGCAGTACACTCTACCATAAGCCCATGGGATTTAGGATTTTTCTGATGCATGTTAAATAGCCGTAAACCTGTGAGGTTCCAGGGTCAAAGGTAAGATACAACTTTATTTAAAGTACATATTTAAAGTCATTTGGGAGTCCAGTCATTAATCATTCATCCCTTGATGAATGTATGGTTGCAGTCAAATGGAACACACCTGCTGTGCTGTCCCTGAGCAAGTCCATCCTGATGCTGCAATAACTCTCGTGGAATGTTGATGGCAACATCAGCCAGGCAGATGTGGCAGGAGGGTAGCACTGGATGCATTGCTCAAGGGAATCCAAAGCCAAAAATTCTATCTTAAATAAAATATTGGACCAAATTAGGGATTTTGGAGTACTCACAGTCTTAGAAACACTACATTATTACTTAAAGTCCTCAAGGAGACTATATACTAATAATATACTAATGGGAATGCAGATGTCATTTCTGCCAATCTTTGATGTGATTTGTTGTAAACAGGAATTGAGACAAATTATAACTCAACTAAATCATGACTCAATCAAGACTCAAAACTCCATCACACTGCTGATGTATCTTTTGTGGAACATGATAAAGAGCAAGATAAGTACCAATGGGTTCTGTTGGCCCCACCATGATGATTGGTGGATATGTAGCAGGTTACTTAATAAGTGGAATATACAGTAACCAAAGAATAAGATAAAACCAATCTTAGAAGCTAGCCCTTAAAAACTGACTAAAAAGGGCCCTCCTTGGTGGCACAGCGGGTTAAAGCACAGCACTAAGAAGCTAAAGCCACTTCAGCATGAGTTCAATCCCTGCCCACCTGCCGGGGAGGTGATCCACATGGCACAGCAGACCTCTCCTGACCGCCCTCTGCTCCCCTCAGTAGGGTACTTCATCGATCTGCCTGTTCTGCTCCCCACTCTGTCTCTGGTGAATCTTTTCAACGCTGCTGCACCTCTTGCCTGTACCCCAGTTTTGTATGCACAAATAAATAAATCTTAAAAAAAAATACTGACTAAAGAACTAAAGCATCCAAAGTGGGGAGGAGTGGTTGGGAAATGGGTAAGATGTATGAGGGAACAATGTATGATGGTGAACTATTGGCAATTTGATGGTGTAAATCTTATGTTGTTGATAACGGATGGAAGCATTAGAAAAAATTTAGTACATAAGACAAACCTATAATGAATCAAGAAATGCTTTCAAATTGAAATATGAAAGATCACTAGATAAATATCAGATTTGTGATTTGGAGGGGAAATAGCCTTTCTGTTTTTGAGTGGATGTGTTGTGGATATGTGGGTAGAAGGTCTGGTTGTAAAAGAGAGTAATGGGTAGAAAGTGGATCACATTAGAAAGTCTATATTTCATAGTGTGCATATTCAAAAAAAAAAAAAGAATCCAAAACCATAAAGTATATTGGAATTTGGATAGTGCTGGTACACAATGGTAATTTAAGGCATAGATGGATGAGGTTGCTCAGAGATTGTATATAAAGTCTGGATGAAAGAAAACTTTAAGTGTATTTTTTAACAGGAATAAAAAGAAGGAAAAGTACCTAGAAGAAAATTAGGAAACTATATCAACAAAAAAGGAAGAAAAACTGCTTTTAAAAATGTTCTGCTTAGTGGGCTACAACAACATACCACACTTTCATGTTTAGTGGCTTATAAAAAAAAACATTTATTTTCACAATTCTGGAGAATGGAATTCCAATACTGGGATGTCCAGCATAGTTAGGTGATGGCCCTCTTTCTGGTTGCAGCCTTATTCTGTTTTACAAGGTAGAACGGGCAAAGGAGCTTTCTGGGTTCTCTTTTACATGGGCACTAATCCTGTTTGTAATGGCTCTGTATTCATGCATAATTGTCTTCAAAGACTCCACCTTTTTACAGCATTTTATTGGACATTAATATTAATGAATATTAATGGGTGTTGGACAGAACACAACTATATAAACTATAGTAAAGACAATAACCAGTGTTGATACATACTCCTGAGAAGTCAGGTAATGTAAGAACTAAAACTAGCAAGACTGTTCTCTGAGAAATAACTTTATGGAAATGTTTAATTGAATTTGTGTGAACTGCAGAGTTGAGGGGTAAATTAATGAAAAAAGCAGAGGTAGATATTGACACCATAATAAACTGGAGTGATGCTCATTTATTAGAGGTTTTAAAGTAATTTTTTTGTGGTTGTTCATCAATCAGTGTATAAATTCTGAATCAAATTTACATACACACACACAAACAGAACAAAGTTGTTCTTTACACCTTCTAGATAGCAGGTATCAGATTATATCCTGATATATTTGGCTCAGAATGTAAACTGGAGAGAAATGATACACCAAACTCTAGAAGGCAGCATAGTTTGCCACTAGTACACCTTATTACTGAGTTTGAGCTCTTCAGATAATTATAAACACAAAATCTGCAACTCAGGCCAGGCCATATTTCAGCAAAGCCATTTATAGAGAGAAAGAGCTTTGAGTTTGCCAGGCAGAGGGGCCAAGAGTTAATTCTGTGTTGTTACAATGGAGTTTTGCCAAGGAAGTCAAACTATGGGGGAACTGGGAAAGTTTGTGGATTTAAACTGTCAAGGCAATAGATTACATCCAAATGGGTGAACAGGAGTGAAGACTGGATAATATCAAATGTGATACTGAGGAACAGAAAACTAGGAGGAAAATTATGTCTGATAAGAGAGTAGCAGAAGCCCAATCTGGGCTCTGAATCATAATCTACAGCTTTATCTCCACCCTTCTAAAATGTTAAAGAAAGCATGTTCAAAAACAGGTTCAGAAAAATAAATGTCCAAGTATTAGTTTTCCTCAGGTCCTTAAACCTAATATACTCTCTCAAGTTCTTAACCTCTGGACTCTCAAGGTCAAAGTATTTATTGCAAAAAAAAAGAAGAGGGATCGATTTATTACATATTCTGTGACAGATGATTTGTTGAAAAGATACAAATTGTCCCTGATGCAGGAAAATATGACAGGTGAGTTCAAATAATGATACAGAAAAGATATGGAAACCCAACCTTTCAAAAGTCAACTTCTAACCTCACAACCAGCCAAGGTAAACTCATCCCTTGTTCATTAAAATTTATTGTCTCTACCTAAATACTTTTTCCATTATCCCTCTGTCCTTGTTACATTCCCACACCATGATTATATCCATTACCATGCTGGCATATTTCCATCTTACAAAGCAAAAACAAATAAACAACAACAAAATCCCTTGATCCTACATCCTCTTTGCTTCTCTTGAAAGCAAAATTCTTCAAAAGACATGTATAGTCATTGACTGTTCCACTTCTCCCACTTCTTTTGATCACTTTCCAATTATGCTTTTGCTTGTACTTCATTGCTGAAACTTCTCTTGGCAAATTCCCTAATTGGAAAAAGGATTTGTGTAAATTCTGTGGTATTTACACAGAATTTCATAATTGAAATCACAGATAACAGACTTCATTAAGTTACCATTGCATAGCAAAGCTGTGAGTAGAATTTAAAAGACCGTGACACAGATACTTGAGAAGACAAAATCACCACCCAGCCTATATACTTTGTTTGCATTGATAAGAAAAAAGAGAGAGAGAGAGAGAGAAACTATTGCACATGATTTTATACTTTTTAAGTTAAATATATACTTTCTGTATTTCATGATGTTGGGTTTGTTTATGAGCATATTTGTTAAGAAAGGCAAAGAGCTTTGAAGTAATGCTAAAAGTTATTTCAGTGTTTCTAAAGGCTGTAAACTTTGAAATCGTTAAGGTTATTATTAGAGTGTCCTGTAAGCATAGTTTGCTTACTTTGAGTTGTAAGCATGTGAATGATAGGATACTTTAATACTTAGTTTACAATCTATATCATTTTTTTTTCCTATTACCTCATTTACGGTTAAGTGGATTGGCTTTTCTTACGAGTCATGAAGCTCTTAAATAACCTTTATTTTCACATTCTCCATAAGAATCCATTAGGAGTAACAAACTCATATGCCTAAAAGCAATAAAATTGAGTTTTTATCTGTCAACAATGCCTTGCACTTTGTCAAATCTAATGAATAACTGTCAGTTCTTATCTGATATAACTTCTTAATTCTTTATACTCACCCTCCTAGAAGGTTTTTATCATTTACATGATGATCTCCTGATTTTCTTTTGGTGGCCATATAAAAAACTTTTCTCAGGCTTCTTTGTGAAGCCGTGGATACTCCCTAACAGAATTCTGCCTGGTCTTTTCTGTTTATCCAATCACATGAATTCAATGCAATTATATATATATAGTCTTTCTCAATTTGTGTTCCCTGGGGAACCAATACCTTGGTATGTTAATATGGTGGTAAAAGACTTGTTCAGTCTAATACAGTGATTCTGACAGTGTGCCCCAATGACACTGAGGTTCCCTGTGTAAACAGTAGATCTATTAGATGAAAACTGTCTTTCTAGTAATTCAAGTCTGTTTTTTGACTTTGACATTTTTCTCTGTCTTAATATCTGTACTGGTAATACTCAGATTTTTGTAGCAAAAACAACATTGATGCCAAAGCTGAAGTTCTTGTATTGATTGGTGCCAGGCAATCACAGAAAAAATAATATTTTTATGATGAGTCTACAGCAGCAAAATTATATTATTAAGGCTCATTTCTGGAATATGTCTTTTCAATAGTCTGTGTTATAGAATGAAATTAGACATAGTCCTTTTGTATAAGGGATCTATAGTATTTGAGTTGAAGAAAAGCCGTCTTAATGAATTTCTTCATTAAATACAATTTTCACTTTAAAAAGAGTGATTGAGGCCTTCCCTGGTGGCACAATGGGTTAAAGCACAGCACTAAGAAACTAAAAGCCGCTTCAACATGAGTTGGACCCCAGACCCAGATGATCCTCATGATGCAGCAGACCTCTCCTGCTCCCCTCAGCAGTGTACTTTGTCAGTCAGCCTGTTCTGCTTCTCACTCTGTTTCTAGTGAGTCCTGTCACCGCCCCTGCACCTCTGGACTGTACCCCAGTTCTGTATGCATAAATAAATAAATCTTTTTTTAAAAAAAGAGTAATTGATAGGAACACATTTGGCACTCATTTCTTCAAATTCCAAAATGAACAAGATACACTGTACTTTAAGGAAAAACAACTAATATTGTTACCGATACTAACATATATAATTATTGAAAGTATATATATCATATCACTTTGTACTCCAGAGTTTTGCCACAATTAAAGCCTCATCTGATCTGGTTGTGGTAATTTAATAATATGATTGTGTTAAGATTGTAATGAAATGCTTTGATAGGTAAAAGATCAATATAATTCAATTAATCAATATCTACCTGTACGATATATGATATGATACTGCCAAACACATGTTTCACAGTCCCCAAACCCCAGTTCATATATTTAAATCCTATGAGTAGGAGTTTTGGAAAATACTTATATCATGAGGTGAGGACCTCATGAATAGTATTAATATACTTATAAAAGTGATTCCATAAATTGCACTAGCTCCTTTCACCAAGTGAAGACACAAAAGATACTGGCTATTAACCAGAAAGTGGACTCTCACTAGAATGTAGCCATGTTGGTAATCTGATCTTGAATTTCTCAAATTTCAAAATTGTGAGAAGTAAATTTATGTTGTTAACGAGCTACGTAGTAGGTAGTATTTTGTTATAGCAACTCAAGTTACCTAAGGCTGCATGTACGTTTTCAAGTTCCAAATATAGAGCAGTTTTAAGTTTGAAAATTGGCCAAATTTAATGACTTTCATTTGTTGACTGTTTTTATTATTTTTATCATATAGAAAACCATAGTTATCTGTTTTATAGGATTCTTGGTGCTAATATCTACCAAAGACATAATTTTTGCCTTTGGTGGAACTGAGTGATAAAATTTAGTATTACTTTTTAAAGGCCACCAGTCTTCTCTATAACTAAGTCTATCAGTAAAATGTTAAAAAAAAAAAAATTGGGAAATGCCCAAGATTTGTGACTGGGAGGGACCTCTTAGCAGTTTTTAGTTCCCACAGGTCATCCCTGTGTCACTCCTGTAATTGGTTTCCTTAGCTTTTCCCACATTAAATGGGCATTAATGCTTCTCCTTTTAAAAACTTCTTTCCAGTGCTTTATTTTTTTCTGGTGATATTGTCTTATTATTTTACCCCTTGAATTAAATTAAAAATGTTGAAGTTCCATATCTTACTCTAGTAAGATATTGTCATTGTAAGCAAGTAGCCTTCTCTAAGACACCTTTGGGATCGACATTTTCAGTAACATTTGGTTTTATTCACCATCTTTGTCACCTTCAATTAATTTTCTCCCTTAGCATCTCTTATCTTGCATTATGCCAACACAACTCTTACTACAATGTCGTCCATCTCTGCCATGACAATTCCTTAGCCACACATGCTCCTTTTTACTTCACATCTTAGCAACACTGAGCAGCTTTCTGTTTGCTGAAACAGCAGGATATTATCTGTGCATCCCTGCTCATAGTTCACATCTTTTTAGCACCCTTCCCTTATTAAAGGAAGATATTTATATAGGGAATTTAAATTTTGTAAGGCTAATGGTTACTCAGTTTTTAATCCTTTACTGAAATTCTCAACCTTCAGAAAGTCTTCATACTAAAGAGATATGATTTTATTCTTCATTGGATCTTCATTTTAGATTTAAAGACATCTTATTTTGAATTATATTCCATTGGTTTTAGGCCATTATATACAATGGGCAATATGAATTAATGAATGAAACATTTCCTACTGTTTTTCTTTACAAGTGTATTACCATGCATTACTCTGAGTGTGACAAAGCACAATAACAATTTGTTGATATTAAACTGGCTTAAGCATAAATGGAACTGACACAGCATGTGTTACCCTGGTAATTATGTATATAATAAAATTGCTGGTAAGCAAGTGTGAAGAAGTCTTTGATTTGCCTTTTAACTGATATGAAAGTATGGCATTACATATGGGAAAACATGAATGTTTAGGAATTTATGCTTCTTACAAATGACTTACAATTTAAAGCATTCTTTTCATGATGAAACCTGTGGTATGATTATAACATACATAAGTTGTATGCATTACAATCTCTATTCTACTCCAAAATTCAAGTTTTTTTAATTATATACCACTTCTAGATGCTATTAATTGAAAATTTGATTGTCATTTATTTAAAGGTTAAGTTGACTTTTAGCATTTACTATGATGGGAATAGTATGTTATTGCACCTAGCCTTATTTTTATAATAGGAATTTTTAAGCAAACAGTAATTTGAATGTAAAATGCCCAAAAATAGTGTTTGAATTTCTGGGTTGAAAATTACCAGAGGACAAAAAACACTACCATACACTGCAACTGAAATCCAAGATAGGTCAGAATTTGTGAGGATAGGTACTCAAAGTGTCACTATACCTAAGATTATTACCATCTTATTTCTTACCAAGGAAGAAGAAGAAAAAAAAAACTGTCAATTACCACGATTACAAATATTTTCTTATCACTTGACTCTTATTTTTATTTAAAAAGCCTTTTTAATTTTTATGCATAGATTTTATAACTACCATTGTATGTGAACAATTGTACAAAATAAATTAGAATCGTGTTTTTTATATTCAAAGTTCAACAAACCTGAGTGATACTTTATCCTAGAGTGAATACATTTGTAAAAATTCTTCATATTCAGGCCCTCCCTGGTGGCGCAGCGGGTTAAAGCACAGCACTGAGAAGTTAAAGCCACTTCCTATTGAGTTTGATTCCCGCCTGCCCCGGAGGTGACCAATGGTGTGACAGACCTCTTCTGGCCCGCCAGCTGCTCCCCTCAGCAGTGTACTTCGTCGATCTGCCTGTTCTGTTCCCCGCTCTGTCTCTGGTGAAGCCTCTGGCCTGTACCCCAGTTCTGTATGAATAAATAAATAAATCTTAAAAAAAAATTCTTCATCTTCACAGTCCATCAATTGTGAAAATTTTGAACATACTTGTCAATGAGGTTTTATTTTATTTTCTTGCACAAACTGTGTTATGAGACATTCAGAGTGTGGTGATGTAGCATTTCTTAAAAACATGTCCCTTTATTGTTTCTGGGGTTTTTAAATTCTAGTACCCTTTCTACTTATTTTGATTCACATGTCCAGGCAGTGGATATTCTAATTATTAACTAGAGTGGTTTTAAGACATATCCTGATTTCAGGATGTTAAAGTATGAACAAAACTGTGCATCATGTAATAGATGAAATATGGTGGCTAGTTTGAGTCATTGAAAACTCATCGGTTATCACATCCTCTTCTCTACCTCTTTGTAATAACATTTTTCATATATGTGTGTATGTTTTAACACAAAAATGCTGATCAGAATTTAATTAAATTGAAGTTTTCACAAATATTCTGTCTACTAAATTGTTAAGTTAGAATGTCAGAAGTGTATGAGGTGACTCAATTATTGTGTTTAAAATTGAAAGGAATTATTATTGTGTAATTTAAAGTTGAACCATGACCCCTGATTTTCAACTATCTGGCACTGTACAGGAACATAAGTAAAACTAAATAAACTTTTTATGAATTTAAGCAAATGAAGAAAAGATATATGGCTATGCTATTTGCAATTGTGTTGTGTCTTCCAATAGCTAATGTCCTTCCATCCTTTAGTATAGAATATTTTTAATTTTGCTAAGTGTGTGTCTACCAAGCCATAGACATTCCCAGGCTTCCATATCACTTGGTTTGTTCATGTGATTAATTTCTGCCTAAAGATATGTGAATAGTAGAGCTGTATTTTCTTAGTTTAACTATTAAAAATGTAAAATAACTTGTGCTTCCCTTGCCAGTGGCTGGGGCTTATATGTGATGATGATGGATGTTATTGCCTTTCTGGAACAGGAAATGAAAGCTAATTTTTGAGGATGATAGGACATAAAGGGTATTAGCCAGACTTCTAAATGTTGAGGCATGGTTTCCTCACCTTAGATTTTGATACAACTAAAAAAATTAGTTTTTCTTAAGCTATTGAAATATTTGCTTGTTTTTTTTGTACTAAAACCTTATATGTAACTAATGCTTCAGAGGGCTCTTACATAGATCCTAGGGATATTACAATTATCATAATCAAACACTAGTAAATAACATACAAAGCAGAATTTTCTAACTAATTCGCTGAAGAATAGAGGATTTTGTCAACTGGAAAATAATTTTAAGCAAGAATTAGACTGAAATTTCACCAATCCTTTTTCTTTATGTTGGGCAACATTTCAATTATGGTTTCAGTCTTCATTAGAGAGTTGGCCAAAACAAAGAAATGGGAATCGGGTAATTGAATTTTTAAGTACAAATATGGCAATAGGAAAAAAAAACGTTCTAAAGCATAAAGCAGAATGCATTTCAAAGGGGATTGTGTCATACTTTCAGAAAATATTAAGAATAGTTCAAAAGTTTCCTGGGTTTTGACTCTTTTAAATTACTATTCTGAATATGTGATCTAGATTTGCACACCAACTCCACTAAAGTTTAATGTGATGATCCACAAAGGTGAAGATGAAGTAAATTAATGAAGAGATTAGGTATTTTTTTGGTTGTGGAAATTATATGTAGTAAAAGAGAATAAGCAAAAAAATACTAAACTTGAAGTGAACTTTTAAATGTGAAAGAAAATATATTTCAAATATATCAAATTGTCACCTCTAAATGCTGACTGTGTTAAATATATAACAGCTAATTCATTGTAAAATAAAGCCATTCTAGTAGAATTAATAGCATAAACTATTATCTAAGCTTGTGAATATCTCTGTGAGAATTTAATTTGATTGCAGAGTTACACTGGTATCTAAGATAATTTTACTAATAGGGATGATGATTATATATATGGCTTATAGAGAAGCGAAAATTTTTGTAAAGTTTCTGATACAAGTCTCTGGGCACAACTGTAATATTCCAAATAAGTTATATGCATCAGGACCAACCTCTTTCACTGAAAGGTAAGGGTTTAGAGAAGGAGGATGTGAGTTTCTAAGATTGTAATCCTAATTTTTCAAAAGTTCTTTTAATGTAGTTTACTAGAAAGTGTGGTTCAAGATTATTTTTTTCTAGAAATAACATGGAATGCCTTATAATTATTTTAGTACAAGCAGATAGTATTAATCATTTTATATTTGTATTTTTGTCCCTATCAAGGACCCATCAACCCTCCAGTTCTGAAAATGTTTATGTGGAACATTGATAAATATTAATGTTAATTATTAATAAATAATATTTATTGACATTAGTTTACTTTCTGAGTTCATGTGCTGAGATTATTTAATTCCACTTGAAACAAATGTTGCTGATTGTACTAAATATGTGAGTTAACAATATTTTACTCTGGTTGCTATAAAAAAATTAACTTCTAAGATGTCTACAAGTATACTTCTGACTGGAAAATTTTATTTTGTCAGACATCACTAAGCTTGCCAGGCTTAACAAATAAAAAAGGAACCCAGTTAGATTAGAATTTCAGGTAAACCATGAAAAAGATTAAAATATGCCCTTGCAATATTTGAGTCATACTTACATTTTTTAAAAAATATTCCTTTTTTTAATGATTATTTTTACATACAGAACTGGGGTACTGGCCAGATGTGCAGGGGCAGTAAGATGATTCACCAGAGACAGAGTGGGGAGCAGAACAGGCAGATCAATGATGTACACTGCTGAGAGGAGCGGGTGGGTCAGGAGAGGTTTGCCGTACCATGTGGATCACTGCTGTGGGGGATCAAACTAACGCTGAAGTTAGCTTTAGCTTTTTAGTGCTGTGCTTTCACCTACTGAGCCACCAGGGAGGGTCTAAAATATTCCTTTTTTATATGGAAATCCAAGATACACATCTTCTTGTATTTTATCTCACAATCCTGGTTATCTCCCATGACATGAATTTGGGCCTAAATCCTGAGAACTTTTGTCCACAAGAAGTTTTATGTAAAGGAGAAATAAGGACCAATCCATAGGTCCTTAATCTCTCAATAATGTGAGAGATCAAGCAGCCATTTGAAAGTCACTCTGATTAAACTTCTAGCTTCAGACTTAGCTATTGTATCAATCCTTTCCTCTTTAAAAGTATCTTGAAGACATCAAGGACTTAATCAAAAAGGAGTCATACTGATATCAGAATGTAATCCATGACAAAAAAGACTTAATCCTTTTCCTTTCTATGCTATCCAGGTACTCATAAGATCTTACTCTATCTCCTTTTTATCTCCAAACAGCTGCTTTTACCAGTTGTTGACACTATAAAGATGAAGCTTTTTCAGACCAATAGGTGGAAAGGACTTGAATTAGAGTCAGCTGCTACCAAACAAAGTGTTCTTGGTGAAACAGGCCCTTACATTCTACGTGACCAGGTAAGTCGGAGAACAGGAGTCAAAGCACAGCCTTGGTCCTAGACTGCTAGCACCCTCTGGTGTCTGCAAAATAAAACAAAAATCCTCTCTCTAAAGGAGAAAGGAAACCTTAGTTCTCTAATTATGTTTGTCAACAAAGAAACTGTTATTTGGTTGAGTTATAGTTAAAAAAAAAAAAGTTTTTGAGACTTCATATTAACAGCCTGAAATACATAAGCCCTAGAAGTACAGGAGCTGGATATTCATTCAAGTTGCTAGTGGTGAGAAAAGTGTTTATACTTATATAAAAAAGATGTTAAGCCAGTCAGGTCCGCTTTGTGCAAATGAGTCCTTACTGCAACCAAGTAGTGACTGGTTTAACTTCAATGGTGGAGTTATTTTAACACCTAATATGATTTGTTTTCTTGTGTCTGGGTATGCTTGAGAATGTTTGTGTGACTGAGGGATAAGATTGCGAGGCTTCTGATTAATTTGAATATTCCTAGACACAGAATGGCTAACTTTTTGTTTTTCTTGCTAATTTCATTTATGGCCTCAAAGTAATTTTTCAAGCACTTTATCTAAGAGCCAAACATAATTATGTCCATTAAAAAAAATTAGATATGTCAGGAAGGGAAATTAGAGGCAGCAATAATATACTTCTAATAGTACAGTTCAGATATTTGAATTTTGTTACTAGACACAGATTGTTAACATACATACATGCATACACACAAACACACACATATGCTTTTTTAAATAGAGATGAAACTTACATTTAAATTTTAGCTGGAAAATATAAAAAGAAAAATTACATATTTTGAATGGATAACAAATATACTTTATTGACAATCCAGTGAAATGTTGTTTAGAAACAGAAGCCGAAAAGAAATTTAGTGAATTAGAAGGTATGTTAAAATATGTAGAAAGATAAAATGATGTACACTATATCAAAAAGATAGGCGATATCAATGATATAATAATAACAATAAATATTTAATGAACTGTAGAAAGAAAATAGTGGGAAAGTTATTATTCATGAAAATAACATTGCAGAACTGATGGAAATCATCATGTCCACAACTATACAAGAAGCAAAGAATACCTCAGAATATGGAAATTAAAAACTAAGCCAATTATATCTTCATATCATTGTAAAGAAACAACAAAAAGAAAAAAGATCATAGAGAAAAGTCTTCAGAGGAGGATAGACTAACAGTTTTCAAAGCCATAATAAGACAAAAATTATATAAGATAGGTACAAGCTACAGAAAAAGCCAACCTTTAATTTAAAAGCTATAAAAAATATTCTTTAAAAATGAAGTAAACTTAAATAGTTTTAGACAAACACTAAAATATTTTACCACTAGCAAACCATCACTACAGAAATGTTACCTTTTCATGATTAAAGTATCCAGAATTAGGGGAGTTGAAGGAAAAGAAAATGTAGCAAATAAAATGATAACTGTGTAAATATAAGCAAACATTGACTTCAAAAAAGCAATAATGTTTGTAACTCAACAATGGGTTTTATATGTTTTTTAGTGACTAAGATTTTTGATAAATCTACAAATGTTTTTAAGTAGGGAAGGAAAGTAGAATGGCTAAAACATTTTAAATATGTGTGTATATATCTGTATATATACATATTTTCTATCAATTGAAGAGGAAGAATATAACAGGATGGAGAAATATAGTGCTAATATTAAGCTTTAAATTAAGCACTATTCTATTAAATATAGAAGAATTATTCAATTTGAGATGTAATATTTTATACTTCATTTACCAAAATATATATGCTATTTATATTAACGTTGTGCACTAACTTTAATATTAGAGTAGTAATGTTGAAGGTAAAAAGAAGAAAAAGCTAAACAAATTTTCTTAAAATGTGGTTATATTAACATCAGACAAAATAGTCTTTAAGATGAAAGGCATTATGAAAATAAGGAATTCCACTTTTTAATGATTAAGATTGTGTTTTCTAGAAATGTCTTTAAGGATGTTTTGTGACATTATGTTGACAATGAGATGTGTTACATTGAGTAATAGGTTATAGGTAAGAGCTTATGTAAATCATGCTAACAATATAATGGTTGCAGTATCTGTATGTTCCAGAGGCTTCATTGCTTCTTAGGGTCCTTATTTTTATCTCTTTTGGTGAGCTTGATTTCTGTAGATACTCCTTCTGAAAGTAAGTTGTGTTTTGTTTGTCTTATCTGTAATAATAGTATATCTCTTATTATAATGTACCTGTTGTGTGGTGTTGAAGTGTTGGGGAGAAATATTCTGTGATTATGATTGTCTCAATCTTTAAGTAGTCCTGCATCATTGCATTTTGTTTCTAAGCATTCACCCTTCCCTTCCCCAAAGAGAGAGCAGGAAACTTAGAAGGTGCTAAAGAGAGAAAAATGTTTTTTCCCCAAACAGAATAAAATTTGGCTATACAAATTTCCCCTAGAGAAGAAACTCATTATGAAGAATACTCTGGTGTAAATGTGAGGGAAAACTGCAAATCTGCAGGTAAAACATTGTCCATTTCCTGAAGGGAAAACTCACAAAAGTGTAGGTATCTCCTTACTACCATATTCCCCAAGTTTCTCATCGTCAAGGTAGCCCAAACTCAACCTCCAACAATTCATCAAAATTACTAATATGTACCTATACAAGCCTTCTACCTCAGGTAAGAATACCTTAAAACTGAAACTTTCTGGATTTGCCTGATTCTTCACATTCTGAGGTATAGGTTTGCTTTGACAACTGAATTATCTGATGAATACAAGAAATGTCCTTTGACTTTTGGTTTGTTTAGTTTTTATTTGATATAAGTATGGGAGTGATGAGTTATAAATTTGTTATAAGTCTGATTATACAGGCTAATTGAAAATGTTTTTACTTCTCTTCAACATAGAGGATCCTTGAAAAATAATTTCTAATTTTTAAAATATCTACTATATGTCAGATGCCATTCTAGGTACTGGTTGTGTGGTCTTGAACAAAATTGGACTAAAGTAAGGTGCTGTTTCTTTATAATTTTCACAACTTGTCCAGTTTGCTTGACAGGACCCTTTAAAAAATTCCTAACAGCAACCATCATTGATTACACATAGTTTAGTAGGTGTTTTTAATATACTCTACTTAGAACTGGAGTGTAGAACACAATGGAAAAACCATGAATGTCTTTATTTTGTACCAAGAATATTTGAATTTAAGGCCACTCTTTCTTTACTTAGAATACTACTTACTCCCTTTTCTATTTCCTTTCTACTTTTAACTGTCAGTTATCCTAAAAGAAGATAGAGACCTGCTTCATAAGAAAATGAATGATATTAGTGTTAAGAAATAAAAGAGCTGCCACAGTTTTGCACATACTGAAATCCTCCATATTAATCATTTAGGACATTAGGTAATTTTGTTTTTCTCTTGAATCATTTACTCATTAATTTATCAAGTACTTCCAAATTCTTCTAAATCTCTACTCCAGGTTCTTTTTTAGTTATATCACTAATTAAAATGTATTCATTATTATTGAGAAAAATCAAAATATATTAATGGAGATACGCATGCAAACAAGTTTATGTAATATATGATGGTAAATTCTATATCAGATCTATCAACACAACAAACATCTGTTAAGAACTACATGTAAAAAACAAACATTAATTCTTAAAACCTTATTTTACATTTATCTTTGTACAAAAGTTCACTTTTAAATGTATTTTTTACCTTCAAAAATATTTTTTGATTCTTTCCAATTTCACTTACACATTTACTAAAACATAACTTAGTGAGCATAGATTAGTATTATTTCTGAAAGTCATGTCAGCTCTTAGTTGATGACTAGATGATAGGCAATGTAATCTAATTATGTTCATGATAATATACCAGCTTGTAATTTATTAGAATTTACCTTATTAGTTGTAATGCGTGAAAGAGCTAATACTTGTGAGTCTTGTAATTAGAGTTATTTTTACTAGTTGGAAACAATATGTATATAACTAATGTATGTACATAAACATGCGGATGAATATTTGAAAAGAAACCAAAAATTGGAAGATGAAAGGAGAAAAGTGGGGCTTTTCAATTTCAATACTTTGCTTATTCTGTTATCTAATATTGGGTCTTATTTTTGATATCATTAGTGAAGAGATAAAAGAGACCCTTGTAGCTACAGATTTTGCATGTTTCAAAATAATTTGAATTAAGTAACAATAGATCTCTTAATTATACCAAATCTTAATTATACTATAAAAAATTAATAAATTAAAGAAAGTTACTGTTTAAACTCTAGTTTTATTTACATGAAAGAATATTTTTTTAAATATATTGATCTTAATTTCACTGAATAATAAAATAAAATATAATGTACACAGATATAATCTAGGTAGAACATTTGTGATTTAGTATAGTTTTATGGTGTCAATTAAATTATCTTACTATGTGTAAAATACTTTGACCAAGGGAATATCATACTTAGATTGTTTTGTTTTTAAAGCTAATATAAAAAATGCTGAATATGTGTTAGGAATAGTAGGAATCATCATGACAAGAAAATCTAGAAATCTATTTCACTCATCATTTAGGAGACAGATAATTAGGATCATGGATGATGGAACTAGTGTAAATGACACATTATACTTCACATCAATAAGCAATAAAGTTAACTGGAATATAATAATGGCTACTCTATTGAATTTTTAACTGTCAAACATTGTGCTAACATGTTTTTGAGTATCAGTTTACTTAATATAACAACAAAAATGACATAAATGTTATCATCCCACTTTGGTAGTGTGGAATGCTACATTGTGTGATCATGTTTTCCAGAGCAGTCAAGAGGCCTTTTTTCCCGATATGCCCAGAGTCAGCCTTTCCCAAAATTATAACCTTGGTGTGGAGAAACTAAGGCCAGTCTATGCCATGTGGGCCTTGGGAAATTTGTTACCTTTCCCTAAAGAATTCACACTTCTCTGAGTGAAGAGTAACTATGTCCTTAATATCTGAGACATGTCTTTGTCTCTGTCTTTCCCCCTTTTCCAAATTGAAGAGGCAATCTGTGTTCTGCTATTTAGGCCAAGAAGCATGTAATCTGTGGGGGTATTATCTAGGTGTTCTATCTGAGAAACTCATCTCGTTACTGTCAAAGTAAAAGATGAAGTCATCTAGTCATGTGACATCTCCTCTCCTGTTTCATTGATGCCTCTTGCCCCTCAACTCAAAATTTATACTCCTTTTTTTCCCACTGACCAAAGTTAGGATCAGCATAATCATTGTAGCTCCCCTGTGAATGTTAGTAAATTGACTTTTCCTTTGCTAATCTGTCTGATGCTGTTTTAATTACTCACTCATCCAAAGAAGAACCTGGAGGGATTGGGGCATTTTTCTCTGTACCGCTGACAATATAATTTGCTCCCAGTTGAACAGTGTTATTGCTGACAATCAACGTTGGTCTAATTAAGATTGCAAATTGTGGTTTGACATTTAGCTGCTTCACTATTTCAAACCTCAATGACAGGTGTATCATTACCCCAGGCAAGTGATAAATGAGGAATAGCATGTTAAGATGAACTTAATAGTAAATTTTATCTTAGCCTCATGTGATTTTGAGGAACCTAAGAAGTGTATAATTGAAATGAATCTGTGTTATATTTTATATGAGAGATAATATGTATATATTTCATAGATTTTCTCTTCATGTGATGAAAATTAGTATAGAGAAAAGTTATTTCACATTTTCCTTAATAAAACAAATAAAAACAGGTAAAATTCAATCACTGAAAAAAGAAAATCTTTTTTCATAGTCTAGATCACATCTAATATCTAATAGCATGTATAAATGTCAAATATAACTCAACTTGTAAAAATACTGAAGGATCCATATACTGAATTCCTAACATAAATGGTATACTAAGGATGAAGAACTTTTCATTCAGGGGAAAATTAAGCAGGTACTGCTTATTATCTTCTTTACTGAAAAGAACAAGACAGCTTTTCATGTGATTGGTTTTACTGTGTAAGCTATGCAAATCCTAACCAACAGATTTTTAGGCAGAAATAGATATTAAACTTTAAGAAATAACCCTATGTGTTTGAATATCTATAAACCATATGGGTTTTGAGTCAAAATATTTGAAGAGATGAAAAAATATATATGCTTAAAATGTTGCATACCTTCAAATAGTAAAGGTAGTTGCAGTATTAGGGGCAGATATACAATTAGAGTGCTCTTATGCATTGCTTTTAATATTCCCACTATCTCTGCTCTTAATTAGCATACTAATAAATTAATTGGTTTATATAGAGTAATTACATGTAAAAAAGTATGTGCCTGGCCCTCCCTGGTGGCGCAGTGTGTTAAAGCACTGCACTGAGAAGCTAAAGCACTTCCGCATGAGTTCAATTCCCGCCTGCCCCGGAGGTGACCCCTTCAGCAGTGTACTTCGTAGATCTGTCTGTTCTGCTCCCCACTCTGTCTCTGATGAAGCCTCTCACTGCCCCTGAGCCTCTGGCCTGTACCCCAGTTATGTTTATACAAATAAATAATTAAAAAAAAAAAAGTATGTGCCTGTAGCTTTGCTTGGCATACCCAAAGGGTATGGATAAATCAAAAGGAACAATCACATTTTTTTTGATACTTAAGCTCATTTGCTTAAATATCTTGAATACAATTATTTTAAAAATGTTAGTTTTATAGCAGTTGCAGAAATACATATTGAAGTGATTTGATTTGGAGCATAGAACTGTCATCACACTTCCCCATATTTTCCCACCTGCTCATGTGGTGTGCACATGTGGAGTGAAGGTTAAAACGTTAGCTGCTGCTCAAAGAGATATATGTGTCTGAAGCAATATTAAACATACTGTGTAACTGATTTCTCCTTTGTAATGCCACAGTTTGACATACAGTAGCTCTTTCACTGACTTTCACATAATACCTTTTTGCAGTTTCATTTACTGTTATATGTAGTTGCATAGCAAGAAAACTATTAGATACTAAGTGGAATCTTTTGTTTCATGTTAGATAATGAGGAAGAGAAAAAGATTTCATTGTGAATCATTATTTTTGTGTCTAAATTTCATAGTTCCTTTAGAACTGAATAATAAATATAAACTTGACTCTTCATTTACCACACTTGAGACTATCAGAATAGACTGGCAGACTCACCAAGTCACCCTTACCCTCCCTTTCTAGGTAATTAAGGGGGTTCTATTGTAAATACCTTGGGTGACCTCTCCACACTACATTAGATCTTAGACCTTATATCTAATAACTGGGTTTGTGGATTGACTTTCTATGATGCAATTCTTCCTCACCCACACAATGATGCTTTATGCCTATATCAGTAACCAACTTTTTCCTCTAGTTCCTCCAAGGTTAGGCTAGTCATATTTTCCCCAAAGCTCCAGGGAACCCAAATTATAGTTCTTCTAGTGGATTTTTCTTTATAAAGCATACTTATATTTGGTGTCATTGCAGGTTATCTGTTTTTGAAATTTCCATTCAGAGTCATAGTACCCCTGCAAAGATTCTTAAATGTTTTTATGTCCTGAACAAGTCTGTTTGCTACTTGACTAGATCAACTCATATCAAAGTTTCTATTATGCCAAGTTTTGAGGTTCCTTCCATTTATTATCTAGAGCAAAAATATATGGTGTCTATGTTTATTTAGTTTCCCATACTCCTAAGACAATATTGCTAACATATACTTGTTAAAAAATGTTAATTTGATTTGTATAAGTTTCTATGATTACAGATTAGTTTGTATAATTTTAACTGATACTAGAGAATTTGACATTAACAATCTCAATCTCTCACTCTCATGCTCAATAGGGCAAACTTAATGTCATTTTATGCTTGAGCTAGGATTGAAATGTCATTTGCCAACATTGCAAAGTTTACTTAATAGTAATTATAAAAATTAAATATTAATTTTTCATTTTTAGAATGGGAGAAAAAAGAAATACTGTCTTATAGAGTTGTAAGGATAATCCAACGAATTAGTGCATTGAAGGGTTTTCTAGAAAATATTAACTGTTCAATAAAAGTGAACTTACTTAATTACTATTATTCAAGTGTTTCTTTAAGTTTGTTCAAAAGCTTGCACAATCCTGGGCATATTGTAGTATATAATATATAATAAGGGTTTCTTTGAGTTAGGCATTTAAAAATTAATTTTAGGCCCTCCCTGGTGGCGCAGCGGGTTAAAGCATAGCACTGAGAATCTAAAGCCACTTCCGCATGAGTTCGATTCCCGCCTGCCCCAGAGTTGACCACATGGTGTGGCAGACCTCTCCTGACCTGCCTGCTGCTCCCCTCAGCAGTGTACTTTGTCGATCTGCCTGTTCTGCTCCCCGCTCTGTCTCTGGTGAAGCCTCTCGCCGCCCCTGAGCCTCTGGCCTGTACCCCAGTTCTGTATGCACAAATAAATAAATCTTTAAAAAAAAATTAATTTTAGTTTGTGATTTTTATTGAATCAGTATTTTAAGAGACTAACTCTTAATAAATGAAAAGTAATTTTGACTCTTTTTCTTTCATATTAGAATTGTGTAGTGCAAAAGATATGAGGAATGATTCAACTAAGTTTTTAAGCAAAAAAAGGCTATTAGCATATTTATTATAAATATAATGTCTACTGTTTTCTCTAATTTTAGAAGAAATACTTTCTTGTCACCTAATACCAGGAATGCAGTGCCAAGCCATAAAACATTATTATGAGTAAATGTTAATAAATTCAACTGTAGTTTAAAGTACATAAGGTGAAGCGCATCTATGACATTCTATTCTGTGTAATATCAATTTAGTATCCCCTTTACTCTGTTTTCAAATTTGTAGATACAGGATTTATTGTTCTTCACCTACAAAGCTCAAATGAGTAAGCTAAAAAATATTTTTGCCCTGTAAGATCATTTTCAATGTTAAAAAAGAAATGCAAACATACACCACAGCCTCTTTTTTTTTTTTAATGAATGCATTTGTTTATCAGTATAAAATATGAAATAAGTGGAAAATGCATTCTCTTTCTGGTCTTTCTGGTCCAAGGATTTGCTCATACTTTAGGCTTTTGATTTTAAAACATTTCTTCTTTAGCTAAGGTAGTCTAAAATATGAAATGGATGTATAATAATAAATGGTGGCATCTGGAAGACATTTTTACCAACAGACAAAGCCAAAAGTTAAAGGAATGCAACATGTGGATGAAATATTGTAAGTTTAGCTATGTGGTTAGGTATTTAAGTGTTCTTGGGCAGTTGATGCCTTTCCATTGATATGTAACTTTAGCATTCTAATGTTAATACTGTGTTGTTATTTCCAAAATATTAATATATTTTGATATCTATCATCTAATGTCATTACTTTCCAAGATTTTAACTGGCTGTATTATATGTGATGAGAGGAGTTCTAAAATTTACTTTAAATTTTATCATCTTTGTGAATTAAATCTCTTGAATATCCATAAATTATATTAAATTAAAGAATTATGGGCAAATAATTCAGGAAATAATTTATTCTCTGTTATTAAAGTCAAATGCAAGGTATCAGAGTAAATTCAAGACACCAAGTAAAGAGTAAACATGCTGTCCAAATCTGTCTTTGAAAGCTTCTCAGATTGTTCTAGAAAGATAATGGGGAGGAAAAGAAACAGATGAAAATTAATATTAGGGAAGAATTGTGTTTTGTAAGACTTTTTCATGTGTGTGTTGTTCTACCACAGCCAATTTAATCTCTCTCCATAGTCCGTAAAATCCTCACTATCTTTGACTCCCACCCCATCTTCTCCTCTGGTAAACTTATTTATAAAGTCAGATTTGTAGGCTTTTTTTTCCTTGTTTATTTTATCTGTTTCTTTGTTTTGTTTTATTATAGTCCACATATGAGTAAAATCACTTGGTGTTTGTCTTTCTATTTCTGATCTATTTCACTAAGCATAATGTCTTCCAGTTCCAGTCATGATATCATCACTTTTTTGATAGCTGTGCATTCCATTACATATATATACCACATGTTCATTATCTACTCATCTGTAGATAGGCATCTAGCTTGTTTATATAATATGGCTATTGAACACAATGCAGCAAACATAGAATATATATTGCTTCAATTTTTTTTGTATTCTTCATGTAGATACCTAGAAGTAGAATATATTTTTAATATTTTGAGAAAATGTCATAGGAGCTGGATCAGTTTACAGTCTCACCAATAACTATATCTTAAGATATCAAAAAAGAAAAACATATTAGATAAAATAATAATTTCAATTATTGACTTCTAAAAACAATGGAATAGTGCCCTTCCTGGTGGCACAGCAGGTTAGAACACAGCATTAAGAAGCTAAAGCCACTTCAGCATGAGTTCATCCCTGCCCACCACAGAGGTGACCCACATGGCACAACAGACCTCTCCTGAACCGGTCACTGCTCTCTCAGCAGGGTACTTCTTCAGTCAGCCTGTCCTGCTCCCCACTCTGTCTCTTTGAGTCCTCTCACAGCCCCTTCATCTCTGGCCTGTACCCCAGTTCTGTATGCATAAATAAATAAATCTTTAAACAAACAAACAAAAAATGGAATGTAGAACAGGAAAACTACCTCCAAAGTGAAGATATAAACATCCATTATCTAGCTTTAACTATAAAGTAAAATTTACTTCCAAGATTAGATGAAATATATTTATTTCTAAAACATACTAAAGCATAAGTGTATTGTCACTAAAAGATGCCCTACATAGCAGGATTACTAAAAGGATAACTTTAAAAAAGAGAGAGAGATGAGATACAAGGAACAATGATGGTAAGTACAGAAATGGATAAATTCTGGGGCACAGTTAATTAGAAATTTTCTGTACCGATTTTTAAAATTGTTTAAGATTAAAATTCAGGGAAGCACTAAAATAAAGAATACCACTTTAAATTGAAGAATAAAGCATAATTTCTAATAGCCTTATAGATTGTTATGATATTGATGGATGAAATATGCTTTTACATTTTTTTAAAGATTTATCCATCTATTCATACAAGAACTGGGGCACGGGCCAGAAGTGTTAGAGAGGGGGGTTGTTGGCAAGAGGATTAACAGAGACAGAGTGGGGAGCAGAACAAGCATATCTACTGAAATACACTGCTGAGGGGAGGAGCAGGGAAGACAGGAGAAATCTGCCACACTATGTGTGTCACCTCCTTGGCATGGGATTGAACTTGTGCTGCAGTGGCTTCAATAGCTTCATAGAGCTGAGCTTTAACCTGTTGTGCCCCCAGGGTGCTACTTTAAAATTTTATATGATAATCAAAAGAATAAAAATAGAATTTATATCAATTTAGCTTGAAGAGATAAATTAAAATAAGGAAAAATTTGCCCACAAGGTAGTTAAGAAACCATATTATATAAAAATTAGAATGAGAAAAGCACATGTTTTTAAAAGCAATATATATTAGATGACTCTGTCTTTTTATGTTAGGTTTATCCCAACAGAACACTGAAAACTTACTTCCACACAAAAATTGTCTATATATATTCAGTAAAGCACTATTCAAACTAGACCAATGTGGAAACAATTCAAACATTAATCAACTCATGAATGGATAAGCAATAATGGTGTGTCTGTATAATATGGACTATCTGTATACATGGAATTAAATACCAAAGAAATGGGAGTGTATCCCACTGAATGTTTAAATGACATACAAAAAGAAGAAAAAAAAGAATATTTTAGGCCAAAAGTAAATGGAATGCAAATATAGTATGTGTTTACAGGACACATGATCTGTATGGGTAAATTGAATTGAGAGTACAATATTTGTAACACATATACATGTATAAATGTATATTCTCATATTTACCAGTTGAATACAAACCAGAAGCTAGCATTAGTTTTATACAGAATTTAGACTTCAGTAAATAAACATGTTCTACATAATTACAAAAGGCTCAATTAACCAATAAAATACAAAAGTTTTAAAGTTCTATATATCAATTCAGGTTCAAAATACTTCAGGAACTATAAAGCTTACTGTGTAATTCCATCTTATTGCTATGTACTTACATATCTAATAATTAATAGAGAAGTAATATTTTAAAATCAGAAAATTAAGACAATTGATAAAATATGAAGTAATGTGTTTATTGTAACCCTGCTTGTTCAATCTATGTCTGTATGCATCTGTTCCTATAAGATAAACAAGGTGACAAAGTGAGCAAACACAGTTTAATGGTACATGTCTTATTAATTATCCATTGACAACTGACAACAATTATATTCTACTACAATTCAGTCAAATTCTATGGCAAATTTGAGATTTTTCACCCTACTTGAAAGCTAAAAAATTAATGCGCTATGGTTTTAAGTTGGTGAAGGTAGAGGATTCATAGGCCAATTTATTATTTGTGGCAATATACACAGTAGAACATTAGCATTATCTTGAACTTTTTCCTCCAGTTTCTTCTCCCACAAAACAATGCAAAGAGGTTGAAACAGTACCTGCAGATTCAGGAAATTTATATTGCAAGAAAGGAGTCTTGAGTTTACAGAAATCATTTCATTACATCTGAAGGGAGTCATCGTCTCTATCTTTTCAGATATTACACCATAAAACAAACTTGGTTGTGGAAGGGATTATTCTGAAATAAGTTAGATGGAAGAGAAAAATATCAGATGATTTCACTTATAGGAAGAATATAGTGGAACCAAATAAATAAAAATACAATTAAAAGATGACTATAAATAGAGACATTCTGCAGGAGAGGAGGAGGGATCAAAATGGGTGGGAAGAGCACAAGGGACTAATGGTGATGGTGCAAGGGTGAATTGATGGTAAGCTTTTTATGAGGAGAGGAGAAAGCATATATTGTACAAAAATGAAGACTGATATAAAATATACATAAATAAAATAAAAAATAAAACTTTTAAAGAAGGCTGGGAACAAAGATAAATTAGCATCTTACTCAGGGAATTTGTAGTACAAATGAGGTTCATGGAGAAATTTTACCATCAGTCTTCTACTCTATAGATCATAATAATCTGATCAACAAGGAGACTGGGACAAAATCTGTTTAATTTTTCACCATAAAGCATTTAAATGGGGCTTCCAGTGATCTGATTATAAATAGCAGATGAGCACAAATTGCAATGTTGACCTTTATCATGGCCTCAGGGGCCCCTGACCCATTTAGCTGAAACAGTTGTCATAAATCTCATTGTCTACCTATAAAATTATAATATCTTTCTGTTCACTTTCTCATACTGATCTTAACATGTGGCCAAGACCTCAAAGCAGAGATTACAAAGATGTGTTAATGATTTTAAAACTACCACTGGTACAAATTAGGCTTCTCAGTGAACTACTAAATAACTAAGTTTAGATAATTCAGTGAGCAGGGACATAAATAGATAAGCCAGTTTTGTTTCAGAATTCCTTGATAGAGTAGCAAAAAGTTTTACTTCCATTAAATCTTGACTCATAATATTTTTAGTATTCTATGTAATGAAATCGTAATAAATTCTGTTGGAAATTAAACCTAGAAGCTCATCTTGGCAAAGTACTTATGTGAGTGAGTTGTGACCAGTAGTTTGTTTTGTTTTTTTTTTCATGAAATGACATTTTTTGCTGAAAGAGTAAGTAATAAATCCTTGGATTTCTAGACTTTGATATTTTACAGATATTTTCCTACAATGAACATGACCTTCTATTTCATTGGAAATGAGTGACAGTAATTATTACCTATCATAAAATTTGAAATGCAATGCAAAAATTTAAATTTTCGTATTAATGTCCTGCTTCTATAAATTTGAAAGTTTGCTTTTCATTTCTTAAAGGTTTACTGATGGTACTGGTAGAGATATTCAATAATGTAATTTTGTAATCTTTTATACAGAAATGTGTTAATATTTGAAAGATAATGGCAATTCAATAGATATTTTGCAATTGATCAGTGCATTATGTTTTTTTTCCTTTTTGTGTTCCAACTCTTCATTTACTTCTCAAAGAATAAAAGACAAAATACCCTTTCTGTCACAGTATCAAGAATACTGTTCAGGATACTTCATTCACTAATTTACAGCAATGTTTATAACACCTAATAGTATCGAAGTCAGGCTTACATAGGGCTTGCCTTGAATCAGAGATGTTTGAACTAAAAACACAAGTTTTGCTGCTATTAGCATACATGATATATAATTGTGGGAACAGGACAGGGAAAATTCAACAAATACTCTCATTGGGAATAGGTAAAATGCAGAAAACACAACATAAATTGGCATTGCAAATTCTGACATATTGAGCAAACAATTTGAGGTCTTGCCATCTTGAGAAAGGGGAGTAAACCTTGTTAAATCTCTGATTCTGCTCCCTAGTCATTCTCGTTGAGAGATTTTCTCCTTTTCCATTTTCATTTTTCAGATGCCTGTGGTATGACTGTACTCTTTGGAAACTGACTTATCTTTCTCAGCCTTTTTTTGTTCTTAGAAGATTGGCTCTGTGGTTACTTGAAGAGATAATTTCTTATGGCCTCAGATGGTGATCATGTTGGCATTGTAGCTATATAGAACATTTAATAAATTTAACTATTTTATGATTAATTCCCTGGTCAGTGACTCTACCCATTACTCTTTTCAAAACCTAATTCTCTAATCTGCTATACTTTTTTGTCCATTTTTCAGATGCTTCCAGTTTCCTTTTAAGATTATACATATCAGACTTTGGGAACAGCATAATTTTAGGTTTCACAACCTTCCATCCTTCAGCAATTTTGTTAATTTGAAAGCTCCTACTAGGTGCTATGTGAATCCATTCAGAATTTTAACAATGAGTGTGGTTCTTTTGACAGTGGAAGAAATTTAGTAATTAAATAATTTGCTCGATTACAAAGTTGATGAGTGACAGCTGTGAACACTGAACCCCAAATGGCTCCAGTCTGCACACTTGAACACTGTGTTCCACTGCTTTCTGATGATGGTGACCACTTATTTTTCACTAAGCAGGGCACATGTGAGCTACATGGAACCTTTATACTAGGTAGAGCTAAGCACCACTTTCCATGAATGAAGTTACTCAAAAGCTTTTATTTGAGATCATTACTATGTGAACTTTTTGTAGGGTCCTGTTGGAACTTTCATTTGTCTTTTTTTTTTTTTTAATTCCTTTAGTTTCAAGGGCTAGAAGTCTATTTTTTAAATGTTTCTCTATGTACCTGTCTAAAAATTTAGTTCAGAAGGAAATGATTTAACTTCACCAGATTTCCTTAAAATCAGAGAACAGTTAAGAACAAGCACAAGTTGTATGTGTATTTACAAAGTATTATGAAGATGTGTTGAAACATTAACTGTATTTGAGGAGAGTCCAACCTTCACAAGTGAACTTTTCTGTGTAAGCATTTAAGAGGTTACCTGCTTTACTACCTATGTATAAGTAAATTCAGTATCATGGAAGAACTAATTTGAGGAAAGTAATTAACAAAACTTAAAATTCCAAGTATATTGTAATGATAGCTGCTTATCTTTAATATTTATTGTTGTCATTTCATTTAAAATGAATAATCCCCACCAGATTTCCTGGTACTTCTTATCTAATCCTCTACCAAAAAAAAAAAAAAAAAAAGCCATATATACTCAGCAAATACACTGATCTTTTTCTTTCCCCATTTTACAAATTTTTATTTATTTTTAAATATTTATTTATTCATATAGAACTGGGGTACAGGCCAAAGATGCGTAGGGTGAGAGGCTTCACCAGAGACAGAGTGGGGAGCAGAACAGGCAGATCAACGAAGTACACTGCTAAGGGGAGCAGCAGGCAGGTCAGGAGAGGTCTGCCTCGCCATGTGGATCTCCTCCGGATCAGGTGGGGATCGAACTCATGGGGAAGTGGCTTTAGCTTCTTAGTGCTGTGCTTTAACCCACTGCGCCACCAGGGAGGGCTGCAAATTTGTATTTTTTAAAAGATTTACTTAATTTTTTATGCATACAGAAATGGGGTACAAGGAAGAGGTGCAAGATGGTGAGAGGCTTCACCAGAGACAGAATGGGGAGCAGAACAGGCAGACAGTTGAAGTACACCTGAGGGGAGAAGCTGGTGGGTCAGTAGAAGTCTGCTGTGCTATGTGGATCACCTCCGGGGCTGGGGATCGAACTCACACTGAAGCAGCTGCAGCTAGCTTGCAATGCTGCATCCTTACCTTTGTGCTGCCAGGGAGGGCCTCTTTTCTAATACATAACTTAAAAAACTTATAATTTTTCTGTTAGTGAGTAGGCCAGTGGACATTGATCCTTTAATGTGTGTTTACCTAAGTGATCTAATTATGTTTTAGCAGGGTTTTGCAACTTTCTAGGGATTCTAATGTGCAAATCAAGATATTGATATAAAAGTAATAGTTCATTGCAAGTTATAACCTGAAATAGTTCATTTGTGGTACATAACTTCAGGTTAATGTGGTACATAACTTCAGAAAATTGGGCTGAATGATGCTCAGATCACCTAATGCAGAGAAACCTCAATTCTATGTTTATGGTCATTACTAGATTTAATTAGTCTCTCTCTTAGAAATTAATCAGTGTCAATAAATTAGTATATCCTACTCTTTTAAATTAATTAATCAAACTATATTTAAATGAAAACTGGAAGTAAATGTACAGTCATAAATGTGTGGTTCATTTGTGTTAGCTGTAACTATAAATAATGTTTACAACAAGCATCAGGTAATTAATGTCTGCTTCCGAGGGTAAGTTTGTGCCATATTTGTAATATGCAATGAGGAAGTATGTGGAATTAAGAATAGGCTTTCAATGATTATACATATCTGTATGTATGTGTGTGTTTGTGTGTATGACAGTAAAAGAAGCAAAGAAGTTGTTAAAGGTGGTGATCCAGAATATGAGATTTAGGCTTTTCTACAGGTTTTACAGTAAAAGATGCCATTTCCTATATAAGACCAACTGTTTGGAGATCTTATTATTTTTGCAACTCCTGCAAGTATCATTGAAATGATAATTGTCACAAAACTGACTCCTGATGACAACTCTGGTCAAAACTGATCTTTACTCACTTGATTCAGACATCTCAGGAAGGCTTTATTATCTTTAATAGCAAAGTGTCCAGACAGATTTTCTAAAATAGGGATCCAAAGCTTTATTTTGCTATGTACAGTAACTGTTTTCTTGTATCTTGGTTTCATGCATAGAGAGAGTAACAGAATGAAAAGAAAAAAGAAGAAAAAAATATATATATATAGCTTTATTTTCTGTAATATTTTAGGTTCATGTATTTTGAAAATCTATTCATAGAAGAAATGTTAAGGATCTATTATGTACTAAAATATTTTATAGTCATTATGAGTAAAAGAGGTGTATAAATAGGGTGAGTAATCACCCAGATCCAAGATAATTCTGGTTTTTTTTCTCTAAAAGATCCACATCCTAAGCCTTATTCCAAGGTAAACACCACATATGACTATTTATATATCTATCTCTTATTTTAAGAACATCATTATTCAAAATGTTAATTTAAAAAATCTGCTTTATACCATTGACTGTTTTTCACTTATTCAATTGGTAACCCATTGATTAGTTTGGCAGATAGATAGATTATTTTTCTTGGTGTATTACCTATTTCAACACAACAAGTTGTTGCACTAGTTACCATCTTAAAACAACACACATTTATCTTAGTTCCTACAGGCCGGGAATCTGACCATGATTTAGGGCTTCTGGATGAAGGCCAGGTTTTATTTTCCCTTGGAATCAGGAGGCCAACACCCTTTCCTCGCCTTGTCTAATAAAGTAATTTGCTTGATCAAAGTCATGAGAAGACTTTGTGCTATCAAGAAAGATGGCATAATTTTATGTAATCCCAACCCAGAAGTGATTTGCTGTATTTTATTCATTAACAATAAGTCACTGGAATTTTTCCATAGTTGAGGAGAGGGGACTACTCAAGAACCCTAAATAGTAGCACGTGAGGACCAAAGGAGGCTTTGTTGAAGTCTGTTTGCCATATTTAGCTCTCAGAACATTGAAAATATATTTGCTTATACATAACTTAAAGTATAAAATAACATTCTATATTTAAGTAGAATGAACTACCTTCTAGTATTTGACCTCCCTTTAAAAGTTAAGAATTCTGAATTCTTTCACAGTAGACTAATTTCATTTCTTTTTGATCTTCATATGAATAAAATCTTTGTACCTAGCTCCATTTATTCAACATTTATTTTTCTTTGAGGTTCATGTACATTGCTCATATGCAATTTATTTTCTCATGCTATGGAGTATGTACTGCATTAATATATCATAGGCTATTAATCTATTCTGCTATCTCTATTAAGGAATAAATGTTACAATGTATCACCTTGAATTATAAAATTTTCTATCTCTTATTAATTTTTTAAAACTTTTCCCTCTCTACAACCTTTCTACTCGGGTATGCTTTCATAATCTCATAATACTAGTCTTGACTAAGGACAGATTCGCATGAATATATTTCCACAAAGTGTACTTGCTTTAGCTAATGAAAAGTAATCTATTTAATGTAAAGTAAGCACTCTCAATTTTTATGATACATTATTTTGTATGACTTATTGTGGTATTAGTTATTGTGATAATCTTTCACAGAATACCAACTAACTATCATTTGAGAAAATATATTGGCCTCAAATCTTGTACTATACAATCTAAAATAAGGTGTATTGAGGTACAAATGTGTATTCTTGGGGGAAAAAAAAAACATGTTTGAGTCATGGAGAGTGTATAAGTGGAAAACAAATTAAATACATATTCAGGAAAGTTATTTGAAACACGTTCTTAAAAAATTAAACCTTTTGTTAAACCCTCCAAAGTATATTAGTATGTTAAGACTATTATGACATCTTCAAAATTTTCATCTAAGGCATATTGAACATATTTACTGAGTTATCCCACTTAACATTTATACCTCTGAGTAAGTATATTACATTAGTCAGCATTTATCATTCATATTTGGAGAGCTATAGACACTTTAATCTGAGAACACACACACACGTGCGTGCGCGTGCACACACACACACACACACACACACACACACATATATGGGTTTTTTGAAAACCAAACTGAATATTCAGTTTTGGGTGTGGTCAATTTCATGTTTGTGCATTTGGCATTTCCCTGCGTGTTAAAATCTCTTTACTTTTGGTTTTGAAGGATCATATCTTCCAAATAAACTCAATTAGCATGATGTGTTGAGGAGGAGACAGGGACACACCCTTAAAGTTGTGTGCCATGAAGAAATTTCAACACTTTCATAACCTAGCTTATTTCAAATAAACAAAAATTGGAAATAGTTCATGCATAATAAATCCCTGCTGTGCTATGCTGTGTTTTCATGACTAATTTCTCCACTAGCAATAGTTTCACAGCCTGTGACCCTAAAACAGCAGGCATTCTTTATAAAAACATGGGCTTACTGTTAGGGTTGTGCTTTTTCTCTTTCACAAACTCCCTGGTGACTTGTTAACTGTCCAAATGTAAATGTCTTCAAACAACTTACAGAAAATGCAGTTGTAAGATTATTTTGGAACCATGAAAGGAACCTTCCTATTATAAATTAAAAAAAAAAAAAACCAAAAAACTGAAATAATAATAAGCAGTAAGTTGTTGCTCTACAATTTATTTGATACATTAATTTTTCTTCACAGACACAGTTCTGTTAGGCACATTGTCATAGTTTATTTCCTCATGATTGATCAGAATAGCAAAACATCTCATGAGATCATTAAATGACTTACCTAAAGCTAACAGGGGAATTTGAAATAGGTACTTGTATCTAGGACTTGATCTACTCCAATTATTTGTTTTATGATTACTTAAAAATCATAGACTCCCAAAAATAGATGGCTGGATTAAAAAGATGTGGAACATACACACAATGGGATATTACTCAGCAATCAAAAAAGATAAACTCATACCTTTTTGCAGCAACATGGATGGAGCTGGAAGGGATCATACTTAGTGAAATAAGCCAGAAAGAAAAAAGAAAAATACCAGATGGTTTCACTAATAGCAGGAGTGTACAGGATCAGGAAAAAAAAAAAGTAACTGTAATAAAGTAAAAAAGGGTAAACAATGTACAACTATAAACCAGAGACATTTTACAGGGGTGGAAAGAATAGGATCGAAACTGTGGTGGGAGTGTGAACAGGACTATGGTAATGGCACATGGATGAATTGGTGGTGGGAAGTCAATGGGGATTACAATCAAGATAAAAAAAAATGCATAAGGGCCCTACCTGGTGGTGCAGCAGGTTAAATCACTGCACCAAGAAGCTTAAGCCACTTCCGCATGAGTTCAATTCCCACCTGCCCCAGAGAAGCTCCACATGGTGAGGCAGACCTCTCCTGGCCCACCTGCTGATCCCCTCAGTAGTGTACTTCGTCTATCTGCCTGTTCTGTTCCCCGCTCTGTCTCTGGTGAATGCTCACACCCTCTGCGCCTCTGGCCTGTACTCCAGTTCTATATGAATAAATAAATAAATATTTTTTAAAAATGCATAAAATGAAGAATGGTGTAAAAAATAAATTAATTTAAAAAAAATCATAGACTCCAGATCTTATATAAGAACTATTCTAACATTTTCTGCATGCTCATTTCCTGTTTTCTTTACTATGTGTTAAAATCTCTTGTATTTGATAAGATAGGAAAAAATACCACTTTGTTTCAGGTAAAGCCTACATATATAGGTAACAATGTAATTTCCATTAAAATGAGAAATCTTCCCCACTGAGTTTCTTTCAGTGTGTAAAAAGGCCAGTAACAGAACTGAGACGGATCTCAAATTTCAAATATGCTCTTGAATATGCTTTCCTCCCTCAACACTTTTAATGGCTCAAGCACAATATCTACTCTCCATTTTCAAGTGTTGGGAGTCTGCTGATTGTGCAAGTAGGCAGCATAATTGCAGTAATTATTGAATAAGTAATGAATACATTTAAAGTGTCCATTGGGAACAACACACATATGGCTTGGATTATTTTGCTTCCTCACCCTGTCTCTTTAGATAATACAACATCCTTTAACAACTGTTTCATTATAATGTTGAGGAGAAAGATTCTTGTCAATGTCAAAGGAAATGATTTTATTGGAGGATTGTCTTGTTATAGTTGTATAACTTTTCATTTTTAGTTTTCAAGAACTTATAGGTAACTTGAAGAGACGACTCTATAGAGAAACACTTTTTCGAGCGTCAGTACTGTGCTGTTCTCAACCTTACCCATCTTCCTGAAGGAGAATAGGACATCTACCTTCAGGCATATATTCTCTAATCTTGTGTGTGTGTGTGTGTGTGTGTGTGAGTGTGATCTTTCCCTTCTGTACCTATAACTAATTGGAGCAGAGTTGGAAGAGAAGTTCTCATAACTTTGACATAATGGAGACTATTTGTTTGTTTCTTGTAGTTTGGAAGAATGACATAGGGGTCATAATGATATGACTGTTTGTGATGATTATGAGAGGAATTATTTTTTCCCACCATATTCCTCTTTCTTGCATATATCTATTTCAGCACTTAAGGCCATTTTAAATTCTCATTTTACATTATTTTCTTTCGTATTCCCACTTCTTTGCAATATAAAGAAGCTATTGAGGGTAGGTTCCAAGACTTAACTTATTTTGTATACTATTCTAAGTCTGGAATATTGGCTAATGTATAATAAAATATATATTCAGCAATTTTGCTGCCTTTCTTGAATTGTACTTCTTTCCTCTCTTGTTCAGTTATTTTATCCCTTAGGATATGTCACAGTGACCTCATAACAATTCCATTACATTTATGTATGCCTCATTTTCTAGATAACCATATTTTCTACAAGCCACTGCTTCTAGCTTGAAACCCAAATGTGTTTGATAGCTATTCTATCATTGATGATAATGAAATAGCTGCTATGAAATAGTATCTAAGACCTCAGGTTGGGCCATTGATTCATTGGCATTTGCTTTTTGGTCTGTCTTCACAGCTAATTGTACATAGCTGTACAATTACAGTTGATACAATTAGATAGTGCTATTAGTTTCAAATAATATACAATGGTGCGGTAAAATAAAAATGCCTGTAAAGTACAAGTATGGAGAAATAAAAAAGGTGTCATCTAATAATTGAGGCTAATACGGTCTCACAGAAAACAAAAAATAAACATATTATGCATGTTGAGAAAATAATTTACTGGAATTATTTTTTTCACAACGAAGTTTTCAAGATTATTTATAAGAAATGCTTAACAGTAGAAAAATTTCATATGAGAACATACAAGGAAAATGAACTTAGTTATGTAAGGACCTATATTATTCCATAAATTTGTGATTATTTTAAAAATAATTCTTTCCAAAGATTTATTTATACATATAAAACTGGGGTACAGGCCAGAGGTGCAGGGTGGGTGAGTAGACTCACCAGAAACAGAAAAGGGAGCAAAACAGGCAGACTGAAAAGTACACTGCTAAGGGGAGCAGTAGGTAAGGCAGGAGAGTTCTGCTGTGCCATCTAGGTCATCTTCCTGGCCTGGGATTGAACCTGCACTGTAGTGGAAGTGACCAGCCTCATCTACTGTGCTTCAACCCACTGTGCCATAAGGGAGGCCCCAATTTTTTTCAAATTATTTAAAAATGGTAATGTATTCCCAAAATATTTTATTATTACCTTCAGGATAGTTGTTATTTCATGCTCTGGGGGTATAGAAGTTAAAAGACAAAGAGCCCACTTCCAAAGAACTTTGTATCTTAATTAATTAAATAATAAAATAAAATAGATATACAAATATGGCACTAACAGCTCTTCCATTATTTTAAAATAATTATCTCTCTGCTTTATGTAATTGTAGGCATGTCAGATCAAACATCAAATCTATTAAATCATTTTAAATTTTTTACTAAAAAGATATATTTTAAATGAGTCATTAGTTTTTGTTTTTTTTTTTTTCCTCACTTATGAGCTTAGTATTAGTTATTCGGACTCTCATCTGGAAGATTACTTAGACAATAAACACTTTTTCATTCATGGAAAATCCTATGGGACTAAGATTCATCTGCTTCACATTATTATATATCCCTGCCACGTGGGTCTTTGACATCATGCTGACTTTTAAAAGGACTGAAAATCATGTTTTGTATATCCATAAAATGAAAGAATTGGATTACCATTCTCCAATAAATAAGTGATCTACTATGAGTTAACACGAATTACATTATTCATTTAAAAATGCCTAATACATTGAAACTGAATTTGATTTTCCCAGTATTCCAGTAAAATCAGCAAGGCTATTAATGCTTCCATATTCACTGACTTAATAAACCTTGTTTGTCTATGAACTCTGTGCTGTAGAAAATAGACTATGAACGATTTGTCCTCCATATTTTACAGTATTTTTCTTAATATTTGGTTGATAAATTATCAAAGTAGAAAATTATTTTTAATTACATAACTGATAGGTTTATTTGATTAGTGTTAAAGTTTCCCGTCGCTTTAAACTGGCATCAGAGGCATTTAGAGTAACTAGTGACCTGGTTTAATGTAAGATTTAATCAATAAAAGTGATAATTTTATTGATTTCTGATATCCAGTAAGATTACATATATTAGAAGTAATTTGTTGATTAAGACCTACCTAAAATTAATATTGTTAGATACTGTGTTGAAATAACAACTACAAACATAAAATCAAAGTAGTTAACAAAAAAAAATCATTTACCAAATATCTAAAACAGCATACCCTTTTATCTCTGAGATGCTTGAAAAACAAAATGAAACCTGAAAATATTCCAGGTCTAAAGTTAATGAAAGAAATGAAAAAAAATACTCCCCACCCTCCCCAAAAAGAACTGCCAGGTTAGTAAATACTGAAAGTTTATGTTACTTATTTTATACTGAAAAAGTTATTGAAATGTTGCTAACAATAGACATCACCTTCCTAAAATTCCTTTGAGGAGCTAATGTGGACAAAGTCAAATAACAACAACAAAATGATAAAATGTTCTGAAATGCATAATAATTTCTAATCTAACAATTCTAGTTTTATATAATTTTGCTTAGAGTATGTTTAAAACTAAGACAAATATGGCTTGCCTTGGTGGTGCAGCAGGTTAAGGCACAGCATTGCAAAGTTAGCTGCAGCAGCTTCAGCACAGGTTTGATCCCCAGCTAGGAAACTGACCCACATTGTGCAGTAGATTGCTTCTGTCTCACAATGTATGTCATCAATTTGCCTGTTCTGCTTCCCACTCAGTCTCTGCTTGCCACCCCTGTCCTCTGGCCTGTACCGGGGTTCTGTATGCATAAATAAATAAATCTTAACAACAACAACAAAACTAAGAAAAACAGTACAGTGTACACTATCACATTTAACAGCTATTTAAGCATATAGTTTTTGATGTGTATTTATTATCATGGAAAATGTGCATGTAATACTGTTCTTTTTTAAATGACAAAAAAATATGTTCAGAATGACCTCTGTATAAGAAATGCTATACATACACATACATAGAGTATGATAGTAACAACTCATGTTTGAGTCTGAATAATAAACAGATTAATTAACAATCATTATCTCTAGGTGTTAACAGTGATTGTTCAATGTCATTTATTGCATCTTACCATAATGGTGAATATCCATAGATTTTAATACAAAATCAGTACAAACTTAATGAATTATTTTAAATAAAGGAATAGGTGAGGAAAAAGACAAATGTAAGCAAATCATAATATACTTTATGCCATGGCATTTGATACCACAGCCTTGGGTATCTTTGGTATTGTAGGTAGCCTTCATTTCTACTTGATTATGTTAAGCTTATTGTTAGTCTAGTTTGTTGGAAAATATTGATTAATCATTTTTTACATTAAAGAATTTAACAAATCTTTCTGTAACCTTTTGTAATTATATGTATGATATATTACTCTTTCAACACTTTTGAACTTGCAAAAGTTGTTCTTCCTTTATATTTGAAATTTAGAGAAACTATAATTTATAATTTTGTATTTTTCTTCATGTTGTACTTTCATATATGTACTTCCAGTTTTATATTATGTACCCCTGAATTAATGTATTTGCAGCTCAATTAAATGAAGTTAATATTCATGTCTCCTTATAACATTCCTTTAGATTTCTGAAATCTCTGCACCTACATATTTTTCCATTAACATTTATCTAATAACAGTAGCAGACCACCACCATTCAACATTATATCTAGTTTCTACCTTGGTAAGTTGCTTAGGTTATATGCCCACATGTTGGATTTTCCTTTTTAGCATTCAGTGTTGACCGAAGCTTCATAGGTGAAGACGGGTACAGAGTATTTGAAAGGTCTGTTTTGAAAGAGTTACATAGTATGACATAATAACAATAGATAAAGGGTTACATGGCATGACATAAAAAGAAAAAAATATTTGTTGAGATACAAAAGAAAGTAGAATTATACTGGTGATAATACATCTGAACAGATGGACATACCAATCAATGTTTTCAATTATACAAAATTCTTCCATCTGTTACAATTCTAGAAAGAAAATAAATATGAAGGTAGAGTACTGAATCTCATTTTACTGAATTAATAGTAATAAGCTACAATGAAAAAATATATGTGTCATTTCTCATGAGATAGCATGCAGCTGTGTTCCATTTTTTCTTGTATATACTATTTAAGAAGTCTTTTTCTTTAAACTTCAATGGTGTAGTTTTCTTACATATGGTTCTATTTGGCTCTCACTGCAAAGAGTATATAAAAGATTAGGTGAATATTTATACCCATCTGTCTAAAAAGAACATGGACTATCTATAAAATATGTGTGCAATATTTTAATACAATTTAATTGCTATTTCTGTTGCTTTAATTAACATCTATCAATAGGAATTTAAGTGGCTTCAAGTAAAATAGTTAAACAAATTGTTGCTTTAATTCTGAATCTCACCAGTTCCCTATCTACCTCTCTCTCTAGCTCTCTATTGTGACTGTATTAGTATTTAATTGATCAAGATTTTTATTTCTTTATCCTATTACATAATATTTTTATAGCGAAATCACATTTTAAAGCTTAATATTGTTGAGGAAATTCTCTTAATTTCATTTAATCTTTCTCTAAACTAAAATTATTGCATCTTTCTGAAATTGAGGGTGATTTGAGTTTAGAATTTATTCTTCTGTATGCATATGAACATATACAAAATACACCTTAGTTATCTAGAAAATTATTTATATCAATAAGACTATAACACAACTTGAGATAAATGTTCACTTTAATTAAATATATGTGTAAAGTCATGTGTTATTTAAGACATTGTTAGTGTATTTATCTCTTTAAAAAAATCAGTGGTCTGTGGTGAAGGGGTGGGTGTAATGTGGTGCTACACATCTGAAGAGATAAGACCCTATTCTTCTAAGTCATATGTTCTGAACAAGTGTTACCTTAGTGGAAGAAAAAATTAAATCAGAGTCAGTCTTACTTTTAAGATTGTTTATATTTTACTGTACTGAGGCAAAACTTCTATTTAGTGAATTACTTTATACTTTTGTTAAATGAGAACAGTTTTATATTTTCTATAATTTGAACCCATGCAATTTAATAAAATAATGGATTTTTTTAAAGTTTCCTTTTAAGCTACTATGTTTCACAGTATAAGTGTAGAACTATGAATCAAAAAATCTGAGTTCTCCAAACTCAATTTAACATACTGTATTTTGTGAGCTGGAAATCACAGACTAGTTTCTTTAAGTCCCACAAAATGCAGGTACTATCTTTCTTTATAGCACTTTTATTATCTGCCTACATATTCACATCCTACCAATAATTTTGGAAAAACAATGTGTGTGTCCTGTTTTTTGGCAATAGTTGATTATCCAGAAGGAACAATGAAACAAGAATCAATCAAAATCCTGGACCAATGTCAATCATCAGTCTTACTAGATAATCATTGGGCAGCTGACAGGAGTTTTTCCCACTGGCTGTTGAGCTACTGACGCAGTGAATAAGAAGGGAGATGCATGGTCCTTGCTGGGTGCCTAATGCATAGTCTGCACACACTGGTTAAATTCTCATGGCATCCTGCACTCAGGCTCAATGATTTTAGCTGAATTGAGATCAGCCTTCTCATCCTAGTTTTACCCATGAGATGTGTGCATGTCTGCTTTCTAGTTTTATATAACCCTACCCTCTCTCATTATGCAATTACAATGTTAGGTTTAGAAATGTCTTCTACATAAGATACCAAAACACAGAAAATGAATTGTGAGTGATCCAGTCAAATAAAATACAAACACACAAAACAAGTAACAAAATAAAAAAAAAAAATCCACACCTCAATAAAATTTAATGATCCGAAACTCAGTTAATAGTTCATACAATAAAAGTTTCATAGTGTTTGATATGATGATATGATTATAGCAAATAATCCAGTAGTATAAGCAGGAAATGGCACAGCCAGACAGACACTTCATAGAAAAACTGAGATTACAGCGGCAAAATAAATGTATAAATGTACATGTGCTTCCATTAAATTTATATACATCCATATATGTATATGCATTCTTTGCCAAATTACATGGGTAATTAACTAATTAATAACGTAGTTTTCATCTCTCAGGTTGACAAGTATGCTAAAAGTTTTGTTAATAAATGATAGCAAAGCCTCAGAAAAAAATAGTTGTCCTTGTACTGCAGTGGGGCTGTGTATTTGTGCAGTCTTTCTACATGACATTTTGACAATAGCTTCAAGTTTATATAACACGTGTATGTTTGATTAAAAAAAAAACACCATTGGGTTCTTCATTCATTTGCCCAATGAATGTCCTCCCAACTTATATTGAACATGGATTTGTAGTATTGTTTTTATTAGTAAAATATTAAACAAACAAAAAAAGTCCTCAAATGATTAAAAAAAACAAATTAGAAAAAATAAACTTAAAATAGTCATTGATAAGGCAAGGGCTAAATAAAGCATACTGTATTCTTGTGATATCTGTTGCTGTTTAAAAGAAGCATCACAGTTTGTATTACTGAGATGGAGGTTTTGAGATACATTTTAAACTTAGAAAAAATAATGTCTAAGATAGTATGGACAGTCAACTACCTTGTTTTCTTTCTGAGCATGCAATGTATTTCAAATGCTTTGTCTACATCTTTCACATAAATAATCACCTTCTGTCATCAAACCCAATCCGCTATCCTTGGCCTTAAATTGTATGTTCTGCAATTTGTCAGCATGAGTCTAGTTCAAAATAAGAATTTGGTAGCAGTGCTCATTTCTGTTCTTTGTTTTAATTCACTAATTTACAGACTCATAAATATTTTATTTCAAGCCCCATGTAAACAAAGCATACCACTGCATACATATTTAATACCATTTGTCTAGTTTTGTTTGATAAAATTTTTGATAAGTAGCTAGGTTATTTATTCATTCAAATTACAATTTTAATTCATTCAGATTACAAATAAAAGTGGTATATCTCTTTACTAATTCACCAAACATTTTCATCTACTTTGATAAATAACAAAACTGTACATTCATCCTTGACCTAAAAAGGGGAATTCTTCCAAAATTACCAATATATGGTCACTAAAAAAAAATTATCTAATACTTGTCTAGGTTAAAAATCTGAGAGCAACTTAGTTGATAGTGGATGATTTTTAGCTCAGGGTTTCTACGAGTTTACTGTCAAGTTGTTGGCTGACACTACAGTTTTCTCATGACTCTGTTAGGGCTAGAGACACTGCTTCCAAGCTCACTCAAAGTATTGCTGATGAAGCCTCAGTTTCTTCTGACTGTTAAGCAGAGGTGTCTCTTTCTCCTAAAACCCTTACCCCAGTATCTTTACAATTTCCTGGTGAGCTTCTCCCAGAAAGAATGGTATGAAAGAGAGAAAACTCTAAATGGGAGCTGTGGTCTTTTATTTTTGTCTAACCTTGGCAATGACACATCCCATTACTTCTGTCATAATGTGTGAAAGTCAAATCACTAAGTCTGATCCACTCAGGGATAAGGGAACTAAGTTCTACCTCTATATTCTCAGTGAATTTTTAGGTCTATTTTAAAAACATCTCACATGCAGGATAAAAATTATTGCCTGTTTTTTCTTTAATGTATCATAATGCAAAACTTTAAACTAAAGTATCATGAAACTGCTTTGTAGTATGAAAATGTTATTTTTCACATCAATCAAAATAGTATCTTGTTTTCTTAGGGAAATTGAAGCCAATAAACAAAAATTTCCATATATTTGTCATAATTCTGAAATTATATTTCATCTTTTGAAGCTGAAAATATATACATATATTTTAATATATTTGGATTATAAATATTATAAAATATTTAATATATGCTTTACATTATAAATATATAGTTAGTATTATAAAATACAGATCTATAATGATTCATGGACACAGAATAATTGAAAATATTAAAATTAAGATTTATAAATAAGTAACCATAAAGTTCATATGATTTATTGCTATTTACAACTTTCAAATTCTTTATTTCTTACAGATATCATGAATTCTGTAAAACTTCAATAACACATTTTTATCTGAGGGTATTTTTGCACAAACATTTGTAATAGTGTTTCTATTTTTTCTTTCTTTGAATTATTCAACTTTTTTTTTAAAGATAAAGCCAAGACAACCATTTCTTAAAGCTAAGACAACTCACTATAATTTTATTTTTCTTTCAAATTAAAAAAAAGATATTAATGTATTTTAATTTTAATGTATTTTTATTAATGTGTTTGTTTTACTTATACACAGCTAACTTCATCTTCATATGTATCTCTCTACTATTTGCTTTTTACAAACTTCAGAAAGAATATTGACAAGGAATATACAAGCAATCACCATATAAACATTACATATAAATTTCAGATATTGATGAGAATATTAGAATATGAGAACTAACTAATGACATCAAATATTAGGTAAATCAGAGGAAAAAATGGAGAATGAGACAGCATTTCAGCAATTTTACAAGGCTGAGAAATAGCCTTGAGCCAAGGGAATAAGGGTGTTCCCATACTTAATTAAAAATAAAAAGAAGGCTTCTTATACTGAGTTACTCAAGTTGGGAGTTTGAAGAGTTTCGGAGCTAGTTATTAGGTATTTAGTAAAGACCTATCCCCTAATGTAACAAAATAGAAACATTCTCATTGACCTGACCAGGTGCCAGAGTAGTTAATTTGAATAGTGTAGTATCAAATGAGAACTTAATTAAAATTATATATATATTATGAAGGTAAAATTATACTGCATTATATTATTGAGAACATAAATTTTAAATTTTAGGTTTGCTACCAAAATTTTATAATACACTGAAAGCATAAAATATTCATGTTATTTTGAAGAGTCTAGGAATAAAATCTTCATGCTTTTCTCATTCATGTCAGAGGCTGTGGTTGTCTTACTTTGTAGCAATGAGAGCCCCAACTATTTGTACTTAACATGCAATGTCTATAAAGTACTCTTCACTTTCCCATGGAATGTTAAAGAAATTAACTCAGAGAATATTTGCATATTACACTCTTTTTCTAATAGTATCTGAAGATACTTTTGGTCTACACAGCTGTGTGAACAGACATCAGCCTCTTAAATATTCTTCATTGCATCCCAACTCCAGTGATATAGTCTGCCTGGGTCACTTCATTTTTTATGTAAGATTTTTCTAACACTCCAAGTAGTGTGATGGATTCAGAACACATTGGTTTTCAGGAACTGACTGTTAAATTTTCTGTAAATTCATGAAATGGTAGTTAAATTATTGGTACCTTAAGGCCAGCTATATTGGGATATTAATGTTGTCATCATATCAATCATCACCTGTGTATTTGAATCTCAGGAAGATCTTACTCTCTTGCAAAATCTGTTTCCTCAGCTGGTTTCTGCCAAAATCTTTATTTTTAGAAATAGGAGTATAAGTTTCCCTTACTACCTTTATGAGGGAAAAATGGTTTTACTTGAAATTAATGAACCTTACTTTACTTGAAATTCCTATACCTTCTGTCTTAATTTTTAGTTTCTTCTTTGTATCACCTACACGCCTACACTTGCTATAAAATTTGTGCTATGTTTCTTTAGTATTTGTTTATGATCACTAGTTTTTCTGAGTTACATTTCTTTTTCCCTTTCCCCATTTTTCTATTATTTCTGTCCTTCCAACCCATTTGCCAAAATTTTAGGGAATTCCTGATGCCCCTGGTAGTAGCTTTGACAGGAATAAGCCCTTTGTGCATAAAGGGAGATGTGTAGCAACTTGAGTCCTTTGGCTCTTTGGTCATTTTTAGATATTTTTCTACTACAGCCTTACAAAGTTAATTTTTGTGTCCTGTAAACGTTAAGACACTTGCTCATTGTGCATTTAGAAATCCAGTTTTTACTAGATCTGAATTATATGGATCATTAATTGGGACTGTGGAAAAAGTTTCCTTGGCACTAAAACAAATCATTTACTTGAAAAGTTATAGTTAGTCTTTCAGCATTGCTACATGATGTCACACAAATTGACTTGGTTTTGAAAAGTACCTGAATCAACCATTTGTTCTGACTTAGAATGATGATTACTAACTGGTTGTTTAGCTGAGAACACTAAATACCTATGCTTATTCACCTATATTTTCAAAAGCACTAAATTTTAATAGGAGAATATCAATCTTTAGAATGTTTATTTTAATATATACTACAATGTATTTTATTATTTAAAATTTATTATACTTTATGCTTTATTTTAAATAATTTATTATGTGTTAAATGACACATTTTATAAGTAACCTGATTTCAGGTTTGTTTTTTTTTATACATTCTTCAATATTTTAAAACTAGTGAAATAAATAAATACACTAAAGTCCTATTTACTTCTCCTTGACCACTATTCTATTCTCTTCCACACAGGAGCTTATTGTTAAAAATTTATTATAAAACCTATCATATAAATGCATTTTTATTTCATAAGTGCAATTGCTTTACAAAGTAAGGTCTTATACATATGTTATTTTGAAATTATTACATTTATAACTTATATTTTTGAAATTCTATTTTAATTAATTGTTTTATTAAGAATTCAATTTTATTAAATTGGCAGTGCATTATAAAATTACATTGGTTTCAGGGGTCATCAATAACAGTCAACATACACATATATACTAAATTTAGTTCACCACTATAATTCCAAATCTATTCTTCACCTTAACATTATCTCCTTTTTCCCTGTTATGCTGCACTTTCTATGTGCCCCCCCCTCCTTTACACTCCTTTTTGGTATCACTAATTTGTTTTATAGTCCAAATTTTTTTTTTTTCATCTGCTTGCTTACTTACATCTAGCTTCCCTTTATTGGGTTCATAGTATTATACTTTAAGATATGGATGTACCACAATTTATTTAATCATTTTATTTTTAAGATTTATTTATTGGTACATACAGAACTGGGGTACAGGCAGAGGCTCAGGGGCAGCGAGAGGCTTCACCAGAGACAGAGTGGGGAGCAGAACAGGCAGATCGATGAAGTACACTGCTGAGGGGAAGAGCGGGCAGGTCTGGAGAGGTCTGCCACGCCCTGTGGTGACCTCCAGGGCAGGCGGGAATCGAACTCATGCAGAAGTGGCTTTAGCTTCTCAGTGCAGTGCTTTAACACGCTGTGCCACCAGGGAGGGCCCTCTAGAAATGCATTTTATGAAAGCACTCACCTAAATATTTATAGTGAAGATTTTTCTAATTTTTTGTAACAGCAAAATTTTTAAGTGACCTAGCCAGTCATTAAAAAATAAATGATTAGGCCCTCCCTGGTGGCGCAGCGGGTTAAAGCACAGCACTGAGAAGCAAAAGCCACTTCCGCGTGAGTTCGATTCCCGCCTGCCGCCTCCCCCAGAGGTGACCACATGTCGCGGCAGACCTCTCTTCACCCGCCTGCTGCTCCCCTCAGCAGTGTACTTCGTCGATCTGCCTGTTCTGCTCCCCACTCTGTCTCTGGTGAAGCCTCTCGCCGCCCGTGAGCCTCAGGCCTGTACTCCAGTTCTGTATGTACAAATAAATAAATCTTAAAAAAAAATTGCATTTCTAGAAATGGGGTTATTAGATCAAAATAAATATACATATTAAAGTTTTAGAAATACTTTTAAGCTGTCCACCAATGTGTATATTTATTTTTCTTCCTGTAAAAATATATTTAAAAGCTAGCTACACTTTGCCATTTTAAAACTGTCAATCTTATGTTTTAAAGAAGTGTTTTTACCCTTTAGTGAGAACATATCTATTTGTAAGGGAAATGTAGTATAATGCAAAGTTACTGAATTTCTCTTCACTATGCTATGGGGAGAAATGTGTCCTAGAACATGGAGGGAAATAGAATTAAAAAATCCATTATTTAGTTGATCATCAGTACAGTAGGTAGGAATGTGGATAATCTCAATCCAAATTACTAAATCTGGCCCTCCCTGGTGGTGCACAGCTGGTTAAAGCACAATGAGAATGGCACATTTTAAAATAACTAGCAACAACAAATGTTGGCGAGGATGTAGAGAAAAAAGAACTCTACTGCACTGCTTGTGGGAATGCAAGCTAATACAACCACTATGGAAAGCTGTTTGGAAGTCTCTCAAACTAGTAAAAATGGAGCTTCCATGTGATCCAGCAATCCCACTCCTAGGTATCTATCCAAAGGACACAAAAACATTGATTTAAAAGGACACCTTCACCCCCATGTTTATTGCTGCTCTATTTACAATACGGAAGACATGGAATCAACCCAAATGCCAAAAAGTAGATGTTGTATTAAAAGGATGTGATATTTAAAAACAATTGAATATTACTTCAAAAAAGATAAACTCATGCCTTTTGCAGCAACATGGATGGAGCTGGAAGAGATCATATTAGTGAAATAAGCCAGAAAGAAAAAAAAAAAATGCCAGAAGGTTTGACTACAGCAGGAGCATAAGGGATCGGGGAAAAAAGCAATTGTAATTAAAAAAAAAAAAAAGGAAAACAATGAACAGCTATATACCAGAGACATTTTACCTGGATGGAGTGGGAAAAGGGAGCAAAATGGATGGAAAAGATGCACAGGAATATGGTAATGGCACACAGGTGAATTGGTGGTGGGAAGTCCATGGGGATTACAACTGAGATGTAAAAAAAACTTAAAATGAAGAATGAAATAAAAATAAATTTTAAAAAAAGAAAAGAAAAAAGCACACAAATATGGCAGTTCACAAATATGGCAGTTGTGTCTAAATCCTACAATAAAATTATAATATAAAAAGGGCAAGTTTTACATTTAAGAACTCAGATCACAGATGACAAAGCATCTTACCTAGTTGGATAACATATGATTTAAACAGTTTTTGCCTTTACTGAATATAGCATGGATTTTCTTGGTTGATTATCAAAACATCTTATGATAAAGACTGATGACATAGTAACAAGCTCATTCTAATAAAATAAAGTTTGAGGATATCAAAAAGATGTGTTCCCCTGATAAGCTGAGTGCATTCAATTTAGTCTTTACTTTCCTTGAATTTACCATCTTCTCATAATAATATAGATTTTGTAATAATAATTTGGTAGTTACGTTTTGATAGTAAGATTCCATACCATATATGGTGATACTGTGTTTAGCTATTCCCTTTAGGATGGAAATCTAGTCTCATTTAAATTCAATTTCTGCTTGTGTAATATAGTATTAAATTAGTTTATTAGGATCAGGTTCCTAAGAACTATCTAGAACTGAAATTCTAGATTTAGTTGTTTATAAGCATTACTCAATTGTCTTTTCTTATTAAATGTTCATAGTCTTGACTTATTTACTGAGGAGTAGCTGCTTGTGTTTTGGGAAAGTTTTTCACTTACAAGACTTATTTAGAAAATAAAAAGTAAATAAAACAACAGATGTAAAACAGCATAGCCCCAAATATACTACTAGATAACTATGTGACAAATTTCAAATCAATGCCTATTATTTTTAAGACTCTGAATTTTTAGTAATTTTGTTCAGTGATTTTTCAATCATTATAAGTTATAAAATAAAACTCATGTAAAAGACACAAAAGCAAAACTGGTAGAGAAAAGAGAGCCCAAATATAAAAGAGAGCCCAATGAATACTAGAAATGATTGCTTGAGAAAATCAAATTAAATTTTCCCCAGTGTTTTTAAATCTAATTTTGTATATGAATGATTCCATTTTAATAAGTAACTGAATTATGGACAAATAATTGGATTAATAATTTTAAATCTTTAAGGGTATTTCTCCAGTTATTTATAACATTTATAACGTACAAAAAACAAACAAATAGCAGTCTATCATCTTTGATATATGCTGTGTATAACATATATAATGAGTTCATTTTATAATCCATGCCAAAACATTATTCAGTATCAAAGTGTGCTCTCAAGGGTAATAGCAATGTAGTGTGAAGCCATCTATAAAACATGTTTTTATTTATAGAAATCTTTTTGTTGGTGTTAGAATCATGACATATGGGATGCATTTAGAGCCAGTTTGCTTTTAGCAAAGCTTGTCTTACTTTGACGATTGTTGAAGTCATTTATCATTCTTATAATTAAATCTGTTTATTGCCCCCAGTTGTAATGAGTGATTGATGCAAATATTAGTCTATATCTTACAATAACTAAGAGTTTTATAGCATCACATACTAAACAATATCAATTTTAAATGAATTTTCATTATTAGAATACTTTGCTTTCAGCAAATTAAAATTTTAGATGAGTGTTTAATTATTGGTTATAGAGATCAAACCATGCATGGAATATGATGTAATATAAAATAGATTCATATAAATGCAGAATAAGTTGGATAAACTATTAGTGCTAAACACTTTCAACAATTTAGTCTAAAATGTGCTGATATGCCTGTATGCAGAGTTATTAAACATTTTTGGATCTCTCTGTTTTTTAATTAGATAAGTTTATACAGGTGAAAATTATAAATCACAAGACAACAATGTATATTCCAAGATCTGATGAATAAGTTGAAAATTCAAAATGTTTCATATTGTGGTAGAAAAAAAGTTACATTCTAAATAAAAAGGGAACTTAGTTTGTTTCAGGAATTGGTATAGTTGAGAAAATAGAAGAACATTTCAAATGTGGAAATTGTAAGGATGGACATTAAAATTGTGAAACCAGTATGCTTTCAGGTAGTTCAAATTTGGCCTCTTTTGAAATTTGGTTCAAAAATGTTTTGGAACCAGGTATAACAGATTAAAATTAAATTTGAGTTTATAAATTAAGTAGCCAGTAGTTGATCAGGAAAATAGTACAGAGTATTTTTCTAGTTGATGACTTCTTTGAAGAATTTGGACTATTGGAAAAAATAGACATAGCAGTAGGAAGACCAGTTAAATACAGGTTTTAGCTTATCAACTCTTTTAGATAAATACCAAAAACCAAGAAGTTGACATTGGTAACTAAACTAAAAGTACATAATTTGAAATGTTTTGCTTGATTTATTTTTTACAAGTTGAACACACTATGTAATTCCATACATACAAAGTTCAAAAATGAGGAAGGGAACCCATTATGGTTACCCTAGGTGAAGAAGAGGTCATTGGAGAGGGTCACAAAGGACAGTTATGATGATCTCAACATTTTTTTTTAATTTATTTAATCATACAGAACTGGAGACAGGCCAGAGCTGTGTAGGGTGGCAAGAGGATTCGCCAGAGACAAAGTAGGGAGCAGAATAGAAAGATCAATGAAGTACACTGCTGAGGGGAGCAGCGGGCAGGTCAGGAGAGGTCTGCTGCACCATGTGGCTCACCTCCAAGGCAGGCAGGCGGGGATTGAACTCATGCTGAAGTGGCTTAAGCTTCTTAGTACTGTGCTTTAACCCGCTGCACAACCAGGGCGGGCACGGTCTCAACATTTTTAATGGTTGATTGCAAAGAAAGTCTGTTGGCAACAAATACCTTCAATTTTCATGTGACTGAAAAAGTCTATTTGTCCCTCACTTTTGAAGGACAGTTACACAGGGTATAGAATTATAAGTTGAGCTGGTTTTTAATCTCAATATTTTAAATATTTCACCACAATCTCTTATGTAGGTTCTCAGGGTTAGTTAGATACAATCCCTTTTTTGTAACTTCATAGGAGAGTTAATTTCCCCTCTGTCTTCTCTCAGAATTTTTTTTTTAAAGATTTATTTATATGCACACACAGAACTGGGGTACAGGCCAGAGGCTCAGGGGCGGTGAGAGGCTTCACCAGAGGCAGAGTGGGGAGCAGAACAGGCAGATTGACGAAGTACACTGCTGAGAGGAGCAGCAGGCGGGTCAGGAGAGGTCTGCCACGCCATGTGGTCACCTCCGGGGCAGGCGGGAATCCAACTCATGCAGAAGTGGCTTTAACCTCTTAGTGCTGTGCTTTAACCCGCTGTGCCACCAGGGAGGGCCACTCTCAGAATTTTTTTTATCACTGATTTTCTGTAGTTTGAAAATAATATGCTTAGGTTTGCATTTATCTTGCTTGATATTTTCTGAGGTTTTTATATTGTTATTTAGTGTCTGACATTAATTTAAGGAAGTTCACAATCCTTGTTTCAAGCATTTCTTTTGATCTTTACTCTCTTTTCATTCTAGAATTCACATTTTATAGTTGTCTCACAGTCCTTTGTTTTTTTTTCCTTAATTACTATTTTTCAGTTTTGAGATTCACTTTTAATTTATTCTCAAGGCCAGAGATTATCTCTTCAACTATGCCCCGTGTATTAATATGACATAAAAGACATTCTTTTTTCATTGCAGTGTTTTTGAATTTCTGTATTTCCCTTTGGCTCTTAAGAGTTTCCATCTCTCTGCTTCTGTTGGCCATCTGTTATCACTCGCTCTCTAGGTATGGGAGAAGGTAAGTTTTCTAGAGCTCAGTTATTCAATTTCAGTCTTTTAGGAGCCTGTACTTCTGGACTATGAATTGTGAAAACTTTCTGTTTTTTGTTTTTGTTTTTGTTTTTTTCTACTGTTGGTTGGCACATATTGGCTGGAATCACCTGCAGTTAGTAATTATCTATTCCCTTGTTGAAATCTAGAGCTGAATAAAGTAGACTAGCTTCCTTCTCTCAGGCTAATTAAGATCTGGTACTGTTACAGGATAGCCCAGAGTGGACTGGGCCCCCTGTCTGTGGGGCCTCACCTGCGTGCTCACAACTCAGTTACACTGCAGGTACACACAAAAGGATCAATAATGGGTTTATTTACAAAAGGGGAAAGGAATAGGAAAGAACCCAGGGAAAGAGAGCAGGATACAAAGTAAGTGGAATACCTTATGGCTAGGCTGACTGAACACAGCAAGTCATGCAGTCCAGAGAGCTGTTTCCTAAGCGAGAGAGCCAGAGCTCAAGAGCATGAGATGCAATCGCCCCCTATTTATCCCCCCAAATGTCCAGAATTCCTTCCTGCTACCTCCGCCCTTGGGTCCTTGCAGTTCTCTCCTTGATACTGCTGGGAGTTGTAGTTTCAAATCACTGGAGTAGGGAGTAGGGTCCAGAAAGCTGGAGTAGGGCAAGGAGTCCATAAGACTCTGCAGAGTTCCTTTAGGACATCCTTCCCCTTAATAGTACTATCCCAGAAGACTGGATTCAGATTAACTGGTGTCTCCTGTTGTGGTCCTTGTTAAGAACAGAGTATTCATATTTCAAAATGGTCCCTTTCTCCTCCTGCCACAGGAAGGAAAATGGGATTTTCCCCCGTAATTTTTGCACAAACCTAGACAAGTTCATGAGGGTAAACCTACAACATATGGGGACTTATTCCCCTACGGTTAATTCTCCCTGATATACTTAACTCAGATTTGTACAAAAAACCTCTAGTAATTTGTAATTATAATTTAATTTTGTGACAGCCCTTCTCTCTCCAGTCCTTCTTCACTGCCCCCATAGTGTTTAAGCAGTTTCTACTAATTATTCTTTGATCAGATAAGCCATGATGCTGTGTTCACCTTTCTGTGTCACTAGTCTTTGGACAATAGTTTGTCTTATGTCCTCACTTTTCATTGATCAGTTAAATTTTTTTGTGTATGTTTGGGGAAAAATGATAGGTTTCAAGCTCCTTTTCTATGGAACCAGAAACTAGAAATACACTTAGAAGCTTTAAAAAAAAAAAAGGGAAAGAAAAAGCCTGTATTAATGTTCTTTATAGACAATCCACATGCAATATAAAAATTTCATGAAAATATAAAATTACAATAAATATTTAAGCTGCTAAATATGTGAATTTGACTGCACTAGAAATCACAGTTCTTTATTTAGCATTGAAATATGCTTAGAGAGAATTTGGACTAAAAATTTATCTTAGTGATATTGTAACATCCCATCTATATAATTTCCAAGTGTGTGTATGTGTGTGTGTCTGTCTGGCTAAACTACATTTAATAGAGAAAAATTATATAGGTGATCAAAATATTAAACAAATAAAATAAAGACCAAAGCTGGGAATATAAGGTGTTAACTCTGGCTTATGTTTTTTTTGTGTTCTCAATTGTGGTTCATAACCCTTTATCTCTTTATTTTTATAATAAATTGTCATAATTGTTAGAAAGACTTATTTAATTATCCATACAGAACTGGGGTACAGGCCAGAGGTACAGTGGCAGTGAGAGGATTCACCTGAGACAGAATGGGGAGCAGAACAGGCTGGCTGCTGAAGTACACTAATGAGAGGAGCTGCAGGGGGGTCAGGAGAGGTCTGCCACACCTTGTGGGTCACCTCTGGGACAGGGGATTGAACTCATACTGAAGTGGTTTTAGCTTCTTAGTGTGGTGCTTTAACCTGCTGCACCACCAGGGAGGGCTCTGTTTATATATTTCTAATGAAACAGATAAAAGGTTTTAAACATTTTCAAACAGTTAAATATTGACGTCCATTCTCTACTGATTGCATAATTCACACCATGTTACAAGCAGTCAGTATAGAGATGGTCCTCACAATAGTTAAACAACTTGTAGTTTAGCTTTAGTTTGGTTACAGGAAATATGAGCCTTATTTCGTAAAGGTCTGGAAAAGTTATTTTTAATTTTAAGGCTACAACGGAACAATTAGTGAATCAGAGTTGACTAACAGAAATTGAAATACCACAGATAATACCAAATGAGTTTTCTTTCTCACTTCCTTGCTCACTCTCCTGGGCTTCATGTTCTCTGTAATCTCAGTTCCTTGATGCCTGTTCTCTGATTTTGTCCAGCTTCTGCAGGCCAGCTTACTATTGCTGCCCCATTGTGGTAACCCCAGATGTTGATTCTCCACATGGTAAATTCTTCACATCCAGTTAAAGTACTTTGCCCCCTATAAATACTGAGGTTGGAAAATCTGTGTGGGTGGCTCAGTGTTAGTCAACTGTTTAGCATAAAATGACCACCCGGATCTAGAGGAAATGTTTGTTCCTGATGAAAGGGTGATTTGATTAAAAAATTGTACAATATACAGTATTACTGATTCCAGACTGTGCATGTGTCTAAGAAGGGGTTATAGGCCAGGAGAAAAGAATTATAGATAATATTGATAATTTGACTGAGTGGTTTACCACTTTGGTGAAATAAATTCATGATGTTTGCTGTTTGCCTAATTTACTTATGATATGCTATGTTTTATGTAAATTTAATCATTTATAAAATCAAACTAACAACATAGAAGTCTGACTATGAACTGAGACAACTAGAGGAAGAGGAAAAGGGATGAGAACACAGTAGGGAGACACTAAAATGGACTGTAGAGTTTGAATGTGAGTACTTTGGTGGTGGGTGTGGTGTTCCACCTTAAGGGGGACATACTGTATCTATAAAACACAACAATATAAGCCAACTTCAAAAATAAATAGTAAAACTTTAATAAAATTTGTATATTTGTGAGCACTATTGATTTGACTAGAGCACTATTGATTTGACTAAGAAAATGTATTTCTTGCTATAATTTAAATTTTCTAAACTGAATTACCCAAACATACCATCTAAGGTTTCTAGTGCACATCCTCAAGGGAAGATATATAATGGGATCCTTAATAATTTCAAAATGTGTATAAAATACTTTTAAAAATTTAATCACATTTAATTTGCCAGGAAAGAAACACAGGTTTTAAACTTAGAGGATTTTTCTTTCTTTTTTTCTATATTTTTATGTCTTTTCTTTGAATTCCAAACAGGTGGCTCTAGTTGTATGTTCAGTATCTTTGAGCTTTGGTTAATATTCAGTCAAGGCTACTTATATGACTCATGCAGCACTTGAATAATATACACTGTTAAGCATAAACTTTACTTAACATTTGTTGATGAGAAACTGTTTGGGCCAGGCCATGACCAAGAGAAGGAGCCATTACACTTATCACTCACTATTGATGGGAAAGGGTTTTATTTCCACTTTGAAAAAAATAAATAAATAAAGATTTACTTATTTATGCATACAGAACTGGGGTACAAGCCAGAGGTGCAGGAGCAGTGGGAGGCCCCACCAGAGACAGAGTGTGGGGAGCAGAACAGGCTGACTGACAAAGTTGTACTGCTGAGGGGAACAGCAGGAGGGTCAGGAGAGGTCTGCCATGCCATGTGGATCACCTCCATGGCAGGGATCGAACTCATGCTGAAGTGGCTTTAGCTTTTTAGTGTTGTGCTTTAACCCACTATGCTACCAGGAAGGGCCCTATTTCCTCTCTTAAGGTAATCCCTTTGATTTTACTGTTCCTTTTCAATAGTTTTATATTTCCAAGGAGTTCTCTGTTTTAACTGTTAAGTAAAAATGATGTTTCAAATTTACTAAATCATATTAAGTCATTTGTTGAATATATTGTCTTTAAACATATTCAGAGGTACTCCTGGAAGGTAATTTGCTTTTCACCACACTCCCACTCCAAATATATACTTCTGGTTACATGTCAGTAACTGGCTTCATCTACTAGTATCTCTGTTAGTTTATAAACTATGGAGAAAGATCACTCATTCATTTCCACAAAGAATACTTATAACAACATTAAAATGTGACTATTTAAATAATTCAGAGTATTTTAGAACAGAATCATGGAGAATTGCGTGTGATATAAGGAACTCAGTGTTGGTTAAAAAAGCTAACCTAAGGACACTAAGGATTGGTCTATGAACCCATCAATTTTACTCAAAGGCATAAAAATTCCAGAATCAAAAAGGAATGATTTGCTTGAATACCAGGGAGCAAACAAGAGATTTAATTAATATTTTTTTTATGCACTAGTGTTGGTTACAGTAGATACAACCCAAATGCACATAAAACAGCTTTGGTTAAACTCTTTTCTTCCTCCACTCCTTGGAAAGGTAACGGTACAAACAAAAGTTAAATGTGAAATTGAATATAAATAAATGATAAAGGATAGTGAACCCTGGAGTTTTGGTTTGTTTGTTTTCTTAAGGAAAGGAAGTTAAATAGCTTAGCAAATTAAGTGGCAAGGGCTCTGGAGGGATGCTGTTTATCCTATACAAAGGAAGTTCTAAGTATGTGGTAGTAGAAACAGTAAGGGTGGAAACGTACCTGCTTTCGTCAGTAAGTCAATGAACAGACATCAAAAAGTGAGTCAGATTCTTACACCAAGATGGAAATTATACATTATACATATACACATATGAACTATATCTGTAGCAATATTTACATCTCTTTTTATATATAAATATGTATGTGCATGATTTTGTGACTTTCCATATAGTTAATAAAATGATATAATTAACATTTAGCAAAGTTTCAGGAAATAGTTACCATAGTGTTAAAAAATTGAAACAGTATATTGAAGTCAAAGTTCTACCCTTTCATTTTAGAGAGGAAAGAAAAATCCTGGAGGTACAGGGACTTGTTGAAAATCACCCAACTTGAAAATGTCCAGAGAGCCAGGCCAAACCCTGGACTCCTGATTTCCAAGCCAGCACTCTCTCTAGTTCCATGTAATTATTATGAAATTATTCAGAAATACCTGCCAAGAAATTAAGAAATATTGGTGAATTTGGATGTGTTTGACAAAACTCTTAATTATATACTGTTTATGATAAAATACTTCACAAAACAGTCATTTTAAGTTTTTCATTCCATTACATTGTAATAATATTTGTTTAAATTTGCCTTGATTTAATTTAAATAAGTTCATTTTGCTACCTCCTGGCTTTGTTTTGTGAAATAATAATATAAGAGAATTAAACATAAGTTCTGAATAGATATAATAATTAGATTTGATTCTGTAGATTAGTCAGCTTTTCCATTGCCTAACTCAGGGTGAGAGAGTGCAGTGTCCATGGAGACTAAAGAGCCTCCCATGTTCTGTGATGTTAAGGCACATGTGCCTGGAATGTTTGGATTAAATAATCATCCACACGTTTTCCAAATGTGCTATGTGTACTTAGGCAATGAAGACAACTCTCTCTAGTAATTTAAGGTCTTTAATATTGTTCACATTACTGTAGGGTTTGCTTTAAGTAAGTTTATTGCTTTTAAGTAATAAAAGTTAAAGAAATTGTGGATTGCAAATTAATTATAGAATATATTATTTATATAAATGCAGCATATGAATTGAAATGAAAATTAGTTTTAGTTTTGTGATTGAAATAATAGAAAAAATTAGCATGAAATTTCGTTAGTGATTATATAGCACTGGGTTTAAATAAAGCATCACTCACATATAGTTTTTTTATTTTATAAAATCTGAATTAAATGAATTAGCTTTTTCAGAATTGAACAAATGTGTGGTATTTGATGACTCTGGATTTTTGACAGTGGTCTGAGTAAAACTGGGAATTTTTGTAATAGTGTGATTATTCATACAGTAAATTATTTTGAAGTAAATTCTTCATCCATTAGAAAAATATGTCTGTATATGAGAAGATCCTTACATGGGTATCTCTACCTTTTATCACTTATTTCCTACAATTATTACAGATTGTGAAATATTTTAAAACAAAAAAAATAGAATCCATTTAGTACTTTTCTGATGTTCCCCCTATATATAGATGAATACGTGTACATAATATTGATAAAGTCAAAATCTTTCTGTTAACCTAGTCACACAGTTTTGACTAGTAGAGACTTTAGAGATTAACTATTCCAGTTTGTTTATTTACCCAGATGAAAAATATCAGGACAGAGGGTAACTGTACTTAAGTTAGCTGAAATACATTCCTGTCTTTCTTCTTCCACTGTTCTTTCACTCCACCTCACAGACACAGTTTATAGAACAGTTTTAAGAAGCCTAACACAAAATTCTATGTCAGAGGTATTAAAGAGAAGATTGTTATTCCATAATAACATTCACTTTCATGATTGAAAAGAATACACATTTTCTGATACACGTTGAATTCCCATTATACCTTGATTCATATAGCTATATTATAAATTTCTATAGTTACTTTTTTATGTGTTTATTATTTATAATGGCCAAAATATGTCTCAGCATTTTTATGGTTTATTTCTATTCAAAGGTTCTTAAGAAGAGTGAAAAGAAAATATTTTTATTTTAGAACAGTGGTAGTGTGTTTAAGTAATAATCTAGGTTTGGTTGAATATGTACCTGAAACTACTTTGTAATCATCCCATAGATTGTGAATAATTTCTGTTTGATTGTTCTTATACTTTTGATGTTGCTTTGTTTTCTTTAACACCTAGTGGAGGAACTTGTGGTATGTTTTCGGTATTCAATAGAGTCTTCAAAAATGATTAGAAAAAAAAAAAACGTGGGGTGCAAAAATTTTGTAACAGGCCTTTTAGAAGGCAAAAGAAACTCAAACATAACTTATTCCACCAGAGAATAGATTTTCAGAGAGATTAAGTGACTACTCAAGCAATAAAACTACAAAGCTGGAAGGAGGAAACTGTTTCAACCCCTGGTTCAGCATTCTTTCTAAGCAGTTACATTTTTTTGAGGTGATTTATAAAGATTATTAACATTTTCTTTCTTATATGCCCTTTACACATATTCACATATACACAGATATCACAAAACAACAGCTGCGATAATTTCTTCCAGACTGCTATTGAGAAATAACCTACACAGATGCCAATTTCAGATTTATAGACATATTGTTTAATTCCTATAATAACAATATGAATAAAATTTCAAGTGACACATTTACATTGCAAAATATCCAGGCTCTTGATAACTTCTTACTGATGTCCACTTTTAAAATTGATCTTAATATTTTAAAGGAGGATTAGTCAAAACGTCTTGAGTGTGTAAATTTTCCACTTAAGTAAACTTATGTTAATAGTCTGCAAAAAAAAAATGTTGCATTTAATTAAAATTTAATTTAATTATATTCCACTCCTCAATCCTGTCTTATCCTATTTCTTGGTAAAAGAGCTTTAAGAAGAGATGCGTAATGATCTAGGTTTTTTCTTTTTTGGCCTACATGTGGAGTGTTTGTGTATGTTCTCTGAAAAAAAAAATGAAAGGACACTCTCAGAAAATATATATATATATATATAAAACATAGAAAATTCATGAAAATTTGCAATATGTATTCCTGATAATTATAATTTTCCTTAATTCTTACAATTTTAGTTTATGGAGATGGACCAAGAATTCATATGAAGGGAGTATTCCATTTGGCTATAAAACATCAGGGGAAATTAATCTTAGTCAGATATGCCTTGTGACTCATGCATTCTAAGCTGATCTCAGTCTTATCCTAGCATAACAACCTCATATTACTTTTTTTAGAAGAATATTTTATAATAACAAATTGAAACTAAGAAGAGTGAGATAATTAATGGAAGACACTTTGACATCACCTTCTCCCTAATAGTGCCTTAGAGATGTTTTTTAATCAAAACTCCACCTAGATGGGTACATGTTTTAAGGCATAGCTATTTTCATTGCAAATGTTGTGAAATGTAGTACTGGTATATTATGTTATTGCTTTTTATGAGCTGCATGCTCTCCTCCCTAATCTATTGCAACTAAATTACACATCCCTGAGGATTCTAAGAAAGATTAGTTGTTGGCAGAAAAGCAACTTCAATTTCTACCTTAGTTATCATTGCCATTATAATAGTTATAAAGAGAGAGGATATAACTTTTTCTTCAAGATATGTGACTCAAAATCTGTAGGGAATTATAGGAGAAAAGTCACATTAGTTCACTTGTTCATGTCTACCATAAATATGCATATCCTCATACATATACTCATAGGAATTGGATTTGTATTCTTGTAGAACAAAACTATGTCAGAAATTAATTGTAATGAATAATTCTTGACTGGGGGCTGAGCCTTTTGTTTATCAAAGAGGTAAAAAAATTCCATATTAAGTAACCATTCTTTTTTTTTCCCTCATAATGAGGGATATGTACCACTGTACAAAGATATTACTCATTCGAACTAGACAGACTTGTAATCTAATCTTGACTCAGCCACAAAATAGTGGAAACATCTTAGGTATTGGTTTTCAACTTCTTGGAGACTTTGATGATCAACTTTCTAATAGAAATGATAAGAATTTGTGATTCTTAATTAAAACAACGTACGTTAATGTCTAGTACAGCATGACATAATTAAATGTCAATGAATAAATGACAGCTATTCCCATGAAAAGACACTTCACTGTCTTCATGATATTTTTGTTTAGAATGCTGTTTACTAAAGGTAGTGATAGTGTGACATCTAAATACTATAAATGATTTGAAGGCAAGGTTATATCTGTGTAAGTTAAGATTGAATTAACTTTATTAAACATTATAAAACATTTACCAGCTTTTATGAATCCCCCATATGAATAAAAATTCACTTCTTTTTCATGTATAAGGTGAGTGAAAATCATGCTTTAATTTGATAAATGTTAACTAATGTAAAAAAAAAATCATGATGAGTTTCTAGTGAAGTCCTAAACTGAGAAAACTGCAGTAGAAAAGACTAAGTAAATTTTGAGGGTATTGAAGAGTAGAAGCTCTCTGCAGAAAAATATTTCAAGACCTTCTAATTCTTTGGATATCCTTGGATTATTTGAAAGTGTAGATTTTAATAGGCATATAGAATAGTTCCAATGTGATAAACTTAGGCAATTCAGTCACATGTGATGCCTTTGTATTTGGTTCTTCATATTGAATGGATGACTTAACTCTTAAGCATGATATATACTAGGTAATTCTAAACACATCTATGAAAATGTTAGTTCACGTTCATTGTCAATTCCAGTATTCACAGATTTCATATAGGTAACAGATTAAATAATTGAACACTTGTAAATGCTAAATAATTATTGTGGTTAATTTTGTTTTATACTTTTATAAAATCAGGAATTAAAAAACAGGTTTAATTTCAAAACTGGAATATGTTCTATTTTCATGCAGAATAAGAACCTTAAAATGTACTAAATTTTAAAAATCTGAAACACAGTTTTTAGAAAAATATTTTAAGTCTGATATTCAAATTTGTTTCAATGGCAGACTGTAGATGTGTTAGGGGATGCAAAAATATTCAGTGAGAATCCCAGTTACCCTCAGTGATATCTCACAAATTTGTATAAACCCAGTCAGTTAATTGGAGTCAACAGTTTGAACCAGCCTTATAACATTTTCATTTTGGCCACAGAGTTGATTTGTCTCTGTGGGACTGACTTGTGCTACATAGATTTATAACTGATATCCGAGTAATAAACACCCCAAACTTTAAGCTATTAGTTTATTTTGAGAACTACATTTGTCATTCTAAAATATTAAGGTACAAACTTACTCCTACATGTCCTACAATGCTTAGTTTAAATCTTTATCTATACTTTGGGGAAATTTATTATCTTCTCTACTCTATATGTAGACTTACAAGTCCATTGTCTCCCAGGCGGACAATTTAGGTACCCAAAGCAGTATAAATGTCCCCTTAAGTTTAGAATGAACCTGAAGGAGGCTTCTGAGTATATTATGAAATTTGACAAGCATCCTGACCAGAAAGTAGGGATAAGATATCTTCATTCACCCCTCTAACTTTAAGTGATTGACTAATTACTGGATTTAACACACACATATGCACACATATGCATTATAGTGCTCTCTTATCTGCAGGGGATAGATTCTAAGACCCCCAATAGATATATGAAATGACAGATAATAGCAACTTTTCCATATACTATCATTTTCCTATACATGCATGTGTATAATAAAGTTTAATTTATAAATCAGGCATAGTAAGTGTTTCACAATAGCTAATAATAGAACAGCAGTTATCGCAGTATACTGTTTAAAAAAGTGTTAATGTAGTCCTTTGCTAATATCTTATTGTACTTAATAATTTTGGACTGTGGTTTACCATAGGTACAGAAAACAAAGCCACGATAAGGGGGGATTATTATACACATGAACACATTTGGTACCGCCAAGATTAAATTAATTAAAATTAATTAACAGTACTAATTGTTGAAAACTATCTTGATTCATGGTTAACAATGATTTAAAGATATTTATTGTATATTGTTAAATGCCGTGATATACATAGATTGTGCATTGTTAAATGCCTGTGACATACATAGATTTTTATACTGAGTATAACTTCTATCTAAACTTGAAAATTCTTGAAAGTATATAGAGATAATAAATACTTCTGGACATCAGAGGTAAACTGGAATTTTTTTCAGGTAAATTAGCTTACATAGGTACCTCATTTTATGGGATGCAACGAAGGGGGGAAGTATAGAATATATTTGAATCATATAACTTGGAAAAGAAAATACACAAAAAGCATTTTTAAAATATTTTCAGTTATTGTGTTTGATAGCCAATTGATTGCTTAATTCTGCTTATGTTATTACATGTACTATATGCAAAGTGTTAAATGTTTAGATTTTTACTGTCAAATTTTAAAATGTTACAGGTATTCTTTGTTCTGGTAGATAGAAAATATGTAGGGGAATCAAAAGAAAAGGGTAAGGCCTTATAAGTTAAATAAATAAAATATATCATCAACATGCTTGGCATATGTTTGAAGTATGTACTGTGATTGAAAGATCATCTTTCACATACTGTGCAAGAAAGGCTCACTCTACTCTCATCAGTGACATTAAATAATTATTTAACTAAATAATAAGTGCAGTAATAATACACAATAATACTTTTTAAAATACTGTGTATACAGAACTGAGGTGCAGGGGTGATGAGAGGATTCACCAGAGACAGAGTGGGGAGCAGAACAGGCAGATCAACTAAGTACGTTGCTGAGGGGAGCAGCAGGTGGGTCAGGAGAGGTTTGCTGCACCATGTTGCTCCCCACCAAGGCTGGGGATAGAACTCATAGTGAAGAGGCTATGGCTCTCTTGCAGTGCTGGACTTTAACCTATTGTGTCACCAGGGAGGGCCCACATTCATAAATTTTTAAAAGAACATATGTGTGGTGGAATATGTCTTTGGAAGCAGGGTCATGATTCACAGATGTTTGATGGTGACCTAGATGAAGGATAAGTGGAGGAAAGAATGTAAATTGCTTTATTCTATAAAATATATAGAATATTCCAAGACAGGTATAGAATATTCCTGAAGAATATTACTGAAGGTAATGAGTATACTATAGGATATATGTTTGAAGATAGCAACTGAAGAAGGCATAGCTGTCATGTATACAGAATTTTCAACTTTACTCAGTGTTGTAGGGAAGATTTAAGCAGAGAGTTACACCAGAACTCCAAAAAGATTACTCTTACACTGATTATAGAAGAAGGAGGTATTACACTTAAAGCAAGAGGACAGTTTAAAAAGATTTTGTAGGGCTCCCTGGTGGTGCAAGGAGTTAAGTCTCAACACTATCAAGCTATCACCAGTCACTGCAGCATTAGTTCTATCCACTGCCAGGGAGCTGACCCACATGGCACAGTAGACTTCTCCTGTCTCACTCACTGTCTTCCTCAGTAGTGTATTTCAGCAGATCCCCCTCTTCTACTCCCCACTCAGTTTCTGGTGAATCCTCTCACCCCCAGCACCTCTGATGTATACCCCAGTGCTTGCGTGCATAAATACTTTTTTTGAAAAAAAAAAAAAGATTTTGTAATAATCCAAGCAAGAAATGATAAGGATCTGAACTAAGGAAAAATTAAGAAATAGAAATATGCAGAAAGGAGAAATAGATTAAAGAGGCATTAAAAAGGTAGCATGAACAGAATTGTTTGAAGATGACTCATCAGAGTAATGGAGGTCCTAGATGATGGAAGGCAGCTTTTCTCAAATAACACATAAAGGAGAAAGATTAAAATTGAAGAGTCAAGTGTCGAATTCAGTTTTTAAAATAGTGGATTGAGGTCAACCCAGGAGAAAATTAGAAATCTGGAGCTTAGGGAAAATATTATGGTTAAGAAAAATATTAGGATTAAAAATATCAATTAAAAGTTATGATTCATATGATCTAACCTCCCATATATATTTCTCATTCTTACTGATGACCAGCCTGGACCCTCTTCCAGTCTAATTTGTTCTTTTAACACCATTTTCTATCTTTTGTAATACTTTGTATCTATTTGTATTCTATTCTGAAAAATTTTGCACCACAAAAAAAAAAAAATTTGCACCACACCCAAGCAGTTCCCAAAGGTCGGTGAATGCCATTATGTTCCCAATCATTATATTCACCTCAGTCTATACTATTAACTTGATTTTACTCTGGATATTTTATTGACTTTTCATGACTCTATTACTTATCCTTAGTTATAGACACCTACTCTAAACTACTGCTGTGAATATCCTTCTGTAAAAATACAAAGATCACTGCAAAAAATAAAGGAAAAGTACATTTACTGGTAGCACAATTAATTTTCCTTGATTAAACAAAGACTTAAATTTAAGCTAAAAAAAACTGATGACAATAGCACATTTCAACTTTATTTAACATTTTTACTGAGGTAATAAATTTATTGTTGGTTTACATTAGTGTATTTTGAGAGAAAGAAACTTATGGAGCATTTGTCTATATACTAGACACAATGCTGCTGATAAATAAAATGTCTATTGTCAGTCCTCAAATAGTACATAGTTTATCAGAGGAAATTTGTAACTAGATGTCTGAATTGCAGGTTAGATTCTCAGTGGTAATAATAAAGTTTGTGTCAAGTACCAAGTGTAGCTAGCACAAAGGAATATCTGTAAATAGTTTAGTTCAAAATGGAAGTATACTATGCTTCAAGTTTTATTAAATGTACTTCTAATCGTTTTACTTAAACATTAAAAATACAACTAGAAAAGAAGATATTTCTTATAGAAGATATCCCCTAACTTTGTCATGAAGGTCTTTAGCAAACTAGAAAAAGTTAAATTTAATAGTTCTCTTCACATAATGTTGATTCTTACTAATTTGCTGTAGATTGTGAAAAATGCATTAATTGAAAGATATTTCTTAGTATTTTTTTTATGCCAGGCTAAATTTTATTGAGACTCTTTGGCTTCACTAAACAGAGCACTGACAAAATATATCATAACCCTATGTTTTTCTATCATCTCAAGTATAATGATTCATGAGATTTTATTATAAAAACTCAAAAATTTACTGCAGTCTAAATGATTTTTCAAAGCCACTCTTAACTATGATATATTCAATATTTTTTAAAGAATTTTTAGTGAAAACTTAGGATAACTCACATTCCCAAAAAGCATTCTATTTTATTTTTTCTATGTCAATATTACCTCATGAATAAAGATAAAAGAATTTTAAAAGTTGGCATAATTGTTAGGATTTAAAAATTAGCTATAAACAAATTTTGTGAAAACATATATAAATGGATTTTTAAGAACCTTTTTGGTCATGTGATGCCTCAGGTATATAAGAGAACATTCAAATATTTAAATTTGATACACTGTGCCTTTAATTTAATTATTGGTACATTTATCCATTATAATTGTAGGGAATTTTTTTAATGTTATAAATTTTATAAAATAAAATAAAGCACTACTTTTTGGGAACATATTGGAAGTGTTATATTTCAAATACAGTTTAAAATGCAGATTCCAAATTATATTTTAAGGGAAAAAGTCAATTATACTCATTCTTTGCAAGTTTAAATGACATTTAATTTACTTGATTTTAAATTTGTGCTTAGAATAATGTTTAATGTATTTATCAATATTTCTTATAAAATCCTTTTATACTTTTCTGTAAATAAAAAAGAACTTCAAATTTTTATTCTACTTATATTTAGTAAAAAAAAATTTGCACGTAAAATCAATTTCTAAAAAAGTAAAATGAGTGATATGTTTGATTAATTTCTATCACTGGAAAAGAAGTTATTTGCCTTTAGAGTTATATAACTTTTATTCTATTAAATCAGCCCCAATAATTCTCTGTGGGATTACAATTGAGACAGATGGTCCTGAGTCTCTAGCAATTGATTAGATGCTTTTGTGATTCCATGACATAGGCTTTGGTGATATTTGTGTATTTGTCTCTAATAGCACAGAAAACAAAAGTGACCATAAGTAGTTGGGACTACATCAAATTTAAAAGCTTCTGCACAACAAAATTACATCATCATTAAAACAAAATGGCATCCAAAAAGGATATATTAAAGAGATTACAATATTACTACATATCCTTTATCCAACCATGGCCCTGTGTTAAATTTTGCTCGTCAATAATTCACCCCATCCTGGTTCAGTAAAAAGTTTTTATTTGCCTACCACATTAGTTCATTGAAAGGAGGACCTTCAATCCATTTAAATTGTATTTGAAGAGGCCCTCCTTGGTGGCACAAAGGTATAAAGCACAGTACTAAGAAGCTATCTGAAGGGGCCCTCCTTGGTGGTACAACAGGTTAAAGATAATACTAAAAAGTATCTGTAGCCACTGCAGCACTAGTTTGATTCCCAGCCAGCGAGGTGACCCAGATGGTTTGGCAGACCTTTCCTGATCTGCTTGCTCCTCCCCTCAACAGTGTGTTTTGGTAGATCTGCATGTTCTGCTCCCCACTCTGTGGCTGGTGAATCCTCTCAACCCCTTACCTCTGGCCTGTGTCCCAGTTCTTGTATGCATAGATTGATACATCTTTAAAATAAATAAATACATAAAGTAAATTATATTTAACTTAATTTCTCAGACCTGTTATAACCTCAATTTTTAATGGGATAGAGAACCTCACTATTAAGTCATTCTTAATAGAGGAAGCTGAGGGGGAGAGTGCATAGTTGGAGGGTTTAGTAGCACTTGGATAATTATTTACATTATTTATTAGCTGGCTGTATTTCTTTATAATGCACCTTATCATTTTTCCTTTTTTAAAATATTTTATTTATTTATGCGTACAGAGTTAGGGTATAAACCAGAGGTTCATGGGCGGTGAGAGGATTCACCAGAGACAGAGTGGTGAGCAGACCAGGCAGATGGATGCAGTACACTGCTGAATGGGTCAGGAGAGGTTTGCCTTGCCATGTGGGTCACCTTGGGGACCCAAGATTAAACTCTCATTGAAGTGACTGTGGTCAGCTTCCCAGAACTACATTTTAACCTGTTGTACGACCAGGGAGTTTCCCCTTATCACTTTTCTATACCATGTACAGTCATTCTCATTTCAAGTAACCACTTGTACATAGAAATGTAGTATATTGGTGCTTTTGAGGCACTTAATGAGCTGTTGACCTTTGCCTATAAATTATTTTCCTTTCTAATTACAAACTCTTAACTGGTTACTTAAATAATGCAGGCTTTTTTTTTTAATCAATGAGGATTATAAATACCTTCTACCATAATATATTGTATTATTCATTTATACTTTCACTTTGATACTAACAGTCAATACTGGCATTACAGTAAAATAATCTAAAGGTTTGACAAGATTACCCAAGGTTTTCTGAAAGAGTAACCTATACTGGTGGAGGCAGCCTAATTCCTTATCTGGTTGTTTTGCTAGCAGCTGTGTTATAAAGCTAGCAATATATTTATTTATGATGTATGCCTTCTGGAATGAGTGCCTTCCTTGGCTTAATCAAAAGTTTCATGTTAGGCATGTATACTACCTAGGGTGTAGTAGTAGAGACTGAATGATATCAGTGGATATAATCAATTATTTTAAAAAGGAACTAATGAAAGTAGTTGGTTATAGAAGCTATTTGGAAGAGGAGGAATCATATTTCTGATATTTTGACATTGTATAACTCAAAAAGAAAAGTTATGAGGGTGATATCAAGAACTCAGTTTTGACATATTAAATTTAAGAGCTCTATTATAATACAAAAGAAGCCTAATAGTTTTTATACGAATCTAGAGTACAAGGAAGCCATGTAATTGGAATTATGTAATTGGAAATGATAGAGTAATTTAAAACCTGAACACAGTAGGTTAGATTTTTTAATGTCACATATGTTTATTCACATATATTAATTCATTCATTTCACTTTTATAAAAATGGAAATAGAGCACTGAAAAAAATCTTACCTAATTTGAATAGCAGCCTTCAATTTAATTGAAAAGGAAAAGAATTATATGAAAAGGGAAATGTAGTTAGACTTTCAAAAAGTTTTGACAAGTTTCCATATCAAACTATCTTAAACTGTGAATCAGAAAGGAATGAAGGGCAATGGTTAAAATAAAAAATCAGAGTACAGAGCAATTGTAAGATAGAGAGCATCCTAGAGACTGCACTTAACAATGGTGCAGTCTTATAAATGCTGCATAAGATGGAGTGAAAAATGAAACTTCAAAGCTGTTAAATACACTTAAATGTAATTCAGAAAGATATATTACCCTGGATGTATGTGAGATGAAGGTGAGATGGTGATAATGAATGAGTTGTTGGGTATAAAATGGAAGACGTGGTACAAGTAGGGTGAAAGTGTCCATTCAATATCATAATAGGTTTGACTTCTTAAATCATCCTGGATATCATTCTAGGCTGTTATTAATGTGGAAAGGTTAAAATTCATGAGATTCAGGAATGCAAAGAATAAAGCATCAAAATAGAAAGTCAGGTATCCTGTGTATATGGAGAAACCAGAGTCCAGTAACATGGAATAGAATAAAAATACAGGTAAATTTTTAAGATTCATCAGTTTTTAAATGAAATCATAGCCCTGGCTCCATGTTTTGTATTAATGTTTAATCTTTGCCACAACATATATTTTGATCCATATGTCTTATACCAGTCTGTCTTTAAAACTAATATTGATTTTAATAGTAAGAGATTGAGTCAGAAGTCCAATGATATAAAATCATGCCAGGTTCCCTTGTTCAGCTCATGACTCAAAGCCCAGTTTGAGTATATATATTCTCTGTCTTACTTGACAACACAATACTGTTTTGAGACTTGCCTCAAGAAACTTAACCTGTGTTGAAATTCTAATGAGCCCTTCATTTCTGTAGAACTGCAGCCCTGCTTTGTTTTCTTTAGAGATGAAGACATTACATCTAAGCCTGATCCTTATGAATTAGTTATTAATACCAGCTGCAGGACAAGGTTGCCAGATAGTACATGGATTCAAGTAAGCGATAGAATTTTACAATGAATACACCTCAAATATCACACCTCAAATATTTATTTGTTGTTTATCTGGGTATCTTGTATTTTTACTTAATGAACCTGACATCTTTTGTATCAGATCTTCCTGGCACTAACAGCTAGCTTAATCGCCAGCTTAGTGGCTGGAGCTAATTACTGGACCAGTCAATCAAAACCAGCCAACATTCCCTGCTTGTTGTCATGAGTGTAGTTGTATTTTATGTCTAGTGACTTCTGAGATTTCTATTCACCTGTTTTAACATAGTCTTGAATTGACTTATAGAATCTGGGGTTTAAAACAGAACAAGTAAACATTGATGGCTTTTCCAACAAGAGTTATTACTCTCAAATCAATAAAGTAAGGTTTTTTTGAGCACTATCTTAAAGACAGTTTATGATTAAGTCAGGATTACAAGACTCACTATATGCTATTTTCCGAAGATATGATTTTGGCCTAATTTTACCTCTGTGCTTCTTTCCCATTTTTGTCACTGAAGACCCCTAAAATAGGTAACTGTGTCAAATGTCCAGCTAAAAAATGTTTCTGAATCATGTGTGCTTGCTGTAAAAAAATATTATTGTTGGGTGGCACAGGGGTGATTTGGTGATGGGAAACCCGCAGGGATTACAATCGAGATGGAAAAAAAATGTGCAAAATGATGTGAAAATAAACTTTGTATAAAAAAAAATGCAAACCTACCCCCCCAAAAAAATATTATTGTTGAAGATACTAACCAAGAAAAGGGTAGAAAAACAGAATGTGGGACATGCAGAATTGAGGGGCTGTACAAAGGAAATTTGTGGCGTCACAAGTGTAATGAAATCATAGTAAAGTATGTAGGGGATCCAAAGGACTGTAATGGAGGATTATGAGTGCCTAGGACTATGGGGGCTTTAGTGGCAGGTGTGGTATGGAAACATACATTTAAAGAGGTGTGATCCTATATCTTTGGATTATGTACAGTGTTATATATAACAACTTTACCTCAATAATAAATAATACAATTAAAAAATACTAGTGATAATAATTATTAGAGTGGGTTTTGTTGTCTGCCCCTCAAAATCACAGTCAATGATTCTTCTAAAGTTGTCTGTTTGACAACATAAATATTTTAAGAACCAGGGAAGATGCCTCAGCAGGAGATGCCAGTGGGATCAGTTGGAAACAATTTAAAATAACTTTCAATATTCCTGGAAAGGATTCCAAAAGAAACCTCTGACTCCAGAGTCTTATAAGGCTATGTATCATCACTTACATCACTTACTAAAGTGACATCACCTACTAAAAGGTTTCTGAACTTTGGTCTTAGATATAGTCAAGTATGTGCTTCCAACAATATTTTACCTGACGTCAGACAGGATTTGAAGTCACCAGCAACCAAGCCTATGGAGTCAAAGGATGCAGTCACCCTCAGAAGTATTTATTATTCACAAAACAAACATCTTTCTAATTTGGTTAAGCTCAATATTTAGACATAGATGTGTAGCCAGAGAAATTCTTTTCCTTTGGGACTTGGCTTCTCTAAGAAAGTGCCTTGTCATAGTTTATTTTGTGATAGTTTCTTTTTCTTTGGCTATCAATACTCATCTACAAAGGCTGAATCCTGTGTTACCAAATCTTATGTGACAAATAAGATGATATTACTTTTTTATAGAACACAATTTTAAAATTTGAAGTTAAAAACAATGTTACTTCTGTTGAAGCTATGTGTTTGGCTCTAACTGCTATGTAATCTAAAAATATTTATACTTTATTTGCGTATAAATATGAGTTCCATGAAGTATGGCCACTTTTGGTAAGAGATATGATCAAATTCTGTTAATTATATATATTCAGTGATATATTCTGCTTCTCTCCCTATATCAGATTTCCATAAACAAGAAATATTCCTGTTTTTTTTTTAAGATTTATTTATTTATTTATTTATACAGAACTGGAGTACAGGCCAGATATGTGGAAGGTGAGAGGCTTCACCAGAGACAGAGTGGGGAGCAGAACAGGCAGATCAAGGAAGCACACTGCTGAGGGGAGCAGCAGGCGGGCCAGGAGAGTTCTGCCCCGCCATGTGGATCTCCTCCAGGGCAGGCAGGGATCGAACTCATGCGGAAGTGGCTTTAGCTTCTTAGTGCTGTGCTTTAACCCGCTGCGCCACCAGCAAGGGCCCAAAATATTTTTTAATGGAGAGATAATTAATCAAATTAATCTGATACTATTGTAGTTAAGATCAGATTATTGCCCCACTCAGAATCCCAAGACACTTAATCTCCCTACACCTTTAGCTAAATTATGTTAGTAAAGCAATATCCCTATTCAAAGACTTATCTTTATTACTCTAGTTTTAGCAAATTGAAAGGGAAAGAATATTGGAATATGACATGGCTACTTAGATGACTCCTTAGCACCCACTATACTAAACTTGATACCTTATAACCTTGAGAAGACATTCTAACAAATGGTTATAGGGTTGAACAATCACCCCTGGAGAATTAAGGTTGAATAATATCAGCAGGATACTGACCTAACTCCACCCTCTATCTACAGACTTCAGTACCTCAGGTAAAAATTAAAAATAGGACTTAATGAATTTGTGCCTTATTAGTTTAAAGATATGTGATCCACAGAATAGCATCACCTGCATGTTCAAGAGGAAAACATTAGTTACACTTTCATATGATAATTTTGGAAAAGTGTATTTCTAATCTAATCACAAAATTTTGTTGCTAAAGTCATGGCTAGGTACCAGGTAATTTCCATGTTATTATCTATCCACATAAATACTAGACATCGGAATGTATCAAATGATGCCAGCAAATATTTTCACCTGAGTTCCAGATCTTGTGAGGACACATCTACAAGCAGCAGTATACAATTAGTATAACTAATTGTAGGAGATTGTGGACAATGAAATTTTCTGTTTGATATTCTCTCTAAAATGGTTGGGCATTTCCCAATCTCCTACAGGGATTAGCCTAAAGAAAGGGTAGCTAAACAGTGTACAGTGGTCTTGCTGAACTGGGGAGAGGGGGGTATAGCAATCACTGCTACTGAACTGGGTAGAATTTGTTTGACAAGTAGCAAAGATGTGTAAGAGTCATATAAAGTTGTGCACAAACATCGCTGCATGCAAAAAAAAATAAAAATAAAAACAACAGAGAGAGAGTTTTAGATTTGGATCTAAGTAAACAGAGGAAGCCAATGGTAAAAGCAAGAACAGAAATCAGTGAATTATAAAATAGAAGCACCAAAACAAGACAGTGAGATTGAGCTATTTAATTAAAAATATTAATAAGATTAAGAAACATTTAATTTCCCTAATCAAAATAAAAGTCATCTATATTGGATAATACAGAAATTAAAAGAATAATAAGGGAATTATTGAACATTTATGACAGTTAATGGACACATTCCTTTGGAACTCAATTTACTGAAACTAATACAAAAAGAAATAGATGATCTGAATAGTCTTATATCTGAGAGAGAAATATCAACTATAATTCAAGATCCAGAAAGAAAAAACTCATTCATACGATTGAATTCTGTCACATCTTTAAGAAATCATCATTATCATCAAATGATGTAAAAGTAGAGAAATTATAAATGCACTCCAACATTCTTTGAGTTCAATTTTAATTTAAAAAATTACAAAATCAGAAAGGACCATTACTGAAAATGGTCAATAGTGACCTCTAAGTCCAGTAATCCCTAAAATAATAAGAAATAACATTAAAATGAAAGTGAGAGTGCCCTTCCTGTCTCCCTGGTGGTGCAGTGCAGTGGCTATCTGAAGGCACTGCAGCATGAGTTTGATGCCTGGCCAAGGAGGTGACCCACATAGTGTGGCAGACAATTCCTGTCCTGCCAGCTGCTCCCCTCAGCAGTGTGTTTCAATCAATCACCTGTTTTGTTTTCCACTCTGTCTCTGGAGAATCCTCTTTACCCCATACCTTTTACCTATACACCAGTTTTTGTATGTATAAATAAATCTTTTAAGAATGTATGATTGGTTGAACATTCAACAAGTAATAATTGTAATTCAAATTAAAGTAATACAAGATAAATTATATGGTCATCTTAATAATCATATAAAGTTGTTTAAAATTTGACATCTATTTATTAAAAACCTCTCACAAACTGGGAACAGAAGGAAATTTCAACATGATACATAAAACACCTAAAGACCATCTAGAACCTCCCTGGTGGCACAAGGGTTAAGGGGTTAAATCTCAGCACTATCAAGCTATTGTCAGACATTGCAAAATTAGTTCGATCCCCAGCCAGAGAGCTAACCTACATGACATGGCAGACTTCTCCTGTCTTGTCCCTACTCCCCTCAGTAGTATATTTCAGTAACTCCACTGGTTTTGGTCCCCACTCTGGTGAATCCTCGCATACCCCACACGTCTGGCCTATACCCTAGTTCTTATATGCATAAATAAATCTTTAAAAATATATTTTAAAAGATCCTTCATCAAATGGCATACATGATAGTGAAAGATTCGGTGTTCCCTCAAGGACTGAAACAAGAAAATTATGTCATTTTAATTACTTTTATTAAGTACTTCAGGAGGTCATAGGGCAAAAATTCAATATTATGGCTTAAAATCTTAAGGAATCTGTTAAAAATAACTTATAAAATTTAAATGATACATATGACTAACATAAAATTTTATATACTAATAATGAACAATTGGAAGATAAACTATACTATTTTATGGCATCATAAATATAAAATACTTAATCATATTCCAATCTTACACATTGAAACTATAAAGACTCAGAAAGGAAATTTACATAGTTCAAGAATGGGCTTGCATTTGAGCGTAAAGTATGAAGTACAATTGACAGAGGTAACTAGAGGTTAAATAGCAGTCAGAGGCAGTTGCCTCAAAGAAGTTACAAGAAAAGCTAGTTCCTTGAAAATATAGTCATGACATAGGCCTCATATACTTTTCAGCTTGTCCAATGATATAAAGACCTGTTCTCTCTCAGCTCTAAAACCTGCTCCTAAGCTCTATTGAGATAGTTCTTTCACCTCGCCTGCTCTCTGTCATTTAGCTTCAGAGCTCACTCTGTGATGAATTCCCCTACATATATACCTATGTGGTTATATTTCCATGCATTTAATGAGATCTTTGTTTAATCGATGTTTTTATGGAGTTAATGATTGACATATTTATGAGCCAAAATTTCTAAATAAAACAAACAAAAAAAATTCTTGTATATGCTAATCTTTCCTTAAATGAACTAGAGTACTTCTTTATAAAGTGACAATAAGTATTAGACCACCCAGGCAAAGCACTGTTATGAGGTTTGGCCCAGATCAACTTGAAGTTTATCTTCAATTTTGCCTTTTTTCACCACACTGATCTTAATTGGTTTTCTCTTTCTTTTTCCCATTCTTTACATTCTTTGATAGGTTTTGAAGTTTGAAGTTTTATAGCTTATGAAAATATAATGTGACTTTTCCACACCATTTTTTTTTTGATAGTTTATGATTCTGATGAAGACTCAAATTCTTTGGAAAAACTCATAGTGGAAATAATTGATACTTATTGTTTATTGAGAATATTCCAAACAAAGGAACTTGGTATAATATAGTATTATCTTATTTGTTGATGTATTTCTGACTACTCTATGGTCTCTTCTGCTATAAACTGAGGTTTAGTGGAGAACACAGACTTATAGCATTTGCTATTTAATTAAAATTAAAAAGTCCTTATTTTTGCTTGTTCAGTTGCAAAATGTGTCAACCAATGTATATTATCAGCAAGATAATTTATATTTAAATTCTGTTTTAAAAATATCCCCTTATTATCTTAGTTTCACCTTAGAAAATTTATATGGTATATTTCAATTGTAGTATATAAAATCTGAATTATACATTATTTTACTAAATTAAACTAGCTTACCAGAATCATTGACTGATATTTTTAGCCACAGAAGACAGTTTCACATATATATGGCTAGACTTGGAATGGGGAGAGGAAATAAACAAGCACTGTTAACTTAAATATTAATGCTTTCTACAGTGTCTTCTTTGCCATTTGTCAATATCTAATTTTATATAATAAAAAATGGAGAAAAGTATTTATCTGGTAAATAAGAATATATGTTTTTCTATATTTAATTTGTAATTTACAGTGATTATCATTTTGGTTAAGATGAACAATTCTTATTTTAATTTGGTGCATGTTTTAATTGAATAGCACCACTAGAAAAGTTTTAAATAAGATTTATTGGACAGATGATATGATGCTCACCAAATTAACACAGATTAATAGGAAATAAATCACCAACGTGAAGCTTAGTGACTAGGACCCTGGACTTAAATTCTTTCTCTGTCTCTCACCTCTGCTTTGCCATCATGTTATATTCATTCTTCCCTTGCCTACAGGAATTTTCATCATCCCAAAATCATTTTAGGAGGCAGTTTAAGCTAGCATTATTCAGAGTTGGCACTGAGTGAAAAATATGTGTGTGTGAATACATACATATAATCACGCATACATATGTATGTATGAGTATATCTGTATATATGCATATTATTTCCACATAGATTATTACTTTTGACTGATTCAGGCTATCAAATTATTTAGAATGTCAGTTCTGTCAGTCAAATTATTTAACTTTCGTCCTAATAGTATTTTCATTAAGACATTATTTTTCATGATGATCTTTAGCTTTTAGAAGATATTAAAGATATTCATGAGATCTAGCTTATCTGAAAATAAGTTGGAAATATAAAAAAATCACATCTCAAAGTATTTTTGGCTTTAAACATTATTAACAATTTTCAAATAGTTAAAATCTTTTTAATAGCTAACAGCACAACAAAAATCTATCATTCCACCACTTACCTACTTAAAAACTTGATATTTTGTAGGCCATTATTATTTTTTCTATAAAATGTCAATTTTCTTGAAAATTTGGTAAATTTCATGCATTTATTTTCATGACCATTTTCCAAGTCCTAATATTATATTATAAATATATATAAAATATATATAAAAGTGTTATATTACAGATACTTTATTGGCTCTATAATATCCATTAGCTAGCTAGTTCATCATTTTTATGACCAGTCACCATTACTGGACATTAGCACATGTATATGTAGTATTCTATAAACTTTTTTATAGAGAATTGTTTATACACATATATTGTTTAGACAATATAAAATCAAAGAAATAAGTCATATATTTGAAATATATGGATATATATTAGTATTTAATATGTTATTAGTCATCTCCCATATTTCATAAAGCAATGCCAGTCATGTAAATAAGTATAATATGTATTATACTTATTTACAAGAAAACCAAGATGTTTTGCTGTGGTTATTCTCATTCTCCTTGGAATTACATGGGGCTCTATGCCCATGAATGAGAGCTGGGCAGCATGGTTGGGTTCATCCAATAAAACATTATGTCTTATGAAGTCAGGGAATATAAAAATAAAAATTAGGCAGGATGTATATGACTAGCATTACATTTGAATACATTTGATGTCTCATTTCTTTGACTCATCTGTTCTTTCAGCAGATAGAGTTTGATTTTACACAGAATTTCTTTTTGCACATTAAAAAGGACATATTTTTTAGGAGAAGGAAAAAGAACAAAAGAGACACCTGCACTGTCATGGGTGAGCAGGCAAGCTGCTGCTGCTTCTTTGCAAAGGGGAAAGATTTGTGAAAAGACACATCTGCATAGTCACAGGCAGGAGAGCTGTCTCCCACTGAAATCTTCTGACACATCACTGTTAATGGCACAGACCATAAGGAAGGTGTTCTAGGAGTTGGGAGGCTTATCTTCATTTTGTAGCTTTTAGGAAATGGCAGGTCTGAACTTTGTAAGGGGAAGAGGACAGCAGGCTGACATTTCTTCTTGAGTAAATTTCAGATTTTACAGATAGTGCCTTTAACGAATTAATAGATGCTTCATCCACATTACTTAACCTGCTTAATTTAAACCATAGATTTATGTAAGCCACATCTACAAAATACCTTCACAGGAAGTGCTAGACTGGTGTCTCATAGACTGGATGCATAACCTAAACTAGTTGACAGTTAAGACAAACTAACAATGACTGTTGACACATTTTAATAATGTGAATAAATGAGGACCAAGTACTGAATTCTATCACTCAATTAAATCATAAATAAATTATGTTGTCTTTTATAAACATTTTCTAAATCTGTATTATAATAAAGTTTGCATATGTATTTATTATTTTAATAACTTTGGTTATTATATTTTTAATAACTTTAATGCAAACACCATTTAGTAGGATTGGGTCTTTGGGTAAATTTCTAATATTCTGTATTAGTTTATTAGTACTGATGTAACAAATTACCAGCAACTTACTGGCTTAAAAAATTATAACATTTTTACAACACCAACTTCTTTTGGTACAGTTCTTCAATCAGAAGTCTGAAATGTACATTGTGGACAAAAATCAAGATGTTGACATATCCTGGCTCCTTCAGAAGGCTCTAGAGCAGAATCTTTTCCTTGCCTTTCCAGCTTCTAGATTCTGCCTAGATTTCTTGACTTAGAGCCCTTTCCTCTATATACAAAGCCAGCCATATAGCATTCTCAAATTTCTACCTCTCTGATTACTATTTACATGTTCTTTTTATTTCAAATATCTCATTCTGACTTATAAATAAAAATGAGATATATGGTAATATCTTTTCATATACCATTCTAATTTTTATCCAATGCTTGTTTTATATGATAGTGTATATGATGTATATGATAGTGAGTCACATCTTTTAAAATATTTTCATTGCCATTGAAGTACTGTACCATTATTTTACATCTTTGCTTTGACAGTATAGGATTTTCCTCCCCTCCGATGTAAGCACCATAGCATTCCTACTGCTGAAATATCCGTAGTAATTGAATTTTTTCCTATCAAGCACCTATTTTCATCCCCATGCTATCCATTTTCACATCTCCCTCTCTAACTCTGACCCTCTTGCCTCCCTTTTGTAAGGAACTTTTTTGATTACTGTTGGCACACCACAGGAATTGAGGATGATCATCTCATTTCAAGATTCTTAGCCCTAATTATGTCTACAAAGCCCCTTTTGCTATGGGAGCTAATATAGTGATGAGTTATTGACAAGTCCCGGACACTATTAGGATATGGTTAGTTTGGTCTTCATTATTGACTTTCCACATAATGCTCTTATAGTTTTATTTCTATTTCTTATTCTGAAAAATGGACACTTGCTTAAAGAATATGTCAACATTTATGGTCAGTACCCATTTAGCCGTAATTTTAGCATATTACTTTCATAGGATATTATAAAAAGATCATGTTTAAATATGAAAAAAATGATTCATATAGTTATAAAATGAACATATGTCAACAATGCTATTGAACACACTAAATAGACAATCAATAAAATAGTTACCACTATTTCAAAGAATTCGAAGTACTCCTCTCCATTTTAACTTTCCTCCTTTTTTTCCTCCTTTATTTATTTAAAAATTATTTTCCTTACTTACTTCCATTCATTATTTACATATGTACTAGATGCTTACTGTGAATAAATCACTCCATTCTGACTTCAGAGAGAAATTACATCTAAATACAAGAAGCATTACTATGAATGTAGTGCTGTAATCTGAGTGTGGACAGAAACTTCACAGAAAAGGAAATTCTGCTTGAAATGGTTTAAAACAAGAAACAACACTAGAAATCTGAATGTGGAATTGAGGCTGCAGGACAGGAAGAAGGAGTGAGTAAAACAAAGAGGGGAGGACACAGGTGAAAATAGACCATGGTAGAAGACTGAGGGTGCTTTGATGATGTGTATGGTATGATGACGTGCAGCTTATAGGTCTTTGAATTGCATACATTGTTGTAAATCAATGTTCACTCAATAAAAAATATAATAAAGTAAATAACAATTGAAATATTATATAGAGATAAGCTTCAGAATGGACAAATTGCCCATCAGCCAAGTTTTCGTGTGAGCACTAAAAAACTTAATTAACCAATATTTATAATTAAAATAAAGTGAAAGAAGGAAGGAAAATTCACCAAGTAAAAAGCAAGAGGCCATCTCTAGTAAATACCACATGTGAAGTGCTAAGTAAGAGTAGATTGATAAGAATGTACTCTGCTAAGGTAACATTTTGCAAGAGGAATTTCTACTTCCTTGTTTGTGAATTACAGCACTAGAAAAATTTGTGGGAAAATATGTGGAGTAGACAGGGTGCACATTCTTTAGCTAAGAATTTTTTAAAACTAACAAAAATAACAGCAACAAAAAACTAATGGAAAAATATATCCCTATTCTAAAGAATAAGAATAAACAATGTTATAAGACAATTTACTAAAATATTAAGTAACTATAAATAGTATATAATGACCTTCAGGTTTTTTTTTTTTTGAAGCAATATAATTGGTTAGTGAGTTTGCTATAAGAATTTCCCTTCACTCATCTACCAGTGACTCCTGCTGCATTTCCATGTGTGATTCCCAGTTTTTCAGTCCATAAAGTTCCATCCTGGAATAATCAATTTGTCCTATGGAACCCTTACTCCTAGTTTCTAAAAACTCATGTTCTTTCAGAAGGATGTTGTTAAATATTTGGATTTTGTATACAGAAACATCATCTAATTCATTTAAAAACATGCTGTTTTCCCCAAATACATTCTTTTGAATGTTGCCACCTGTCATTCATTACTCTAGAAATGGTTTCTGTCTTTTTATATGAACCTGTCTCCTTCGAACATTGTCTGCTAGCTGATTCCCTTGTTGTCTGCTCTGTGCTTTTGCTACATTTAGGGGAGATTGTTATTCCTGACTTGTTGAGATAATAAAGAATTTTCACATACTGAACTGAAAACAGATCACCAACAGGAAAGAAATGTGGATGCCATAGTGTTGCCTGTTAAATAGTCCTCTCTGCAGAAGTTTGAAATTTTATTGTCTAACTTTCTTCATCCACTTAGAATAAGCTGACTACATTGAAAATTTGAAAGCATAAAACAGTATTGTCCCTGTGCGGAAGTACAGCCCTCTCAACAGGGAAATAGTAAAAAACTGCCTACCTCTGAAGGAAGAAATGAAAATGAAAATTAATTGCTATGATCCTATGATGCAAAAAAAAAAAAAAAAAAACCTAGAGAAGAAAATATGGACTTCATGTGCTCAACCAAAACATATCTGCTAAATACTCTGCTCTACCCAGTAAACTGCAAACCTACTGAAAAAGTGTATAACATAGACAGGTAAACATAAATGCATAGGTATATAGATAAGATACTTAATTTATACCCCCTCCTGTTCCTTGTTCTGTCTGATTAAGAATAGCATTATAACATCTGACAACCCTCAAGGTCACCCCATTAATTTTATAAATATATTTTCATACCAAATATGAAACACTAAGTTATATTACTCCAAAGTAACTTACATGTCTTAGTTCTTAAATAAAATAATTGTAAACAACTAAACTTATTTACATATATGTAGCTATAACAAATGATTGCAAGCCCATGATCCATTAGTCAAAAATCCTTGATTTTAATTTATTATATTTAGTAGTTAATGAAAAACCAATGGTTTATGTTTACAAAAAATGAAACAAAACAAAACAGAAAAGGACAGAAATGAAACAAAACAGGACAGAAAGGGTTTACTCAGTCATTGATAAAAAAGACAGAATTTTGAATCTGATTGGAGGGGCATTTGAAAATTTAATGATTGGGTTCTGTGAGATTACTCTGGAAGATAAAAGTATAAGCCTACGTAAAATATAGTAGCAATATCAATTATTTCAAATATATAAGAAGAAAAATTTCATAAAATTGGTTGAAAGAGGTGAATTTATATTGATTTTTTGGTGCTATTTTAATTTCATGCAATTTGCTTTTTCTTTAGCGTGTAAGTTAGGTGAGGGCATCAAGCAGTGGTAATAGGTATGGGGAAAGCTAAGTCTCATAGAAGGTGTAGGCCCCATAGTTCTGCCCCATGTGATGTTTTAAAACAACATCACATCATTTTGTTTTGATATTTTTTGATATTGCTGTATTGACTGCCAAATGGCTGTTGCAATTTAGCAACAACATTATGTTCCTTCAGATGAACATTTAGAACCAAAGTAGTGCAAATCAGGATTAAGGGGAAAATAGAAATGAGAGAGGTGTTGTTCAGTTGAGAGATGAAGAATGATAGATTTGAAATAGAAAATGAAGTAAATATCAAGAAATTCATAGAACTTCCATGTTTCTGATTTTGAAATTAAAAAGATTAGTTTTATGATTTTAAATTATTAATTCAATATTTACTGGGTGTCAAGTTCATTTCAATGTAGATGATAGCACAGCAAATTACTACCAATCTTCATGGAAAGGTTAACCTAATGATACAGACCAGTGATAACCAAATAAATAAATAACAAGGTTTTATAAAGAAAGATAAATTTTTGCAACAGGACAGAAGTAGAACATTCTGAAAAATTATTTTTAGAAGAGGTGGATTGCTCACTGACAATATTAAATCTCAGCCAAGACAAGAAAAGAGAGGAAATGAATGAATAGCATTTCTATTACTATTGGCCTAATTGTATTCATATCTTGGACTTTAGGGCCAAATGCAATTTGCATGTCTGTCTTTATGTCACTTTTATACTTTTTTTTTTTTCCACAGTGCAATCAGAGAGCTAGTTTTCATCACTAATTAATCCCAGTTTTGAGACTGGTGCAGCTGGCAATCTGTTTTATGTTTTCTGTTACAATATTGCTGGTAGCTTCCTTTTCCAAACTTTGCATGCTCTCTAGACACATTTTATCTAAATCATGATCCCTAGAGGTGAATAATAATTTCTTGTATTCCAAGAATGTTGGATCACCAAAATAAGGAATCAGGATACCAGTCATTTCTCATATCTTCCAATCACATACAAGAGTAAGCATAACTTTAGTTTTACATATAGAACACACGCAGATCGCTAGTTTCATTCTCTGGGGGTTTGTAAAGATTTTCAAAACTATCTTGCAAAAGCTCTGTAAATTTTTACTGGTTTTGATTTTGCACAAGGAGAAACTTTTGTTGTAATTTTTAAAAATATTTTAATTGTATTTTTTTTTTGGCTAGGAAACTTTTGTTTATAGTACTGCATGTAATTTAGAGGCATAGATTCACAATTATTTAGATATACATGAGCACACCACTCTCACCATCAAAGCATCCACAATCCTTCAGAGTCCATTGGGCACCCTCCTCACTTTTATCTCCACGCCTCATCCTGTCCCTCTCATGAACTGAATTCTAGATGGGTAAATTTTACTTGTCTCTTCATATTCCCCATGTAATTGAAATCATACCATATTTGTCTTTTCCCTTCTGGTTTATTTTACTTATAATCTCTTTCAGTTCAGTGTTTCACAGAAGGAAAGATTTAATCTTTCCTTTATACCACTTAGGATCCCACTGTGTATATACACTGTATCTTCTTAATCCATTCTTCTGTCATTGGGTACTTAGGTTGTTTCCATAAACTGGCTAATATAAATAGTACTGCAGTGAACATCAAAGTATGTGTGTGTGTGTGTGTGTATCTTTGAATTAGTGCTCTTTGTGTTCTTCAGGTTGATATCTAGGAGTGAATTTTCTGAATCACATGGTAGATTTATTTCTTTTAATACTTTGAGAAACCTCCATACTACACATTTTCCCCTGCTACACATTTTTCCCTACTACACATTTGTTGATTTGAGGATGGTAAACAGCAATGATAGCCAACATAAGATTGTATTTATGATGCCATTGATGGGGGTAGTAAACATATATAATAAACATGTATATGCTTGTGTATGTACATATAAGTATAGACACATATACATATATATAAGATAAATACTGGAATTCATAAGTTTTCAATTAACAATTGTGTTCATGAAAAATCCTTTAATGCATCCTTGGTGAAGTTTATAAGTGAGGTACTAAAGATATTGAATATTATGCATCTTTTGATCTGAGTTTCTACTAGCCATAAACACAAGAATTGTTCTGATGATAAAGAAAAATTTAAAAACATATCACTATTACAAGAATTACATTATCTTTATTATTCTACTGATTTTTTTCTTTATCATCCTCTTCTGTCTTATTCTTAGAATAACACTTAACAGGAACAAGATTAGTTCTCTAAAGACAACTAATTTAATATTAAAATAACTATAAATAATTTAATTAATATGAAGTATTATAGTTGAAGGAACTAATCAAGTATTGCCTATATGTAACACATTTGTTGTAATCCATAAATTTAAATGATACATACTTAATATACTACATTTTATCTCAACCAGGAGAAAAATACATTTTAACAAAGAAAGTTTTTAACCACCTTTTCTATTATTATGCAGTGTGAGATGATCATTTATAGAGATTCCAACTCAGTGCTCATTCATACTTTGTTTCAAGCACACACACATGCATATGTTTATAAACTTAAAGCCATAAAATCATTGATGCACACATATTTTAAAAATTATAAATGGAAATAAATGTTTCATGAAATCATATATTCTTACTGCTATTTTATTTGTGATATACTTTATTCCATGCTTTATAGTTTGCTTGTTTGTTTTTAAATTTAAGGTATTTTTAAGAGAAGTAATATGGCTTATAATGTACATTTCAGGTATAGATCATAAATCACAGTTCATCACTAAAAATCTAATTTAAGCATGCACCATACAGTTGATTCCTATAACTACACATCACATTCCACCTCCATTTCTGTTACATCTTCATTTGGTCTTATAATCTAAAATTTTATTTTAGGATATTTAGTTTACTTGTTGCATTTCTCTATGTACCACATATAGTTGGAATACAGCTTTTGTCTTTCTCTAACTTATATCACTAAAAATGATATTCTCTAGGTCAATCTGTGTTACTAGAAATGCCAAGATTTCATTTATTTATATTGGATATATATTTCACATCTTTATCAAATCATCTGTCTGTGGGCACATAGATTGTTTGTAACCCTCAGCTACTGTAAGTCATGTTTTCATGAATGTAAGGCTGCATATCTCTTCAAATTAGCGAAAGAAACTACAATTAAAGCAAAAGACACCTCATTGAAAGGGAGGTACAATGAGTTACCACCTTAGACTTGCAAAAATGACCCATATCAAAATGATCAGAAAAAAAGAATTGGTGAGGACGTGGAGGGAAAAAAAAAAAACTCATAAAACTATTGGTAGTAATGTGAATTGGTACAAGCCCCTATGGTAAACAGTATGAAGGTTTCTCAAAATATTAGGAATTGATCTAGTATATGACCCAGGAATTCCATTCCTATATAGCTACCCAAAGAATAATTCAAAGGGATATATGCACTTCTGTGTTCATTGCTGCACTATTCATAATAGCCAAACTATGTGCCTAAAGAAAGATTAGTAGATTAGTGAGGTGTGGTATATGTACTGAATTGAATATTACTCAGCTATTAAAAAAAAAAAAGATAAACCCTTGCTATTTGTGATAACATCGATAAAACTGGAAGAAATTATGTTTCGTGAAGGAAGCCACATACAAAGAGTATGATAAATCAAAGTTTCAGATAAAGCCAAACTAATATCAAATACTCAAAAGCTGACTGCTGAGCAGAGACTACCATAGCACAAAGAGGAAGAAGAGAGAACAAAGTAGGAAGAGGAAAAAATGCACTGTGGTGGAGGAACATAGCTGTTTTGGTGGTAGGTGTGTGGTGTGGTAACAACACCTGAGCAGGGAGATCATATACTACTAAATCACCAACAACTTTGCAAATCAGTGTTCCCCAAATAAAAACAAAATAGTGCCTTCATATTCTTTGGATAAACACCCAGAAGTGGGTAACTAGAATCTATATATTTTTTTCAATTTTTTTGAGGAATGCCCATACTACTTTTAATAATTACTGCACAATTCACATCTCACCAACAGTGCACACATCCTTTCCAATACTTGTTGCCTTTATCTTTTGGAGAGAATGCCATTCTCATAGGTGTGAGGTGACATCTTGTTTTGAGTCTCATTTCCCTAATTATATGAGATCTTTATATTTGCCTGTATACCAGGAAACATGCCTGGGTATCTTCTTTAGACAGATGTCTATTCAGATACCCTGCTCATGTTTTTTTTTTTTTTAAAGATTTATTTTATTTTTATTTATTCATACGGAACTGGGGTACAGGCCAGAGATGCGGAGGGTGAGAGAATTCACCAGGGACAGAGTGGGGAGCAGAACAGGCAGATGGACAAAGTACACTGCTAAGGGGAGCAGCAGGTGGGTCAGGAGAGGTCTGCCACGCCATGTGGTCACCTCCGGGACAGGCGGGGATCGAACTCATGGGGTAGTGGCTTAAGCTTCTTAGTGCAGTGCTTCAACCCGCTGTGCCACCAGGGAGGGCCACCCCGCTCATATTTTAATCAGGTTATTTGTTGTTTTGCTGTTTAGCTTTATGAATTATTTATATATCATTGATATTAACCCCTGATCAGAGGTTATAATTTGTAAATACATTTCCCATTTTGTAGGAATCCTTATAGGTTTAAAGATAGTTTCTTTTGCTGTACAAGTGTTATTAATTTTCTAGTTTTGGTGCTTTATTGTAATATGACTGGTCATTTTCCAAATATAACTTGTATTAAGGGTTATCACATAGTAAAAATTGTTTTCCAAGAACTATAGTTCTAGTAATCTACCTGTAAATAGTCACATCCAAAGTAACTTCACATTGTAGCAGCTAGGCAGATGGCTTGATCAGGAGAAATTTAATTAGCACATGCTGATTCTTTATACAGTTTGTTCTGATAAGTGGGTTGATAATTGCAGTAATCAAGTCTACTAGAGAAATGATGTCTCGATCAGATGGAGAAGCAAGAAAGAACTTAACACTTTAAAAATCTGAAAAGAATTCAATAAAGTTGAATGTCTGGAATCAACTTAAACTGTACTTTGCTATTCTAGATTTCAAACAAATAGTATGTAGAATAATGTGCAGAAAAATTCCTAAATAAAATTATTCTATTACTTGTCCTTACAGGAGTCAATTGTTTTAAGTTTCAAATTTCATTTATTTGTTTTTAAAAAAGATTTATTTATTTATTCATACAGAGCTAGGGTACAGGCCAGAGGCGCAGGTTCAGTGAAAGGATTCACCAGAGACAGAGTGGGGAGCAGGACAGGCAGATCGGCGAAGTTACACTGCTGAGGGAAGCAGCGGGGGGGTCAGGAGAGGTCTGCTGCACCATGTGGGTCACCTCTGGGGCGGGAATCAAACTCATGCTGAAATGGCTTTAGCTTCTTAGTGCTGCACTTTCACCCACTGTGTCACCAGGGAGGGCCCTCAAATTTAATTTATTTTATGACACAGAGCAGTACTACTCTAAGGTAATAGTAACAATAATATATATTATTTTATACATTTCAGTATATAATTCCATGAGTGTGTATGCTCAGTGAAGTACATAACACTGTTATAAGTCTCTAATGCAGTGTTTATTAGTATACTTTGAAATTTTGTTAACTTTCCTGTTCCTCCCACCCATGGATTCTAGACAGGGTTATGTAGGGACTATATTCATTTAACACTTTATTGTCAGAACAATACATATGCTAAAATTGTTTGTCAGAATCTATTAAAGTGTACATGTGTGTATCCATATATACATATATATGCATATGTATATATGCATGTGTGTATACATATATGTATACACACATGTATACTCTGACTCACAAATTTTATCCGTAGGTATATACCCAGCAGAACTGCATACATGTATTAATAATGATACAAATCACCTCAACATGAATTATTTTAACACTACTAAAGTGTTAAAATTATAAACATCATATCTAGTATTCATATGGATATAAAGCAAGTGGAATTCTCATAGACCAGTGGAATTTGAAATTGTATAGCCATTTGGAATAATTTGACAATTTCTTAAAGAAATAACCATAAACTTATTGCAACCTTAGGAATTTACCCAACAGTAATGAATAGTTGTTTCCATAAAAAGGCTTGTCATATATTTATTCAAAATATAGTAACAACCCAATGCCCACCAACAAGTGAATGAGTGAACAAATAATGCCCATGAATTGGAGCAGTATGAAAAAACCTAAAAGCAAATGAGCTATTGTTGTTATAATTTAACATAGAATTTTAAGGGAACCTACTGAACCTAAGAGTCAGACGAAAGAGAGTACAGACTGTATGATTGCTTATATTGGATTATAGAAAATGAAAGTAGTGTATAGTGAGAGGAAGCATATGATAGTGCCTAGGAGATAGGGCTTTTCCCAATTTTCAGAAGGAAAAATTGTGAAAAGGTTAAGGTAATGTCAGTGATAGGTTTATTCATTGTTTTGATGTGTGAGTTCAACATATGTATAATTATGTGAAAGCTTACAAAATAAACATGGTGTGCTGTTACTTACATACCAATTACTCTTCCATACATTCATTAAAATATTTTCAATAATTAATGTCATTGTTCACTCATAATTATAATCATTGAAACAATAAAATATCTGAAATCTTAATAAACTCCAGAGTCATAAAATTTTGATTAGTTTTGTATATATTTGGAAATAGATAGGACCTTTTATTAGATGAGATAAAATGTAATGAGTTGGAACAGTTCGAATGGTATGTAAACATGCACATTTATCTATTCCACAAATAATTTGGTATATTGTATCTGCTATGAATTGGGAATTCTAAAAGCAAAAAAAAATAATAATAATAAGTGTAAATAGCATATTTCCTTGAGTTTAATTCCATTGGGAACCAATTAAACCTGCATTTCTGTGTGATTTTTGAACCATTAGGGAAAAATATATATCGTGTGTCAGTATGTATTTTGAAAAACAGGTACTGCCCAGAGATAAAGCAAGCACAAGTTATTCTCTCTAAGTCAGTCAGAAAAGAAAGGACATTCTTCTAGACCAAAAGACTAGTTAGGGAGAAGTGAATTTAGAGGGAAAAGGAGGAAGAAGTTCAATTAGAATGATCATGGTGGTTGAAGATTTTGGGAGACCTTGGAACTTATGAGGGCGCCAATTAGTGTGTTTGAGATTAAAAATTTGAGAATAGAAAAAAGGCATTTATGTGGACCATAAGTGGGGAAAGAAAGTGCTCTAACGAGAAGTTAATATAAAACTTTTGTAGCAGGCACAAGAAAGAGAAAACAAAAGGACTAAAAGATCTGTGAAATAATTGAGGAATAGTTGGGCAGAAATAAGTAGAGAGGAGATGTAGATCTCACATAAGGTAGTGAAATTCACTAACTCTCCTTTATTTGAAGTTAGCTATGGAAGTGTATTCTGTTTGTGCTTCTAAAGGTAAAATGAACTACAGCCCTTTCTTTAATCAAAACTTGGGTTTATGTATTCCATTAAAAAATGTCAAGTTATTGCCATAAAGTCCCAAAATTTAGCTAAAATGAATAGTCATACATTGCAAAACTTGATTGTTTCATGCTTCATCTAATTATTTATCATCATCTGATTAATGATTAGATTTCAAACATGAAATATTAGAAATATTTTCCATTGATTTTATTTATGGGTCCAAACATTTCCAAATGTAGTGAAAGAATGAGGTGAGCTTGGTTTATTAAAGTCTTCTGAATTATAATGGTACTTTACCAGGTGGCAAAGCCAGCTGACTCTTGTAAAATAAAGCATTAGAGGGAAATGGAAAAGTTAAATGCCAAGAAAATTCGAGTAAGCTTCAAAAGATTTTTCTAAGAAAACTGTACACAGGAAAGTGACAATATTAAGAGCTAATTATTTTACTAAATCTATAACCCTGGGCTGAGAAAAATAAAATTTAAAGGTTTAAATAAAAATAATCAATGTGGAGGTAATTTGTATCTTATTATTAAAAATATATATATATATATATATTTGTTCTTTACCCCCCAAAAGTAAATTTTAAAGATAGCTCAACTTCATTTATGTCTCCTGAGTAGAACTTCAGATATTTCCCTTAAATATTCAATGTAATTTTCTTTTATAAGTGTGGAGAGTAAATGCGAGAAAATATTCCTGAAAAAACACAACTCTCCTTCTCCTTAAATTTAATTAAGATGTTCATTTTTTACTGCAAAGAAACACTGTTGTGTTTTGATATTGATTGACAGTATAATTCTTGCCACATTGAGTAGTTACTAGATGCTATTTCCATGTTACTGCATGTATGTGCCATGCTTTTCACCCACTATGTTAAGTAGTCTGGCTAGAATAAGCATTTTACATTTTCACTTTATATTTCAGAAATATTTGTATGGTTTCAAAAAGTCAAACATCAGGGGAAAAAATTGAGGAAATCATTTTGCCATTCACAAAATTATAGCTGCGTTATTAACTACTTGACATTTAGACAAAATTTTACTATAAAATGATATTTGGATGAGATTAAAATAAAAAACTTTATATGGTATAGATTAAATTCTCTTTGTGACAAATATGGCTTTTGAAAAAAGATACAATTCTTTGAAAAACAATAAACAGAGAATTTGAGGTTCTGCCAAGGAGGTTCACTGCTTAGCTTTTCCAGATCTCAGAGTCTTATGAATACCTGTCTGTGTCTCCAAATAGAGGCAAGTCAGGAAGAGGTGAAATACTGTAATACTGTTTATGACTGTGGTTCCAATTGTTTCAGGAAACACAAAATACTGGTCTCCTGATGAGGGAGTTTCACATTACTTGCAATGATTGTAAAACATCGTTAAATGAAAATAGCCATTGAAACTATTGTTCTCAGGAAATTCTATCTTCTTTCTCTCTCCCACTCCTTCTAAAACTGAGAAAGACGCTGCCTGTTCCACTTACCTAAAACAGTTCAATATTATGTTTGATATTCAGTAAAAGAATATAAATCTTATTCAGCATTTACACATGCAAAGGAAGTCTTAAATTTAGCCTGCCTTTATCTGATTCTTTATATTGCACTTAGTAACGTAAAGCTAATAAAATGAAAACTAAGCAATAAAAGCAGATATTAGCCCACTTCCAGGGAACAATAGCACATGTATGATTCTTTCAAAATGAAATTTTGAAGGCTTGCTAAATTCAATGTGATATTCAGAAAATGCAGATTTATAGACTCTTAGACATTTGGATTATAATCCCCACTACCCTTTGAAATAAATTCTTCCACACAGTTTCAATGTATCAAAAGAATGTACTGTTTTCTATAGTACAATATTGACAGCGCACTTTATGGCTTTTTTCAAGAAAATATTGTTTGTATGTGCAATACAGTGTATATCTAACACATATATGCATATGTGTAATCATCATAGTATATCTAATAAATACAAAGAAAAAAGCTCTACAGTAATCTGTCAGGGAGATGTAAACATTGGCTATGTGTTCTATTATTTGGTCAAGTTTAAACTATCTTAACCTGTTTTATATTGTTCTTCACAGTGACCCATGCAATTACTGTCACAGCTTTGTTCCTATAATTTTTAAATATTTGTCCATGCTAATTGCTATTACCAACAGATATCTCACTAAATTCTACTGTCTCATAAATTAATACCACAAAATTTCATGTTAGTTCTTTATTATTTTTCATGAGACAAGTAGAGTGACAAGATATGGTAGCTATTAAACATGGGTTTATTAGTTGTTAGGCCCATTTATTGATAATAGAGGATGTAAGGATATGAGCAAAGTAACTTTATGTCTATTACTTTAGATAGAGCATCCAAGCAAATAATACTTGCATTGTAAAGGCAGATTTATTGTAATTACAATGTAAACTTTAAGAAACTGGAACTTCAATGTCAAAAATTAAGTGTATGTATGAAAGACTAATGTAATTTATATTGAAATAAATTTTTGTGTTCTCAAAGTACCTGATAATTTGTATTATACTAAGCTGTAAAGGTAAGACATTGGCCATAGGATATAAAACTATATAACTTTTTGGAAATTGAGATATTTGTTTCTTAAGTTCAATTTTAAATTTCAATGTGATTATTACATGATATTATAATACAGTATATGTTTTATTTTTATATTGCAGAAAATATTTAGAAATCACTACCATCACTGTCTATACTACATTTTGAAATTTTATAATTTATCTTGTTTATAACCATTTATTTTCTAACCTTGTGTTATTATCAACAAACTCTGTTGATATAAATGCCTAGTAGAAGACTGTACTTCCTGGTCAATAAAAATTATTATTTATCTTACTGAAGTTTAATATTGTTTAGTTTCTAGTGCATATTTTTCAGTATTGTTTGTATGTCAAAGCCATTGACTTTGAGATTACACCCCCCCCCCAGGTATTTTAAATTTTTTTGATGGTTTTATGTACCTGTTTGATATCCCATTTTATTCATTGATTGACTCTCAGTGGAATAGCCAATAAATCAAGATGTAACATTAAGAAAATGGTTCTTTTCTATATGGACAGAAGATGGCATCTGCATCCACACAGACTTAAGCCATGCCCTCTAATAAAAATAAACAATTTGTCAGTGTTTAGTTTGCACATGGTTGCATCATTTGTGGGCCTACCTCATTTAAAGAGGAATCACTAGGCTAAGTGATTTTCCTCAAGGTCAGAAAATACATTCACCACCAGCAGTTATGTGTATAGCTGAAAAAACACACACCTCTATGGACTAGCATGCTTATAAAACTTCCAATATTATGTTATCCATTTTATTTCCTGCTCTTTTTCATTATTTGAAATTCAAAAACTAAGTAGAAACTCTAGAAGAAAAACAAATTAATCTAATTTATGACTAGTGTTTATGAAATTAAAGCAATATATTCTTGTTATTCATTTTTACTACCTGTAATTTATCTTTTTGAGAAATATTGCTTGCCCAAATTTTTAATTTAAAGAAGCATAGATCTAATGTATATGAAACAAGTATACGTACATATTAAACACAACACGGAGTATATGAAAGTTCAAGTTTGAGAGTATAGGACATGATCAGTGGAACTTTCTCTGTTTTCCAGCCTTTGAGTCCTGTTTTTTTTTTTTTTTAAAGATTTATTTATTTATGCATACAGAACTGGGGTATAGGCCAGAGGTGCAGGGCCTGGGAGAAGATTCACCAGAGACAGAGAGGGGAACAGAACAAGTAGATCAATGAACAATACTGCTGAGGGGAGCAGCAGGCAGATCAGGAGAGGTCTGCCACTCCATGTTGGTCACCTCCTAGGTGATGAAGTGGCTTTAGTTTCTTAGTGCTGTGTTTTAATCGCTGCACCACCAGGGAGGGCCCCTAAGTCTTTATATTTTATTGCTTCACAGGCATCACATCAGATTTAAAGGAAAATTAAACTTTTCTCTTGAAGTCAAAGAGCTCAGCTGAATCTCTCAAGCAATCTAGAAAATAGCTGAACTCAAATCGGGTAGTTTCCCTCCTACCCACCACCAACATTGTTCGTCTATGTGCCTTATAACTCCTTTCCATCATTTAAGTTCTAAGATCGCCCCATTCTCTGATCTCTGCTTCCCATGTGTCATTGTAAATTCTTGTTTTTATCTTTTCTAAGAAGTCCTGCCATGACTCTAGAATGCACACTGTCTGTTTCAGAATATTTTTCTTCTACCCTATCCTAAACAAATGTTTCGTGTTTTGAAACTCATGCATCCTGTCTATATCATCACCTATCTTTGTTTTGTCAAATCAGTTATACTTCTTGCTCAGAAATATTCTAGAACCTGAATCATATTCACGCTTTAACATCTCACAAGTTTTCTTACTTTGAAGGACTTCAACGTTCCTATATAAATGTTTCCTGATAATATTTGCCCAAATGACTTCTGTACCTTCTTCTCTTGTCACTCTTGACACCGCCTGTTGTTTTTTGTTTGTTTATTTCTTTTCCTTCCTAAACCCTCCTCACGCTCCACTCTTTCTTCTCTGCTTTCCATGTCCATATGTTAAAATGTGTTATGCTTCACTTCTCCTATATTATGAACATAATTTGGTAAAACCTGCCTCTTACTCTGCCCAACCCTGCTCTTAGTGTGCTCCAGTTCTCTACTTGAGTTTATAAAACAACTCAAACAAGATTTGGCCTATGACCTTAGTCATTATAGTAATTGGAAAGGGTTTAATAAGCCATATGTTGCCTTTCCCAGTTAAATCATGTTTTTGAAATTACTCTGGCTCTCTATTTGGTATTACTGATACAGTTATTATCAAAAATATGTTATTATTAATATCATACCTTGTCTAAAATACCCCTTAGAAGAAACTCTCAGAGATACAGTTGAGGTTAGGATTTCCAAAACTCTATTTACTTCATTTAAAAATAGAGAATTACTTTCATTTTCATGATTGTTCAGTGCTCTTACTATAGAGTTTGTTTGGATCATTCTCTCTTCCAACAATTCATTTTTCACTGGAAATACCCTAGAGATTTCACTTCTAAAGTTAGTCAGAAATTCTTTCAGGGTAATATAATTTTCCTTTACTCTTCCTTTATTATAGTTCAATTTTTCTCCAAAGTATCATCCATTTCTGCTCTCATGGCCTTTTTTAACATTATATTTTAAATGATTATCCATTATTGCCAGTGGTCTCAGAGTTTAAATTTGGGCAGAAACAGACAATAGAGTGTTCTTCAATATGTCCCCATTTCTTTGTACAGTTTTTGAAAAATATTGTGTTAAATGAATATATGTTGAGTGATAAATGAATGTTGTAATATATAAAAATTTACCAACATACATATTTTATAATTTTTAGTTCATAAATGAAGTAGAATGTTTAAAACTTACTGACTGGTTTCGTTCCAGATTTTTACTAATGGCACTTAAATAGTCGGAATCTTATTTGTGGAGAAAAAAATCATGAAAATATGTGTTCTTATAAAAATTGCCAATATTGAATCCTTGTGATGACTAACTTTGTGTTATAAAAGTTAAAACTTTGACTAAACTCTTTAACATATAATTGAAATTTACTGCCTTCCATGTTTAAACAAATAAAAATTTGGGTAAATAGTGAGAAAACATAATTGGATATTGCATTTTTTTTCCAAGTAAAAAATTTGCAGTTGCTGTGAGAATTTTGTTTTCAATAGGGCTTCACTTATATTTCAGCTTAATTGTCATGTAGTAATAAACATTATTTTTAAAATACAAGGGTATACCATTATTATGGAGAAAATCTGTTTTTGAACAAATGAATGTAACTTTCATTTTATTGAAAAATTTGAAACTAGATGATTCAAGATCCAAATGTCAATCTAGTTTACAAAAGTAACAGAAATTTATATTTATTTTCTCCATTACCTCTAGCTGATTAAATATATTTTAAAAGTTGTTTTTAAAAGTTTTATGAATTCTTTCTTAAAATAATTCAGTAAGGACAGTCTTAAGATAAGGGCTTTCTTTTAAGTAATGTCTAACGTGTTAATGTATAAATTAAAAATTATGCACAATTATACATACTTTGTAATATAAATATTTGTAATACAAAAATTTGTAATATAAATGTTTATTTCACAAATAGTAAATACATATAACAATTTTTGATGCTACATTACCTCAGAGTTCATTAACAATTATATTAACTTCAAAATGGCATTATTATTACAAGGCTTATAATGATTGCATTGATGGTGAAAGTTAGTTTAGTATCATAAAAAAGAAAGAATTTAGAGAATTTTCAGAAAGTATTCCAGTTCAGCAATTATCTTAAAATACACATTTTATTATATACTTGGTGTAGCCATATGACTGTGTGAATAGAGATGAATTGGCCTGTTGATAGACTATATAGTGACTATCTTTGTCACTGATTGCCTTTTTTGACTGAATGTCTAATATATCTAATAAGAGAAAAGCAGTTCTTTTTCTCAGTATTTTGGCATAAAATACAAAATTCCCTTCTAGTTCAGGTTTTTTTATTTGCCTTTCCATCTGTCTAAATAGCAGCCCCTCCAAATATTTTCACTGACTCTTTTATCACCTTCAAATTTGATTCACATCTCACCATCTTTGGTGAACTTTCACATATAACTACATTAAAAACTGCACTAACTTTATATCTCAAATACCTAATCACATATCTACCTTGCTGTTTCTATGCTTAGAACTGAGCACTTTTGTCGGAGACCAGCTCCAACTATTAAGGGGTCTGGAGGCAAGACAGGCAGGACCCTAAGGTGAGAAGGCGTCAGATAGTGGAGATTCCTAAAAAGGGAGGAAAGGGAGGAAAAAAGGGGAAAGGGAGCGAGGAAGACACGGGAGTCAGAGTTGGGTGCAAGTCTTCCTGCTCTGCCTTTAGCAGAGGTTTATTTTATACATTAGGAGCAAGCAGTGGGATGACATCAGCACACGAACTGGGCTGAGAGTTTACAATCATCTTTGTTTTTCCTAAGAACTGTTTAGGGTCGTATTGCCCTTTAGCTGAGATCAATCAAGGTTAAAAACAGGTACATAAGTGCACAAAGTTTATGACTAATATTACTATAGTGGAGATCAACTAAGATAGAAGTCCCTTAAACCTTATCTACTACTTAATGGGTTTGTTTTTCTGCCTGAGTCATCCTGGGAGACAGAAGAGGAAATTTCTTGCTAATCAAATCTCTGAATAGGAGACATAGGTGGATTTCTTTATCTAAAGACTACATAGTAGAATCCTGAAAAACTATCCAGAAGACTTTTGTGGATTCCTTTAAGGTGTAGCAGGTGGAAAACTTGATTAGTTTAAAAAAACAGGCAAACTGGATGAATTTCCACATCTAAAGGCCAAACAATAGGAAGTTTGAGTAATTCTTTAAAAAGCTGAATAGAAGGCTAGGTGAGATGATAGAATGATAAGATTTGGGTTATCCTCCATCTGGCAGTGAGAGAGACTTTGCAAAAACAGCCCTTTTGCTTTTAATCAGACAGTAGTCAAGTCACTTGACTTCAGGGGAATTTTTTCACCCTGGTGCAGTGCTTGCTTGTCAAGGCAGGCAGGCCTTGTGCGGCCTAGGCAGTCCAATTGTAAGCTAAAAGTTGCTCAGAATATTTTGATATTACGGTTATACAAAAAAGGGAGGTCATAACATAAGTTAGCGTGGAAAGTCTGATTTTTCAGAGCAATTCCCCTCCATCCGGACTGTGTCTGACGACAGAGGTTGCATAGCTCGTGTCACACTTTCTAACATGATAAACATTCTATCTTCCTCTCACATGAATGCAATTTTCAAGAAGAGGGTTTGTATCTGTTTTGACTACTGTATCCCTTTAAGAAAACATTGTTTGACAAATAATATGAACTCAGTAAACATAAGTGACTTGAATAACAGTTACATAGCAATTGTACATTTAATGTCTGCTACCTACCATACAATATAGTCATTTTGGTGTAAAAAAGAACTTCTAAATTTCTTGTTGATTAAAAGCCTAATGTATAAGAGAGAGTTTATGTGATATCTGAGATGGTGGTACCTAAGCGTAGGGTTGTCTACATTAATATGTATTTCATCATTAGCTATAGAAAAGTTGTCCATTATATTGTAATATTAAGGAGAGGATATGGGTAAAAAGTTGAAATTTAGAGGCAGGAAGTTGTAGAATTCCCTTGTTAGCTTTAACTTTCTCTGTGTAGAGGAGATGTGAAATGATTGGTTGGTGTTAAGATTTAAGAAAATTGAAACCTACAAATGAAACTGAAATTGTGATCAGTGTGTGGTAAATGTGAATAGACAGGTTGTGAAAGGTATTGTGAAAACTGTGGTAACATGCTAATAGTGTCCAAACTAGATGGGTAGAAATATAAAAACAGAAGTTATCCATGAATAAAACAAGGAGTTGAAAAGTTAATAGAGTCCTTTTAAAGTCAGGGAATGAATGTTTAGAAATGAATGAAATGTTAAGAGTAAGCGATGAAATCTGATGTGTGCATATCTGATTTCAAAGATAAAGTAATTCCTGTTGATGCTACATGGTACTAGGGGTTCAGTGAAAGAAAGGAATGAAATTTTTGGAAGCAAGTGATATTTTAATAAATTATTTTTCAACATTTTTTGAGTAATTGCTCAATTATTGTCTACTGTGCTAGGTGTTATGAATTTTTTTAAGTATGTTCTAAATTTGTATTGTATTTAGCAAACAATAGAGTTAAGAATACATGTAACAAAATGTAAAATAACACAACCTTTAATTTAAGTAAAGAAAATTCCATTGGCTATAACCACTTCAGCAAAGCTGGGCAATGGGTAAACAACCTTAAAAAATTATGATCACAGTTTTACCTATACAGATTAACCAGTGATAACAAAGTTTTATAAAATTAATAGTAAATTAACTTAAAAATAGAGACCCTTCAACACAAGATAAAGCTATTTAAATATGTAAAATAACTATCTTTTCTAATAATGCAGTAATAAATTCTGTAAAATATGTACAAAGAACATGTTACTATCAGTTAAATCTTTATTAAGAGCATGATTCTAAGTACCTAAATTTTCAACTGAAGTATACTTTTACATTAGTGTGAAAATCTGAAAGATCTCTGAATAACTAAATTTATGTCAATTTAAATATAACAGTTTCAAAAATTAAAACCTGTCAGCATTAAGTTAGGCACTGTATGACTGATAGTAAAATAAATTCTGTGGTTTTAATTAATCTCCTTTTTCCAGAAGCTTCAAACAGTGCCTAAAATAGTTTGGTAGTACTTCCTATAATGTTTATATGGCTAGATGGGAAACTGTTGAATGGGAGGATCATTTATCCAATCACAATGGAGATATATAAATGTTTACAGAAACCTGGATTTTTAAATTCGAAAATATAGAAATTCTTAATATTATAATACAGACAGTTGCTAACAAGATAGTTCTAGTAACAATTTATATTCAAGACAAGAAGGCTTATAGTAGCATTTGGCAAAACTTATTTTATTCTCATTCAAAGATGTGCTCTGCCAGCTTTCTTCTGTACCAGCTGCTCTACAACATTGTCAGCCACATGCTCGTGGAATTGCAATATGTCTTTAGGCCACAGAGTAGTAAAGCTGATATGATATGTATAAAACCTCAAATTTATTAATTATAGATGATTTTTTGATCTTATGTTTAAAAAGGAATCTTCAAATTCATCACTAAGAATGAAGTTACTGACCAAATATTTTTGGTTAAATAATGAGTCCTATATAATTGAAATGTGTTTTTAGAACTAACACTGTGGTAAAATATTAAAAGAAGGTGTAGGGTGAGTCTTTTTTTCATTTGATTTGTCGTGCATACTTAACAAATTTAGAGAACAGGCTGTCAAACCCTTCTTTACCATGGTCGTGAAAAAGCAAAACAGATAGTTTTTAGTTAATTTAACTCGTTCAACTTATGTAAGCTTAAACTAATCTTTTAATAAGAAGCAAGATTAAAGGTTTTAACCTTCAGTTGTGATTAACATTGTCTTTCATTAATGTTGGTCTGGAAAATAATACTTCTGTCAATATTTTAAATTCCTTATTCTTTATTGGTCAAACAGCTATGAAAATATTCTATATGAGAAAAATATCAAAGAAGATAATCCTTAAAGAGATTTAGAATTACAAAGTATTATATTAAAATTAAATCCTTACTGTAAGAACTCAATATCTGATGTTTTGTTTGATGTCAACTGAAATTTAAACAGAAAAAAACTAAAATGAAATTACATGAGTTTTCCTTCACTCTGTAAACTAAAAGCATATTCAAGTAGAGTCCAGAGGACAGTTATAGCTGTTATTTCCATGTATACAATGATAATGTTGGACTAAATTCAAAGCCTAGAGAAAGGTATGTGTCCTTGTACAATGAAACCAGTCACAGAAGTGAAGGAAAGAAGGCAACAGTAATAGGGCTATTTTTCAAATGAAAGTTCTGTGCTTTTCATCTCTTCCCTATTCTATTTAAGGAAAAGAAGTATTTTGTTTATGTGCCATATAACAAGGCTGAAACCAACTGAATGATAAAACAAAGTAAACTCATTCAGATCTGATCCAATAAAAACAAGACTGGGTAAAGTATTTCTTGTTAAATTTGGAAAATATTACCACCCAACTGGATAGGTTACTGAAACCCTGGCCAGGTTCTCATCTGGCACTATGGTCAGAAAACTGTTCCAAGTGTAGCACTCAATCCCGCTGGCCCATGATCTTTTCATAAGCCACGTTCTAAATAGATTCTTGTGAATGAGAGGAGAACCAGACATTTTGTCGATGCATTTGTCATCAGGACAACTTCATGTTCTTATTTATATCCAATCTTTGGTTTTGTGTTAATCTTACTTCACTCCATGCAGGCTGTTCTCTTTATTTCCTTCTATAAAGCCATTTAAATACTTTATACACAGAAAGCTCAGTTTTAGTCAGAATATACTATTTAACAATGCATTTATGAAAATGTGACTTTTTTAATGTGTCAATAAGCTTTATTTCAAAAGCTTTTAGCTATTACAACAGCACTTATTTATAACTATAGTGCTGCCAGATATCCAAATGTTTATTTTATTTCTTTCCTTAATAGAAATAATAGATTAATTGAATAAAACATTTAAGTCAAAAAGCTATGTGAGCAATTGAATTTTCACCAACATTGATGATCACTTAGCTACAGAAGGAGCTTTGATAGTAAAATGTATGGATGTTGATTTTAGCAGTATTTCAAACCAGAAATATGTGAACTCAACTACTAAACTCCATTTTCCTTTGTTCTCAAGAGTTAAACAGTTCAAATTTTTGTGAAGAGACAAGGGCCCATGGTGGAAACATTTTGAAGCTGACAGTTGTATGCCATATGCCAGGAATCTTTTACAAATGGAACAGTATTTAGTTTCAAATCAGTTTGACATGTGTGTATGTGTTTTTTTTTTTACAGTCATTCAAATATTAACGTCAGTATTAAAGAAAAAAGAGACTAAAACAAATGAAATTTAAATCTTCATACTACAACCAAAACTACCTTTTCTGCTGTGTTTCCTGGCATCTTAAGATGTCATAGTAATTAAAGACATAGCAACTAAAGACAAAGTACAAATACAGTAACATTTCAGCTCTTCCTTTCTACCTCACCTCTAATACACAGTAGTTCTACATTTTGATTTTTATATTATATTCTAACATGTCTAAGCACACCTGTAGTATCAGTTTAGGGCTTCAGTGTCTACCACCATAAATAATTTTCCACAGGACTGTAGTAGTGTACTTTGCAGCCCCAACCTATACAGATTATGGGCAACATACATTACAAAATTATCAGAATGACAACAGTAACCGCTGTGTCTCTGCTATGATCTAGTCTCCAACAGGCCTTTAATCCTCCATTAATTTACTTTTAAGTGGAAAACTTGTATTTATAACACCCCTACTACATATCTTTCAGTGACTCTTTGTACCACATGATTCTCTTCACTGCTATTAATTAACCATTCCCATTCACAGAACACAATTTTATCTTATGACCTTTCAAACCACTTTGAGGCCTAACATGTTCTTATATTTATAGTCAGTTACTAGGTCTGAAATGCCAATTGTTCTCTCACCAAACCACCCAAAGAATTTAATTGAGCCTTCAAAAATGAGTTTTTTTTCACATTGAAAGTTTTACTTTTCCTAATCCCACATTTAAAAAAATGAACCGTTCATTTAGCTGTGCCTAATTTGCTGCTTGAGCATACTTTCACTAGTATATCGACTATCTTTTATGGAAATCATGTTGAATCTAGTCATTTCTCTTAAAATAGCATGAATTTCTTAAATGCAAAGTAAGTTTATTTAATCTGTAGATGAATTCTTCATCACAATACTTCGCCTATAGTACACACCACATTTTGTGGAAATAAATAGTATATATAATAAAATATTTTTTTTAAAGATTTGTTTGTTTATTGGTACAGAACTGGGGTACAGGCCAGAGATGCAGAGGGTAAGAGGATTCACCAGAGACAGAGTGGGGTGCAGAACAGGCAGATCAACGAAGTACACTGCTGAGGGGAGCAGCGGGCAGGTCAGAAGAGGTCTGCCACACCATGTGGATCTCCTCCGGGGCAGGCGGGGATCGAACTCGTGTGGAAGTGGCTTAAGCTTCTTTATGCTGTGCTTTAACCCGCTGCACCACCAGGGAGGGCCTATATAATAAAATCTTAGTATAAAATATATATATTGATGACTTTATTGCAAACCTATACTGCTGAGTGTTAGGTTTCCTCATAATATACATTTCAATGTTAAGAGAAATTTGTTTAAATACAAATGAATCTATGTTGCATATAAGTTAGTTTATTGCTTCTAGAATCATTCCCCCCACCTGCCTATGAAATTATGTATCAGCTGATAGCTGATATAGATGTACACTTATCTGTAGTAAAAGAGGTAAAAAAGCTATCATATGAGGTATTTTTCAAAATTATGAAATTCATTGAACCAAATGGATTTCAACTGTTTTAAATATAAACTAAAAATTTAGTTTGTTGCTTCTAGAATCATTCCCCCACCTGCCTATGAAATTATATATCAGCTGATAGCTGATACAGATCTACAGTTATCTGTACTAAAAGAGATTAAAAAAACTATCATATGAGTTATTTTTCAAAAATTATGAAATTCACTGAACCAACTGAATTTCAACTGTTTTAAATATAAACTAAAAATTGATTTGGTCATTGAATTTGTTGCTTTGATAAAGCACCAAAGTCTGAGTGGCTTCAAAAACAAATATTTATCATATCACTATTCTAAAGATTAGACATCCAAGATCAAGATCAGCATATCTTGCTTCTTGTGGGATATGAGAGAAAATCTATTCCAATGCCTCTCTTCTAACTTTTAGTGGAGGATTATTTTTTCATTACTACACACCTTATTTAATAATTCTAAATATAGAATCATGTTTGTTATTTTCAAAGAAATAGAAGACCTATATATAATTTGACAGCCAACTCAATTTTGAAAAAAAAGATTAATGCATTCAAAA